>NC_133621.1:184620737-185303237 GCF_048593235.1 Sminthopsis crassicaudata
GTCTCTCTGAATCCAGCTGCTGCATCCCTTGTAAAATATTCCCATCATCCAAGTCAGGGGCTGTCCCTCTTAGCCCTTGTTCAGCATGTTGTTCCAGTTAAGGTGGTTGGATTTGCCTGTTTCTCCTGGGTGTGATCACTCTGCTACCCAGTGACCACATCTTACCACACAATTCAGGAGCTCTGCTGTGACTGACACACTGAGAGCAAGTATAGAATCAGCTGTGTCAGGATCCCCAAGTTTGGTCCTGAGCTGTAGACTTTTCCTCCAATGGGACCGTGTTTTCCAGAGAATAATTTAAGAATGATCATTAATCACAAAATTAGATTTCCAGATGTAAGGACTAAGCAACATGGAGATTTAGATTGAGAGAAGGTGTAAAATTAAATTTCTCTAGTAATCTGGTAATCTTGTCTCCATTATCTCTCTAGCTCCGAAGGGGAAGCTGAAGTGGTGGTGAAAGTTCCTGACACCATCACTAAATGGAAAGCTGGCGCATTTTGCCTTTCAGAAAACACGGGGCTTGGTCTCTCCCCCCCAACCTCTCTCATAGCCTTCAAGCCTTTCTTTCTTTCTTACACCCTACCCTATTCTGTGGTTCGGGGAGAGGCCTTCAACTTCAAGGCCACCGTCTTCAACTACATGGCTCACTGCATCCGGGTAAGAGCCGTCTCCAGGGCAATGGGAGGATGGGGAGGAATTGAACAATGGCCTAAACTGTCTAACCTGGAAACCTGGAAACTTATCAAGGCAGCATTGTGATGCTCCAATGTAAGGTGCATATGGGATTCCCAAAATATTGATAAGTGGCTAACTATCTATCAGAGATTATCCAATCATGAAGGGCACAGATGTGTTTTGGGAAATTTTCTATATATCTCCTGACACAACTCCCTACTCAAAAGCTCCACAATAACCCCAAAGATATTTTTTGAAATAGGAAAACAAAGTATATACTTTTAAATGAACAAATATTAAACCTCAAACTCTATATAAATGTATAGAATCCTGTTGCAGTCCCAAATAGTTTCTCTACTTAGACCTTCTGATTATATATTTACAGAATACTCTTAGCCAATGTCTCTTTCTGAAGTTCCCTTTTGCCTCTCATTATTGACAAATGGCTGTCTTTGTGCCATAAGAAACTCAAAGAGGCTTTAAAACACTGTCTTTTAGTATAATTTATAATAAAATTTATATAAAAAGGCAAAGAAGGAAGCCTTAAGAGTTTTCTTTCTGGGCAGGCGTTACCATTCTATTCTATTCTACAATATATCCATATTGTACTCTATTCTGGCAATATAGGCCAAAGCAGGGATATTCTCTCACAAGCACAATTCTCTTTAATGGTGAGGTTGTCAATTTCAGTGCTTATATATCTATATAATGTAAGCTTTATGTTTTACAAAGCACTTTAAAAGTGTTTTTTTTATCCTCACATTTTATCCTCATTATGCTCATTTTATCCTCACAACAACCCTGAGAGGTTGGTGCTATTATTATGTCATTTTATAGTTAGGGAAACTGAGACAAATAGCATTATCTATTATTGTTTATTTTCCCATATCTATCTATTTACTTTTTTTATTTTTCTATATCTATTTACTTTCATATTTATTTGCTTGTTTATTTTTCTATATCTATTTACTTATCTATTTATTTACTTGCTTGTTTATTTTTCTATATCCTTTATCTACTTGTTTATTTACTTATTTGCTTATTTTTCTATGTCTATTTACTTGTTTGTTTATTTTTCTATATCTTTCTATCTTTTTTCTCTGTTGGCTTTATAAGCTGTGAAAATTGCCCAGAATCACATAGAGAATCTTTTAGACAGCATTTGAACTCAGATCTTCCTGACTTTAGGTTCAGTGCTTTAAATGATACATCTAGTTTGTTTCTTTTCTCCTGGATAGATTCAGGAAAGAAAAGGAGAAGGTAACCTACAATAACTGATATTGACAAAGAGATGTGCTGAAAGATATTTTTGCAATTGTTTTGATAAAGATGCCCAGAGGGATATGTAATTGGAGCTCTGAACTTGGAAGCAAAAAAGCCTGGTTTCTTTCTTTTATCCCTGTAGCTTTTATTATTGATTTATATACTTCTTAGCATTCATTTTTTAAAATTCTGAGTTCTGAATTCTCTCTCCAGCCCTTCCCCCAGGCATTAAATGGGCAACAATATGATATTACATATATCCATGTTTCCATATTAAGAATGTCTGATTTCAAACCTTGATTTAGGCACTTACAAGTTTTGTGGCTATATGCAAGTCATTTCCACTTTCTCAACTTCAGTTCCTTATCTGTAAAATGGAAATAATTATGGGAACCTCTTCAGTGAGTGGATGTATAAGAATCTAATGATATAACATATGTAAAGTGCTAGGCAGACCTTAAGGTGCTACTATGTAAATACTAACTATTGTGTATTTTTAAGAAAATCAGAGCTGTAATTTCACTGTTTTATAGGGAATGTCAACTAGGAAAATCTCTCCATCAATGCATATCAATTATCCAAAGAGAGATAACTGGGGCACTGAGAAGGAAATTTCTTATCTCAGGCCATACAGTCAGCATATAGTAGGGGTCAAGACCACCTGATTTCTAAGATGATTTGCTAAACATTAAGCACACTGTTTCTCAAGGCCTAAGTTACAGCTTGGTTTCTGAATCACTGATCTTAATCTTCTTTGACTATAATTTTCTGACATATAATTTTTTATGTTGTGTGCCATAAATACTAATAAAATCAACACAAAACTCAGGATATCTTAATATGATATTTTATAATTTTCCTGTAACTTGAATTTATTTCAGTAAAGCAGGTTGTCTAATTCAGTCAGTCAATGAGCATTTATTAAGGGCCAGGCACGATTCTAGGCACTGAGGATATAAATACAAAGGAAGACAATCCCCATCTTATATAGAGAATAGATGGATGGATAGATAGATAGATACATAGATAAATAGATGGATGGTTAGATGAGTGGATGGATGGATTAATGGATATATAGATAGATGGGTCTATGGACAGATAGAAAGGTGGGTAGATGGATAGATATTAGATAGATAGATAAATGGATGTGTGGATAGATAGATGGATGGATGAATTGATGGATAGATAGATAGATAGAATTTAAAGCTTATATTCTAAAACAGACCTGAAAAAGAGAGGAGGAAGGGATCCAAGTCAGGGAATAGTGTAAAGTCTGGAGAGTCAGAAACAAAGTTGAGAAAAGAATGGAGGGTGCCTAGTCTGGAAACCTTCCTCAAAAATGTAAATTCCAAGATGAATTTATCCAGAAGAGGATGAGAGAAGAGGATAAGAGTGCCATAAGAGTGGAGGAAAGTTCTAAAGCATGAACATATCTGAAGCATGGTATAAAAGTCCCAAGAGACATAAGAACAAATTATTTAATATGATCCAATTATTTATATTCTTTGCAGTCTTATGAATTCCTAAACCTAACTAATCCCTCAAACTTTCTTCAACTCTAATCCCTCCCAGGGATTTCATTTGGCCTAGACCTAAAAGTCTGACTATTCTTCTATGTTTTTGATGCTCTGATTTCTTCTGTATGTCCACCTTTGGTTGTCAGGTTAAAGTACTACTGAAAGACTCTGCCAAGTTCTCGGCTGTTCCCAAGGAAAAAGTTGATGCATCTCACTGTATCTGTGGAAATCAACATCAAACATTTTCATGGGTTGTGACTCCCAAATCATTAGGTAAGTGATTCAACCTCCTATTGCTCAATCAACATTGCTAAACATTGGGGCAAAAACCAGTTGCTGTTCTCCAAGAACTCACAATCTAATGGGGGGAGACAGCATGTTAACAAGGTTTTTTTTACTACTTCTAGTCCCAGTTTTATCATTTACAAAATGGGATTATAGTACTTATAGTACCTATGTTCTTGGAGGGAAAGGGCTTTGTATTGAGTTGTTGGTATTAATAATAATAACAGGGGTCTTATCATGCTCTGGTAACTTATCCCAAGGCAGAGAACTTTGGGAATTAGAGGATATGGGGGGATAAGAAATATGCTCATTTCTTTCTTTCTTTTTTAAGGAAAGATCACTTTCACTACAAGTGCAGAGGCAGTGGAATCTCAGGAACTGTGTCATAATGAGGAGGTTAAGGTTCCTGAGGCTGGAAGGAAGGATACGGTCGTCAAAGATTTGTTAGTCGAGGTAAGTAGCATATCCCTGTTGGTTATGTTGCATTCCAGGGAAAGCATCAAGATGGCCACAAATCCTTTGCTAATGCACTTAGCCTTTAAGAAGTGATAATGATTTCAGTCTCAGTTCTAATTAGCCCAGCCAAGAACTTAGACAAATCAGGTGGTATTACCTTTGCACTCTCTCTCTTGCTCACCTCCTCCATCTACTTGATTGTCAAGTTCCATCTATCACAATACCTTTGCTATTCACTCATTTATTATAGGTACAGGAAATCTTTCTCTTCTCTTTTTTCATAATTATATTTCTAGAACAAGCTTTTATGATTGCTCACTTGGGTCATTGTAATAGATTCCTTCCCTGAATAATCTTCTCAGTTATATAGATCTGGTCATCTCATTGCTCAGATCCCTTCTATGATTTTCTGTATCTTGTGTAAGTGAAGTTCAGATTCTTTAGCCTAGCATTTAAGAACTTTCACCATCAGGCAGTATTCTACCTTCTATTTAGCCTGTATTACTCATCATACTTGTGGTCAAGCTCTATTCTTTCCGGCCTCCAAATACTTCTTTTCATATTGTTTTTCTACACCTGAAAAATACTTCTGTGCATTTCCTCTCCTTACCTGTTGAAATATCCCAAATATTGTCATCCTCCCTACCTGACTCATCTAGGCCTTGATAGGATTCCTTTAAGGAAGGGTAGGGGCCAGACTAGTGACAACTTTTCCCAATATCTCGTGGATAGAGGGATCAATTTTCAAAAGTTTCAGGGGTTGTAAATCAGAGTACTTAAAATTACAGGAACTATTCACAGCTTAGGACTAGGTTGTTATTGTTTTTCTCATGTAGTCACAATAACCATTAACAGTAAGTACAAATATGGACATTGCCATTGTTCAGCCTCCATGGTCTTGGGGAAATTTCAAGTTTTCTCTAGGGGATCAGTAGGGATAGCTCATCACCATTCACCACAATTGTTAGTCATGTGAATGAGTCCCAAAATCTTGAAATCGTTTTAGAAAGAAATTTATTTGGTCATTTGGTAGGGGAAGAAAACTGAAAAAAATTCCCTTTGCAGTCCCTGCAAGGTTTATTGGAGTTCTAAGAAGAGTACCTTCAGCAACTGCATGTATCAGTTAAGCTATTATGTAGAGAGGGCAGTTCCTAGGCAACCAAATCCATTGAGATGTAAGTGTACCTAAGACCTGGGTGGGATCCAAGCATTCCCTGCAACCATCTGGCTTCCTTGGGAGTATCTCTGAGGTAGCTAATTTCTAGTCATATCATTCAGACAATATTGATTTGAAAGAAAAAAAAAAAAAAAAGGTTTTCCAAACAATATACTAACATTTCCATTAAAAAACAAACAAACAAAAAAACCCTCTCCTTAAAATATGTATAGAAGAATTGCATATGTTTAATCTATATTGGATTACTTGCTCTTTAGGGCAGAAGGTGGGGAGAAGGAAGGAAGAAAAATTTGGAACTCAAGGTTTTGCAAGGGTGAATGTTGAAAACTATCTTTGCATGTATTTTGAAAATAAAAAGCTATTAAAATATTTAAAAAAAAAAACCTCCCCTCATTTGTAAAGTTGGTAAAGTTTTTTGTTTGTTTGTTCGTTTGTTTTCTTCTTTTTTTTAACCTTTGGGTTTCAGATTTGGGCAATTAAGTGCTGCAGTGGATAGAGTGCAGCAATATGAGTTCAAACCCAACCTTAAATACTTACTAGATATGTGACTGGGCAAGTTATTTAAACTCTGTTTGCTTTAGTATGAGAGGAATAGTATCCAAATTGAGTGAAAGCTAGGAAAAAGAGATTAGAAAGGAGATCTTTCCTGGGACGGAGGACAGCTGGTGAAAATTCCTGAAGTCAGGATTTGGAACATCTTGTCTAAGGAATGGCAAGGAGATCAATGTCCCTGAATCAAAGAACATGTGGGAATGAGCTGGGAGGTGTGAGGTGTAAGAAAACTAGAAAGATAAGGAGGGGGTCATGTTATAGGGGCTCTAAAAGTCACACAGAGGAATTTTTTATTTGATCCTGGAGGCAATAGGCAACCAACCAGTAACCAGGATCTAATAGGAATAGTTGACCAACTGATGAGTACTGTAACAAGCAGAAGTTCTCGCCTTTATATCACTGTCATATTTTTTCTTCATTGAAATCTCATTCCTTTCTTTTTTTTTTTCTCATCCTGCAGCCTGAAGGGATCGAAAAGGAGGAGGCTTTCAACTCTGTGCTTTGTCCAAAAAGTAAGAGCCAAAAGAGCATTACAGTGACTTTGAGAGAAGGGGGATGATTTGGGTGGGACAATATAAAAAGTCATCATCTTATCCAAATCTCATAAGGAAAGGTAATTCAAGTTTGTTCTTAACTATCCTTCAGAACAAGTTATCAGAATATCCACCATCAGTGCTATTAGTATTTGCTCTGTGACCTCTATAGACATGTTGCTATATTAGTCAATGGAAAAGGGTCTGAAACACTAATGACAAATGGTGGGGGAAAGTGTGCTGACTTTGGATCAAGAGGTCTATGCTTGAATCCTGGCTCTGATTTTTATGAGATAAATCATTGCCATCTTTGAGCATAAGTTTTTCACTGATGCAACTTGTTTTGAATGCATGTTAAGATAAGATAATTTACGTGCAAATATATTATGTAATGATATGCGCTATGTATAATGTTAAATCTAATGCAAATAATAATATTTACACTATAAACCTCACAGAATTGTGGTCTTAAAAGATTGGGAAATCTTAACATATTCTTATAAATATGAGTTATTACCCTTCCAATTCTTATTTCAGGCAGCTGGGTGGCACAGTGGGTAGGGTACTTGGCTTGGAAGCAGGAAGACTCATCTTCCTGAGACATTTACTAGATTTGGGACCCTGATCAAGTCATTTAACCTTATTTGCCTCAGTTTCCTCATTTGTAAAATGAATGGAGAAAGAAATGCAAATCACTCCTGGTAGGTCTGCAGAGTAAATGCCAAATGGGGTTTGAAGAGTTGGACACAACTAAAAATACTCACTATTATTTCTCATTTCCTTGATAGTTTTCTATTTTAAAACAAGTATTTTGGTATTAGTAAATATTTAACATAACAGAATAGGGGAATTAGGGTAGATGATCTTTCCTAATACAGATGGCACACTAACCTTAATTCTTTTCTGTTGCAATTTTCAAAAAGTTAACATAGGCTTTAGATTGCAGAGTGAGCCTAAAGAAAATGTGATATATGAGATAAATTTTCTACCTCTCAAAGATTATTAAATTTAGAAAGATTGAAGTAGTAGTGGGAAAATATTATCAATAGTATTCAATATTATATCAATACTATATCAGTAGTATTTAAAATATAGTGTTTTAAAGTTTGCAAAGCCTTTTACAACAATGCTGAAAGATGGGTGCCATTATTTTCTTTATTTTTTCAGATGACAAAACTGAGGTAGGTAGACAGTTTAAGCAACTTCTCCATGCTAATAAGAGAGGCAGACTTTGAATTCATATCTTTTTGACTCCAGGTCCAATGTTCTATTGACCATACCACCTAGCTGCCTTTGAGAATAGAATCATAGGCTCATTTCAAGACTCATATTCTACAATTTTATCAATATCATTAAGACTTATGAATGACTAGTGTTCCAGCCCCTGATCATGGTTCTCCTCAGGTACAGATATACATATCAATAAGAAGTTTTCTTCCTTATATCTGATTTACTTATTTCCCAAGATGCTGAGCTATCTGAACAAATATCCCTGAAACTCCCACCAAATGTTGTGGAAGGATCAGCCAGAGCCTATTTCTCAGTTCTGGGTGAGTGAGCCATTTCTCTTTCATCCATACTCCTTCATTTTCTTCTTCCTCATGTCTTGCCCTGCCTATATAGCTTTTGTTGGTTGCCCACCAAAGGCCTCTTATGGTGATGGAGAGTAGGGAAGAGATTTTAGTGGAGATGTTCCAGTGAAGAGTGTGGGTTTGAAGTGGGATTGGGGGGAAAGCACCATAACCACAAATAGAGTTCAATAGTCAGAGGTAAAACCAAAGTTGGTGTTGGTAGTCAAGAATGCCAATCATGATGCTTAGTGTGCCTGTAGGAAGAACTAAATATAAAAAGCAGTCTGATTCAAAACTAGCAGCAAAATCAAGTCCAAAGATAACCAGTCGACAACAAAAACTGAAGTATCAGGGATTCTGTATCTGGTCAATAGAAAAGATGTTGAGCTAGACTAGGAAAATTCCAATTTTTTTGTTTGCATTCTCTTGGTAAGTTTTTAGAGCTGATATATCTTGTTCCCACCTCACCTCTAGTTTTTCTGAAATTCTCCATGGAGAATTACCATCAGCCTTGACAGCATCATTAATCATGGACTAATTCCACACTATTACATCTCTCTCATTTATCTCACTCTTTTAACTTTCCTTAGACTCATCCCCTCCCTAAATTCTCTCAACTTTTACTTCCTACTATTTGTAAGTCATTTTTTCAGTTGTAATTTTTAAAGATAAGTTATTTGTCTTTGATAGATATTCTTATTTCGAGGCTCTTATTTCTCATCTCATTTACTTACCAGGTGACATCCTTGGATCTGCTGTGAGAGACACACAAAATCTCCTCAAGATGCCCTATGGCTGTGGAGAGCAGAATATGGCCCGGTTTGCTCCCAACGTTTATGTCCTGAATTATCTGAATGAAACCAACCAGCTAACCCCAGAGATCAAGTCCAAGGCAATTGGATTCCTCCAAACAGGTAAGATAAGGGAAGGAAATTGCACCCGGTGGTCTTAGCTATTCCCTTCACAAATATATTTGAGTTAGCAACTCCCTGGAAAACAGCTGGCATTGTGGCAATCTTTCCTTGTCATGTAAGATTTTTTTGGAACTAGAATCTTTTACACTCTTGGGGGATCCTGTTTTATAGATTTAGTTATTATTTTTATGCACTTTAGTGCCCTTTTTGGCGTGGTCCACACTAACAAAGAGCCTGGATCACCATAAAATATTTCTGATGATGAATATGATTAAACATTCTGTTTTAGGTTACCAGAGGCAACTAAACTTTAAGCACGCAGATGGCTCCTATAGCACCTTTCGCCGCAGTGAGGGTAATACCTGGTAAGGTGTTTTGCTATCCATTATCATTCCCAGTCCCATGATAACATGATAACTAGGTTCAGTCATTGCCGGATTATTAATTGAGTAATTGTGGGTTATACATTAATTAAATAATTAAATAAATGGAATTTTAAAACAATTCCTATGAAAAAGAACCCAATTTAGTGAACTGCAAGTTCAACATGATTCACTCTGAAAGATGTCAGCTAAAAAATTTTATGCAATTTTAGACTACAGAAATAGAAGTATAGTATCCAGAATAAAGCCAATATAGTCCATGGCAAATTTCCCTAACTTTTCCACATCTGAATTATTATGTTTACTTGAACCCCCTTGTTTTAGGAAGCACATTGACATAAGCTGGAGCATGTCCAGAGGATAATGACCACCTCTGATCACTAGTGAGGGGATTCAAAACCATGTCAGAATTAGGTGAAGGAAATGGGTGATGATAATCCTGGAGAAAAGGAAATTTGGGATAGATTGGTATGATAACTGTCTTCAATTATTTGAAAGTCTGTAGGAGAGGGTTTAGGTAAATTTTACATTATTCCAAAAGGCAGAACTAGACCAACAGATAAAAGTTGCAGTGAGATAGATTTTAAGTTGGTATCAGGAAAAAAGTTTCTTAACTGCAATGGGGGTCCACAAGTGAAATAGACTGATAGGGTAATGAGTTTCCCATCAAAGGAATTCTTTAATCAAAGGCTGAATTGCCACTTCTGAGAATCTATTCAAGAAGATTCCCATTCAGATATAAAGTATACTTGATGACCCAAGACTTCTTCCAACTGTGAATTTCTATTATTGCTCTAATTTGAGAAGAGGGAAATTATAGCCCAAAGCTAAAGCCAAACTCAGAGTAACTTTAAGACTTTAAAACAGTTTTATATTTTAAAATGTAAAAATCCTCCTTAGCTCAGGATTTTAAAAAACATAAAAACCATTCTTAGTTCACAGAACAGAATTTGGCCTTAGACCATAGTTTAAACCCCTACTGTAGGCATTGTTGTCTATCATCTAAAAATGCTAGGAGCTCAATCTAGAAAAACATCAGTTGTTAGAGGGAATATCTTACCAATTTGTTTTAAGTGAAAAATTGTTCTTGACCAAGAATATTATGCTTGGCCCATGGAGCTAGAACCAAATGGACAGAAATTAGAGAAGAATATTTCAATTTAACATGACATAATTTCCTAATAATTAGAGTTGTCCAGAAAAGCTATGGACAGAAAAGCTATACCCTGATAGGTAGTGAATTCTCTGCCACTAGAGGTCTTCAAGTGAAAAATGACTAAGCATTGTGTGCTTATCCTATCACTCTAGGATTCTATGATTTTACAAAATAAGTAGAAAGATAGAAAAAGAAACAGAAAATAATGGGATAAGGGGATAGCAACAGGAAGGGAGAAAAGAGTTTAAAATTTTTGAGGTTGGTAAGTATTGGAAGAGATCATACTATATGGAACTCATACCATAATTGAAATAGTTTTTTACCCTGAAAATATATATATAAAAAGATAAAATTGTCAAATTAGTAATTTTGACAGCAAAAATTTCTTTTAATAGCTTAGGAAAAAAATAAAAGCTCAGGGCCTTCATATCCATAAAAAAAAGAACCTGGAAACAAAGATAGAATTCACAGAATGAATCAGAGGGAAGATGAAACCCAGTCAGAAGTGGAAGATTATCTCTTGACAGGAACTTAAGTCAAATCAACAAGTCTTTATTAAATGTCTACTATGTTCTAGGCACTAAGCTAAATACTGGGGATACAAAAAAGAAAAATACAGAAACAAAATACTCTCCAATAGTCCTTGCTCTGAGCTCACATTTTTAATGGAGGAGACAATATGAGAACACTTGTGTTCAAACAAGATAATTTCCTGTATGGGATAACTCAGTTTATCCCATAAAGATTAAGTCTCAGAGGGAATAAAATGGGACTCTGAGACTCGAAGGAAGGCAGCTATGAGGAAGGAGAGCGTTCTAGACATGGAGAGCCAGGAAAAACTTCCTTCTCTTCTCTCCCTTTCAGAAACTTTATCATCCTTCAGAACTTCTTTCTTGATTCCCACTCAATCCCCCCTCCCCATTCCTCCAATTGTATATGCCCTTTCCATCCTCAAATTACCCTACATTTACTTCTCTGTACATGTTGTATGACCTCACAGAATGGAAATTCCTTTGGGGCAAAGATCATTTACATTAGTCTCTCCTCAACGCAGCATCTCACATGTAGTAGATCTTTCATAAATTGTTTTTAAAAATTCAATTATGCTGCTAGTTTTTTCATATTGGTTTCAAATAAATATGATTTTTCTGTCAGGAAATACAAATAAAATGGAAAATGCATGAAAAAAACAAAATAAAATAAAATAAAATAAAAATTCAATTATGGGGGCAGCTAGGTGGTGTAGTGGATGGAACACCAGACCTGAAAGTCAGGAGGACTGAGTTCAATTCTGCTCTCAGACACTTAACACTTCCTAGCTGTGTGACCCTGGGCGAGTCACTTACCCCCAACTACCTCAGCAAAGCCCCCCCCCCAAAAAAAAATTCAATTATGGTTAATTTTAGGCTAATGGAGGAGGAATAGAGATGGGATAGAGAAGAAACTCCAACATGAAATCCTATTTTAAGCTCCACTGTAGCTGGTTCTTTTGAACATAATGGGAGCATTTGGAGTCTAGACCTAGAAAAAGATGATGGAATTGTCTTCTCAGAACTTCAGCCCTCAGCCCTCTGCCATTTCTTTCCCTGACCAGGCTGACTGCTTTTGTGATCAAGTCCTTTGCGCAGTCTCGGCCATACATCTACATAGACGAAGCTCATATCAACCAAGCCCTCTTTTGGCTGTCGCAGAAACAGAAAGATAATGGCTGTTTCCGGAGCTCTGGCTCACTGCTGAACAATGCTCTTAAGGTGATGTGCTCCCCGGGGCCCAGGAATGAATGGAAGGTTGAAGTCCCCCTGGTCTTATAGCCCCAAGGATAGAAGATACTCCTGCTAAGTGAAGTGAAAAAATAGCTAGATCTACTGATGCTCCATCATGGGCAAGGTCTCCTGCTAGAGGGTAAACTGTTCATCCAGTTCCAGAGCCTGCTTCAGTTGTTGAAGATGCAAGTAGAAGTAGAAATGATGGTGGTAGTAGTCAAAAGCGTATATAATTTATACGAGGGAATGCTATGTCGGGGGCTCTAATTATTAGTGGTGGCTCCTATCAAAGGGGACTGAAGAAAGAACATGGGACTGCTAGGCGAAATGAGAGGGAACTGACCATGGTCAGCAGCGGCAGACTCGAAGGCGGAAGTCCTTCTCCTTGCTCTTTTTTGGGACTAGGACCCACAATAATTAGCACAGTGCTTGAAACATAAAGACTAAATGAATGCTTTTTTTATTCATCGCTCAGCAGGAGAGAAATGAATGGAAATTTGAGTCTGGTACAGGTATATCTAGATAGTGAGACCTTCTATGAGATAGTAGGAGACAAGGTGGCGCTATTTAAGGGGAAAGAAGGCATCTTCTGGGACATCTGAAAGCTAAATTCTTCTCTTTTTCCTCTTACAGGGTGGGGTAGAAAATGAGCTGACACTGTCTGCCTACATCACCATCGCTTTGCTGGAGATACCTCTTCCTGTCAGTGTATGTAACCCTTCGTCACCCCGAGATATTCCATTTTACTCAGTTACTTCCACAAAAATGAATGAGCAACAATATCCCACCTCACTGAAGGCCCAAATAGCAGTATTTTGGATAGAACTGTAGGATTTGAGGGGAGAAGAATGGGTTAAATTGATTACCACCCCCACCCCCCAATTACAATGTTTGCAAATCCCTGTAACCATAGTTTATTCAAAGATGAACAACTTGCTCATAGAAAATGAATAAAGTTTCTGACCTAAACCTAGTGCTGAAAACAAGTAGTATTATATAAGGCCATTTTTAAAAGGATTTAAGATTTTCAAAAATGTATTAATTCGTAATACATATGAATGATGGTATGCAACAAATTATTCTTAATTTGCTTCCTTTTCAAATTAGTTTTGACACATTCATATATGAATTATTAAATAATACATTTTTAAAAGTGTTCAGTTCTTTTTTGAATCATCCCCTATTCAATGTGGCCCATGTCAAGCTTTAGTCCTCTTCTTCCCCTGTTTTTATCCTCAGAGTCTGTATTTCTTTAATTTAAATTTAAATTTTATTTTATTTTATTAAGGCAATTGGGATTAAATGACTTGCCCAGGGTCACACAGTTAGGAAGCGTTAAGCCTCAGACCCTGTATTTTAAGACCTCTCTTCACTCTTTCTTATAGCACCCTGTTGTCCGGAATGCTCTTTTCTGCCTGGAATCAGCCTGGAAGGTGCAACAAAATGGGGGCCCTGGGAACGATGTCTACACCAAAGCTTTGTTGGCCTATGCCTTTGCCCTAGCAGGAAATCAAGACAAAAGAAAAGAGGTGTTATTGGAATTGGAAAAAGAAGCTGTGAAGAAAGGTGAAAGGCTCTTTTGGGAACTTTAATCATAATTCCTACTTTTTTTCTCCCATTAATTCCCTGTTCCTACTGGAAAGAAGAAGGAGCTTCTCGGCTATGGGTTCAAACCCTCAGCCTTTCTTTAGGATCTCTCAGATAAATAGGACTACTTACCCAATGCACACATGTTAAGATCAGAGTTCTAACAGTAAAACTTTCCCTGACCTCTCGTTTTGTACAATGGGAAGGATCAGTAGAAATCACAAAGCAGCCAAATCACATTATTACAATCCCATATGCTAGGATCATTTTACTTTATTTCGACCATAATTGCATCAGTGTAGAAAAGAACTGATAAAAAGCAATTCAGGTTGGTCTCTTCTTTGAAATTTATAATCTCACAGTTACCTAGCATCTACAGAAATTAAGTGATTTATCCAGGGTCGCACAGCTGGCACATGTCCAAGATTAAACTTGAACCCAGGCTCTCTATCCACCATGGATAGACTGGCTCTTGGCTGCCTCTTCTACAGAGTCTGGACACAAAACAAAAAAGTAATACCACATAAGAGCTGATTATTATAGCTGAAGCTAGAATCATACTGCAGTCTGAGTGGGCTCTAATTAATTAGCTTAATTATGTAGTTGCTTCTTATTAAACACTAATAGATATCAATTCCTTCTCTATTCTTACCCAAAGACAAGTCGGTCCACTGGCAGCGCCCAACAAGACCCCAGGTGCCAAAGGAACCCTACTCCTATCATGTCCTGGCTCCTTCTGCTGAAGTGGAGATGACTTCCTACGCGCTCCTTGCATACCTCACTGGCTTTCCCACCCCATCAGCTGAAGACCTCTCAATGGCTGCTGAAATTGTGGATTGGCTCTCCAAGCAGCAGAATCCTCATGGAGGATTCTCTTCTACTCAGGTGTGGGGCAGCCTTAAACACAGTTCTCAAATCAGGTAGCAAAGGGGAAACAATTAGAAGAAGGGAGATGGTGGAAACAAAATGAAATGAGAAGAATATTTCTATTGACATTTTGGTGATAAAAAGGTTTTTTTTTAATGGTATTTTATTTTTTCAAATACATATGAAGATAGTTTTTAATTTGTATAAGTTTGTGATTCAAATTGTTTTCCCTTCCTTCTTTACTATTCGCCTCCCTAGGACAGCAGACAATCTGATATAGGTTAAATGTGTGCAATCCTTTTTAAACATATTTCCATACTTGTCATGTTGTGCAAAAAGAAAAAAGAAAAATGAAAAAAAAAAAACCAAACAAACAAACACAAAGGTGAAAACACTATGCTTCAATCCACTTTCCATCTCCATAGTTCTCTCTCTTGATGCACTTAGCATTTTCCATCCCAAGTCTATTGGAATTGCCTTGAATCCCTGCATTGTTGAGAGGAGCCAAGAATGGTGATAAAAAGTTTTAAGGGAAAAAAGAGAAACTGATCAAAACCCACATGGTGATCTCCTCCCTGTCCCATAATGCTCCTATATAATTATTTCCTTATAACTTAATAAATGATTTCATGTCACCATGGCCTAGGATGAATACTTTCAAGAATCCCAAGCGTAGTTTCCTCTAGAAATGAAATGACAAATCATGAAGAATTTAGAGAAGGAAACTCTCCCTTTCTTAATGGAAAAACTCAAAAATCTCAAATTCTTTTTTTAACTTTTAAAAAATATTTTACTTTTCCCAATCATACGTAAAAACAATTTTTAACATTCATTTTTTAAAATTGAGTTCCAAATTCTCTTTCTCCTCTCATCCATGCTCCCTGAAGTAGTAAACAATTTGATATAGGTTATAAATGTAGCAAATAGAAGGCTGGGAAAGTTTGGTACATCATGGGCCTTCAAAATATAGAGAGTAGATTCAGAAGGAAGGCATTAATAGCTGGAGGACTGGGGAAAATTTCCTGCAGAAAGTAATATTTTATTTGCATTTTGAAGGAAGTCAGAGGGACAGCCCCCCAAAAGACACAAAACAGCTTTCTTGCTATTCTTTGTATATAGGTGTGAAAAGTCCTACAAGTAGGAAGAGATAAGATTATGAAAAAATGTCACAGACATTTGACATTTGTCAAACAAAGGACTTTGATCTTGGAGGTAATAGGGAGTCATTGAGATTTATTGAGTAGGAGAGAGGGATGACATGGTCAGACGTGTTTTAGAAACATCACTTGGCAGCTGAGAAAAAAATGGAGAGGAGTTGAAAAAACTTGAGGTAAGAATATTAATTGGAAGATTATTACAATAATAGTCCAGACAAGAGATGAGGAAAGTGTAGTCTAGAGTATGGTTGTATAAGTGGAGAGCAGATGTAATGCATGTGAGATGTGGAGGAAGAAATGCAGTATTTTGCAATTTATTTGGATATGTGGAGTGAATTTGAATGAGGAATCAAGGTGATACCTTTAATAGTAATAGGAAAGTTGGGAAGAGGGGAGAATTTTGGAGAAAAGAATGAATTCTCTGTTGATATTACTGAATTTGAGATACCTATGGGGCATAGAGTTTGAAATATCTAGTTAGTAAAGGGGACTATAGTTCAAATGAATAGCTAGATTAGATATTTATATCTGAGAATCATCAGTAAAATCATTGAACCCAATAGAAGCTCATGATGTAATCAAATGCGATAATATGAATAAGAAGACCCAAGCAAAGAAGATTGAGAAAGATCTATTGGACAGAATGAAGAATTAGAAGATTACAGTGTTAGGAGAACCAGAGAAAAAAGTAATTAAGGAAGAGAAGGAAATAAGATGATATAGAGAGGTCATAAGATGATATAGAGAGGTCAAAAAGGAAGGTTAATACAGAAATTACTTGACCATTAACTTGTAATGACCTTGTTAACTTTGGAGAAAACAGTTTCAGGTAAATGATGAAGTCTAAAAGCAGATTGCAGAGGTTTTTATTTTTTTTTTTTTTTAATTAAAGCCTTTTATTTTCAAAATACGTACATACATAATTTTCAACATTCGCCCTTACAAAAAAAATTTTCCCTCCCTTCCCCCATCCACTCCTCTAAATGGCAAGTAATCCATTGATGTGCAATTCTTCTATACATATTTCTACAAATATCATGCTTGCAGAATTTCAAAGAAAGTAAGAAAAGAAAAAATGAAGGAATTTAGCCTCAAAGAGGAGGAGACACATAAGACAATAACTAGCAGAGATGGTAGGATCAAGTGAGATTTTTTTAAATATAAGGGAGACAAGATATATATTTTTGGCAGCAGGGAAGGAGCTAGGCAATTCAGATAAATTGAAGAAAAGAGAGAAAGAATGGAAAAATAGTGAGGGCAGTCTGCTGGAGAAGAATGGGATCAAGAAGATGGGAGATATAATCTTATTATCTTTATCTGAGATAATAAAGAATGAATGAAGATGCCTAAGTGATATGAGATAAGGAAAGAGAGAAAAGGAACACAGAGTCAATGACCTCACTTTTTCCCATCACTTTTTCCCATGAAGTGTTGAGGTCAGATTCTCTTCTGAGAGAGTTGAGAACAGACCTGAATCAGGAATCTTAACTAACAAACAGCCTATAGGAGGCAAGCAAAACTCCTGAATATAGCCTGAACCAGATTAAAATACAATTTGGAAATATTTAACAAAATAAATAAGATATAATACAACACAGATAATATTAATTTGTGGTTCTCTAAGCCAATATGAGATCTATTTAAATGTGTGTTTGACATTAGTGTCATCCATCAAATTCCATTCCCATGATCCCTACAAAAGCACATACACTATCCTTGTGATTTTTCTCTAAGTACAATCATCCTTCATTGGTTTTTTAAAAACACAATTTTTGATGAAGTGACTTAGAGGTTGTAATTAGATCCATAGACAGAATTCCATAATTATCTTTCCTTCATAGGAAACATAGCACTTAATTTGTCTCTCACCAGCTTTAAAAAAAATATTATTCCAAATTCAAAAGTCATTAATAAAAATAAATACAATTCAAAATATATTATTTTAGATTCTAAATTATTTGTAATGTGCTTGTAAAATGTACATATTAATTTTGAGTAAGCATAACAGAATGACTGCTCTCAGAGGCAGATCAAGAGGTAGACCTCTGATACCCATTGCTATGTGACTGGATAAATCATTTAACTTTCAATGGCCTAAATCACTCTCTTAGATTATAAATTGCAGGTACTCATTGGGTGTTGGAATACACAGGAGCCACCTGACAGTGGCTGCTGGAGATCCAACCCAGAATGGATCTCCTCTTATGATACAAGGAAACTGAGAGGCAGTTGCTGTTCTCTGACCTCTCTCCTCTTCCCTCTGCCTCCAATTTATCTCATTCCCAGTCTGAAACACCTGTGTCAGCAAAGGCTGCCCTGCAACTCCTTCAGATGCTATGATACACAGCTGTGGAGGCTCTTGGAGAATTGACCTGTCCCTTAACAATTGGGAGTGAAAATTTCCTCACAAAGAGTTCCCAATGACAGTGCACTCACAGATCCAGGCCCCAAACAAATTTGCTTTTTGACAACAAATTCCAAAATCATTCTGTTTGCTTCTATGTATCTTTTTGGTCTTTTTTGTTTTGTTTTGTTTTATGGATTTTTTTTTTTTTTTAGCATTAGCTATAGGATAAAAAGGCAATGCATGTATGGGGACTTATGGGAGGACGAGAAAAGAGTGTCATACTACATAGGGGATGGGAGTTAGATAAAAAATGGCAGAAAAAGGAAAATAAAGATTACTAGAAACATATCCCTTATCACAGTTTTTAATGCATAAGATAAGTAAGCAAATAAATAAAGTTAAAACAAACCAAAAAAAATTCTTCCAGGGAAATTCAATCTAGAGATAAGTATGTGAACTACAAATCTGGCTATATTTTAGAAGATATTCAAGAATCAATGTTCAGTAGTGCAAATAACCTAAAGCTATCCTGGGGCTCTGGCATCCTTTCCTCCAAATGTTTACTAAAGACTCCCACATTTCTCTCTTCTAGGACACAGTAGTTGCACTCCAAGCCCTGTCCCAATATGGAACGGTCACTTACAGTAAACTTGGGGCACCTGCAGTGGTGACTATCAAGTCTTCTGAAGACTTTTCTGAAAACTTTCAAGTGGACTCTACCAACCGCTTACTACTGCAGCAAGTCTCATTACCAGCGGTCCCTGGAGTGTACAAAGCAGGAGTGAAAGGGGAAGGATGTGTGTACCTTAAGGTGAGATTCCTAGGAGTAGGGTGGGGAGAATCAACTTTACCTGTGAGATCTGCTCATTCCCCTTATGGAAAGTCATGAAAAGAGCTGATGGAAGGTGATAATGAAATACATATTTATTTCATTTTTATAATTTATTTTTTATAATTTATATAAAATTTTTATTAATTGAGAAACTAACCCTATTCTCAATGTTCTACAGACATCCCTGAAATACAATGTCCAGGTACAGAAAATGGAATCTCCATTTCACCTATTAGTGCAGACCATTCCTTCAACCTGTGATTCTGCAAAAGTCCATAAAACTTTCCAGATCTCATTTAATGCCAGGTAAAACCTTCTGTCTTTACCTTTTTACTCTTAGAGCTCTCCACTACCTCATTAAACCAAAAATATCACATGCCATGAACCTAGAAAGGAAGCTCTTGAATTAAACTTATTGGAAAAACAGTGTGTTCTCAAATGTGAACAGTACTGAATCTACCTTTGCCCCTACTCTGTACTATGATAACTCATAGTTTTCAATTTAAATTTTCTGAGAGGGAAAGGGATGTTTCTTTTCATAAGCTTTTAATGATGCAGAAAAGGAAAAGCCTGTTGTGTGAGGGTGGTTTGCTAAAGACTTCAGAAGGAAGCAGAATTTGAATTAGGCCCCCAAAAATTGGGAAATAATTATAGATCCTAATACCTTTCATCAATGCATCTATAGTTATGAAGGAAGTCGTCCTGCCTCCAACATGGTGATTATTGATGTGAAGATGGTATCAGGTTTCATCCCTCTAAAACCAACCGTGAAGGCGGTAGGTACACTTTAAACACAGTAAACTGTATCTGGGGACCCATCCTAAAATTATATCCTTGTCCAAACACAGTGAAAATCACTATGAATCTAAATCTACAATGATTCTAAAAACCTAGGATTATTTGTGTTCAGCACTGTGCTTATTATAGTGAGGGCTACAAGAAAAAAAGAACACATTTTATCTTTTCTTCTTTTTATTCTTTTTGTAGCATAATTCTAATCTATAAAACCCATTTTGTTTTATTTACTTTTAGTTTTTTTTTAAGCTTTTTATTTTCAAAACATTTGCATGGATAATTTTTCAACATTGATCCTTGTAGAGCCTTGTGTTTCAGATTTTTCCCTCCTTCCCCACCCCCTCCTCTGCAATCCAATATATGTTATACATGTAAAACCCATTTTAGATCCCATCACTAGCCTCTTTTAGGAATCCAACTCTCACTCTTTGCTTAATTTTCCTAGTGGTCTCCAGGGATTTCATCTACTTAATAACAGTTGTGATGTCTCCCATTTTTCTCAGCTTGTAAAATCTGGTATCCTGAGTAAAACCGAAGTAAGCAGCAATCATGTCTTGCTTTATGTGGAAAAGGTGAGTATCCTTCATCCTTACTTTAAGGATGGACAGTCTCTTTAAATAAGAAAAATCAAATCTGTTCTAGTTTAACTTGAGAATGTTCTGCTATAACCTATATTAAAACTGAGGATATTTTCTCCTCTTTTATAACATTTCAAATTTCTCTAAGGTCTACAGAAAAATGATTTGTATTAAAATTAGGATATTTGATTTTCTTGTGACAGTTTTTATTAGGGTAGTTTTCCTAGAATGGCCAATGGCTTCTTAGTTATATGAATCATTTTAAGAATACCAAAGAAAAAGGGAAGTCAAGAGAGAGGTTAGTCAATATGACTTTGTTCCCCATTCTGAAATATCCATATGAGAAAAAAACCACATTTATTTGTCTAGATGTTTTTTGTGACTTTAAAGCAAACAAGACAGATTATACAAGCTAAACAAAAATCACTCTCATCACGTTATTGTCTTTTTTCATACAATTCCAGATATTATGACATTTAGAAATGCTTAGATAATTGACGCTTTTCACATTTTTAGCTCAAGGTTTGCTGTCACGTGAACACAGTAAAGTTAATAAGTCAACAGAGATTATTGATCATCCCTATTCTGGATACTCTGGGAGAATAAGAAAGTAATTGAAGGCAATACCTGCAATATCTAATACTTTAATTGTAATCTGAAATCTCTTAACCTGTCAGGATTTTACTTTCTTGATTTGTACAAGTAAGAAGTTATACTTGGGGATCTCTGTGTGTGTGTGTGTGTGTGTGTGTGTGTGTGTATAAATGTCAGCTATTATCATCATTATTCAATCAGAAGATGGCTTGAGGAATTTCTCATTTATTGAAAAGAACATACTACAAGGAGTATAATGGTTTGAAATCCTATTTTATTACCCATTTTATCTTGTACATATATATAGGGCCACATAAGGACAGTCAACCAGGTTGAAGCTGAACTCTCAAATTAACAATGATCCCAGCTTGGTATCTCTTTATTCTCTTTACCTCTTCTCTTTATTATTTCTTCATTCTCATTTTTCTGTACAACAAAATAAAGTAACCCCCCCCAAAAAAAATTTAAGAGTGAGGAAGGATAATCTTGCCTAAAACATGGGAAAGAGGGTTTCATTGCTTGTTGTTAACTTATGCCTGTTTTCCCTTCTAGATGACCAATCAGACATTGTCCTTTTCCTTCACTGTGACCCAAGATATTCCAGTAAGAGACCTAAAGCCAGCTGTGGTGAAAATCTATGATTACTATGAAACAGGTAAGTGAGTGTGACCTAAAAACACTAAAGAAACTAAACTTTCTACCTCTATGATCACTTTTTCTTTATATCTTTTTTTGTCTAGAGAATTAGATTTTTTTATCATTTTAAATTTTTTTCAAAATACATGCAAAGATAATTTTCAACATTCACCGTTATAAAACCTTGTGTTCCAAATTTTTCTCCCTCCTTCTCTTCCTCCTCTTTTCCCTAGAGAACAAATAATTTGATATAGGTTAAACATATGGAATTCTTGTAAACATATTTCCACATTTATCATGATGCACAAGAAAAATCAGATCAAAAAGGAAAAAAAATAGCAATAAAAAATATGTTATTTTTTCAAACAAAAATCTGCCTTATCTCTTCCTCTCCTCTCTCTTTCTATTCTTCCCCCTGAATTAAGAAAGCAAGAAAAACAAACTCCTTTTACAAATATGACAAGCCAAACAAAACAAATTTACACATGGTCCATGTCTCAAAAAATGTCCCAGTCTGTATTCTGAGTCCATCAGGAGGATGATATTCAGATATTCTCTGTATCTGTTTCTATTTTCTATCAGGAGTTGGGCAGCATATTCAGTCGTGAATCCTTTACAGTCATTGTTTTGATCAAATTTCTCAAGTCTTTCAAAATTGTTCATCCCAGGGACAGCTAGTTGGTACAGTGGATAGAGCGCCCGCCCTGTTCAAATCCAGCTTCAGATACTGAATACTTACTAGCTGTGTGACCCTGAATAGGTCACTTAATCCCAATTGTCTCAAAAAAAAAAAAAAAAAAGCCAAAACAAAACAAAGTTGTTCATCCTTAAATCATTGCTTTTAGTTTGTAAATTTTTCTCCTAGTTCCCCTCACCACTTCCTGATTTCTTCTTGGTCCATCCATATTTCCAACCCTTTGGACCCCAATTTCCTCAGGAATTGGACTTGAGACCTCGGAGATTCCTTCCTGCTCTAAATTCTGGAATCCTATGATTTTACAAGAAATTCCAAAAGGCAGCATTCTCATGCAGAGAACACTGGACTTGGAGTGGGGACACATGGTTTTGGAGGCAGGCTTGGGCGTTTCCTAGTCACTCGATTTTTCTGATAGAGTTTTCTCTGCTGTAAAATGGTAATGATAGTTGCCCTCCCCACCTCATAGGATGTTCTATAGGGTTATTTGAAAGCAAAGAACTTTGTACATCTTAAAACAAATGTTAACCACAGGCCATAAATTCAGCATACACTTGGTGCTTGTTATATGCCATGCCCTTAGGTCCTAGAGGTACTGGGCATCCCAAGTCCCAAAAGTTAGATCAGCTAATTAAAATGCATGATGATTAAGTGCAAAGAAAGGGTACTGGCTGCAAGTGCCACTGTGCAAAAAGGGCCACAGGGAAAATTCTAAACTACTTAGGCACCTGCCTGGCATATAGCTAACTCTTAATAAATGTGTATTAAATTAAAATAAAATTGTAATCTTTCTAGTCACCCAGGCTGACTCTTAAGCATCATCCAAGACTTTTCCATGTTCCCATGCCTTCATATCTAATAAATGGCCAAGTCTTACTGATTTCTCCTCCTTCATTGGTTGCCTTTTCTCTATTGACATGGCAATTAACTTAGTTAAAAACCTTCTCTCACTTGGACTATTTCAATAGTCTCATAATTAATCTCCCCACCCCTGGTCAGGACTCTAGATGGCACAGTGATTAAAGTGCTGGGCCTGGGGTCAAGAAAACCTGAATTCAAATGTGACTTCAGACATTTACTAGCTGTGGGATACCTGGCAAACCACTTTTATTTTTTTTACCTCAGTTTCCTCACCTGTAAAAGGAGGATAATAAAAATACCTCCCTTCCAGGGTGTTTGTGAGGATCAGATGAAATAATATTTGTTAAGTCCCTGGAACCTAGTTAGTAAATACATTTTTAAAATAATATAATAAATATTATAAATGTTAATAATTTATAATTTATAAAATAATTTAATAATTTTAATAAATAAATGCATTTCCTTTCTTCCAGTCTCACTTCCTCTCTAATCCATCCTTTATATAAAGGCCAGACTGATATATCTAAAGCATAGTTCTACTCTTGGGTCTAAGGTCAGGTCTTCCTGACTCCAGGTCCAGCACTCTTATCTATTGCACTACCTAACTGCTTGTATAATAAACCATAAGGCCCATCGTTGCAAGACAGGTCTAGGAGGATGAAGACTTCCACACTGAAAAAGAGGAAGACAGAGAATTTACATTTTTAGAGCATGATTCATGGGCTCCAAACCTACAGAAATACTTTTGGAATTCAACCAACAATATGTTGAAATAGAACAAATGGCTGTCATGTGCACTTGTTTAGAAAAATAGGGGGGTTAGTATAACGATCCAAAACCAAGTCATTGCTACCAGCAACTCCTGACAGGTTATTTTGAAGGAGCCCAGACTGGATGAGTATAGTAGAGCATTTAGGGAAATAGGAAAGCTATGTGACACCCCAGGATGGCACCCCAGTGAGGTAGTGCTAGGAAGATTCGCCTTCCTGAGTTCAAAGCCAACCTTAGATACTCACTGGCTGTATGGCTCCTGGAAAAGCCACTTAATCCCGTTGCCTCAGTTTGTTCATCTGTAAAATGAGCTGAAGAAGGAAATGGCAAATCATATCAGTATTTTTTGCCAAGAAAATCTCAAATCACAGTGTCAGACATGCCTGGAAGATGACTGAACAACAAAAACTTCTGACTGAACAACATCACTGAAGGTGATAAAAGTTTCACAAGTGCCAAATTACTAGCAAGGTCTGATCTGGTGGCTAAAATAATCCATCAGAAGTCTTTAGTCTTTCATGGACTGGCAGATGGAAAATCTCCACAATAAAAATTCAAACTGACCTCTTAGGAATTCAACCTATAAACAGCCCTAGAACCGGACAAACAGTTGTCAGGATTGCTTTGCCCAGACAACGCTGGCCCATTAAAAAATTTAAAAGGAATATTTTGAATAGATGCCACCAATCCAAATAATTCATAACCTCACTACATGGTACAAAAAGGATATATTCTTTGGATTCATATATTCCATGGATTCAAAGGAGATGTAGATATAGATCTGTCTGGGGAAGTCACAAGACTTGTGTGATTGAAGAAAATTGCATTTTTTTAAAAATCTGGCATCAAAATCACATGGAATATTTCATCTAGCTTCTGCACAGTGACAAAGGACTCATTACTTACTGAAACAGCTTGTTCCCTTTTTATACAAAATTAATAGTTTGAATTTTTTTTCTATTCAAGCCAAAATCTGTCCACTTATTATTTCTACCCATTGTTATTATTTCTGTTCTCTGGGGTTATGTAGAACATAATGACGGTGTCCTGACTCAGCCATGGGACACCCTACCTTTCTCTCTCCCTGGATTTCCCATTATCTTTGCCTCTGCAGGATACCAAGTTTGCTGGATTATGGGCTTAAATTGGCTTGAACAATCTTATTCTGCTACCACTTTGTTGTCACATGTATGCTAGATCTGAGTATTTACTGTTAAGTGCCAGCCTAATCCTGTCCATGCTTACTATCATGGTGATAATTACTATTCTAATTATATATATAATATTAACATTATATATAGTTATATAATAATATCATGTATATTGCATTATATGTAGTATCTATAATATTACATATATATTATGTATTCTAATTCATTTTAGCTAAACATAGTTCAACCTAGAGATAAATATTATCTCATTTTATCCTTACAACAATCCTGGAAGATTGATACTATTATTATTGCCATTTTACATTTGAGGAAACTGAGGTAAACAGCGTGCTAAAAGTCACACAGCCAATAAGTATCTGAAGTGGAATTTGAGCTCAGGCCTTCCTGACTCCAAGCCTAAGTAACTTAAATTTAGCCAAATTTAGAGGAAAGTTTCGAGGTGCTTCCAAGGAGAGGAAGGTATTGTTAATTTTTTCTGTTGCTTAGTGGTTTAATGAACATTATTTCCTCTCTAATATAGTGAGGTCACTTTACATTTTTCCCATCACAAAGCAAATTAAATATTTAAGATATGGTCTCTAGTCTCCCATCCTCCTCTCTCTCACCCTCACCATTTTTGTTTCTTTCAGATGAATATGGTGTTTCTGAGTACCGTGCTCCCTGCAGCACAGGTGAGAAACTAAAGGTTTTATCCAGATGTTTGTAGTTTATACTCTTGTTCTTTTTAACTCTTTTATCCACTCTCTCCTTTAGCATTTAAGTCTCTTTCATAAGCAGCAGCCCACTCCTTCCATATGCACAGGTGGAGCTGGCTGGAGAAAGAGAGAGTGTCTAAGTCTGACCAGGTGTCTCTGATTATAGTGATTTATCCCCCTCCTCCACCAAGCTGCATACTTTTTATGTGGCAAATATCTCTGAGTCACACTTCTCTGTGTGCATGCTGTAGGCATGCTAACAGCTTTCTTCTCCTAAGATCTAACTGAGGAAATTACTTGATTGTTTGGAAACTTTAGGGAAGAATTTTTTATTTCTCTCTTCTCTTCACAGATGAAAATGAAGAAAATGCTTAAGATCTACGTCCAAGCACAAGACTTAGAAGCTTTGGTTTCCAAACTCTCTTAACCCAGAAAATATTGCTTTTTCAGCAAAGACAAAAACAAAAAAATCTTGTTGAATAAATGTGTGTATAGAGTCAGTAACTGTGATTGGTCTTATTTTTTTTTTATTCTTGTACCAACACTATATTAAGGGCCAAATGTGTGTCCAGAACTACACTGGGAGAGGGTGAGGAGAAATACAAGAATAATGTAACAATACTCTTTGCCCTTAGAGAATAATGAAAATGGTTAGGCAGCTAGGTGAAAGCTAGGAAGACCTGAGTTCAAATTCTACCTCTCTCAAACATTTACTGTTATCCCTTCCCATATCAAGGGGATTGGGGGCTTGATGATAATAACAACAACTTGGGAACTTCATATTCTACTAGAACATTGAGCCAAAAAATTGGGATAAAACTTAATAGAGTTAAATGTAAATTTCTCCAATGGCTCAAAAAAAAATTTAACTACTTAGGCATAAGACTGGGAAGGCTAAATAGCAACATGTCTGAAAAAAGATTTAAGAACTTTAGTGCTAAGGTCAACAATGTGATATGACAAACCAAATGTAATCATTAGGCTACATATAGAGAGGTGGAGTGTTCAGAACTGAGCAGGGTGATGTTTCTCTGTAATTTGTCCTGGTAAAACTACATCCAAAGTATTGTGATCAGTTCTGCACATCACCATTCCCTTTGATAAGGAAATCAAAAGATTCTGGTTATGGTGAGTACTTAAGAATGTCTCTTCCTCCCTCCCAAACTGTGGACAGACACATTAGTCTTGTGAATATCCAAAAAAGAGAAGAAAACTAGAAAAGTGAAGGAATTTCAGGACCATATCTTCTTGGGATAAGGAAGGAAATAGGAATTTTTAGCTTGTTGAAGAAAAGACAGCAAAGAAATACAAACTCAAATTTTTGAAAGGGTAGATCTTGTAATGGGATTGGATTAGTCTTCTGGGAGTAGACTGAGAATCAATGGTTTAAAGTTTCAAAAAGGAAAATTTAGGCTTGATATAAATAAAATTTTACAACAATCTCAATTATTCCAAAGGAGAATGGGCTAAAGGGCTACCAAACTGTGCATGTGCTTTGATCCAGCAGTGTCTCTACTGGGTCTGTATTCCAAAGAGATCTTAAAGGAAGGAAAGGGACCCACATGTGCAAAAATGTTTGTGGCAGCCCTTTTTGTAGTGGCAAAGAACTGGAAACTGAGTGATTGACCATCAGTTATGGAATGGCTGAATAAGTTATGGTTGTTATGGAATGTAATGGAATATTATCGTTCTGTAAGAAATGATGGGGTGGGGGAGAGTGGATAGAGCACCAGCCCTGAAGTCAGGAAGATCTGAGTTCAGACCTGGCCTCAGACACTTCCTAGCTGTATGACCCTGAGCAAGTCTCTTAACCGCAGTTTCCTCAGGGGGAAAAAAGATTATACAACGATCAATTTTGATTGATGTGGCTCTTTTCAACAATGAGGTGATGCAAGCCAGTTCCAATAGAGGTGTGATGGAGAGAGCCATCTGTACCCAGAGAGAGGACTGTGGGAACTAAATGTGGATCACAATATAATATTTTCACCTTTTTTTGTTATTTACTTGCTTATTTTTTTTCCTCTCATTTTTTTTGTTCTTTTTGGCATGATTTTTCTTGTGCAGCATGATAAATGTGGAACTATATTTAGGAGAATTGCATATACTTAATCTATATTGGATTATTTGCCATCTGGGCGGGGCAGAGGCATATGCTGAAAACTATTTTTGCCTATATTTTGAAAAATAAAAATCTATTACATATAAAAAAGAAGACAGTTATTAATTAAATAACCTACAAACTCAACAAAACAAAACCAACAAAGTAGAATGGGTCTTTGGGATAGATAATGAGCTCTCCCTCATCAAATAAAAATTCAAGCAAAAATTATTTAACCACTTATCAGCTATATTGTTGTGGGGATTCTTGCTCAGGACAAGAAGTTACTTCAGAGCCTTCTTTCAAATGCAAGATACTGTGATTTTTTGATGCTGTTATCACAAATATTTTTTCACTTATTAATCAATAAGAATGTATAAGTGTCTATTATGGGGGGGGGGGGAAGTGTCTGTTATATACCATACACTATGCTAGGCCCTGGGAAACCAAGAAGAAAATTAAAAGGTGCTGGTTGTGATGAGTATCCAATACTTCCCCCAAATCCTGACTGTTATAACAAACATGGAACAAGTACAAATGTCTCCATCTAGTAGTTATTTCAGAATCAGTTGGTTAGAGCCAAGGACCAAATAAACATTACATTAAAAGTTTGTAAACTATTTTATATGAAATATTTGGACTAGGGTCTCCACAAAGCTCCTGTCTCACATGGACTAGTCCAATCTTAGGTTCTGACCAAAAAGACTAATTTGCCACTCAACCAGATATAGTTGATGTTTCCACTTTGAGAAGTAGTTAAAAATATCTCATGTCTAAATTTCCAAAAATATGAGTAATTAGAGTTGCCAGCTTACATAGAAACATGAAAAGTATATGTGAAATATAAGGCAGTTTTTATTCCCTCCCCACCTCAAGAAAATACAGAAACCCATGAAAACAGAAAACACGTTCACAGTAGACAATAAGCCCCTCAGAAGTGAATAGAGTTTCTCCCCCAGACACCTACATACTCAATGTCACTTGGGATTTAGACTACTCCCACCCGAAATGCAAATAACTTTAAAGCTACTAGAGAGGTTTCCCACTGAATGCACACTGTCCAAATAACTTATTAGTGGGAAGATGGGGAGCCACAAAGTATAAATATTTCATTCTCTTATAAAGATCTTTAGGTCTTTGCTAATCTTTTGGCTGAAGGAACTACATGAAGGAACATCAAGGAAATTTCTAGTCCAATAATAAACACACAGATATATCAGAGTGAGCTTTTATAATTTGAAAATAAAATTAACAAAAGTCCTAAATATATATATATATATATATATATATATATATATATATATATATATATATATATATATATATGTATGTATATATCTATGGATTCCTGTAAAAAAAGACAGAAAAGGTGTAAAAATTAATAGCTGTTTTAGGTCCCATGGGAGCCTCAAAGCAGCCAACAAAAATATTAGAGCTTTTGATTAAGAAAGAATATCGAAAACTATTTTGCATGTATTTGGAAAAAATAAAATGCTATTAACTTTAAAAAAAAAAAAAAAGAAAGTAGAACATTTGTAGGTAATGATAAGATCTATAATGTTGACCATTATATTTGGCATGATTTCACATATATAATTCATATCATAATGCTGATGTTCTCAATAGGTGGGGGAGGGACTAGAGAGAGGAAGAAAATTTGGAACTCAAAATTTAAAATAATGAATGTTAAATACTTCCTAACTGTGTGACTTTGGGCAGGTCACTTAACCCCAATTATTGCCTCAGGGGGGAAAAAAAGAATGTTAAAATTTTTAAAAAGTACAATGTCATCATCCCTGTATGATTAAAGTATAGATTATGGGACTAAAAAAAATTTGAGTAATTGGCATGTTAGGGAGTTTGGTGAAACAATGATAGGGATGAGTGAAGGAGTGCTTCTTTGCTTACTAGGAAGAAATAAGGAGGGAAAGTCAGAGCTAAAGACTTCAAAAGATGTGTGCTCTCAGAAATTAGATATGGATCTACACTTAACACCATATACCAAGATAAGATCAAAATGGGTCCATGATTTAGGCATAAAAAATGAGATCATAAGTAGATTTGAGGAACAGAGGATAATCTACCTCTCAGACCTGTGAAGAAGGAAGGAATTTATGACCAGAGGAGAACTAGAGATCATTATCGATCACAAAATAGAAGATTTTGATTACATCAAACTAAAAAGTTTCTGTACAAACAATACTAATGCAAACAAGATTAGAAGGGAAGCAACAAATTGGGAAAATATTTTTACAGTTAAAGGTTCTGATAAACATCTCATTTCCAAAATATATAGAGAACTGACCCTAATTTATAAGAAATCAAACCATTCTCCAATTGATAGTCAAAAGATATGAACAGACAATTCTCAGATGATGAAATTGAAACTATTTCCACTCATATGAAAGAGTGTTCCAAATCACTACTGATCAGAGAAATGCAAATTAAGACAACTCTGAGATACCACTACACACCTGTCAGATTGGCTAAGATGACAGGAACAAAAAATGATGAATGTTGGAGGGGATGTGGGAAAACTGGGACACTGATGCATTGTTGGTGGAGTTGTGAAAGAATCCAGCCATTCTGGAGAACAATCTGGAATTATGCCCAAAAAGTTATCAAAATGTGCATACCTTTTGACCCAGCGATACTACTACTGGGCTTATATCCCAAGGAAATACTAAAGAAGGGAAAGGGACCTGTATGTGCCAAAATGTTTGTGGCAGCACTTTTCATAGTGGCTAGAAGCTGGAAGTTGAATGGATGTCCATCAATTGTAGAATGGTTGGGTAAATTATGGTATATGAAGGTTATGGAATAATATTGCTCTGTAAGAAATGACCAGCAGGAGGAATACAGAGAGGCTTGGAGAGACTTACATCAACTGATGCTGAGTGAAATGAACAGAACCAGAAGATCGATGTACACTTCAATGCTGTATGAAGATGTATTCTGATGGAAGTGGATATCTTCAACATAGAGAAGATCCAACTCACTTCCAGTTGATCAATGATGGACAGAAACAACTACACCCAGAGAAGGAACACTGGGAAGTGAATGTAAATTGTTAGCACTACTGTCTATCTACCCAGGTTACTTATACCTTCGGAATCTAATACTTAATGTGCAACAAGAAAATGGAATTTACACACATATATTGTATCTAGGTTATATTGTAACACATGTAAAATGTATGGGATTACCTGTTAACTAGGGGAGGGAGTAAAAGGAAGGAGGGGATAATTTGGAAAAATGAATACAAGGGATAATGTTATTAAAAAAAAAAAAAACTACTCATGCATATATACTATCAAAAAAAATTATAATTATAAAATTAAAAAATAATTAAAAAAAAAAAAAAAAAAAAGATGTGTGCCTCTGGGACCCACCTACCATTTATATTCTAGGGCAGGAGTTCTCAAACTACAGCCCGAGATCCAGATGCAGCCCATTGAGAATGTTTATGTGCCCGCTGGATTATGGCAAATGGGCTGAGGGGAGGAGAGTGTGAGTTTTTGTTTTTACTATAATCCGGCCCTCCAACAGTCTGAAGGACAGTGAACTGGCCCCCTATATAAAAAGTTTGAGGACCACTGTTCTAGGGAGATCATATATGACATTCTTTTGCCAGCTGCTTTGCCTGCTGTAGAAACAGAAGCAACACTGTACATTCTCTTATAAACTCTATGGACCAAATCTGAAGGTCAGTGTACCCAATTTATTAAGACACAAGTCAGTATAGAAATTAAAGATTTCTGATTCTAAAAACCATAGAGAACCATTCTTTCAGCACTATTCCTAGTTAGAGACTTGTTTTTAAAAAGTATTTCATATTTAAATATAATAATAATAGCGATGTATATAATAGTAAAGATATCATATAATAATGAATATCTAATATACCTGTAATAAATGTAAATTCACATTAATTTTTGACTCTTCTTTGTGTGTATCTTTAACCAAAAGAACAAAAACATCTCAATATGATATTAGATTTGACATGTCATAGAAATGGTTATTTCCTGAAAAATAATGCGTGATTGTCCTTTCAAAATTATAACATAAATAGAAACTAATCAGAACAATAATGGTAACAATAATAATTTAAAAGATCTAATGGAAAGGTTAGTGAGATCTCTCTAGAATTTATTTAAATAAACAATGTTCCTAAGCTGCTAAGCTCTACCATAATACAAAAATTTTCATAGCTAATTTATAATCCTCTGAAAATATAGGCTGACACAATGGCTATAGCATCATGTAGCAATAGTGATCTTATGGTAATCACTATAATACATCCTAGTGAAGCTTTTCTACTATCTTCCACTACTTCAAGTAACTAGTAAACATTGGACAATCAGGAAAAAAGTCAGGTTTTCTTTTCTTTTCTTTTTAATATATGAAGTTATAATTTGCTAAATGTTCAAGAAAACTTTATTGTAAATATTAGAGATAATGACAAATATGACACACAGAAGCTCTGGAAACATTTAGCTGGATACATAACTGTATGAAAGAAACTTAAATGAAGATCTTGGATAGTATTCAGTAAAAATTTATTGTGAAACTAAGCATTGACCCACACGTACACCAAGGTCAGGTCAAAATGAATTCATGACCTAGGCATAAAGAATGAGATTATAAATAAATTAGAGGAACATAGCCTAGTTTACCTCTCAGACTTATGGAAGAGGAAGGAATTTATGTCCAAAGAAGAACTAGAGATTATTATTGATCACAAAATAGAAAACTTGGATTATATCAAATTGAAAAGTTTTTGTACAAACAAAACTAATGCAAACAAGATTAGAAGGGAAACAATAAACTGGGAAAACATTTTTACAGTCAAAGGTATTGATATAGGCCTAATTTCTAAAATATAAAGAGAATTGATTCTAATTTATAAGAAATCAAGCCATTCTCCAATTGATAAATGGTCAAAGGATGTGAACAGACAATTCTCAGATGAAGAAATTGAAACTATTTCTAGCCATATGAAAAGATGCTCCAACTCATTATTAATCAGAGAAATGCAAATGAAGACAACTCTGACATACCACTACACACCTGTCAGATTGGCTAGAATGACAGGGAAAGATCATGCGCAATGTTGGAGGAGATGTGGGAAAACTGGGACACTGATGCATTGTTTGTGGAACAGTTAATACATGCAGCCATTCTGGAGAGCGATTTGGAACTCTGCTCAAAAAGTTATCAAACTGTGCATACCTTTGACCCAGCAGTGTTACTACTGGCTTATATCCCAAAGAGATCTTAAAGGGAAAGGGACCTGTATGTGCAAGAATGTTTGTGGCAGCCCTCTTTGTAGTGGCTAGAAACTGGAAGTTGAATGGATGTCCATCAATTGGAGAATGGCTGAATAAATTATGGTATATGAATATTATGGAATATTATTGTTCTGTAAGAAATGATCTGTGGGATGATTTCAAAAAGGCCTGGAGAGACTTACATGAACTGATGCTGAGTGAAATGAGCAGAACTAGGAGATCATTATATACTTCAACAACAATACTGTATGATGATCAATTCTGATGAACGTGGCTCTCTTCAACAATGAGATGAACCAAATCAGTTCTAATAGAGCAGTAATGAACAGAACTAACTACACCCAGCAAAAAAAAACTCTGGGAGATGACTATGGACCACTACATAGAATTCCCAATCCCTTTATTTTTGTCCACCTGCATTTTGGATTTCCTTCACAGGCTAATTGAACACTATTTCAAAATCCGATTCTTTTTGTATAGCAAAACAATTGTTGGGACATGTATACATTGTATTTAATTTATACTTTAACATATTTAACATGTATTGGTCAACCTGCCATGGAGGGGGGCGGGGCGGGAAGGAGAGGAAAAATCAGAACAAAAGGTTTGGCAATTGCCAATGTTGTAAAATTACCCATGCATATATCTAGCAAATAAAAAACATTAAAAAAAAAAGTTTATTGTGTTTCTTCTTCCCCTTTCCCCACCATGGAGTAAGGGAAGCAGCTGGTTCTAGTTTCCTTCAAAAAATATTTAATTTCTTCTTGCCAGATGTTTTCCTATGTTCAGTTGTGTAGAATCTTTTTTTTTTTTTTTTTTTTGATATACTAATGATCATAAAGGAAAGAAAGAAAATATTTAGATTTTACAAGAACCAAGAAAAATCAAATTGCATTTTCTAGTACTGTAAACAAAAATCCAATCATAACAGAAGTTGTTCACTCATTTCTCAGTTGTATTTGACTCTGTGACATCATTTGGTGTTTTCTTTCTTTTTTTCTTTCTTTCTTTCTTTTTTTTTTGTTTAAAAAGTAAACACAAGGAAAATATGTATTTAAAAGTTAAACTGTTTACATACCTAGATGGGAAAACAATAACTGTAACTTTTTTTCTCCCCCCCCCCCTTTTTTTTAATTAAAGCTTTTTATTTACAAAGTGTAGGTAATTTTTCCAACACTGACCCTTGCATAATCATTTGTTGCAAATTTTCTCCTTCCTCCCACCCTCTCCCCTATCTGGCAGGAACATTTGGGGTTTTCTTGACAAGATACTAGAATAGTTTGCCATTTCCTTCTTCAGTTCATTTTACCATGAGGAAATTGAGGAAAACAGTTAAGTAACTTGCCTAGTAAGTGTCTGAATCCAGATTTGAACTCAGGAAGATGAATGTTTCTGACTCCAGGCTTGGCACCTAATTGCCCTATAATGGAAGTAGCTCTATTCCCAAGTTGGAATAACTTTGAAAATATGTAACATTCTTCATATTTTACTTCTTTGAGACAGTTTTCAAAGCACTCAAAGTGAAGATATCAAAGTATATAACACAGACTAACATGATACCAGAGAGAATTGTAATTTAGAATTAATTCAATAAATATCTATTAATCACCTACTGTTCCAGGAATTTTGCTGGGTAACAGAGATACAAAGACAAACAATATCCTCAAAAATCTTATATTTAAAGAGAAGGAAAGAAAGTGCACACAAATAATTTCAGAGGAGAGGGTTAGGGTGGATCATTAACATGTTGGGGGTAGGGAAAAAATCAGGAAAGGCTTTGTGCAGGAGGTAGCACTTGACATGAACTTTAAAACACTTCAGTTACCCTTACAACACATGGAATATGGAATTCCCTGGTCATGAGATTCAATTGATAATCAAAAGCATGGATTAAGGACTGAGTGGGGGAAAGCTAAACCCTGGGGATGGATGGAGGGACGCTGAAGTACACAGAATCAGGATCACCAAGAAGAGTGTTAAATTAGGATTACACCATCTCTCTTTTTTAAAAATTTATTTTATTTGAAAAAAACAAAATAAGAAAAAAAAAGAAAAACTGAAAAGAAATACAAAACAAAATAAAGCAAAATAAAAGAGGACATTGTTATGTGCCCAGCAGAACATCAGGGAGGATTCAATATGTAACAACAAATTAACAGATCAAAAAAAACATATATATTAGTAGAAGAAAATTGTATTCATGAATGTCCATTTTTTTACTTCCTTGTAAATTATTCTTTGTGTGTTCTCTGCTGTGTACCTTATTTACTTTATTCTTTTTTCCCTCACCCCCACCATACAGTAAAAATATATTTGTATATACATATGTAGTCACACACACACACACACATACACACACACACACACACACACACACACACACACACACACTTCTTTCCTATCCCTGCTGACTATTTTAATAAAATCCTGCTCCATAACTTATTATTTACTTAGCCTCCCCCCAACCCAGGGATCCCTCCCTATCTTCTTCCCTCATTCTTTGCTTCCCCATCTGCCCATTCCTCCCCCCTTATTTTTTAATAGATTTCGGAGGGTTCTATACCCTTCATGGTATACATGTGGTGTTGCCTATTGAACCCATTCCCAATGTGAGTAGGTATTCAGAACTACAAGCCTTCCCCCTTCTAATGCTTCTGTGTCTATTCTTCCTCTGTCCCTCATTTATATAACATGTTTACTATTTTTACCTTAACTCTGCCAATCTTTCTTTTGAATTGCCCTATTGCTGCTGTGAATCCTGAACATATAGTATAGGTTTCCCATGTAAAGAAAATAATCGGTCCATGTTTAAACAGTTTGTCCATGTTGAGTTCCTTAAAACTGATCTTTGACATTGGCTCTTATATGTTAAATTTTCTGTTAAGTTTGGATTTGGTTGATAGAAACTTCTGAAAATCTGCAAGTTCATTGAAGGTCCATTTTTTTTCTCATTCAAAATTATAGATGATTTTGCTGGATGTGATATTTTTGGCCCCAGGCTTAGTTCTTTTGTTTGTCAGTAAGTATGATTCTAGGACCTGTGGTCTTTTATTATAGCTGCTGATAAATCTTGTATAATTCTAAGTGTGCTTCCAGCACATTTGAATTGTTTTTTTCTTATTTCTTGCAAAATCTTCTCTTTGATCTGGGAGTTTCAAAATTTAGCAATGACATTCCTTTGTGATTTTCCAGAAAGGATTTCTTTGGGGTGGTGGTTGGTAGATTTTTTTCTATTTCTACTTTCCCCTCATGTTCTTTCACTCCAGGGCAATTTTCTTGGATTATTTCCTATATTATTGTGTCAAGGTTCTCTTTCTGGTCACAACTTTCTGACAGTCCAATTATTCTTATATTTTCTCTTCTTGATCTGTTCTCAAGATCTGTCATTTTTCTTATGTTTCACATTCTGTTCTATTTTCTCATTCTTTATAATTTGTTTGCTATTTCTTGGTCTCTCATAACTTCACCGGCTTCCCCTTGCCCAATTCTAATTTTCAAAGAATTATTTTCATTTTTTGAGACTCTATACCTTTATTTGATGAACTTTTTTTTTTTCATAATCTTCTTGCTTTTCTTGGATGATTTTGATGGTTATTATTATGTTAGTTTTACTTCAGTCTCTCATTTGATTTTTTAATTCTTTTTTGAGTTCTAATATATTCTCTGATAAATTCTCTCTCTAGGAATTTCACTTTACTCTTTGGGATAGCTTTTTTTTTTTTATTAAAGTGTCCTCCTGTGAAGATGAACCCCTGTCTTCCCTGTTCCCATAATATATTTCAATGATTGGATTCTTTTTTCTTTTTTAATAAGAAGTATTAGGAAGTCTCTCTAATCATGGGGAGTGGGAGAGGGGGGTGTGACTCAAGCTTTGCTTCAGCTCTCCCCTCTGACCAGGAACTCCAAACCAAGAGCTCCTTCTCCTGCACTCATAGCTAGCACCATCCTTGCCCCCCAACTTCTGTACTCACCAGGTGCTGGCTCCTTCTTGCTCAGGACTCAATCTCAGCAGCACAGCTGGGCCCTGCCCCAATCAGCCCAGGTCCACTCAGTCCTCCTGGACTCAGACCTTGACTCCACAAACAAACCAGGAGGTGAAAGTCTCTGTGGTTCCTGTGATTCCTCCAGAATCAAGTAGCCCTAGGAGACCCCACTTGTTTCAGCAGAGTGCCCGGAAGATTTGCACTTCATGAGGGTTAATCCTGGCTTGGGTTCTTCAGATCTTGGGTCGTATCAGGAAGACACTTGTTTTGCCTCATTTTCCTGATTTTTCACCAATCTATATTTGTCCTAAGGCGCAAATTATTTTTATTTGTGGGGGAAAGAAATTGAGTTAGCTTGATTTTTACCAACCTACTCTTGCCATCTTTCTAGAAATCTCCCCCATTAAACCATGTCTTAAATATCTGTATTCTAAGAATGCAAGTATGGCTTAAGAAAGAAAGCTATAAAGGAAGGGGGAGCCACATGTGCACAAATGTTTGTGGCAGCCCTTTTTGTAGTGGCAAGAAACTGAAAACTGAGTGGATGTCCATCAGTTGGAGAATGGCTGAATAAGTTATGGTATATGAATGTTATGGAATATTATTGTTCTATAAGAAATGACCAGTAGGAACTGATGCTAAATGAAGTGAGCAGGACCAGGAGATCATTGTACACAGGAACAACAAAATTGTGCGATGATCAACTGTGATGGATTTAGTTCTTTTCAATAATGAGGTGAATTTAAAAAACTTGTGATGGAAAGATAGAACTATGGAGACAGACCATAGTGTTTTCACTATGGTTTTTTCCTTGTGGTTCCCCCCCCCCTTTTGATGCAAATTTTCTTGCACAACATGAAAAATGTGGAAATAGATTTAAAAGAATTATATATATTTAACCTATATCAGATTACTTGCTGCCCTGGAGAATGGAGAGGTAAAGGAAGGAGGAAGAAAAATTTGGAACACAAAGTCTTACAAAAACGAATGTTAGAAACTATCTTTACATGTATTTGGAAAATAAAATAATATTGAAATTTTTAAAAAAGAGAGAGAAAGAAAGAAAGCTACTTCCTGATGACTCTTGAAAGTGATGGTAGCACTTAGCTTTTGCTCTCCTAGCTTGGGCCCATCATGAAAAGTAAATGGAGACTAAACCCATTTATCCAAGTAAAATAGCAAGCAGATATTGGAGAAGTTCTAAAGATTATAATATGTCAAAAAATACAAAAGTAAGAGAGCTCTTAGGTGAAACAAGGATTTCATCTTGGGGAGGTATATTCTCAATTGTCTAGAGTTGCTCTGAAGGTAAAGAGCTAAGGGGCTAGCTTTTCAAAAGTGTGCAGCTCCAACATCCACTCCACTTAAAAGTTTGTGCATTCTCGCTCTTTTCTCTTTCTTTGTCTCTGTCTCTCTGTCTCTCTGTCTCTCTGTCTTTGACTGTCTCTCCTCTCTCTTATCTTTTCTCTTTCTGGCTATCTGTCTCTTCTCTTTCTCTCTTCCCCCATATGTCTCTTTGTCTCTCTCCCCCCACCCCAACGCTGCTCTCTCCAAGTTTGTTTGGAACCAAATGAAGAATGTCTTACATCATGTCCATGGCATAGACATGTCATTCTCTCAGCGAAGAAGAAATTATTTCTCCTGAATTTATAGCTATAAGACAGTGAGCCTATTAAATAACTTTGGTAAAATGATGTCAGTTTGTATCCATGTATGTGCTAAATAAATGTTTGTTCAATAAATAAATCAATTCTGAATTCCAAATAATATTTTACCTTAGATAAAAATTTAACTCAGTTCTACCAACCAAATAGCCAAAGTGAATCATTTGTGTTTCTTTGTGCAGTGAATTCCTGTTCTGTTTACTCAGAAGAGCTGGGGAATAGGATATTCTGGTTAACTGGATTTTTTTTATTAACTAAGATAAAAGTTCTTAGGAAGTGGACTGTTTATCAAGAGTATTTATATTTAAAGAAAAACAATTATCTAGATGATAAATTATAACAATTATAAAATATTCTGGTAGTAATTTTAGCATTTTTAAGATATTTTTTAAAAATTTAAATTTTTTTTTAAATTTTAAATTTTAATTTTTTAAAAGTTTTTTATTTTCAAAATATATGCACAGATAATTTTTCAACACTGACTCTTGCATAGCCTTGTGTTTTAGATTTAGCACTCTTTCCCCAACCCCTTCCCCTAGATAAGCAATCCAATATATGTTATACATGTTAAAATATGTTAAGTCCAATATGTGTAAACATATTTATCCAATAATCTTGCTGCACAAGAAAAATCAGATCAAATAGGGAAAAAAACGAGAAAGAAAATAAAATTCAAGCAAACAATAACAAAAAGAGTGAGAATGTTGTGTTGTGATCCACATTCAATTCCCACAGTCCTCTCTCTGGGTGTAGATGGCTCTTTTTGTCACAAGATCATTGGAACTGGTCTCAATCATCTCATTGGAAAGAGTCCTATTATTCATCAGAATAGATCGTCTTATAATATTGTTGTTATGTATCCTGATTTTTCATCTCACTTAGCAAGAGTAAGTCTCTCCAGGCCTCTCTGAAATCATCCTGTTGGTCATTTCTTACAGAACAATAATATACATAACATTCATATACCATAATTTTATTCAGCCACTCTCCAATTGATGGGATCCACTCAGTTTCCACTTTTTAGCCACTACAAAGAGAGCTGCCACAAACATTCTTGCAATACAGGTCCCTTTCCCTTCTTTAAAATCTCTTTGGTATATAAGCCCAGTAGTAACACTGCTGGGTCAAAGGGTATGCACAATTTGACAACTTTTTGAACATAGTTCCAAACTGCTCTCCAGAATGGCTGGATCCATTCACAATTCTACCAAGAATGTATTAGAATCTCAATTTTCCCACATCCCCTCCAGCATTTGCCATTATCTCTTTCTGTAATCTTAGTCAATCTGAGAGGCATAATAGTAGTATCTCAGAGTTGTTTTAATTTGCATTTCTCTGATCAATAGTGATTTAGAGCATCTTTTCATGGTTCTAATTTCTTCATCTGAAAATTATCTGTTCATATTCTTTAACCATTTATCAACTGGAGAATGGCTTGAATTCTTTCAAATTTGAGTCAATTCTCTTATCTATTTTAGAAATGAGGCCTTTATCAGAACTCTTAAATGTAAAAATGTTTTCCCAATTTATTATTACCCTTCTGACCTTGTCTGCATTAGTTTTGTTTATACAAAAACTTTTTAACTTAATATAATCAAAATTATCTATTTGATGTTCAATTATGAGTTTCAGTTCTTCTTTGGAATCAGAACCAGGAATACACTGTACACAGTATCAGCAAGAGTATTCAATGATCAACTATGAAAGACTTGATTCTTCTTAGTGGTTCAGTGATCCAAAGTAATTCCAATAAATTTTGGAAAACACCATCTGCATCCAGAAAGAGAATTATGGAGATTGAATGTAAATCAACACATGCTATGTTCATTTTTTTTTCTTCTGTTTTTTCTTTTCGTGTTTTTTCTCTTTTGTTTTGATTTTTCTCTCCCAACATGATTCAAAAAGAAACATGAATTTAAAAAGTTAATATGCATGTATAACTAGAAAAAATTAAAACAATTAAAAAATAAAACTCCACTTACTTTTCTAAGTTACCTTGCTCTTTCTCTGAAATCAAAATAATTTAAATAAATAAATAAAATAAAATAAATGCAAAGCAAAATAAATAACTAGATAGTCCCTGCTTTTTATGTCTTTTATGTCTTTCATCTATATAGGTCATTCATTTTCCCACTTTATTGTTCTCTTCCTGTTTTGTAAACCAGGACCTATATTATAGGCAATCTCATTTGGTCTCAGGGCATGCTTCACTTGTTTTTTTCCAGTTCTATTCAAATTAAAACCATGCCCAACCCCAATCCTCTGAGTACATGCTGAATATCTCCACCTGGATATCCCATCAATACCTCAAGTTCCACAAGCTCAAAGCTAAAGCCATCATCCTCCTCAGTAAATCTGCTTAGCCTCTCAATCCTTTTTTCCACAGACAATCAATTGCAAAGTCCTAGCAATTATATTTTCAATTTCTCTGATCCTTCCTAGTTTTTTCTAATCATACATTGTCATCCTAGTTATGGTTCTCATTACCTCTCACCTACACCACAGTAACAGCATCCTAACTAGTCACTCTACCTCCAGTAGTACCTTTTCATGAAGCTGTTAAAATAATTTTAAAATTCACAAATATTTTTTATTCACTTGTTTATTTTATGCTTCAATGTGTATTCAGACTCCATACTCCTTTCTCTGAATTTGAATAGCATTTTCCATACATTACACACTTTCAAGTTTAATTTGCATTATTTTCTTTTTTGGGGGGGAGGGGTAATGCAAATGGAGTTTTCTAACCAAAGTTTTTTGGGATTGGATCACTGAACCACTGAGAAGAATTAATTCTTTCATAATTGATTATCACACATTCTTGCTGTTACTGTGTACAATGTATTTCTAGTTTTGCTTGTTTTACTCAACATCACTAAATGCATGAGTCTTAATCATATCACCCAGTTCAAAAATTTTTGATGATTCCCTTTACCTCCAGAATAAAATACAATCGCCCCTGACATGGCATTTGAGGCTTCCTCACCATCTGGCTCCATTCGACTTTTCCAGTTTTATTTTACCTAACTTCCAGCCACAGATTCTGCATTTCAGCCACACTACAAGACCTGCTATTCTCTGTCTTATGCTTATGTCCTCTCGCCTACATGTATTCACAAATGACACAGATTTCCTTTATCTTCATTCTTTTATCATTTTTTTCAAAATCCTTCTTTTCTTCAAGCGTAGATCAGATGCCATCTCTTCTATGAAAACTTCACCTCTGATCTCCACAGATCAACATGACCTGTCTGTCTCTCCTCAAATTTTTTCTAAAGAACTTCATCTGGATGTTTCTTTTGCCCCATTTCATACCCTGCTTTCAACCAATTCTATTTCTTTATCTATATCATAGATCGCAGCTCCTTGCAGGAAGAACCATCATTTTTTATCTTTGTATTGCTAGTGCAACAAACCTATTCCACTATCTATGCCAAGAAAACCCGAAAAAGGATTATGAAAAGTTGAACATGACTGAAAAAATAAGATTGCTATTGCTAAACACAATGCTCTTCATATAGTAGATATTTAAAATTTCTTTAATTGAATAGAATAATATTTTCAAGGAATTAAGACCTTAAAGGCATATATTTCATATTGTCATCCTACATAATTTAACCTTCATTTGATTATGCAGGACATTATGTCAAAAATACATTTGTTATTAAAGCTTTCTGGTTAGTAAGTACCTTGGTCATAAGTAAGGGGGAAAAGGAATGAATTGAAAAAAACAACACATTCTTGCCCATGCACATTTGCTTAGTCATCATAATATTTCATAGAATTCTTCACAAAACTGGAGTTATTGACATCACAGAGAAAGGAATGTGCATTAGTACATAATAAGTCAGTCATAAACCATTTGCTATTTAAAAAAAAATTTTGAACTGAGTTCATTGTCATAATTCCAATTATACACAAAACCATTTTATTAGCAATGTTTCTAGAGTCTACTTTGTAAGTTCAAAGTCTTGTGATAACACAGAAAGTAGTGAATACTAAAATGAATATCATAAATCTAATTTTTTTTTTTTTGCCAAAAGGAAAAAAGTTCTTTATTTGTAATCAAGGAGATTTAGGAGATACTATTCATAATTGATTTGGGCCACTACTGTAATGGATATAAAACAAGAAAAGTTAAAAGGTTATCTGAGCTTCTTAGAAAAGCTCACAAAAAAAGGATAATTATGAAATATTTCAAAATTATATTTGATGAAAGTAAAAAAAAAAATTAAATGATAAAACTTAATAATGAAGAGTTTTTCAGCCAGGGTCAAACATAGCAAGCTTTGAAAATATTGCTCTTGATGAAATAAATAGACAGGATATTTTTTTAAGAAGTGGGAAAATACATAACCTAGTGCCTGGTACAAAGTAGATACTTAATAAATTTTGGTTTTTACTTGTTAAAATATTAACAGGAATATAATTTCTACATAATATTTTTCAATTTATTTCACCATTTACAACTACTTCCCAAATCAAAAATAATAAACAAATTCTTCATCAATTGAATTTCTTTCAAAACTCAAGAGAACCATAAAAGTAAGTGGGATAGAGAAACTATAATGGATTTAATAAGATTAAACTGTTCACATTCTTACATGGGAAAATGACACTTGTAACTCCTGAACTTTTTCATTACTTAGGAGAATACATAGAACTCATAGGTATAAGATGAACATGATGGGCTAATTATATTTTTAAAAATGAAAAAAAGAAATGCACTGGGAGAAAAGGAAAGGGAGTGATGGGATGGGGCAAATTATTTCACATGAAATGAGAAGGGAAAGATAGGAACTTGGGGGGATTTCTTAAATCTTACTTCATAAGAATTGGTTCAGAGAGAATCTTAATCACAGGAATACAAAGGAAAAGGGAAAGAAAAGGGATGGGGCTGATAAAAGTGGGTGCAAAAAAGGGATAGTCAGAAGCAAAACATTTTTGAGGATGGACAGAATGAAAGGAAAGAGAGTTTAGGACAAATAGGAGAAAAATAGAAAGGAAGAAAATAAATACACAATAATCATAATTGTGAAAAAAATTTTACTGTAATTTTTTCTGACAAAAGTATCATTTCATAAGTATATAGAAAACAGAGTCAAGCTTGTAAAAATAAGAGATATTCCCCAGTTGATATGATCAAAGAATATGAACAGGCAGTTTTCAGATGAAAAAATCAAAGCTATCTATAGTCATATAAAAAAAGTGCAGGTATGGGCACAGAGCACAGACTCAAGTGTAGAGTGCCTTTGAGCCTGGGAGACCCGTATGTCCAATCCATTAAACTCTTTTCCTCTAGCCACTTCACCTTTTCTTTTGCAGATCCCCATTTTTTGAGCTGGCTGCAAAGGAAACAGAAGTTGGTTGGGGCTTCATTAGGCCAGGTCCTCCGAAATAAAGCTCCGGGAACACCGTTTTGTGTTAGAACTTCTCTCATTTCAGGTGGGCTGGAAAAAGCCCACCCAGTGCATGCTCTCCAAGGCAGGGAGTCAACCTTCTCTCTGGGAGCAGTGATAGCAGAAGCTAGAAGTTTTCTTACGAAGCTGGGAGTTCCTCATTCCCCACCCCCAAGTTCACTCTCCTGTCTCATGAATCCTGTCTCTGCAACAAGTCACCAGTTCCATTAGTTGCCTCTTATTTTAAAGGCTCTGAAAGAAGAGAGCTCCTGTCTCCAGCTGCTGAATGCTCTGGTCCAGGTTACTTAATGAAATAAGTATTTTATGCGGGTATTCCAATTTATACAGAACAGACAACAGTGGCCAAGAAATGATGGACTTAGCACTTTGATTACCCTCTTGGACAGCTGCCTCCAGCTAATCACTCTGCCTGCCACTTGTTTTATAGAGAGAACCTTCTGATCAGGGAGACTCTTTTGAGAGGAAGCTACGCAATGTCTCTTTATGATCATCCCACCTTCCTCCATCTTTGCAGGACTTTTCTCCTCTATATTTAGATCTCTATCCCCAATTCAATCACATAGTGAACCCTAAAGCCATCTAATTTCGTCTCCACTTTCTAAAACTCAGCAAATATTGGAGGCAGGACTCCTAATAATACTCCTCGCAATCTCTTGGTTCAGGTTTGATTTGGGGATTGGTTATAGAACATTTACGAAAAGGAAGTGTACTTTGTTCTAATGGAGCAAGGATATGAGGATTCTGGATCCTCAGACTCTATTTTCTCCATTTGGAAGCCATGTGTCAGTGGGGCATCTGGGCAGTGGGACATCCGTGTCATAGGTACCCTGTGGGCCTGAGAGTCTACACTTTATGTGGCTGGAACTTTTTTTTTTTTTTTTTTTTTTTAATTTTTTATTTTATTTTATAATTATAACATTTTTTGACAGTACATATGCATGGGTAATTTTTTACAACATTATCCCTTGCACTTACTTCTATTCAGATTTTTTCCCTTCCTCCCCCAATCCCCTCCCCCAGATGGCAAGCAGTCTTATATATGTTAAATATATTACAGTATAATTTAGATACAATATATGTGTGTAGAACCGAATTTTTTGTTGCACAGGAAGAATTGGATTCAGAAGGTAAAAATAACAGTTTACATTCATTTCCCAGTGTTCCTTTTTTGGATGTAGCTGGTTCTGTCCATCATTAATCAATTGGAATTGGATTAGCTCTTCTCTATGTTGAAGAAATCCACTTCCATCAGCATACATCCTCGTACAGTATCATTGTTGAAGTGTATAATGATCTTCTGGTTCTGCTCGTTTCACTCAGCATCAGTTGATGTAAGTCTCTCCAAGCCTCTCTGTATTCCTCCTGTTGGTCATTTCTTATAGAACAATAATATTCCATAACATTCATATACCATAGTTTACCCAACCATTCTCCAATTGATGGACATCCATTCATCTTCCAGCTTCTAGCCACTATGAAAAGGGCTGCCACAAACATTTTGGCACATACAGAACCCTTTCCCTTCTCTAGTAGTTCCTTGGGGTATAAGCCCAGTAGTAGTATGGCTGGGTCAAAGGGTATGCACATTTTGATAACTTTTTGGGCATAATTCCAGATTGCTCTCCAGAATGGTTGGATTCTTTCACAACTCCACCAACAATGCATCAGTGTCCCAGTTTTCCCACAGCCCCTCCAACATTCATCGTTATTTGTTCCTGTCATCTTAGCCAATCTGACAGGTGTGTAATGATACCTCAGAGTTGTCTTAATTTGCATTTCTCTGATCAATAGTGATTTGGAACACTCTTTCATATGAGTGGAAATAGTTTTAATTTCATCATCTGAAAATTGTCTGTTCATATCCTTTGACCATTTATCAATTGGAGAATGGCTTGATTTCTTATAAATTAAAGTCAATTCTCTGTATATTTTGGAGATGAGGCCTTTATCAGAACCTTTAACTGTAAAAATGTTTTCCCAATTTGTTACTTCCCTTCTAATCTTGTTTGCATTAGTTTTGTTTGTGCAGAAACTTTTTAATTTGGTGTAATCAAAATGTTCTATTTTGTGATCAATAATGGTCTCTAGTTCTCCCTTGGACACAAACTCCTTCCTCCTCCACAAGTCTGAGAGGTAAACCATCCCATGTTCCTCCAATTTATTTATGATTTCGTTCTTTATGCCTAAATCTTGGACCCATTTTGATCTAATCTTAGTATGTGGTGTTAAATGTGGGTCCATGCCTAGTTTCTGCCATACTAATTTCCAGTTTTCCCAGCAGTTTTTGTCAAATAATGAATTCTTATCCCAAAATTTGGGATCTTTGGGTTTGTCAAAGATTAGATTGCTATTTTTATTCACTATCTTGTCCTGTGAACCTAACCTATGCCACTGATCAACTAGTCTATTTCTTAGCCAATACCAAATGGTTTTGGTGACTGTTGCTTTATAATATAGCTTTAAATCAGGTACACTTAGACCACCTTCCTCTGACTTTTTTTTCATTAGTTCCCTTGTAATTCTCGACCTTTTATTCTTCCATATGAATTTTGTTGTTATTTTTTCTAGGTCATTAAAATAGTTTCTTGGGAGTCTGATTGGTATAGCACTAAATAAATAGATTAGTTTGGGGAGTATTGTCATCTTTATTATATTCGCTCGGCCTATCCAAGAACATTGAATGTCTTTCCAATTATTTAAATCTGACTTTATTTTTGTGGCAAGTGTTTTGTAATTTTGCTCATATAATTCCTGACTCTCCTTTGGTAGATATATTCCCAAATATTTGATACTATCGACTGTTATTTTGAATGGAATTTCTCTTTGTATCTCTTGCTGTTGGATTGTGTTGGTAATGTATAAAAATCCTGAGGATTTATGTGGATTTATTTTGTATCCTGCGACTTTGCTAAAATTCTGAATTATTTCTAATAGCTTTTTAGCAGAGTCTTTGGGGTTCTCTAAGTATACCATCATGTCATCTGCGAAAAGTGACAATTTGATTTCTTCATTTCCTACTCTAATTCCTTGGATCTCTTTCTCGGCTCTTATTGCCAAGGCTAGAGTTTCTAGTACTATATTGAATAGTAATGGTGATAGTGGGCAACCTTGTTTCACTCCTGATCTTACAGGAAAAGGTTCTAGTTTATCACCATTACATATGATGTTTACTGAAGGTTTTAAATATATGCTCCTTATTATTTTAAGGAATAGTCCATTTATTCCTATACTCTCAAGCGTTTTTAGTAGGAATGGATGTTGGATTTTATCAAATGCCTTTTCTGCATCTATTGAGATGATCATATGGTTTTTATTAATTTGATTATTAATATGGTCAATTATACTAATAGTTTTCCTAATATTAAACCAGCCCTGCATTCCTGGTATAAATCCCACTTGGTCATAGTGTATTATCCTGGGGATGATTTTCTGAAGTCTATTTGCTAATATCTTATTTAAGATTTTAGCATCAATATTCATTAAGGAAATTGGTCTATAGTTTTCTTTCTCAGTTTTCGATCTACCTGGTTTAGGTATCAGTACCATGTCTGTGTCATAGAAGGAATTTGGTAGGACTCCTTCAATCCCTATTTTTTCAAATAGTTTACATAGCATTGGAGTTAGTTGTTCTTTAAATGTTTGGTAGAATTCACCTGTAAATCCATCTGGTCCTGGGGACTTTTTCTTAGGAAGTTGGTTAATAGCTTGGTCTATTTCTTTTTCTGAGATGGGACTATTTAGACTACTTACTTCTTCCTCTGTTAATCTGGGCAAGCTATATTTTTGAAGGTATTCTTCCATTTCATTTAAGTTATCGAATTTATCGGCATAAAGTTGAGCAAAGTAGCTCCTAACTATTGTTCTAATTTCCTCTTCATTAGTGGTGAGTTCACCCTTTTCATTTTCAAGACTATCAATTTGCTTTTTCTCTTTCCTTTTTTTAATCAGGTTTACTAAGGGTTTGTCTATTTTGTTGGTTTTTTCATAAAACCAACTCTTAGTTTTATTAATTAATTCAATAGTTTTTTTACTTTCAATTTTATTAATCTCACCTTTTATTTTTTGAATTTCAAGTTTTGTGTTTGTCTGGGGGTTTTTAATTTGTTCCTTTTCTAGCAATTTTAGTTGTAAACCCAATTCGTTGGCCCTCTCTTTCTCTATTTTATGCAGGTAGGCCTGTAGAGATATAAAACTTTCCCTAATTACTGCTTTGGCTGTATCCCACACATTTTGGTATGATGTCTCATTATTGTCATTTTCTTGGGTGAAGTTATTAATTATGTCTATGATTTGCTGTTTTACCCAATCATTCTTTAGTATAAGATTATTTAGTTTCCAATTATTTTTTGGTCTATTTTCCCCTGGCTTTTTATTAAATGTTATTTTGATTGCATTATGGTCTGAAAAGGATGCATTTACTATTTCTGCCTTACTGCATTTGATTTTGAGGTTTTTATGCCCTAGTATATGATCAATTTTTGTATAGGTTCCATGAACTGCTGAGAAGAAAGTATATTCCTTTCTGTCTCCATTTAGCTTTCGCCAAAGATCTATCATATCAAACTTTTCTAGTATTCTATTTACCTCTTTGACTTCTTTCTTATTTATTTTGTGGTTTGATTTATCTAATTCTGATAGTGCAAGGTTGAGATCTCCCGCTATTATAGTTTTGCTATCTATTTCCTCTTGCAGCTCTCTTAATTTCTCTTTTAAGAATTTAGATGCTGCACCACTTGGTGCATACATGTTTAATATTGATACTGCTTCACTATTGATGCTTCCCTTTAGCAGGATATAATGCCCTTCCTTATCTCTTTTAATTAGATCAATTTTTGTTTTTGCTTGATCTGAGATGAGGATGGCTACTCCTGCTTTTTTGGTTTTGCCTGAAGCATAATAGATTCTGCTCCACCCTTTTACTTTTAGTTTGAATGTCTCATCCTGTTTCAGGTGTGTTTCCTGTAAACAACATATAGTAGGATTCTGACTTTTAATCCAGTCTGCTAACTGCTTCCTCTTTATGAGGCAGTTTGCCCCATTCACATTTATGGTTAGAAGGACTAATTCTATATTGCTTGCCATCCTATTAACCCCTGCTTATGCTTTTCCCCTTTCCTTCCCTTTTACCCTCCTATCCAGTATTAAACTGGTAAACACCACTTGCTTTTCACAGCCCTCCCTTTTTAGGATCCCTCCCCCACCTTAAAGATCCTCCCCTTATTTTACCCCTTTTCCTCGAAATTACTGTATTCCCTTCCCCTTAGCTTACTCCTTCCCTTTCACTTTTCAATGAAGTGGAAGAAGTTTCACCATAAATCGAATATGTCTATTGATACACGCTATGTTCATCTCCCTCCTTTCTTTCTCTCAGATATAATAGGTTACCTTTGCCTCTTCATGAGATGTAGTACCACCACTTTATACTTTTTTATGATATAATCTCCTTTCCACCTCTATTTTCTAAGACAAATTGTACATATGTTCTTTACATATTTTTTTGACAGAAGTATAGTTCTCAAGATTTCTTTTTACCTTTTTTAGAAGTCTCTTGAGTTCTGTATTTGAAGATCAAACCTCTTATGTAGGTCTGGTTTTTTCATCAAAAATAGATGTGGCTGGAACTTTTTATGCCACAATCAGGTCCCACTGGTGGCTTTGTTTTTTTAGGTAAGTCTCCTGGTGTAGTGGATGGCAAGAAAGAAGTCACTCAGGGAAACTGGTCCTTTATCATGACCTTGAACCTGGGATAATTCTTCCAGGGGCCCCATGTGTCTATGTGTCTGGGACCAGGGGAGCACTATAAGTGCTACACACATATAAATATATATAAAACATATAAAGTAAATATTAAGATATAACAGATAGTTTTTGAGGGGTAAGAATGGGGCTAATATAAGCAGCCGGGCAATCTGGAAAGATAGAAGGCCAAGCTTAAACTAAGAAAAATAGGGATTCTAAATGGCATGGGTGAAGAGAAAGCACATTACAAGTATGGGATATAAACTACAGAAATGAGAAATGGAATATTATATGAAAACAATAGCAAGAAGACTATTTTGACTGGATTGTGCAGATAAAGAAGAACAATGTATAATACATTTGGAAATGTAGATTGAATTTTAGATTGCGTAAGGTTCTAGATAACAAATAGATGAGTCCGTACCTGATCCTAGAGTCAATATGGTGACGTTAAAGTTGCCCAAGCAGTGGGGTGATCTGGTCACCATGCCCCAGGAAAATCACCATAGTTGCAATGGAGAGAAAATAACACTAGTGAAAAGAAACCTGAAATGAAGAAATGTCTATAGATATCTGGTTCCAAATGTCCAGTAGCAGAAAAACAAAACAAAATAAAATGTCCAGTAGGAGATGTAGTGATGTGCTCAGGCACATATTGAAGTCTTCTTCCTAGAGATGAAATTTAAATCAATGGTATCAGAGAGATTAGAGACCTCAGGAAAGAGCCTTGGAGTTCACCTTGGGGTTCAAGAATGATAAGTGAACAAAGGAGACTAAGGAGAGATTAGAGAGAGATTAGAGAATCTGGAGCCAAGAAAACTGAGATTAACAGTATCATGCATTATAGAGAGGTCAAGAAGAATGAGAATTGAGAAAAACTTGATCAGATTTGCAATGAAATGGTAAATTTGAAAGAGAATCTCTTCAGTTGAGTGATGTAGTGATTCAGTTTCCTGGAATGGTGCTGGAATACTGTTCAGGTTTAACAAGCATACAACAGTGAGGGAGACAGGTATATGTGCAAAAAACATAAGTAATGGAGGGAAAGTATGGATTGTGCACACCTAAGAAATATGAGTGGCAAGATTCTATGAGCAAAGAGCCCATACGTAGCATATGTATGACCAAGAAGCACATCCTGGCAAAGCAGTTCACAATTTGAATCATGAGGAATGTCCACCTTGGGTAACGTTAACACACTATTCTGCACTCTCTTGTATCACATCCTTGCTTTTGCTGACAGTCCCATTGTCTCTGTTGGTTTTAAGATTACAGAGCTCCTCTCTTTTAACCCTACTGGGGTTTCAGGCCATCTTTTAGGTTTGCTAAAGAGGTTACAAAGTTTTTTGGTCTACAGAAAGTTTGACACTCTTTTCATGGATATAACTTGCCTGGAGCACATTATTAAGGTAGGGCACAGAATAGCCTAATTGGGCTCATTTAGGTGAAGGTAGTTTATGGAGAGAAGGGATCTTATGGGCTCAGTATCTGTCCTTTTCAGCAACCTCTAAGCATGTTACTGTGGGTAGGGTCAAAGGGAAAGTCTTGGCATGTAGGAAATATCAAGTTCTTAGAGAGGCTGGAAGGTTGTTCTTCTCTGGCAATCAAGGAAACTTTATTATATATATAAAATCTCCTTACAACAGCCTTTATGTTACCTGTAAGGAAGACAGGTAACATACCTGGTAGCTTTCAGTGAACTACAGAGAAATGAACAAAGTTATCATACCTGTCTCTACAGCTATTCCTCATCTTATTAGACCCTGTATGCTAGGTCCAGGATAAGTGGTATGGGGTTATCAACTTAGCTGGGTTTTCTGGTGTTTTTTTTCCCCCCTTTTCCTATGGTTAAGAATAATCAGAGATAACTTAATCCTCATCATTTTTCCCTAGAGCCACTGAACTTTTCCTTATATTCTCATATCATGGTAGTAGGGCCTCCTTTCCTGAGGATATTCAGATAAAATCTACCACATTGATGACATAATATTGATCTAGCCAGATGACACCATAGTGGTGAGAGCCTCTAAATCAGATGGTGATCCCTATGATGGGAAACAAACTCAAAGAAAATCTAGGCTCACTGCTTAAAACTACTGACTCCTTACTCATGACCTAAGAAGGAAGCCCTTTTGGTTTTAAAGAATGCCCATTATCTGGACATCCTAATGGTCCTCATTCTCTGAATCCCCCTTAAATCCTACCTTTCCCAGTTGGATCCCAGAATACACTAAAGCCCTGGCAGATGCGCCAGCTAGCATTCTGGCTATTTGGCATTCTTTTTCTGTGTAGATAAGACTTTGTGGAGAGAGGATTCTGTGGAGTATTCATCACTATGAAATTATAAAATTAAGACTCTGGAGAAAGGGGGCTTCTTAGATTGTGAGGAAGTTCTGAGGTCTGCTACATTTGAGAGGACCATGGACTCTTCAATAAAGTGCCATTGGCTAAGTTCTGCCTCAGTGGCTTGTTTTTTCTTAAAGATAAGACAATTTTGAAAATCACAACAGGGTATCCTACAGACCTGGGATTTTTCATGTCATTTATGGCTGAAACTTCCTTTGTATGTTGTCTCCCACTATTACAATATGAATTTCTTGAGAATAGTGTCTTGCATTTCTATCCATATTTCTTTTATATTAGTACAATGCCTTATATATATACGTGGTAGATTATTAATAAATGCTTTGTTACTCCATCACTCATGATTAGATAGATAACAAGATCTCTTGTGATATATCACATTAAAAATTATCCTTTCCTGCCTAAATTCTAAAGGGAGGAAAAAATGAATGGCAACCAGGCATGTATCATTTTTACATTAAGTATAAGACAGAATAGTATTTTACTAATTGATGCAAAAGTCTGTAGATCCATCTCCCTTCCATTATGTCATTCAAAACCTCCTAATGGAGATATTCTGTGTTTCTGTAACTGAATTAATAAAGGACTAGTTTATTTTTCAAAACCTCCCAAAATAATTCATAGGTGATTAAGTTAAAAAGAAGAGAGAAGAAATATACTTTATAAAAATTAAAAAATAAAAACTGGAAAATCACCATACATGGTGGAGGTATCTGAGGGACAGAGAGAAAGAAATCCCCCAGATTCTCTTTCAGTTCTGCTCTTGAAAGTTTATTATGCTATGAAAACATAGAGGATGGATAGCTTGTTAAATGAGAACCCAGGTGGGTGATCATCTTCACCATCAAGCTAGGACTCAGGATCCTTTCTTGTATAGTCTGTGAAATATTAAAATAAGATAAATTTCAGAGCTGCTCCCTATTCACTCAGCCCCAACTGATTGGAGGATACACTCCTTGTATATATGCAATAAGTCACAAAAATGTGCATATTATATTAACTCAGGATATATTAACTCAGTAATCCCACAAATCACTAATCTGTACAAAGAACTCCTAAAACATTAATGCTTTATTGGTGGAATTGTGGAATCCAACCATTCTGGAACTGTGTCCAAAGAACTATAAAACTAGGTCTATATCCCAAAGATATCATAAAAAAGGGAAAAGGACCCACATGTACAAAAATATTTATAGAAGATCTTTTTTTTTGTGTTGGCAAAGAATTAGAAATTGAGGGGATGCTCATCAATTGGGGAATGGCTGAATAAATTGAGGTATATGAATGTAATGGAATATCATTTTTCCATAAGAGATGATGGGTTTTTTTTGGTTTTGTTTTGTTTTTTTACTTTTTGATCTGATTTTTCTTGTGCAGCAAGATAATTGTATAAATATGTATACTATATTGGAATTTATATATATATATATATATATTTTACCCTGTTTAACATAAATTGGATTACATGCTATCTAGGGGAGAAGGTGGGGGAAAGGGGAAGAAATTGGAACACAAGATTTTTCAAGGGTCAATGTTGAAAAAATTAGTCTTGCATGTATTTTAAAAATAAAAAATTTTTTTAAAAAAGTGATGAACAGGCTGATTTCAGAAAAGCCTCGAAAGACTTACATGAACTGATGCTGAATGAAGAACCAGGAGAACAGTATACAAAGTAAACAGCAACATTATGTAATGATCAACTATGAATGACTTAACTCTTCTTAGCAGTACAGTGATCCAATATAATTTCAAAAGATTTGTGATGGAAAAAGCTACCTATGTTAGAAAAACTGTGGAGTCTGAATGTAGATAAAAGCATACTATTTTCACTTTTTTTTTGTTTTGTTTTTTCTTTCTCATGCTTTTTCCTTTTCATTCTGATTTTTGTTTCACAACTAATGTGGAAATATGTTTAAACATGACTGTATGTGTATAATTTACATTAAATTGCTTGCTTGCTTGGGGAGAAAGGAGAAAAGGGAAGGAAAAAATCTGCAACTCAAAATCTTACCAAAATGAATGTTAAAAACTATCTGTAGTATAATTGGAAGAAAATACTAAGTGAAACAAATAAAAGACTTCTAATAGCACTATTTGTAAAAATTTGTACTCTCCTCTTTTTTTTGAAAATTGAGACACTTGTACATTAATAACACATTTCTTATTTTTTTTATTTTTTAGTTTCAGTGACAGATTTTAGCTTTCTTTTTATGTAGTTAATCTGGCCCAAAATCATTAACAAGGAGTTGTTCTCTTACCATCTCCTTTATTAACTTCATTTTCAGTTCCCTGTTGCTTAAGACTAAGAGTCGAATAAACACTATTTAAATGATAGTAATGGTATACTGTTGTGCTATAAAGAATGACAAGCAGGAGGATATGAGGAAAACCTGGGAAGATTTATGTAATCTGATGCAGAGAAGTGAGCAGATTCAGAACACTGTACACAGTGAAAGCAATTTCAATGCAATATTAACTGTGAGTTAGTTATTGTGATCATTGTAATGTTCTAAGATAATTCCAAAGGATTTATAATGAAAAATATCATCTGTCTCCAGACAGACAAATGGGCTCTGAGTACAGGTTGAAACATAATTCTTTCATTTTATTTTTCTTGCCTTTTTTACAGCATGACAGACTACGTTTATTTCCTTTTTTAATAGTTACTAAAATATATCACTCATTTGCACATTAGCAAAACATTTGACGAATTATCTCATATTCTTCTTATGGGAAACAAAGAAAAATATGGAATAGATGACAAAAAGGGAGATGGCCAAAAGTCCAGATTCAAAGAGTACTCATTTAATGTCAGCTGAGTAGGATGTTTCCAGTAGAATGCCCTAGGAATGTGTGCAGCTTTTTTTTTTTTTAATTAATTACTAGGATAAAATGTTATCAATATCAATTTGTAAATGACACAAGGGTAAGAGAAGTGTCTAATATACTCTATGACAGTGACAATTCAGAGGCAAATTTTTAAGCTACAGCACTGAGCTAATTCTAATAAGATAAAAAGTCAATTGGGATAAATGGAAAGTCATAGTTGAGTTCAAAAAATCAATTTCACAAGTTAGCATGATGTAGTGGAAATACTTGCTTGGGAGTCAGTGTATTTATATATTGAATGTTAGAAGCTAATTATCCATTTGACCAAGCAAATTACTGAAACTCCCAGTGCCTCAGTTTCCTTATCTAAAAAATGAGAAATTGATAGCCCCTCAGGGCCTTTCTAGCTCTAGGTGCAAGATACAAAAATACAGAGGATAGTTGAGGATCATGATTAAATGACAGCTTGTCTGAAGAAGATCTTGGGGATTTATTGGATAGTAAGTTCAAAGAGTTAGAAGTGTGATATGATGCAATCTCTTTTTTTTTTCCCTGAGGCAATTGGGGTTAAGTGACTTGCCCAAGATCACACAGCTAGGAAGTGTTAAGTGTCTGAGGCCACATTTGAACTCAGATCCTCCTGACTTCAATATTGGTGCTCTATCTACTGAGCCCCCAAGCTGTCCCCATAATACAATCTTTATCTGTACTAATTAGATACTAGCAATACATAGGTCACTATTCTGGCCTAAGGACAACTAGCTGGCACAGTGGATAGAGAACAGGGCTGGAGTCAGAAAAATTCATCTTCCTGAATTCAAAACTTAATGTGAGATCTTGGGCAAGTAGTTAACCCTGAAGAGAAATGATGAGGTCCAGAGAGTAAGAGCCTGGATTACTAATGATGAATGATAATGAAAATGTAAATGATTTGGAAGCCTTGCTACTCCCTGAGGCAAGTTGGAAAGAGCTTTGTAAGATTGATTATAATACACTGATAGGATAGTCTCAGCCTTAGGTGGGCTTTTTGTTCTGAAATAATCCTTTTCTTCAAGTGGATTTTTTTAGACTTTTGGACTCTGGAGACCCCTCCTTTATTGTATCCAATTAAAAAGCTAATTTATGAAGTAAAACCATTAAGATTTCATAAGAAATCTGCTTATACTCTAGATCTTCTCCAAACTCCTTTTTAAGATTAACCCATCATGCTTTTTATTTGTTTGTTTGTTTTTAATAGTATTTTATTTTTCTAAATGTATGCACAGATAGTTTCCACCATTCACCTTTGTAAAATCTTACCTTTCAAAATTTTCTCCCAGTCTCCTCCCTTTACCCTCCCCAAGACAGCAAGTAATCTGATATAGGTTAAATATGTGCAATTCTTCTAAACATATTTTTATATTCATCATTCTGCACAAGAAAAATCAGATCAAAAGGGGAAAAAAACAAAAAAGAAAAAAAAAGCAAACAACAACAAAAAGGTGAAAATACTATGTTTTGATCCACATTCAATCTCCATAGTTCTCTCTTTGGATAGATGGCTCTTTCCATCACAAGTCTATAGGAATTGCCTTGAATCACCTCATTGTTGAAAAAAGCCAAGTCCGTCACAGTTGATTATCATACTTGTTACTGTAAACAATGTTCTCTTGGTTCTACTCATTTCCCTTAGCATCAGTTCATGTAAGTCTTTACAGGCTTTCTAAAATCAGTCTGCTCATCTTATATTTCTTATAGAACAATAATAGCCTATTATGTTGAAATATAACTTATTCAGCCATTCTCCAACTGATGGGTGTCCCCTCAATTTTCAGTTTCTTGGGCTGCCATAAACATTTTTCCACACGTGGATCCCTTTCCCTTCTTTAAGATCTTTTTGGGATTTAAGCCCAGTAGAAACACTGCTGAGTACTTTGGACATAGTTCCAAATTGTCCTCCAGAACGGTTGAATCAGTTCACAACTCCACCAACAATGTCCCAGTTTTCCCACATTCCTGCCAATATTTATCATTATCTTTTCCTATCATCATTTTAGCCAATCTGAGAGGTATGTAGTGGTACCTCAGAGTTGTCTTAATTTGCATTTCTCTAATTAATAGTGGTTTAGAACATTTTTCATATGACTAACCCACCAAGTTGTATTCCACCTTCTAGGTATCTTTCTCCTAGTTCTAGCCAGCTCCTTTTTATGGTTGGTCTGCTTGCTAAGCATCACAAAAGCTAATGCCTATTAGGATCCTAAAATCCTTTTCAGTTTAGTCCTATAATCCCCCACTTGTCATGCTTTAATGATGATTAATTGTGAGTTCCAATAGGGAACTTGTCTTTCCTCTTTTTAATCACTAAAATCTTTTCTTTGCTAACTTCTCTTGGAATTTAGCCTGTTTTTAGTGTAATAAAATCTTTTCCCCTTGATTCAGAGGATGTTTAAACATTTTTCTTTTGAGATAATTCACACCACTAGTCCATAACACCAAGATTCACTATTTATCTCCTCATTTTGGTGGGTAAACCCATCATTCTGGTGGCTTGGTTTGGGTGAGTCTGACTGACCCCTGTAACCTCAACAACCTTATTTGCCTCAACTTCCTCATCTGTAAAATGAACTGGAGTAGGAAATGGTAAACCACTAAAGTATCTTTGCCAAGAAAACCCCAAATAGGGTCATGATTGAAATGACTGAACATTCTGACTTTTGATCTGGTTCAGCCCACATCTGAAGTAGTATGTTCAATTCCATAGCCCATATTTTAAGAAGGAAAAAGCATATTGAAGAAAAAAATATTGATACCAATATAGTACTCTGCTATTTAAAGTTTGTGAGAAACAATTTTATTTAATATTATATCCAAGTCATTTTTAGTTTAAAGAAAAAAATGTCCAAACTAGTATTGTTCCCATGACCTCTGACGTGACTCAGCCAAGATGATTACAGGTAACATAAGAATCTTATAACATATAATCTGGGTTAAAATGTTATCCCTTCTTCCAGGACCACTGCCATTTAGGAATCAGTGGGGCTCTTCCAAGAGAATTACAAGAAAATCTAACTGAATCAGAAGCAGAAAGAATACTATCTTCCTTAGATTTAGTTCTAGGATCAATCCTTACAGAAAGGTCAAATTCTTATCTCTACTTGAATTAAGAGTTTGGGTTACTGCCCTTAATCCATTTTCCTAAGACCTTTTTGTCTTCCCTGGTCCGACCCATTAAGAGTTTAGAGAGGAATATTTCTTAATATTTCTAGGGAAACTGAAAACTGTATTTCCCATAGACTTGTGTAGTAGATTTCATGAAGGGGTATACCCAGAAAGATTTATTTTTTTAAACTTCAAAGATTAAAAACTTATTGAATCCTCTTTTATAAAGTATATTATTTTTATTCAGCAAACTAAAGGGACTAAAATTTAAGGAAAATTAAGTATAATATTTATGTATAATGTAACAACCCATATTTGTTCCATATTAATGTAGAAAGTAAAATCATCCTCCAAATTTCTCAGGCTTACAACTTTCATATTCAATCTGTTGTCAAGGCCTATTGATTTCATCTTTGCAACATACTCAACATATTCAAATACTTTTCTCAACACAAAGTGCAGGCCCTCATCTCTTTACAGCCATACTATTTATTTACTGTAATAGTCTGCTGATAGATCTCTCTGTTTCAAGTCTCTACTCACTTCAGTTTCTTCCATTCAGCCACTAAAGTGATTTTTCTAAAGTGAAATTCTCACCATGTCATCTTCTACTCAAGAAACTCCAGTGGCTCCCCATTACCTGCAAGATGAAATACAAAACACTCTGTTTGGCATTCAGAGCCATTTATAACCTAGCCCCCTCTTATCTTTTGGATTTTCTTATACCATACTCTATAACATGGGTTCTTCCATCCAGTGGCACTGGCCTCCTGGATGTTCCAGGTACAAGATATTCCATCTCTGGACTCTGGACAGTTTCTCTCCCTATCTCTCATACCTGAAATGCTCTCTTCCTATAAGCTTCCTTAGCTTCTTTTAAGTCCCAATTAACATCCCATCTTCTATAGGAGAACTTGCCTAGCTCCTCTTAGTTCTAGTGCCTTCCCTCTTTTAATTATTTAATTATCCTGTAATATCTTGTTTGTTCTTAGTTTTTTTGCAAGTTTTTTTTTTTTTTTTGAATGAATTTACTTCCTTTAGCATATCCCTCAGCATTTAGCACAGTATTTGGCACAAAGGAATCTCTGAAGAAGTATTTATTGACTGACTGACCAATTGATGGTCAATGGAGAATGCAAAGTTACTTTTGAGAAAGAAATTAGGATTTGTCTAGGCACACAGCCCACCCTCTACCGGAGGAAGATGATCTGAAAGGTGAAGAACCTTGAATTCAAATTACATGGGAATGGATCAGTTTAGTTTGGACACTGCAAGGTATCGTGACAATGGATGGGGGAACATGACAGTTTTGTAGCATTTCTTGTAGGCTAACTTTTTAAAGTCTCACGCTCTTGGGTTTCATACAGTTAACTGGTTAGTTACTGTTGTTCAGTAACCTTTGGCTTTATTGGTATTTTGGCAAAGATACTGGAGTGATTTATTATTTCCTTCTCCAGCTCATTTTATAGATGAGGAAGTAGAAGCAAACTCAGTAAGTCTGAAACTAGATTTTAATTCAAGTCTTCCTGACTCACACAATGCTCTGTCCACTTAGCCATGCAGCTTACCCTTGATCAAGGGAGACAGTTGCTACTTCTAGATTCTAGGAATAGCTGTGAATTTATTCTAAAACTATTCTTCACTGCTGCACTTATTTTTAACACCCGGGAGATACAATCAAATTAAAACAAAGGCATTTAGGAAGATTATGGCAATAGCAAACACAGTAGCTGTCAAAATTTCCCCCACTAACCTAGGATGTACTCTCTTTACAAATACACATAGTTTCCATGGGAAGACTGGGCCCTGATTTAAAATGCACATGGAGCCAATGAAACTTTTAATAGAACTTTACTATATTAGTCTCTAAACTGTGGAGCAGAACAAAGCAAGCTTAGAAACAGGTTTTTTGGAGATCAATAAACAGTTTGATCACTTTCAGAGTGAAGAATACAGTTTGCAAACTCGAGGCTCTCTTGGATGGAGACCTCCACCGGATAGAGATTTTATACACAAATCTTGATTGGGAAGGGAAGGCGAAGGTGAATTATAATACAATCATTTCCAGGGCCCGAATGATTTCCCACAAGACCAAAAAAGTAGGACAATATGGGTGTTCTCCAGTCCTGTGGAAACAGTTCTTAAGTGATTGTTTTCAAATCCCAGGGATTATTACTTAGTGGGGAACCGGACCAGAGCTCTGTGATAGGAACAGGTTCTGCAATCTTTGATTCACTTCACTTAACATACACAAGAGAGCGTTTGTCAAGAACTGATTGCTCATTTCAAGCTGCATTATAAGACTCTGGCTTCCAAGTCAGAATCTGGTGGGAAAATGGCACCTCTGAAAAACTGAATTATTAGTATATTAATTACATGTCATATCTATTATTATGAAAATCATTATTTTCTTTACAAAACTTCGAAACCCAATATTACTGGAACCTGATGTCCATTGCCTTCTTGTGGGGCTTCCCTCTGCTAAATTTGTCTCTCTCAGATGGGCTCTCAGGAAACACTTCTCACCAATGAGATCTCTAACACAGAAATGACTGTTAATTCCCAGCATGACCTCTCCAACTGGTAGGCGAGCTGTCGCCCTATTGGCTACAATCCAGATGAAATAAAAACCTACCCACTTTCTTTTTTCTATCCGAGGTCATCCCCGAGTTAGAAACAGAATTATGGAATGGATAGTTCTCTCATTTCTTAGAATTGTTGAGACGTTTTTCTGGCATCAAATCTTGGCAAAGATACTGTAGTTGTCTGTCATTTCCTTCTCCAAATAATAATAAACAGAGAAGGAAACTGAGGCAGGGTTAAGCCTTATGTTTGCCCGCAGCTCATTTGAATACGGCTTTTCAGGACTTTGTAAGTTGTTACTGATAAATACTGCGTAGAAGAACTGTTGAGAGTCTAGCATAGGGACGATTTGTTATTCCTGACAGAATTGTAGGTTTGGAGTTGCTCATCATAAGAGTAATTCGCTTCACAGTGAGAAGCCGGTATTTTACAGTAGCAAACTCAGACAAAAGAAATCACGTCAGATACCTAGAGTCAGCAAATGAACAAATCAACTACAGGGGAAATAGTGAAAACAAGGGGAGCCAAGGAACAGCAGCAGCACAAGAGCTGACAGCTCTGCACGGCTGACCGCCAGACTCATGTTGACGCGGGGAGCTTAATTGATTGGCGGAGAGCTTAAAGACCTGATTGGTGGAAAGCGCTACACTATGAAAGAGCTGATTGGTGGAAAGCTCTCCACTCTGAAAGAGCTGATTGGGGGGAAGAAGAACCATCCGTTGTGACTAAATTGCGGCTGTTGCCTGCTACTGCCTGACGGTGGGATTTCCTCCAAGGGTTTCCTCTCTTGCACTTTATTAAAAACCTGAATATTTTTGCAGATTCCGGGATTAAAGGGTGCTCCTCATACGCACACTGAGTTGACAGCCCACTAAAAATCCCTAGATCTTTTCCAAAGAAACATACTCCCTAAATGACAACTTCCCTCTTCTACATGTGCAATTGATTTTTTTTTTTAAATCTTGTTCATATTAAATTTTGTCCTGTTACAGATTAGCCACTGTTCTGGTTTTCCATCCTCTTTTTGTCCTTTGAATATCCGATAAGTATTGCCATCGGTATTTCATCTAAATCATCCGAGAAGAAGCTGAATGACTCACTGAAAACCCCTGCCCAATCTGATGGTGACCCAATGCGTAGGTCAGATTATTCAACCAATTCCGAAACCACATTAATGCAGTCATTAAGTCTACAGGGTTTTCGAAAATGGAATTCTTTGTCAAATGGCTTGTTGAAATATGGGTATTCCCCTTATAATACCAGTTTGGAAAGGCTGTCAAAAGAGGAAATGGAAGTCTGGTACAAGCAGCTCTTGATGAAATCCAGTCTCTTGCTTCCTTTTTTTCTAAGTGTTCACAAGCTATCACTCTAGATTCACATTCTAGAACTTTCCCAGGAATCTAAATTAATCTCACAGTCTAGTCCCTCAGCACCCCTATCAGACCGAGACTGGTGGGCGCAAAGGTGCAGGAGGAAGAGAGAGGTGAAATTGCAGGGTGAACGGAGAACAAAAAAAAAAGACTACAACTCCCAAAATGCAGAGCGGCATATACGTCAAGCTTTCTCTCCTCCATGCCAGTTTCCGCTTCCCTATTTTACAATTCACATCCCTAGGAACATAGGACCAGCTAGGAGGCACGTGAGTCCGCGTGACACCGAAGATGGAGGGGTGAAGGTTACCTATAGATGGAAAGACTGGATTTAGGGGCGGGGTCTTCGAGATAAACTGGAAAGAAGGGAGGTGCCTAATCTGAGGATCTTGTTAGTGATTGGACGGAGTGGGGTGAAGGCGGAGTTAATTTTGAGGGCGAGGGATTGAACTCTCTTTTGCCAATAAATTGCCAAATGGTGGGCTGGACTATTTAGGGGGAGGGGGAGAGGTGGTGAGGAGGAGCGGGAAGAGGCCGGGCTTTAAAAAAAAAAAAAAAAAAAGCCCTCTGTGGTCGCCTGCCGCGGAGCCTGGTGGGAGGTAGACTTGCCGGGCCGTAGGTTTTCGCTTCCTGTTTCCGGTTCTCAGAGCGGGGCAGTGTGAGGTGCTACTGGAAATCCTGGCTGTTGGGACGAGGACTCCCGGGACGGGGGCTGCAGCTGGGACCCAGATCTGCCCCCTCTTCGGGTCCCGTCTCCAGACGACATCCATTGGGGATTCCAAAGGAAGGACACTCTGATTAATATTCATGAGGGGTCATTAATAATTCAGGACGATCGGCGTTTCGCCCCTCCTCGCCAGTGGCACGTGAGTATGCTGGGGCCCCTGGGAGAGGGACCCTAAGAAGGCCTCTTGGAATCGGCATCGCTGGCGTTCCTTTCCACCCAAGGATTTAACCCCCCCATTTCCGTGGCGGGAGGGGGGTAGTGTTTCGGGAAGAGGGGGAACTTGGGACTCTAGAGCAGGCCACAAAGAAGTTGCCGAGACGTGATAGGAGTAGAAGGAGAGGAGCCTCTATGGGAACTTCGTTATATATGAGGGATATCGATGAGGAAAGGGAGGCAGTGATCTTAGGAAGTCCCCTGCCCCCCTAGATGCGAAACCTGGCAGAACTATTTGAGGATGTTCCCTGGTGAGGGATTCCCAAAGCCACTTGATGGAGAGGCAGAAAGAAAGCGCTGGAAAAGAGGTCCGGTGGAGGAGGAGTCTTAGAAACACTACCTGGCGGAAGGTGTTGTGACTCCTTTCCTACCCAGACTTTCTGCCGGCCACGTCATTTGAGCTCCTATTTCTCAACTTTCTCCTTGCATTCCCTAAAGGTGTTTTGGTTCTGGAAGCCTGAGAAAGGTGGAGGGCCGGATTTATGATTAGGAAGGCTCAGAGTCATTCCTTCAAACTTGGGAGGTTGAAATGCTGCAGAGATGGAAGCTGCTCCCCATCCACCAAACTAGTCTTTGCATACTGCAAGTAAAGGAAAACTCTGGAGTGTTTCTGATGTCTAGAGTTGGAAGGGGATCACAAGCGGTCATTACCCTTCTTGTTTCCAAGTTTTAAATTAAGAAAGATAACTGCTTGCTTCTTGCATCTCTAGGCAGACCCCCTCAACCTATTTTTGATAACCTTTTCGGATCTGGAAGGCTTTTATTTTAATCATGGCAAAGTCAGGAAGTTCTTAGTAACAACAGAAAAAATCCCCATGTATATAATCTGCGCATACCTATGTGCATTTTTAAATCTGTCTCTTAGACTGTCTGAAGTGACAGCTAGCGATGTGCTAAATAAACACTTGTTGATAGATAACTGGTCATTGATCTTGTCTTTAATCATGATACTCATATGAAATAACTACGGATAATAGTCAGCCATTTTCAGGAGGATAAGTAATTATAAAAATCTACTAGCTTAGTCATCTTGGTAGATTTTATGAATCATCAGCATAAATAGTATGATGACTAAAAAATTGTATGCAAAATTATTCTCTACTAAAAGTTGGACCCATTGGGGAACAGATAAGAAAGAATTCTTCTTTATCCCATTCATGCTGTTATTTGAATATCCTTAATCCAGTTTTCCAGCTAATACCTCTGTAAAATTAAGTGGTAATGTTACCTAAATAGCCTTCTATACCACCTCCTCGAAGAGTTTTCCATAACTTAAAAGTGAATCAGGTAGATTCTTGGCTATTTGGTGTAGGTTGGAAGAATGGAAAATCTCTTTCTTTTATGGCCTGTTACTTGATATTAACTGTTTAGAAAATTGGGAGTGTCCCCTACTAGTTGCTAAGATAGACTTATAGGTTTTATTATTATAGGCTTTTTTTCAGCTAATAACAGATAAGGGATATAGAGGCCCTAGACCTTAAACCCTATGCCTGAACTTCTCTTCACAAGACTTCAGAATTTTTGTTACTTTAATCTGTAAATATGTGGGAAAGTAGCATGCAGTCAGTTATTAGGAAGGCTGAACCCTTCTGATACTGTTTTGGAAGTGATAGAGGAAATTGCTAGCAGTCCTGAGTCCTTTGTTCCATTTTCCACTAAATTACTTGAGCTTTGGAAAAGTCATTTCCCCTTTATCTTGTTAAGTCAAATGGAGGATAAAATTTTTTATCATCTGTAACTTTTTTCTTGGTCTGGAGGAGATTGGTGTTTTAGTGTTTCGGTTATCCTCAGACCATGTGAGGGTTATTAGAATGAAAAACTAGATTTGGTGAAGTGGTAGGAAAAAGTAGGACTATGAGAACTTGTTAGAATTCGGTGGTAGAATGGAGTAACTATAAAATTACCAGTTAGCAAAAGAGGTATTTTAAAGTAACTTGGGATTATTAAGGAATTTGGGTAAAGGCATATTCTGCAAAGTCAAAGTCTTGTACAAATCAGGAAGGGAATAAACAGAAAGAGACAATAAATTTTGAAATAAGGAGTAGATTCTAATTAATGAACAGTATTTTTATTCTCAGAGAAATTTGGCAAAATGGGTCAGGTATGCAAACCTTAGATTGATTTGGTTGAGTAGTTCCCAAGAGCTTAGTGACAAGAAGTGTTCTGACCTAATGAATTTTCTTATAATTTATAAAGTAATTTTTGAATAATGAAAGACACCAGACCTTAAAGGAAATGGATGCTTAATGTTAAGTGGGGCTTTATTTTTTTATGTCATTTTGTCACTCTTCAATGACAAAGTCAGGCAGGGTTTTCTTGCTGGTTTGATAAGTTAAGAACCAAGATAATCTTGTTCACTTCTAACGCTAATTTGTTTGAACTTTTGGGGGGAGGAGGGTACTAGGTAGGTAGAAAGTAAGTTTATTTCAACTCTTCTCCAGGGCAGGAATGCACATACACACACCTTGTTTTCTGAAATTAAGATGTGATTTGTTTTGCCTTTAGCTGCTGTGAAATCCTGATTTAAAAATAACTTTTTTGGTGCCTTACCACTGAAGAGAGCTCTGTTTGTTCATCATATCTTCCCTGTCCCCAAAGTATTGTAAATAATAAGAAATATTTGTAGAGAAATACAAAATAATGAGGGTAACTAGCATAAGCTTGACACTTGGGAGAACTTGTAGAGACACTATAGAAGATTGTGGGGATGTCTTCTATAAAATTGTGCCTGAGTTGGAGGGAGAGCTCTAGGAAAGAGAATAGCTACAATACAAATAGTTAGGGAGTATCTGACCAGTGACAGAGGTATAAAATGTGGGTTAGCTAGAGGGGATGTGTATCAGACATTGTGATGTATTTGTGTATATTTCAAAGGTTTTAATGCTTTTTGACTAAATAAAGGATTAGCTTGGCAGTGTGTTGTGATGACTGATTTCTTCTCACTCTCTCTCTCAATAGGATGTTCCCCTTTTACAGTTGTTGGAGGGCTGGGCTACTGTTTCTGCTACTTCTGACCTTGGCAGTGAAGGAGGCCTGGCAGGCAGAAGAGAAAACCTGTGACTTAATAGGAGAGAAGGATAAAGAGTCAGAAAAGGAGCTGGCTGTACTGAAAAAGCTGTCTCCACTTTTTGGCCAAAGGTAAAAGATGGAAGGAAATGACTATTTGGAGAAGGAAAAGGAATAGGGTCACAGAGTTTGGACTCAATTGAAAAAAATTGAACAATCACAAAGGACAGAAATTTCTAAGGGTTCATGCCTTAGTTGTTTTAAAGAGTCTTTCCTTTTAAAATCTCTGATCCCAGAATTTAAAAACTTGGCCAGTTTCATAATGAATAAAGGGAAGGGAAATCAGTCCAACTTTTCCCAGGAGCCTGTATTTCTCACATTATGCAGCCTAATTTATCTGTCTCCAAGAATAGACTTCAGGGACTAAGCCTGTCTTCTCTAAAGTGGACGTTTTATGACAAAACTATTTGACCCAGGCACTGCACCTTTGATTTCTTACATGGGCATTGTTAACTGTTCCCTGCTACCTTAAGTCTTGGGAATCTCTAGAATATCAGTTGCGTGGAAGGAAAAAAGCAAATCTCAGATACCTTATTCTTGAGCATGGGTAAATAGCATATGTAGAGTAACAAGGCTAGTTTAGATGATCCGCTAAAAAGCCCAGAAGCTCTGACAGGTGTGTTTGTGTGTTTTAATTACCACCTAACCTTTCAGAGTCTCAGATATCACATTTCTGTAAATAGTATTGGTTACTATCTCTGCCAAAAAGATGGGTGAGCTCTGATAAATGAATCAAAACCTTAGTTGATGTGGACAGAGCAAATTCTGCTGTAAGTAGAAATACTCATTCTAACTTTTGTCCCACTTTCTCATTTTCCTGTTTTGCCTTAACAGCTTTGAAAGTACTGTGGGCCAGGGTTCAGACTCCTATACCTACAAATTTAGGGTGTGCCGGGAAGTTGGCAGTAACAACTCTGGGGCTGGACTGGTGCAGATCAACTTGAAGACTAAAGAGGAGACAATAATAGGAAGGATTAATGAAACCCATGTCTTCAATGGAAGTAAGGCCTTTTTTCACTTTTCATCAGAAACTCCAAAACCAGCTCATTTCAACTCAGACACCTATATTTCTTTACTCTTTCAACTGTATCTTATGATCTACCACTGGTCTCCCATTTTTTTATGTATCCATTTTTGTGATTTTCTTTACATAATTGTTGCTTGAAGAACAATTATTAGCATGATTGTTTCACTTAGTGTTAAAGATGGAAAGAACATAGTCATCCTTGTGCCACCATCTCCTTCTTCCCCTATTCAACCACTTCAGTACATAGATCATACTTTGAATTATCAGTCAGATAATTTTAAATACCAGAATGTAGAGAGCCTTCTCCTTTTCTGTCCTTTTGTCAGCAAATAATGTGGTTCAATATGAACTTATAAGATTGATTTGAAATAGCCATCCAGTGTATCCTAATGAAATAGGAATTTAGATTCATATCATTGCCATTATATTAGTACTGAAAAATCAAGATTTCTCACTAGCCTAGCAACTTATCTTTTTCGGTTTCAGTTATCCTATAGGATGTTAAACAGCTTTGTTTAACAAGACACAATACTTTGGTATATAAGTCCCTTGATAACCAATTACAAATTTCTCGAGTAATGCAAATTCATTTGTGTTTCCTTTATATGCTTTTCTATCTACCACAATGCCCATATCTGTTGCTATCTTCCTGTGACAAAAAAATATTTTCCCTGTCCCTCAGGTGACTGGATCATGCTGACCTATAAAGGGGGTGATGAGTATGGCAGCCATTGTGGCAAGGAACAGCGACGGGCAGTGGTGATGATCTCCTGCAACAAAAACACCATTGGGGTGAGACATGGGGCTAGTAGAGTTGGACAGAGGCTGAACAGCTGAGTGAGCACAGCTCTACTAGATGGGTATAGTAGGAATTATGTAGTTAAGGGAACTCTTTCTTCATTAGGTTGCTGAGGAGTATTAGGGTGCTAGAATATTTTACTATTTCCTATCTTTACACAGGGCAACTTCCTGCCTGTCTCTGAAGAAAGAGGAAAAATCCAAGAATGTTTCTACCTCTTTGAGATGGACAGCAGTCTGGCTTGCCCACCTGAAGATTCTCACCTCAGCGTGGGATCTATTTTACTTATTACGTGAGTTTTCTGAAGCACAAAATCCTTTAATATTAATCCGTTTTTTTCTGGATCAATAGGAACAATTTCTGTAGAGGGCTAAATGACTTGCCTTCTCATTCCTACTTCTGCAACTTTGAGAATATGAATGGATTTAACCATAGAATCTAATTAAAGGGAGAGAGGCTTTGTTCTAAGTATTTGATATGGGGCTGATGATGTCTTTGGATTAAGCAGGGAAATCTCATTGTTTACCTGTGCAGGTCAGTAGCCTAGCTGGCTGCTTCAGGGTCATGGCTGAGAGGTCACTTGTGTTGCTAATTATTCACCACCTCTTCTTAGTGCCCAGTCTTATTTGGAAGGATGTTTCATTTGTGCTTGTATCTCTGTTTAAAGTGGCTATTTTTACACTTTTTCCCTTCTCTGTAGGTTTGCCTCACTGATGGCTGTCTATTTCATTGGGGGCTTCTTGTACCAAAGGCTGGTGGTGGGTGCCAAAGGCATGGAGCAGTTTCCTCATTTAGCCTTCTGGCAGGATCTGGGCAATTTGGTAGCAGTAAGTAGTAAGAGGACTGTTGTTTGGGTACCTATTCTGTACCTAACTGCAGGGAACACAGATTCTGGGCTTTTGCATGAACTGGTTTATTCTAGTTTTCTCTCAATCTGATACCTCTTTTGGAATTGGGAGAGGGGTAGGGGAAGTGAAGTGATTACTGCCATTAAGACCTTTAGTCTCTAACACTCCAACTCAAAACCGAATTTTAAACTTTCATATCCTTAAGTGGCATCTGTATTGAGTTATTTACCTGAAACAGCTTCTCTAGTGGCTAACCTGTGATATTAATAGACTAGGGAGCTTTTCTACACCCCACACAACTCACTCCTTCAGTCAGTTGTTTCTTTTCCCTCACAGGATGGCTGCGATTTTGTGTGCCGGTCTAAACCCCGAAATGTGCCTGCTGCCTACCGGGGTGTGGGAGATGACCAACTTGGGGAAGAATCAGAAGAGAGGGATGACCACTTGCTCCCCATGTGACTACACTGGAGATACCCAGCCTTTCTTTCTCTCCACCCCCGAACCAAAGCATCCTCAGCCAGATTTCTCCGCCGCCGCTGCTGCTCCATCTCTTCTACCAGTTTTTTCTTCTAGTTTGCTTTTAACTTGCACTCACTCTTTCTACCCACTAAGCTGCCTTCTCTCTGCTCCATGTTTTCCCTTTGGAGTCTTATTAGTGGTACTGATCCAGAGAAACGTGCCTAGGAGTGACAACCCTTACGGGCCAAAGGGAAATGAGGGTTTGAGAGGGATCACCCTTGCAGAGAAAGGATGATAGGGAGATGTACAGATGGCTGGGAGTGGGCAAGAGATTTTCCTGGCCTTTTTTACTGCATTTTTTGATGTTAGGCTTTTCTGTGAGACACTGGATTCTAAAGAAAAGAAAAAAATATTTATATAGGGTTTTCATTGTAACCCTATGCCTGCTCTTATTTATAAGAGTTTGGTTGGAATTCTGATCACTTTCAACTTCCTGAATTTGGTCTGGGCCCAAGGCAGCCCATCTCTTTTAGTGTCCCTGCATCCCCCCTGTGGGAACAGAACCATGAAATGTGAATTTTCCCAGGCTGTAGATTTTTGAGGTACCACTAGGTCTTTTATTGACTTAGGTAGGGATCTTTACCTTGAAATATGTGGATTGTGATCTTGTGTTGTCACTTCACATTTAGCCAAAAAGCCCAATCCAGAAAGCCAGAAGCTAAAAGGGGGAAGTTAGACTGAAGTATTGTGCCACATTGGCTCCTAAAAAGGAAAATTAGCCATGCCTAGGATGGTAGAGGATTTTTTTCTCTTTCCAGAACCTGGTGAAGCTTTTATTATATACCTACCTTTTATGAATATGGTCAATCTCCCCAGGTATGTGACTTTTCTTTAGCAAAAATTGCCAACAATGCAAATAGAAACAGGTAGGGAGCCTGGAGCTCTCCTTCCAAGTGAAGAGAATGCCTAACATTCCCTCTGCTGGCTCAGGGAGGAAAATGTATCTTGCCCAGATGTTTCTGGGCAAGAATGGGTTTTCAGAATCCCTTCTGGTGCCTCCCTTTTCTAATTAGGTGGTATGGCCAGGAAACTGGGTTGATTGTTCTTTGGCTAATAAAGTTCTTCTGGCCAATCAGGGGCAAAATAGCTACAGACAAAAAAAAAATTATCTTTGGCTTTTTCATTACTGTTTCAATATTTTTTTTCCTTTGAAAATGGGGAAATTAAGATTATAAAATCAGCAGGGTTATTTTTTGTGTGTGTGTATATTTTGTTTTGTTTTCTTCCCTCTTCCCTAACCCAGTGTTTTAAAATAAGGCAAAAGTCTATGCCACTTTTTGTATAAAAACACAACTTCAGAAAATTAAAAGGACCAAGAAAAAAAAAAAAGCCTCAATCTCTTTGGTCTGGCTGTTTGCATAAGAATTTGGGTCTAGAAATTCAGGAATAAAGTAAAACAGACAACCAAGACCAGTTTTCATCCTTTTACTAAGGAAGGGAAAAAAATAGTTTTTTTTTTGTTGTACAAGAAACAGGGTCTGAGGGGGGTGCTTTTTACTCCTGCCCCCAGTAACTCGTAATCCTGGTCTTGTAAAGCTAAGGGAGAAAGGAGGTAGAAAGAAAAGAGGGATTGGTGGGTAGAATAGAAGAAAGCCAACAGATGAATGGGGAAGCAAAGAAGAAAAACCACACGTGCCAGCCACAAACATGCCATATGTCCCTAGACCAACTCAGAAGGTTATGAGCCAACTTTCAAAAAGAGGCTGATATCTCTGCTAGGGAGTAGGTGGAGCCTGCGAGGGACTCGGCCACAGTTACAGCGGTACAGAAAGAAGTACCATAAACTAGACAATCCTACCCTTACTGCCCTGATGGGAGACAGCAGCCTCAGATCTCACCTGTTCCACCATGCATGGTCAGGCCCTTGCCTTACCGTAGTCTTTCAGGATAACTGAAGCCCTGGACTCACCATCCAGGACAGAGCTGAGGAACCTTTGCCCTCCAGGTCTCTCAGATTTGGGGGAGTGATAGGGAAGGGTGGGGTGGTGAAGGAGGAGCCATTTTTTAAAAAATAAAACTAGAACTGAAAGTGTCAAAAGCTGCTACCATGTGGTAACAGTAAAGTTCACCAGGGGATGGGTGAACACTCATTTTTCCTGTCTTCCCCACTGGTTAAACACCTATCTTCCTCTGCCCAGATCACTACTGGTCCTCAGCAGATTGCAGCTTGGGCAGCAAGGGACAGCCCACTTTGGGCTAGTCTATGAGAAGGCTCTATTAGGTCTCCTTGAGGACATTGATCTTGGCGCAGATCTTGAGGGCTGGGCCCAACTTGATGTTCATGGCACTCATGAGATGTTCTTCTTTGAGTAATAACAAAGCTTGCCCATCAATCTCCTGAGAGCGAAACTCTTCTGCAATCTCTTGGCATCCTAGAAAAAAGGCAAAGAGGAAAAGAGTTTTAATGAACAGGAACCAGCCAGGAAAGGAAGAAAAAAGGGTAAAGAAGGGAGAGGAAAAGGAAGAACTGGAAGGCAGTGGGGCTATAACCTGGCCTGTCTCCCTTAAGACTGTCCCACCTGTTTCACAGCAGTCTCCAGCATCGTGGCCCCATCTCGTGCCATCCTGCTGCCCTCCTCCATCATTTCCATCCCAGGGTGCTCCTTCCATTTTCAGGTTGAGGAGCTTCAGATGCATAGCGACAGTATTTCCTTTGCCCTCACAGTGCCCCAGACAGAACAGTGGCAGGGCGTGATGGGTGAACTGAGGATAAGCAATTGCAAAGCTGGGATGGGACTCACTTATCCTATGTTCAGTGCTATAATATGGATCTAAGATAGCATATTCTTGGGGTAGAATGAAAGAAAATGGGCAATTGGATATAACTACCTAGAAGACTGAAAACTACGACAAACTAAAACATAGAATAGCATATTCTATAGGAGTCCACAGTAAAGAATAAGTTTTACATTGGCAACTAAACAAAGAATACCTACTCTACTCTGGGGCCAGATCTGTCACCAGATCAAATACCTTAGAATTGGTTTCGATATTCCTTTGGGGCAGGGCTGGAACATCTTAATCCCCTAAAATCTTGGCTTCTGGTTCTTTTTCTGACTTTAAGAAACCATAATCCCCTTATAGTGAAGCAGTGACTACTTCTAGTCACTGCTTATAAAAAATATGACAATTTTCATTTTGTAAGGCTCATGGTGATTAAAAGTAATAAAGTTGGAAAGCAGATCCCCTAAAGAGAATAACGGCCATTAAATTAGAAGCCCAACAAGTTTCAAACAATGGAAAGTTGCTATTGTTTCTGTAACATGGTAGAGTGGCAAGTCAATTTCTGAGAAATTATCCTTGATAATCCTTCCTCTGAAATCCCAAGCCATGCTACTCACAGGATATATAACTATAAAGAAACAGCACTTTTCACTATATGTACATTAATCACAATAAGGGATGTTTTCTTTAAAAAAAAAAAAAATGTAGATTACTCTTTTGGGTAATGGGGAGGGGTTTTTCAGTAAGGTCTGACCTTGTAGAGAAGCAATAAATTCATAGACTTCTTCCACGCTCCAGCGGCTGGGATTACTGGACAGGAAGACCGGGTTGATACCATGCAGCTCTGGAGTTAGGGGTTCTGTGTTGGAATTTGCCAGGTCTCGTTCTCCATGACTAGCCCTCACTGATAAAGGTCCAGGGGAAGTGGGAGATAGGGCTTCATCATAACTAGAGTTATCTGAACCCCGGCTAGAATCCTCCTGACCCTGTGCAAGAAGAGAGATAAGGAAGAGGGACTAGTAGAATTAAAAGCAGGACTATGATATGCATCTCCCACATTCTAGGGCCTTTAGAATATTTCTAAGATACATACACAAATTTGAAATAGTCTGCAAATGGAAGAGGCAACTCTATTTACAAGCACATTTCAATTTTACCACATTTACCACATTACCATTTTTCTCCTTTTCCCCCCACAATATACTAACTCAGCTCTTCTATGCAAAATATAATTATATTGAAAGATAAGAACTAGAAGACATGTAAGGGAAGTGAGGGAAGGCAACTATTGACATTTCTCACCCAGACTTAATGCTGGGTTGGAATCGTGCTTCAAACTCCTTGAAATAGGGACATTTGAAGGTGAAGGATGAAAGGAAACTGCTTTCAGGGAGGGTTCTAAATTTTTCTTTCAGTGGTCTTCTAGTGAGCCTCACCCGGTGTCGCTTGCCCTGGATCTTGGCGCGGGCAATGTCAGAGGAGCTTCGTCTAGGTCCACGCCGGCGTACTCGGGCATAGTTAGCCTCCTGGAACTCCTTCATTTTTTTCCGTTTTAGTCGAAACTGATGGCTACAACTCACATTGTACCTATGGGAAGAGATGAGGCACAAGAGCAGTCAAGACTTTGAGTAGGGCTTTTTACCTCAAACACTAACCCTACACAAAACAAACTTGAATTTTAAATGTGAAATGAAAAGTCAGGAGAGGAGCTAAAAGAGCATCTGGAAAATGGTCCAGGAAAGGGATGGTGAGGGTTAGGGGAGCACGAGTACCTCTTAGCACAAGTCATGGAGCAGAATCTCTTGGAGCCACGGAACTGCTCCTCTGGAGCGTATTTTCCACAGTACTCACACTTCAGCAGATTGGTTTTCTTATCCAGCTCTAAAGAACAGGAAAAGCTGAGGGCCAGGCTGTCACCTCTACCACTAGGACACCATTCACATGAGACCCCTTCCTCCCAAAGATTAATAAAATCTCTAAAAGAGAACTAGCAAATCAGTTTAAGCCCACCACCATGAACCTCCTTCCCCAAAAGGGGTCTTCACAATCCTACTCACCTGAAGCTATGCTGTCCCCCCCTATGGGGCCACCTGGTTGGCTTTCATTCAGTCCTGTAGGAGCTCCTGTCTGTAATGGCTTCTCAGACTCCTTTAAAAGCTGGGAACAGCCCACCTGTAAGTGGCAATGTAACTAGTTAGCTTATTTTCTTTCCTTCTTCCTTTACAATTCTTTGTCGAGGATATTCCTCTGTAAAGTTCTTATAATCTTAAATTACAGAGTGAACCAGAGAAAAATCACTCTCTCAGAATAGGTGGGACAATCAATCCCAGTTCTTCATAGATCCATTGGAGAGCAGATAGACACTCTCTCTAGCAATTTATTTCTTTTTCCTGGCCTTTGCCTATGGTACAGTGAAATGAACTGGCCTGGGAGTCAATTAAATCTTAGCTCTGCTACTAACAACTAGCTGCATAAGCTTGCATAGTCCTAGCTGCTGCAAACTACTGGTTTATTTGTAAAATCAAAAAGTTAGATTACATGATCTCCAGAAACCCAACCTTAATTTCTTCTTTTACTTTCCCATGTCCATCATGCTTTCTTTTTACTTCCTCTTTCTTTCTAACTTATATAGGATCTTATATTGTGAGGCAGCAGGGCCCTTAGATTATTTAGTCCTTTCCACTCATTCTATAGAGGAGCAGACCCCATGCCCAAGGCCAGACAATGGCAGTGCCAGGATTCAAACACAAATCTATATGGCTAATGAACCTTTTCCTTATTACTGGGTCACTCATTTTGATTTGGGGAACTTTTTCTTTTGCTTTTTTGCTTAGAAGAGCAAATTGTAATTCCCAATTCTAAATTGTTTGACCCTATTCCCTCACCGGGAAAGGTTCTGCCCCTTCCTGGATGACAAAGCCTTCAATGATGTGGGTAAGAATCTGAGGTTTCACAATGGCCTGTGGGGGCTTCAAGTCACCCATCTGTCGAGACATCATAGCCAGCGTGGGGGGTGGTGCAGATGGGGTGGGGGTTGAGACTGCTAGGTCACTGGTAGGAGTGTTAGGGACCATGCTGACCACTGGCTCAGCTTTCTCTAGAAAACAAAAAAAACATGTAAGCAGCAGACACAAGAACAACAGTAGGCTCCTCCGGTTTTGGTGATTAGGGGTTTTGAGATCTTCCCATTTATCCACCCCAATTTGGATACACGACTGCACTAAAGTTGTCTTTTGGCTCTTTAGTGAACTCCAGAAATCACTAGGAATCCCACTGTCATCTCACCTGCAAGGCTGCCCTTTTCTTCCATGGTTTTGGGACTCTCTACAATTGGTGATGACTTGGCAGGAAGCATAGTGTTTATAGTGGAGACTTCCTCTCTATCTTCCTCAGATTCAGCTTTTCGCTTAACAGCTAGAGTCTGGGGTTTGCCCTTTATATTGGGGAAATGAGAAAGAAAATAGCAAAGAACCCAAGGATGAAGGATAATATAGGATGATGATCACTCCCATTCATTCAGCAGCTCTAAATTCTTTTTTTTTTTGCTTCTTTTGCTGCGGCATTTGGGGTTAAGTGACTTGCCAAGGGTCACACAGCCAGGAAGTGTTAAGTGTCTGAGGCCAGATTTAAACTCAGGCCCTCCTGACTTCAGGGCTAGTACTCTTATCCACTACGCCACCTAGCTGTCCCAGCCCTAAATTCTTCAGTAAAATTTCTTTCTGGGTCCTCCCCTTTGTTCCCAGGCTGGGCGTTTCTGAGACTTAACCTAGGAACTGAGGTCTGCCACATGTTGGTTGGTCCCCATACATCTGTCTACCTTGGAAAGGGTTTAAACATATTACTGATTAGAAAACTGAATACTAGAGATGAGGAGTTTAAATACTGCTTATATTATTAGAGTCCTTCTAACATCAGGACCAGAAAAGCAGTATTCATGTTTGAACTACTCTTCGGCTAACAAGAAGTACCCCCGCTGTGAACCAGACCCTCCCTTACCAACTTCCCTTTCATTTTCAGGTGTCACTCACCGGCAGCTGGACAGACTGCATATAGAAGGCAGCAGGAACCTGGGCCACAACAGGTGAGGCAGCGGCTCCTCCCTTTACCACATGTGCTGTCCCCTGCAGAGGGGTCAAGCTGACCCCAGAGGCTAGTGGTGGAGGGACTTCTTGCAGGGTTCCAGTAGCCTGGGAGGGGGGGGGAAGTCACATGGGGCTGGCCCACTCCTTGCACTGCACCTGGCAGTCCTCGAGAAGTTGGCACAGTAGCCGCCAGCTGTGCTAATCCTAAAGCCTGCGCCTGGGCCGAACCTGGCTGCCTGCTTCCCACCACCTGGACAGGAATATGTGGTGGCGGCTGCTGCGTAGCAGACATCTTGTTAGCCCCTAACTGAGGGGGTTTGATGGATGGCATCGGCAGCTTGGACTGGATGGGCAGGGGTGGTTTAGGGGCAGAGTCAGGAGGGAGGGCAAGGGCCTGTGACTGGAGCATGGGCTGCACAACCAGGGTCTGAGCCTGCTGAGACTGTGGAGGCGGGGCTTGCTGGGAGGGGGGCACTTGTGCAGGAGGGGCGGTGAGGGTTGGGGCTTGCTGCTGCTGTTGCTGCTGCTGCTGCTGCTGCTGCTGGGCTAGCTGGAGATGGGTAGCTGTGTGGAGCAACTGGGACTGCCGGTGCTGGAACTGTTGCTGGTGGTGGATGGCAATCTGCTGCTGGATTACGACTTGCTTCTGCTGTAGGTGGATCTGCTGCTGTTGCTGGATCAGTGAGTGGGGCTGGATCTGGGTGTAGGTTGCTAGAGGAATGAGGCCAAGGTGGGCAAGGGAACAGGGAAAGAATAAGATCTGATCAAACTAAAGCGTTCCTACCCACATTTCTAAACTTTGAGGTCATATAATCAAAAAAATCCTAAACCGAGATGGATTTTCTGATGTCACCTTATCCATACTTTTGCTTCAAGTTAGGTATGATCAAATTTGCCTATTTCTAAAAATCAGTGGAAAGGGGGTTGAATTTTATAGAAAATTACAAAGAACTGGTACTGAAAGTCGTTTTTCTAACAACTACAATCAACTCCATCCTCTCTTAGTGCTTTATCTACAATAGATTATTTGTGACAATATATAGGCTTCCCTTCACCTCTCCCTCTCCCAGCTCTAGCTGAGAATCAGGATACCTATGCAGGGGAGTAGGAATAAACAATAAAAAGGGTATTGAGAAGTAAATGCATGTAGCTGGGTCTCTTCATCTACCTATATGTCAAAAAAACTTTTTTTTTTTTGTTTTGGTACTATCATTTCCTTTTCTTGCATTCTGTTATTATACTATTTCGTGATCAAGATCTGGCAGTGTAAGAAGATAGATTTTTCTTATGCTAATTCAACAACTGCTATTAACCCATATTCCTAAAATCTCCAGAGTCTAAACTTTTCAATTGCTTTAAAAGGCAAGAAAGTTGAGATTCCCCCTTGAGGAAACCAAGGTCCAAGGAGCTTCGGGGGGCAGGCCTAATCAGGTCTCAATTACAATATTTTCTCTTCTCACATAGTGAGTAATCCTGAGTCTAGCAGATGGACATACTGAGGAGGGACTTGGTCTATTTGAACTCAATTTTGGCCCATAGTTGGGACAACTTTCTGTTCCTAAGTCTAAGAGAGGGAATACAGTGGCAGAGGGAAGGCAATGGAAGATTTCAGAGTAAAGCAACCAGAACTGAGCAGCTTAGAAGCTGGCCGGTGCTTAGTGTAGAGTTCTAATTAGTATGCATTATTTTTCTTAATAGCACTAGCATAACTTAAGCTGAATGGGTATTCATTTTCTTTTCTCATGCTATAAAAGGGTCAATCAAGAGTAGTCTGATAAATCTTTTAAGCAAAAGGGAAATAAAGTAGCCAGTCCTCTGCTTTCCAAGAAAAAAAACCCCACAGGTCTCTGGTGAACAGAGATACCCTGTGGAGCCAAGATAGCTCACCTGAGCTGATAAGGGTCTGGCTGGGAGCAGGTGTAGCTGTCCGGGTCAGGTTCATGCCCACACTCTGCTGTCCACTGCTCTCTACCTCTGCCTTCTTGGCTGCTGCATTTTCTGCCTCTGTCTGGCTGCCCTGGCTCACTGTCACTGCCTGGGCTGCAGGCAAAGGCTGCACCACCCCAGTGCCCTTCCTGGAGCAGCTCCCACCTCCACCCATCCCTGACGAGGGCATCTGACCCAGGCCCCCAGATGCCTGGCCACCCCCCGGCCCCACAGATCCTGGGATGCCATTCCCACTGCTCCCACCAGCTTGACTGAGGTTGAGAGACTGGCCTGCCCCGCCAGAGGAAGCTTGAGCCATAGCTAAAGGCTGGCCAGTGGCTTGGGGAAGGCCTGTGGTGGGAGAAGCTCCAGGGGGCATGGCCTTTTGAGCAGAGCCCTGCATTTGGGGACCCTGGGCTGAAGACTGTTGGCTCCTCATTGCCAAGTTCTGCACCTGAAAAACATGAAGTGAAAATGCAGATTGGGAGAAAAGGAGGGAGTTGGAAGAGACTCATTAGTCACCTCAGTCCCACCCCTCAGCAGAATGAGCTACTAGTGTCTACTTTAAGACATCCAAGGAGGGGCAGCTAGGTGGTGCAGTACAGAAAGCACTAACCCTGGTGTTGGGAGGACCTGAATTCAAATTCAGCCTCAGACACTGTGTGACCCTAGGCAAGTCATTCCACTTCATTATCTCTCTCTGCCCATCTTCTTCCCCTCCCTCCAAAAAAAAACAAACAAACACCTCCAAGGGGTTGGGGGTCAAGAAGGATCCACTACTTCTCAAGGCAAACTATAGTACTTTTAGACAGCAATTAGTATTAGGAAATTTTCCCCAACCTCGGATAAACCTAAAATTGCTTTTCAATCAATTGCTTCTGGTTTCTGGTCTCTGGAGCTAAACTGAATCATCAGTCTAACCTCTCCTTAATATTGAAAGAATTCAAATACTTTAAAACTAGTTGTAATGTCTTTTCTCTAGGCCAAACAGGCCTATTCCCTTCAACCAATCCTAATATGTCATGAACTCAAGGACTTTCCCCATTCTGGTTGCCTTCCTCTGAGTTCTTGCCAGCTTTTCAATGACCTTAAACTCTGGTGTCCAAGACTGAACACAGCTGAAATCTAACAAGGGAAAAGTCAATTGGTACATCTTCACTTCCATATTGGTGGAAGTGAGACCTAGCTAGCAGCTAATGCAGTTTAAGATTATATGAGTTATGAGCTTTTTGGGGACTGCCATAAATCATATTAATGACTCACTGAGTTTGCAGTACACCAAGTATTGCAATTATTTTACTGTTTTCAGAACAATTACTAACTATGTCTCTTTTCTTGATATACAAATGAAAGGTTTAACATTTATTCCTTTTGGATTTTTAACCTACTAGATTCATCTCAATACTTTTGCTTGTCAAGATGTTATTCAGTATGTTAGCTTTTATGTCACTTGCCATAATGACACTGAACTGTTAACTACTTTTTAAATCCAACCAGTTCTGATTCCATCTGATTATATTACTACTAAATCCTTATCTATCCTCCATCTTAAGGAAATCTCTGGTGTTGATATGAAAGGGAAAAGTACTCACTACACCATAACTTCAGCAAAACACATAAGAAGCATTTCATTGTCCCAGATTAGAAATTCTGAGATAATAGACACAAAGCACACCAGTTAGAAAGGACCCTCCAGAAGTCATCCAGTCCATGGCCGAACAGTTATGGGCTCTACAATGCCTTCCACGAGGGGCCTACTCGAAGACTTCTAACGACAGGGACAAGACAGCACATCTTTTTATCCTGCTCTAATCTTTTTTCTGACCTCCAGTCTTTCATCATCAACTGCTTATTGTACATCCCAAATTGGAACATTCCATAAGCACCTCTAAAATACATGTCCAAAACAGAACTCATTATCTCTTCTCCCAAACCATCCTGACTTTGCAATGTTTTTATTATTTCCAAGGGCACCACTTTTCTCCCAGGTACCCTGATCCACAATTTTGTTCTTCTCCACACCTCACTGATCCTTCCCATATATATGCACTATTATCAAATCTCTTCCCTCCACTCAGACAGTCAGCACCCCAGTACTGGCACCTTATCAACTCATATTTGCTGGATAGTCTCTCTCCCCTCTAAACCCGGCTCCACTCTAGTGTGCTACCAATGTGATCTTCCTACAATTTTTCTATAATCAAACTCTAGTGGCTCCCTATTACCTTTTGATCCTTCTGGATCAAATACAAAACCTTAATGGCTTTTAAAGCCCTTCAGCCCTTTGCCTTTCTAGTGCTCATACATTTTACTCTTCCACACATTCCACATCCAGTGATACTAGCCTTTTCTTATAATTTCTCTATTTCTCATATATGTACTCTGGCTTTCCCATCTCATGCCTGATGTGCTCTTTCCTCATCTCTGCCTCTATACTTCCCCTGTTTCCTTTAAGATTCAGCTGCTCCTAGAAGTGCCAGCCCAGGAGTCAAGAAGACAAGTTCAAATCTGACTTGAGACACTTACTAGATGGGTGACACTGGGCAAGTCACTCAACCCTATCTGCCTCCAAGACAAAAAAAAAAAAAAAAAAAAATTCAACCACTACTGCCTCTTCTCTAAGATTCTGTCCCATTTATATTGCAAAATATCTTCCCCCACTTTGATTGTATGGATTACTGCTCTTTCCTTTAGAATGTGATCTTTAAGGCAAGGATGGTGTTTTTACTTTATCTGTATCCCCAGACCTTAGTATACTGGTATGACAAAAAGTTTTTTCTTATGAGCCAAAATCTGCCTCTCTAAAACCTCTGCTACTGCTCTTCCCTCTGGGGTTAATCTCTCCTCCATATGACAAATACATTTGCTATGGTCTCTTCCTTCAAAACAGTATTAATTTGCTGCTTCCTCATTTTCAGGTTACCTCCAGGTTTTAATCATCCTATACCTGGATTACTCCAAGAGAATCCTCACTAGTCTCTCTACCTCCATTCTTTCTCTATTCTTCCTGCTTAGTACTCATCTTCCTAAAATCATTTCAGCTGCTCTTCCACTATTAAATAATCTATTTCTTCCCTGTTGCCTATTGAATCAAGTTGAAACTCCTCACAGTTTCAAAGGCATTTCTAACTCAAAAAATTTAAAATAAAACACTTTTCTCTCCTGTAAGTCCATCATCGATTCCCCAAATTTCCCATTTCTGTCAAGAGCATGGCTATCCTAGTTATGCGATTCACAATCTTGGTATCAATCCTTAACTCCTCATGTCTACCTGTTGTTCACATTCACATGTCAAATCTTTGTGTTTCTACTCCACATCTTGCAATTCATCTCCTCTCCATTCACATGGCAGCCCTCTTAGTCCAGATCCTCATCAGCTCTTGCCTTTACTACTGTAACAACAGACTTAATGAGTTCTGATTTATCTCTCTGCCTCAAGATTCTTCTCCTAGTTACCCTCTATAGGGCTGCTAAAGTGATCTTTCCAAATGCAGATCTGACCATATCACACTCCCATCCAATAAACTCCAGTGTCACCCTAGTATCTCTAGGATCAAAATAAAAAGTTCTTTACAACTTTTCCCAATTCTATTTTTCCAGACCTATCAATGCATTCTCCTCTACACAGCCCACAGTCCAGCCAAACTGGCCTTCCTGCTATTTGTCACATAATACTCTAGTTCCTGTTTCTAATATCTGGAGTGTGTTTCCTCCTCATGTCTGCTTCTTGAAATCTTTGATTTTCTTTAAGAAAATGATGAGTGCCAGCTCCTGTAAGATCTTTCTTGGTGGCCCTTACAGATATTAGTTTCCCTTCCTCTGCCTTGGCTAGATTAAAGAGACAAAAACTACCCTCAAGGAGTAGAATATCCTGTTTTTAACAAGAGTCAAGATATATACATATGCACATATACAAAACACACAGAAAACCATTAATTCTCATATTAACTTTGGATAGTTATAATATACATGGAGAAACTAAGATCAATAGCAGTTAAGTGACTTGCTGAGAGACACAGAGCTACTAAGTGCCCAATGCTGGATTTGACCTTGTCCTCTTGATCCAGACTCCATCTCTATACACTAAGACACCTAAATGGCCCTCTTTGAATGTGGAAATCTAAACAATTCAGTCTTAAAAGCAAAGTTCTTCCATATAAAATAAGAATAAGGAGATGAACTATTTCAATATGTTTTAGGGTCTTAATAGAAGACATAAGTACTTTACAAATATGTCTGTCCTATGCATATGTGTTTGTTTTGTCTCTTGTTAGAAGAGAGAATACTGTATTCCTTGAGGGTGGAGAATACTTCACTTTTTGTCTCTTTATCCCCAGCACCTAGCAGAGCCCCGGCAAAAGGAAGGTCTTTAATAAATGCTTGTTGAGATTGACTCTCCTCACCTGAAGGAGTCATTACCGACCTGATCTGTATCTGTGTGGACTCCAGGTGACTGAGCAGATGGTACTTCCTGCTGGACAGCAGCCACAGCCCCATTAGGCATAAGGATGAGCTGGGATGCCAGGGGCACATTCCGGCCCAAGGTCCGGTTCACCTGTAACAGGTTACCCAGCTGTGGCTGGCAGGGATAGCAAAAGAACAAAAATGGAGGAGAGATGAATAAGAGACAAAAGAGGAAAAAAGAAGCAGAGAAGACATAAAAGATAAAAGATATAATTGATGGCACAGCTAAGCCTGGCTCTCTCCATATTGGCTTTTTTGTTTTGAATATTTGATTAGTATATATGAAACTGGATTTATAGCAAGAAACCAGAGCCAGAAATTCATGTTTTTAAGAAATGGTCATTTAAAATAAGTAAAGTACAACTGCAAAGTGGGCTGAGATATAACAATCTGCTGGAATTTTCAGAGTCTAAAGTATTGGCTAGGAGTTATGGTTTTCTTCTCATATCTACATTTTAACACTGAGTATATTATAAACAAGAAATCATTAATAGAACTTTAACAAAGAGCTGCTCCTTTAGCCCTGATCCAGCTTCTTCGATTTTGAAATCTCAAAGCATTCCATTGTCTGCCTTAGAACTGTCAAGATCAGTAATCATTCCTAGGGTAAACTGAGGCAAGGAAAACAGCTTGACTCAAGACATCTGGGAGACCAAGATCAAAGGAAATGATAATGGTTACCAGGTTTGGCCCAAGTTCTTGCCAGATGGCATCCTGCAGGGATGGTAGTTATGGATAATGACTTACCCGAAGATACATCTGAGCCTGGGACTGGTTGAGGGGTGGAGAGGTGGTATTACCCAGGAGCACAGACTGGGTAAGGGTGGTAGCACTGGGGGAGCTCACGCTCTGGGAACGGCTGATGAGCTGAGCAGCAGAGGTGGTAGCCAGATTGATCTGTGTGATACAAAAAAAACAAGACCTATGCGTGATTGGGAAGATTTAAAAGTGACAGAAAACCCTTGAATGTTTCCCCTCCAGCAAATCTAGCATTACAGTCAAGAGGAGAACATCTTCCTCAAATGCACATACTCCCTTAGGCAGGGTCAAAGGAAAGGAGCATCACAACTCCTTGTTAAGATGAGGTTTAGGAAGTACTTACTTGATATCACCCATTAAACCATACACCTGGGATTGTCAGTCAAAGAAGCACAGGATAGTAGCCTTTCCACGTAGGGCTACGTGGCTGAGTGCTGGACACTTCCAGGAAAAGATATTTCCCCATTTTATTTTTCCCCATAAATTATGTCTATTAAAAGCCTAAAACAGATTCAAATAGCAAATCTCCTCCTTGTTCTTATTTTCTACATAAGAACAGAAAGTCTTTGCTATCAAGACTAAATTGGTTAGGTTTCCACACTCAAATAGGGACATGGTAGGTGTCTCAGTGGATAGTGATGGAGCCTGGAATAAATCCAGCATTGGGCATCTAGTAGTTCTGTGACCCTGAGCAAGTCATTTAATTGCTTTTGACCTCAGTTTTCCTATATATACTACCCAAAGTTATTTTGAGGATTAAGGGACATCTTATTTATAAAGTACTTAGCATAGTGCTGGCACATAGGGGTCACTTTAAATGCTTGTTCCCTTCCCAATTCCTTTACATTCCTCCAACACTGGGAAGGCTATCCTTCTTGGGAAGAAGTACTTACTGATGCCTGAGTAGTAGTGGTCTGCTGAGGTGTGCTGGTGCTTGGGGAGCTGGCTTGCCGGCTGGCTGCAATGGTAGCCTGTGTATAACAAAAGAGAGGAGAGAGAGCACAGAGACAAGGAAATACCCTGAGTCTTCCAATAACATATAACACACATAAACATACAAAAAATCCCTGGTGAGGACAGAGAGGTTTTATTATAGAGGAGGGAGACAAGGTATTTCACCTTTTGTTTTGGTTGTTGCAAAGCAGTTTTACAATTACAACTACAATGATCATTCTAATGTCTCCATGGGACATATAAAAGGTCAAAATTTTTATTCCCATATATTAGATAAGCAAATCTTAGGATCAGAAGATTCTCTTGCAGGATTATTTCATGAGTCAGTCCTGAGGTGAGGCCTTAGAAATTTTAACTTAGACTGGACCTTAGAGACTCTAGCAAAGTGTCAAAGGACTCCCCCTCCCCCAAAGGAGGACAAGAGGCAGAGGAGAGACTCTATCCCCAGCCCTACTTGAAGTTTATGCAGTGCTCCCCAAGGGTCCCCCGACCCACCTGTGGTGCCTGTCCCCTCCCTCTTGGGCCAGCTGGCTGCTGACCTCTCACCTGCTGGACGGCAGCCAGGCTGTGCAGCTGGGCATTGCTGAGCTGCTGCTGAAGCATGAACTGGTGGAAATACTGGGCTGCATTAGGCTGTCTCTGTAATGCCTGCAGGGCCTAAAAGAAACAAGAGAAAGAGAGAAAAAGTCATTCAAAATGGGGAACTGCTGACTTCTAACCTATTTGCACTGCTGTGAGCCAGTTTAAAAAATTAAGGCTAGGTAGAGGTAGAAGCCAGAGATAGACACAACAGCAATCTGATTTTGTCCTTGAGGAATTGAGTAACTATTCTATTTAGACCAATATTCTATTTGAAGCAATAGGTACAAGCTGTACCATGCTATCCAAGTAGCTAAGTAAGTGTAGCTGGTAAGTAGCTGGTAAGTGAAAAAGGAGAACAGTGAAAAGTCATATAAATTCATATTTTTCAAAGTGGGATTTCTGTCCATCTGTTCTAGAAAGTAAAAGAGGACATTCTGAGGGGAAATAAAACAGTAGGTAAAGGCAGGGGGAGAGAGATTAAAAACCAAAACCATGGTTTCTAGGAAGGCAAAGTAACATCAAGTGAGGAGAAAGAAGATAATAGTAACAATGGATATTTATGGAAATTTGCATCATCTCATTTGATTTGAAAGATAGTAAAATGGTTTTTTATCTAGTACTCTGGAAATCAGAATTTTTAATTAACTGGCATTCAGAAAATGTACAATAATAACTGAGACTAATAATTATGACCCTGGGCTACTGCAGAACCTCTAATGAATGCTCCAATCATCACAGATAAAGGATACTCCATTTTCAAACAATAATAACAAAAACTTCCATGTATAAAAATATTAAATGCAATGACATAAAATAAGGATCACAAAATTTCAGCTCTTGAAAGTGCCCTAGAGATCACTAAGTCCAACCTCCTTATTTAGTAAATGAGCAAATAAGGCCCAGCAGGGTCAAATGATAAGAACACAAGGGCAATAAAAGAGCTAGAATCTGAACCCAGATTCTATCCTGTCCTTTCTTTTAAATCACATTACCATCCAAACTCAATAAATGCCAAATCAGACATAAGAATCATAAATAAAAAAGTTAAATGAATAGAGCAATGCAATCAACTGGAGGCAATTTATTTCCTTCTGATTCCTTATATTCTGCTTGTCCAAATCTTTTTGGAAGCACAGAAAGGAAAGAATTCTGAAACTAAAAGATCTCATTTGTTCACCTTCATTTCACAAATAAAGAAGCTGAGGAAATGGACCACCTATCTGTCTTTTTATGCTCTTGTCTATTCCACAAATCATAGCCCCTCATTCTCAGAATCCCTTCTTACCTGCACAGCCTGCCGCTCATATAGTGACATTTGAGCTATCTGGGGGCGAGTGCTACCCCCTGCGCTGGAGCTCCCATTGGTGGAGTTGGAGTTCTGTTCACTCTCGGTTTCCATTACAGCAGTCCAGGAGCCCCAAAACTAATGCTCTGAACGTGAGACCTGGATGGAAGCAAAACTAGTCAAATCATAACACAATAAAAAATATCTTTTTCCCCTTATTATTCTAGGTCAAGAAAAAAAAACAGATTAATCTTCCTTTTGTAGAACTTCATCTTCTACACTCTTTGATCTCCTATAGCTCTACCATTCATGACTCCCCACTCTATTCAAGACATTACATATGCTCTCCTCCACCCTAAACCCCTATAATCTTTTGAAGTTATATACCTCCCATATAAAAAAAAAAAATTCATCAGTTGTCAATAAAAAAAAGGAAATCAATGATCTTTGGTAAAGAAATTTATAGCAACAATAATACTTCAAGGAAGGTAAAATTAAAAAAAAAAACCCGTTAAAAATCTTCCATTAACTTTTAATTTTAACAATTCCTTGAGTGTCAGGGCGAGTATTTTTATTTTACAAAGGCAGAAAGTAGGCCACAGGTTAAGTTACTAGTGCTAAAGCTAATGATCGACGTCAATGAAAGAATCAGAGTTTGAACCCTTGCCTATCTTTAGCTCTGGTTCCAGTTTGGGCATGTCACTTGCCTCTTTACTCATGCCTCAGTTCCTCCACTGTAAAAGGCTTTCCGACGATGAGAAGTAAGAATTTCACATATCCATGTAAGATTAAAATTATCCCAAACCCAGGAATTTCAGGAGGGAATATGTTTTGATATTTTAACGTTTTATTTTAAACATCTTCCCCTTACCCTCGAGAAATATACAAAATCTCTTTAAAAATAAAAGTCAGGTAAAAGCCCTTAAAGATCATCTAGCTCAAGCCCTTCACTTGACAGATGGAGAAAACAAGTTCAGGAGGTGAAGAGGCTCACTGAAACACAAGGCGAGCTCATGGAAATCCAGAATTGCCTTACGCTAGTCTCAGGCTCTTTCATAAACAGATTTCCAGATATTGCTAGGAGTCAGCTAAAAAGACAGGAGGACAGATGATGAATGCACTTACAAACCAGCCTGAAAGAACTTTAGTTTTCTACTTTTTCCCTTAATTCGATTAATTGAATAGAGGCTATACCACCACCTAGGATTCCCTCCCCCTCCCCCCAGCCGCAGGACGGGTGGGGAAATCGGTAATCCACTTCTTTGTGGGCTGGCTAGGAAACGTCAGGTCAGCAGAGCATTATAGTTTGGCTCAGAAATCAAACACATCCAATCAGATTTTCTGTTGAGGCTTGTCAGTGACTTCGTTCTAGCCCTAAGAAACTACATAAAAATCAGAGTGCCGGACCGTGACAACAATTTTGAAGAAATTCTCTGTATTTGCAGTACTTGTCCTTCCCAACTTGCTCTGACAGCCCTAACTCCGAGAACCGAGCCCATCCACGGCTAAGTCTGGGAGTGGGACAAGTCAAATGGCAAAAAAGCTGCTGTCCGGCGGGCGCTACTCTGCGGTCCGACTTCTCCCTTCCGTCTCCCAGCTGAGACCCCAAGCACTCAGGAAACACCCAGGAATCCGATTAGTAACTGGTGAAAAAGGCCTTTTACAGCTCCAGGTCACCGGAGGAACGGGCCCCCCTAACGCCAAGGCTGCAGACCCCCCGGCTCTGGAAGCCAGTTTATTCCTCTGTAGATCAAGAGTTGGAATCTTAACGCTACTACAGACATTAAACGGGGAGGGGGAAGGAGGGACGAACTACGTTAAGTTCTAAGGGAATGGCCCGTCCAGAAGCTTGGGGAGGAAGGACAGACAGGCCAGTGTGAGGGGCAGGGACACTTGTCAAGATAAGAGAATGGAAGGAAACCAGGGCGCGAGGAGCAGAACGCCCGGGGTTCGGGGGGCCTGGGAGAGGAGGCGCAGGCAGAGCCGGCGAGGAGGCAGGCGCCCAGCCGCGAGGAGGGAATGCTCAGGGCCAGCCTCCGGGCGGCAGGAACCACAAAGTTGGAGGCAGAAAATGAATGGGAGCAGAGGGAGCTGGGGAGGAGGAGGAGGAGGAGGAAGCGGCTACGGCCGTCGGCCTGGAGGAGGGACCCGGGAGGCGGAGGTCCCAAAGACCGCTCCGGCCACAGCCAGGGGAGGGGGCGACGGAGGTGGGGAGTCCAAGCCCTCTAGGCGGCTGCGTTACCTTCACGCCCGGCTCGGTCCCCGGGGTCTCCCGGGAGGCATCCACCTCAGGTGTCGGGGAATCCCCACTCGCCTGCGCCGGGGGGCGGGGACGTAGCCCCGGGGCCGAGGCGCGGGCTGGGGACTCGGGCGGGCCTCGGCTCCGCGGCGGCGGCAAGGGCAGCGGGCTCCGCGCCTCCTCCTCCCTCCCCGGCCCGGAGGGAAGGGGGGCGGGGTGTCCGAGCGACGGTCCCGGCCGCAGAGCACCCGCCTGCCCGCCGGGCTCCTCCTCCTCCGTCTCCTCCTCCTCGGCCGGGGCCGGGCAGCGGGCACAGGCGGCTGCTCCGCTTTGGCCTGCGGGGCTCCCTCCAGGGCCCTGTCACTTCCTGCCAAGAGGGGAGGAGGGGGCGGGTGGGCTGGCAGGCTGGGGATGGAGGAGAGGGGGGGGCTGGAGGAGGAGGTGCTTCCGGGGCAGCCCGATCCCTCCACTCCTCTCCCTCTCCTCTCTTCCCTCCCTCCCTCGCTTCCCTCGTTTCCTGCCTGGGCCCGGTTGCCATGGCGACGCAGCTCTTAGGCCTCCCTCAGCCTGGCAGGGCCCCAGTTCCTCCCCCTCCCCCCCAACCTCCCCGACCCTTTTTCAGTTGTGCATCTTAGTTGGAGGGATGAGGGCCTCCTCGAATTGCTGGACTCTAACGGGGGTTCAAAGAGAGAGGGGGTGATGGCGGGTGGGCTCGAGCATCTGGGAATGAGGGGGAGAAGGGAGGAGGGGAAGAGAAGGGGGAATGTGAAGGGTGGGCTCGAGCATCTGGGAAAGAAGGAGAGGGGGGGAGGGGGAGATGGAGAAAGGGGGATGTGGAGGCTTGTGGGGGTGGACTCTAGTATCTGGGAATGAAACAGGCAGAGGATATAGGGGGTTGTGGGGGGTGGGCTCGAGCATCAGGGAACGACGGCTAGAAATTAGCTTCTAACTGGCAGAAAGAAAACTGGGCCTTGAAAGAGATCGTGAAATAGAAAGGAAAGGCAGAGGGAAGAAAAGGTGGGAGGGGGGGGGGAAATACTGACCAAAAAAAGGCTGTTAAATGGGAAACGAGCTCCTCAATTTCGGTAGAGTTGGAATCCAGAAGACCTGAATGCAAATCCCCTGGCTTTCCACTTAACTGTGATCTTGCACCCATCGCTTAATCTCTCTGACCCTCCGTTTATTCATTTGTAAAAATCGAAACAAAACCAAACCGAAAAGCAGGAGGTTGGACTGACTATACCAAATGATTCTCTTGTTCCATATATAGGGTGTCCCCCCAAAATGTTCTTTTTCCAGTTTAAATAGTTTAAAATTAAGATCAGTTTTAGGAACTAAGAATTATCTGCTTAATTATATGATTACAATTATTCAATTATATATACAATATACAAAATACAATTGCACAATACAACTTTGCATATTCTCACCCACTTCTCCTGGAAGAGTAGTACAAAACATTAAATTGTGCTGCCCACTGAAAACTTACATTCTTCAAAGTTAGGCATGCATATCATTTTGTTTATGTATTTTATTAATTTTTAGAAGAATTTGTTTATTTTAGGTCACGCAGAACAGGGAGTAGAGAAGATTTGAATTTTAAGTTTTGCTTTTGGCAAATACTTGTTTGTATGCCAAAATATGTGTATGGGATTCTGTTCAAATCATTTAGCCTCTTAGTATATCCTCAGGTAACTTTCTAACACTATAAATTGTTGGGCTTAATGGTAACTGAGTTGATGATGAGTTTCCTTTTGGGCATTTCCTATGAACGACAATGAAGTCATTTGTTCAAAAAATAATTATTCTAAATAGAAGTTCCAATAAATTTTGGGTAATGTAAACATTCACTTAAAATTATATATATTATATATATATATATATATATATAAATTCTCATTGGTGTTTTTAAAGTCAGTATAGCTATACTTCATAAAATCAACATGAACTCCTTCAGTGGTGGAAATCAAAGAGAGGAAGGGCAAAGATCAAAAGAGATAGAACCAAATCTGTCATTGTCAAACATCTGTGAAGAGGTGCCTTTATTATTTCCTCATGCTACTGGTTCATCTCAATAAAACATTTTACAGATGTCAAATCACGGGATTTCAGAGCTAGTAGGACCCTGGTGACCATCTAGGCCAACAATATCTTAAGTGGTCATCTGGTCAGATTTCCACTGAGGGAGAAACTTTCTGTTGAGCTTTTGCATAGGTGTAATTAATTATTGGCAGGCCTGGCTTTACAATAAGTCTAAAATTTACCTCTTTTTTGACTTCCTTCTTTTTGCTCCTATTTCTACAGTGGAGCAAGCTAACCCTGTTTTCCTGAATAGTTGCCCTGCAAATATATGAATCTTCTTAAATTCTTCCCAATTTTCAACCCACTGTACCATCCTGCTTTTCTTGGAATAAGCAAATTCTTATAATAATTAAATAATATCCATAGGAAAAGAATGATGTGCATGGCTATCACTGAATGAATACAAAGTTTTCAATGACCAGGTACAATTTCTTCCCCTGAGAGGTGGGTGAAAATATATGGCAAGTTCTTAGTTGTAAAAACAAACAAATCCTACCTCCTTCACCACGTTGGTTATCCTCTAGATGTTTTCCAGTGTCAAATCTTTTTCCAGAATTTGGTCTAAGAAAGGCAAACAGAGTTAGGTGCTAGCTGTAGGTTTATTCCTCCTAAAAAGGCGAACTGAGCTTGGGTTGGGTTCAGGCAGCTGTGGCTATTAAAAAAAAAAAAAAAAAAAAAAAAAAATCACGAAGTGGGGGGAGGGGATGAAGTAACTACATATTGGTCGGATTGGGTTATCTAGACCGAAATCAAAGGTCAGGGGTGGGGTGGGGGTAATTGAATTGTGGTTTTTATCAAGTCATCCCAGGGCTGGGTTGTTTTTCAGATCCTTGAATTGACACGATTCTATCTGAGCTGGTTTTCTGGCATGGCAGGGGGAGTTCTGGGTTCACTGTACCAATATTTCAAGGAACTTCTGATGCTCCCAGTTTAAGGAATGCTCAGTTTTATATCTTGATAAGTTGGCTCTGATTCCCAGGTCAGTCTGGTCTCTTCTATATAGCAATGGAGCTTGAGCAAAGCTAGGCAATTTGTCATTAACCATTCCATTTTTGTACCAGCTTATCAATGTCCTTCCTAAACTGTGGTGCCCAGCGTTAAACACAATATTCCCAATGTATTATTCTAGAAAAGCTTCCTGGAAATTGAAACTTTTTTTTTTAATAGCTTCTTATTTACAAAACATATGCATGAGTAATTTTTCAACACTGACCCTGCAAAACCTTTTGAAGATGAACATTTTTTAATGCAACTCAATATCACATTATTTTTTGGCTTTTCATATTGTTGAGGGACAATGGGCTTGGAGTGCACTGAAACCTGTTCAAGTCCTTTTTAGATAAACTGCTATTATAACATACACCTCTGTAAATTGTACTTAATTTCTAGATTCTGGAACCCAAGGGGAAGGCTTTATATCTCATTAAATGGCTTATTTAATTTGGTTTAAAGATCTTTTTAGGTCTGGATTATCATCTTAACTATTGCCGCCAACTTGGCGTCCTGTGATGATTTGATTCAAATGCCATCAGTGTTTTTGTCCAAGTCACTGGAAAAAGAAAATGTCAAGTTTCACAAGATCCCTGAGGCACTGCTCTGGAAATCTGCTTCCAAGTTGACCTCAAACCAGTAATGACAACTCTTAGAGACAGTCATTCAGTCAGTTCTGAATCTAATTATACTATTGCATAGCCCACATTTCTCCATCTTTCCCCCTAGAATATCATAAGATACTTTATCATTTTGCTAAAGAAATCATCATTACATCATTATGAATGGCAGGCTACTAGGCAAAGCTGTGGGAAGAAAGTTCTTTCCTCTTATCTCCCTTCAGCCTCAATCCCAAATGTGATCCCTATGTACAAAGGCAGATAAGGAAAGTAAAACTTTAATTCTACCTGCCTGGTAGGAGTCTTGGTTAGGTTAGTTAGGTTAGATGCTCTCCACAAGTGAATGTATGGAGTAGTTAAAAATAATTTGGGGGGGGCAGCTAGGTGGTGCAGTGGATAGAGCACCAGCCCTGAATTCAGGAGGACCTGAGTTCAAATCTGTCCTCAGACACTTAACACTTCCTAGCTGTGTGACCCTGGGCAAGTCACTTAACCCCAGCCTCAAAAGAAAAAAAAAAAAATAATAATTTGGAAAGTTGAAAAACAAAAGTAAGCCCCTACATCTTCTCCTTTGGTCCAGGTTCTTTTCATTGTAGTATAGGATTCTTAATGAAAAGGGATAATTTAATATTTTATAAGTGTATGACACTTAAACTTTTTTTTTTTTTGGCCATCATCTATAGTTTACTGCAGGAAAATCTCCAAATCTAATTTGGTATAGCTCAAGTCTTATCTCCTTCCCTACTTAACATAATCCATAAGGAAATATATTCACATTCTTTCTTAGTATATTTTTGGTACAAGAAATATATAATAAAATCTGATATTGAGATGCCTCAATTGGTTTTGCTTAGCATAGCTATTTGCAGGTCTGGTAAAAGTCCATGTCCAGATCCAATAATTGTTTCAGCTTTCCTAATGACTGAATGTGTTCATACATTTGACTCCCCATCATGCAACAAATCTTTCTAGAAGGCCTTAGCCAGGGTAAGTTATCTTTTATCTCCCAAATATCACATTCACAGAGTAAAGGAAAATACGTTCTCATTCTGTCTTACCTTTGACTTAAAAGCACTTCATCAAAGGGAATAATGTCATGACTATTTCAGTCTTCTCACTGGAATCTTGCGTTAACTACTAGAGCCTCATTGTTTCTCCTCAGACTGACCCCCAATTTGCTGATCAGTAATGATAGAAGGAGCTGCCTCTATGGGATTTCCTCACCAACAAAGTGTCAAGACTAGATAAACAGAAAAGAAAGGAAAGAAAAATAAAGATGCAGCTAAGCTTTTATAAACTTTCAATTTTAAGATAACATATTCAAAGGATAGGTATCATTTCACAACATATCTGCGTTAAATTTTTTTAAAGCCCTAAAAGAGAAAAAATAAAGAGTCAAAACCCTAAGTAGAAGTCAATTATAATTTGCCACTGCATTAATGTTTTTATAGATTTGTCTTCTCTCTCCTATTACATTGTAAGGTTTCTGAGAACAAAGACTATGTTTTCTATCTTGTTTGAAACTCTCAAAGAAGTTAGTATTGTACTGGGCTTCTTGGGGAACCTTAGTGAATGATGTTAAATGAATCAGTGTAATTTGGGTTGAATAAAGAGATTTATAGCTTGATAACAAGGAGGTGATAATCCCTCCAAACTGCCCTAATGAAATTACAACTGGAGTATTTTTTTTTTGGTTTTGGATTCCCAGATTTAAGAAGAAAATTGATAGTTAGCTGAAGAGTATTGAGGACATCATGTGAAGATCAGTTGATGGGAACTAGGGATGTTTAACCTGGATAAAGGAAGTCTTGGGGAAACAATGAGAGCTACCTTCAAGCTTTTGAAAGGTTCTCATGAAAGAGTAGCTAGGTGGCACAGTGGATAGAGCAAAGCACCTGAAGTCAGGAAGACGGGAGTTCAAGTTTGACTTCAGACAAAAAGTAGCTGTGTGACCCTCAGCTAATCACTTAATCTTGTTGTTTCAGTTTCCTCAGTTGTAAAATGAACTGGAGAAAGAAATGGCAAACCACTCCAGTATCTTTGCCAAGAAAACTCCTCATGGGTTTTTTGACTTTCCAAGAGTCAAACAGAACTGAAAAAAATGAACAAGTTCTTCTAATGCCTCAATACTCCCCAATCCCTGGTCCTTCCTCTACTCCAGGTGCACAATTGACTAGTTCTGCAGGATTTGTCCCAGCTCATCTTATGCTTCATCCAACTTGGATGGCTTCAACAAGAAGTAAATGGCAACAGGCCGCCTGCTGCACACAGAACTTCTAGTTTCATGAGCTCTTCTGCTCCCAGATAAACATTTTAAAGTCTGAATGGGAAAAATCAAGGCCTAGAAGTCTTTACAATGGATAGCACCAACAATACACCCAACATGGGGATTCATCCACTCATGGGACCTATCACAAAATCTCAGCTTTGAATTCTAACTTCTCATACAGTTTTAATCCTGCTCTGAACCCATCCTTGTGCCCATTGCATACCCTGATATTGTTACTTGTGTCCCTGCATAGACTGTAAACTCTATGAGGTCAGGAGTTGTTTCATTTTTTACCCAAGTATCCCCAGCATCTAGCACAGTGACTGGCACATAGTAGGCATTTAATAATTTTTGTTGAATGAATGAATAAAAGATTCCTCTAGAGCCTTTTGGGGTAATTTTTCTTTCCTATGAGGCAGAAAAATAGATAATTCCCAAAGCCACCAGATAGAAGTTATAGTTAATCTGGGTTTGTATTAAGAGCAAGGATTAAACCCCAAGGTTTTATTGTTGCTGTTACTGTTTATGTGGCATGCCAAGGGTTTTATCTGTGGCTGACCAGACTGATACAATTCAGAAGTTTTTCAAGCTTTCAGAAATGGGCCAAACCAGAAGTATGAGAAAGAAATAAGTGAGCAGGGAAAGGACTTAAAAAGCAGAGAGATGAACAGTGTTTTGTCAAAACACGAATGACAGATTGAGGGTGAAATTGTCTCTAGGCATGTTTCAGAGATTTTGATGTAAACTGAGATCTTCGGGGGAAAAATGATGTAACCTTTAGGATGGGCTTGTCTGGGAAAGGTATGCTTTTCTCAGGGTTTGAGAGTCTCCCCAAAGGGGACACAGTTTATATCTGCCCCCCTCCCAAAGGTTACATCATTTTTCCCCCAAAGATCTCAGTTTACATCATGAATGGCAAAACTGTGCGGGGAAGAAAGTTCTTTCCTCCTATCTCTCTCCCTTCAGCCTCGATCCCAAAGTATAGGTTTCCCCAAAGGGCAAAAACCTGTTACTTGGGATAGGTAGAGACAGGCTTTGGATAAGTCATTTAAGCTCTTTGGGCTTAATGAGCAAAGTTTTACTAGATGGCACTGAAATTCTCCTTAAACTTCTATGAGCCAATGTATGTTCCTACGAATGAATGTTTTAGTTTCTGTTAAGTCAACAATAATAATTGGCTAAAGTGTTTTTATGTAGTTAAATAAATAGTTCAAGATTCTTGAGTGGAGTGTTTGTTTTCTTACTGCAAGTTATCAAAATAAATACTATGGGGAGTTTGGAGTGAAATTAGGATCTACATTTTGAAAGATTAATACTTTATAACCTTAACCTTGTAACTAATTTAAATTTAAAAATAAAATACATTTAAATAATTTAAACTCATTTCTCACCCCCATTGCTTAATTTTCTAAGATGTAATTTCCACAGGATTCACTCTCCACTTTTTATCCACACCAGTAAACTTATTTATTCCACTTCCCTCAATTCAGAGTTGTTTTCTGTAGAAAGACAGTACAGAAGCCAAAATGTTGTTGAGAAGGAAATTGAGATATTGGCAAAATCAAAGGGGAATTTTAAATGATCTCTTCATCTAGATTAGAAATTAAATCGTCTTGGATATGAATATCAAGCATGTGATATCTGGATTTAAAATTTAAAAAATCTTCTGGACCTCTTCTTTAACTCTTGGCATTCTCTATTCTGTATTATATATATTTATAAACATGCCACCTCATTTCTTCCTTCCCCCCCATTAAAATGTAAACTAATTGAGAGAAGGAATAAATGTGTTGTTTTACTTTTCTTCCACTTTGTAGATCTAGAACTAGGACAACACCAGCATAGTCTAGTTTCTTATTAAATATTTGAGCTAGGAATAATGCAAATGTTGTAGAGCATAATTCCTATTTTCTTTCAAAGGATAAATGTCCTCATTTCAATACCCAGATTACACCTGAACTGATCTTTTCTTTTCCTTGAATCACCTGATTGTCATTCTGAGAAGAGATTTGGGCTGTTCTTTCCTCTGCATAACATTGAGGATCGTTAAATGTGTGAGGAATGCATTCAACTGGCTTCCAGAAAATGTTACACTTTCTTTTGCAAAAATATCTAAGTAAAGTGAAGTTCAAGATTTAAAAGATGGCTGTCTGGTTAATCTGAATTAAGACTGTGGAGATTCTCCCCACAATTTTCTTAAAACATATGGAACTTTTGGAGTAAAAGGAGAAAAGGGAGAAAAATTCACAAATTTTTCAAGTTGGGAGGAATTGTAGAAACTGATTAGTCCAGCTGTTTATTTTTATTGATGAAGAAATGGAAAGGGAAGAAGGTACTCTCGATATTTGCACCTGGTCAGAAACTGGGGAGCAAGAAATAAATCTGCCCCTCCCCCAAAACATCTCCCCCTATTCCTGCACCTCATCACTTCTTTCCCAATCTCTTGAGTTCTTGCCTTTGATCTCTCCCTGTACTTTCAATGTCTTTCTTTAGTTTCAAACAATGAAATAGCTAACGTTTTTTCTTGTCTAGGTCAGTCCTTGTAAATGTGGACTCTTCCATAATCCCCTTCAACATTTTTTAAAGGAGAAAAGACATATTCTCAATCATTTCGATGTGTTTGAGATACAGCACTAAATGATGAGATTGTTTGCCTTCATAATTCTCAAGTCTTACACAAAACAAAATTAAGCCTACACTAGATTCTATCATCCTTTTAAGCTCTCTGTTGTCTTATAGTTCTATCTCAAATTTCTAAAAAAGCGATTCTACTTATGATCTCCATGCTCTCATTCACTCAACATTTTGCAAACTGGCTTGAAGCTTCACATTCAACTGAAAGTGATATTTCAATATTACTAAAAATCTCTTGTATTAAAATGAATCCTGAACTTAAATGCATACATAAAATATATTTTCATTCATATTTCAAAGCTCAAAAAGAGGAACCTATAGGAAATCATAAATCTTCATTTCATACACTTGCTTTCTTAAAAATAACATGTAATAAAATTTACATATTACTTTCAAAACTGCCCTGCTATCTTTGCATCCCTATTGCTAACCTTTTCACAGACCTTGACTCTAAACCTCTTTGTAACAAGTAAGCAAAGTTAAGCAAAATGAATTCACACAATGGCCATGTTAAAAAAAACACCATATATATGCTTATATTTATATATATCTTCTGTAGATTTATCAGAAGTTGGGTAATGAGTTTGTGCACAGATCTTCTGGTTACATGATTGGTCATTGTACTGATCAAAGTTCTTAAGTGTTCCGGTTTATTTCTTTACAATATAGCTGTCCTCGTATAAATTTTTCTCTACATTAGTTTATACCACAGAGAATTCTCTAAAATCTTCTCTTTTGTCATTTCTTGTAGAGCAGTAATATTAAATTACATTCAAACACCACAATTTGTTCAACCATTCCCCAAGTGGGGCAACCTAAAGCACTTCTTTATATTTTAGTTCTTTCTTTTCTTTCAATCCTTCTCTTCAGGAGCAGGAAGTTTATTTTGCTTATACTATATCCTTTCTCTGGTCATCCTTCTTAACCTTTCCCCTCTCATTTCCCAGTTGCAATTGATATTAAACCAAACTGTGGGCTTTGATCTTTCTTTGTACTTCTCAGAGAAGATTGAGCTTCATCTGATGCATATTTCCACCCATCATTTCCTTGGTTACTATAAACTCTTCTCATGCACCCCAATTATGATTAATACAGGAAGAAATCAAGTCCCAGGCTGAGAAGAGCCATGTAAATGTGGTCTGTTTTTATAGAGCTTGCTGCCTAAGTATGGATAAAAAATACAAATATGTATCAGGGAAACTTTGGGGGGGGGTAGTAGGTAACTAGCAACAGGAAGAAAGGCATCTTGCAGAAGGTGTCTCGGAGTTATATCTTGATGGAAACCAGGGATTCCAAGAGGTGAAGATGAAAAGGTAATTAATTCCAGGCATGAGGAGTAACTAGTGCAGAGATCCAGAGACAAAAAATGGAATGTTATGTGTGAAGAGAAAGAAAAAGGTCAGTCTGGATGGACTGTAGAGTACATGAAGGGCAATAACGTATAATAAATATGTAAAGCTTAGATTCACAGGTTGTAAAGAGCTTTAAATGCCAATGGTTGTGAGGGGTGGGCTAGAAAGAAAGCTGAGAGACATTTTCAAATCCCTCGTGAAGACTTTTGTGAGACCTGGGACAACAAAGAGATCAAACCAGTCAGTCCTTAAAGAAATTAATTCAGACTATTCTGTCTGTGGCTAATGGAGATACCAGATGATGGCAGGCACCAAAAGGTGGGGTTCGGCCCGGGAAGAATTCAGTGGCCATTCTCTTTGGCAATAGGTAGGTTTATTCAGGGGAACAGGTTATAGACAAAAGGAGGGAATACACTAGACACCAGGATTGGTAAACATGAAATAGAGTGGGAGAGCATGTGAAAGACAAGTTCCTCAGTGGAACTCACAATTATCTGTAAGGTTAGGGCATGCCCTTAGCTGGCAGGCCGTCCTGAGAGGGACTTGACACCCTGCAAGAATTAGCTGTCAGGAGAAGTGGGGTTGGGAAGCAGAGTGGAGTTAGGGGAGATTCCACATGGCATGGAGGAGGGGGAAGCAGAAACCTCCAGGCAGAGAGCTGAGATGGACTGATCCCCCCAAAAAGCAGCGGCATGGGACGGTCCATAAGTAGAATGAATGGGGAAATGAATGGGGATTTCTGACAGGGCAAGGCAAGTGAGACTGCTGGGGATCTCTGCAGAGGGCGGGTCTCTGGGGGTTGACATTGCTTGGATTTCAGACTGGAAGACCTAAACAGATCTCCTTTATAGAGCCTTCTGCTGCCCGCCTCAGGGATCAATTTTTATCAGCTCCTCTGCTAACCACACCCAGCACAGAGGACCTCTTCCGTAGGACCCTGTGGGGGTGAGGTCATGTGATGGCCATTTTCTTTGACAAAAGACAAGTTCCCTTTGTTTAAGGGAAGAGGTGCTAAAGATGGAGAGGCACTATCGGCACCAGGAGTGTAAGGGGGAGAGCAAGAGAAAGGGGTTTTATGGAAAGGGCAAGTTCCCTTGGAACTAATTCTTTTAGAGCCCCAGGCATCCTCTGAAAGGGACTTAGCACTCTAAAAGAATTATGTGTGGGTCGGGTGCAAGACCCCCTTCCCCAAATTAACTAATCAGAGACATCTTCAGGTACAAAGAGAAAGCATTTATTTAGTCCCTGCAGGGAGAGGTCCAGACACACCTGGAAGCCATCCCAACTCCACCACGGGCTCCTGGAACCTGGCCAGCCTCTGGCTTGTCCAAGGTTTAAAAAGCAAAAGACCTGAGCCTTCTCATTGGACAGACTAAAAAGACTTAACCATCCTTGACCAACGGTCACCAATGTTGTCTGCCTCCCCTAGGTCACTTCCTGGAACTTCACTAACTTCCTAGGGTTCAAGGTCTGGGAATAGGCATCATGCGACTTTCTGAAATCCAAGACTCAACTGGGTCTAGGGATCATGTCTTTTAGGCCTAGTCCCATAAATTTGAGAAAACTTCATCCAATCAGTTCCATTCAGTTAATTGGGTTTGTATCCCCAATAAATCGTAAAGAGGAAAGGACCCACATGTGCAAAAATGTTTGCAGCAGCTCTTTCCGTGGTAGCCAAGAATTGGAAAATGAATAGATGCCCATCAATGGGGGAATGGCTGAGCAAGCTGTTGTACGCGAAGTGAATGGAATATTAAATCTTTTAGAATAAGCTGCTTTTAGAAAGAGCTGAAAAGATTTACATGAACTGATGCTGAGGGAAATAAGCAGAACCAGGAATTACACAATAACAGCAAGAATGTGCTATGATCAGTTATGAAAGGCTTGGTTCTTCTCAGTGGTTCAGTGATCCGAAGCAATCCCAATAGACTTTGGACAGAAAATGCCATCTGCATCCAGAAAAAAACTAGAGACTGAATGTAAATCAACATATGCTATGTTCATTTCTTTTTTCTGTTTTTTTTTTTTAATCTCGCAGTTTTTCTTTTTTACTCTGATTTTTCTCTTTCAACATGATTCCTAAAGCAATGTGTATTAAAAAATAAAAAAATAGAAAAAAATAGTTAGCTATGAAAAGGAGAAATGGGGTCAGGAGAAAAGGGGCATCACAAGACATGGAGGGGTTAGGAGGACCACCATGTGGCATGGGAAGAGGTAAGGGGAAAAACAACAGAAGGGAGAGGGTAGTGATAGACTGACCCAAAGGAGGATAGAAGCAAAGCGGTGGGCCATAAGCTGTTTTATAGGGAAAATTTAGCCTCAGCTTTGACTGGAATTTCTGACAGGACTTGGCAAGGTGAAGCTGCCCAAGATGCTTACAGAGGATAGGCCCCACGGGTCTGACATAACTTGGATTTCCCACTAGACAGCCTCCCCAGGGGGTGGGACCTCACTGCTAACCATCAGTGCCTTCTCCCTGACTGCCCTAGGGAACAATTCCATCAGTGCTCTGATTTCTCTCTGACAACCACACCCACCATGCAGGACCAACGGGAAGATCAAGTACTGGAACCGAAACTTCAATCGCATGCTAGAAATACAGGTCTCTTTGGAAAAGACCCTCTGATTGGGAAAGATTGAAGGCAATAGCCCTACCAGACCTAAAACTATATTATAAAGCAGTCGTTACCAAAAACCATTTGGAACTCGTGAAGAAATGAGTAGTGGATCAGTGGAATAGGTCAGGTTCACAAGACCTAATAGTCAATGATTATTGTAATCTAATGTTTGATAAACCCAAAGACTCCAACTTCTGGGATAAGAGCTCACTCCCTGACACAAATTGCTGGGAAAATTGGAAAATGGTATGGCAGAATCTAGGCATTAACCTACCACCCTATACCAAGATAAGGTCAAAATAGATTCATGATTTAGGCATAAAAGCTGTTGCTTTAAGAAAATTAGAAGAACAAGGGACAGTCTACCTTTCAGATCTGTGGAGAAGGAAGGAATTTATGGTTAAAGAAGAGCTAGAGAATATTATGAAATGCAAAATGGAAATGCAATAGTTTTAGTTATATTAAATTTATTTTTGCGTGTGCAAATAAAATGAATGCAGCCAAGATTAGAAGGGAAGCAGAAAACCGGGGAGAAAAATTTTACATCCAAAGTTTCTGAAAAAAAGGCCTCATTTCTTAAATATGTAGAGAATTGACTCAAATTTATAAAAATACAAGTCATTCTCCAATTGATAAATGATCAAAGGATATGAACAGATAATTTTCAGATGAAGAAATTAAAGCCATTTCTAATTATATGGAAAAAAAAGTCTAAATCACTATTGATTAGAGAAATGCAAATGAAGACAATTCTGAAGTACCACTTCAAACCTCTCAGATTCATTAAGACAACCGGAAAAGACATTGATAAATGCTGGAGGAGATGTGGGAAAACTGGGACACTAATGCTTGATCTCACCATTCTGGATAGGAATTTGGAACTGTGCCCAAGGGGCTATCAAACTGTGCATACCCTTTGATCCAAGGGGGAAAAAAAGGGGAAATTGCCCTTTTTGTAGAGGCAGGAACTGGAAACTTAGTGGATGTCCATCAGTTGGGAAATGACTAAATAGTTATGATATATGAATGTAACAATGTTATTGTTCTATAAGAAACCATCAGCAGAATGATTTCAAAAAGGGTTAGAGAGACTTAGATGAACTGATGCTTAGTGAAGTGAGTAGAGCCAGGAGATCATTGTACATGGCAACAGCAAGATTATGTGATGATCAATTGTGATGGATTTGGCTCTTTTCAACAATGAGGTAATTCAGGCCAATTTCAATGGACTTGTGATAGAGAGACCCATCTGAATCCAGAGAAATGACTATGGGGACTGAGTGTGGATCATAACATAGTATTTTCACCTTTTTGTAGTTGTTTGCTTGCTTTTTTCACCTCATTTTTCCACCTTTTGATCCGATTTTTTTTTTATGCAGCATGATATATAAAAATATGTTTAGAAAAATTGCACAGCTAACTTATATTGAATTACTTGCCATCTAGGAGAGGGGGATGAGGGAGGGAGGAAGAACATTTGAAACACAAGTTTTTGCAGGATGAATGTTAAAAACTATCTTTGCATGTATTTTAAAAAATTAAAAGCTATTATTATTACTACTAAAAAAAGTAAAAAAAATAAAATGAGGGAGTTGGGAAAAAAAGAAAGATTGAAGGCAAAATAAAAAGGAAGGCAAAGAATGAGATGAATAGATAGTATCATAGAAACAATGGACATAAATTTGAATAGATTTAGAGAGATAGTGGAGGATAGAAAATCCCAGCCATGCAATCATTTATGGGGTTATGAAGAGTTGGACAGGAGTGAATGAAAAAAATCAAAGAGTTTATAGGGAATCAATGAGATTTAATAAGAAAATACAGAGAAATGCATAATTTGACTTACAATTTAGGAAAATCATTTTGTCAGTTGTGTAGAGGATGAACTGGAAAAAGGACAGAGACATAAAGCAGGGAGAATAATTAGTAGGTTTTTACACTAGTCTAAGGAAAGCAGGATGGGGGCAGCTAGATGGCAAAGTAGATAAAGTATGAGTCTAGAGACAAAAAGACACCTTGTTAAGTTCAAATCTGGATTTAGACCTTTACTAGCTGGGTGACCCTGGGCAAGTCACTCAAGCCTGTTTGCCTCAATTTCTCAAGTATAAAATGAGCAGAAGGAAATAGCAAACCAATTCAGTATCTTTGCCAAGAAAACCTTAAGTGGGTTCATGAAAAAATCAGAAATAACTGAAATGACAACAGGGAAAGGGGATGAGGACTTGAACCATGGTGGTGGTAATAACTGAAAAAGGCAACTAATGTGAGAGGGAGTATAGAAGCCTGCATGATAAGATTTGGCAACTGAATGAATGTTAGGTGAATGATAATCAAAAGTGCAAGATGACAGTAAGGTTGTAAAACATGGCATTACTGGAAGAAGAGAGGTGCCTGACACATAAAAAGGAAAATTTGAAATAGAGTTGTAATCATGAGAAAAGATGCAATTTATTCTTTTTATCCTGAAAAAACTTCAAGAATGTATTTGGATGATTTTTCTAATTATTAAAACTATGCCATCTTTCTCATTAATTAAGCTTAAGTTTCCACCACAATTCATTAAATATTACTTAAGAAACTAGAGAAATCTTCTTTCCCAGCACTAATTATTTCTTTATATATAGTAAATCCCTTAATATCATATGAAAAATATTTATATTAAAATTACTCAACATACTATTTTTTAAAAATGAAATAAATAAAAATCAAATACATATATAATTTAAATTTAATTTAATTTGTTTTTTGGCTAAGGCAATTGGGGTTAAATGACTTGCCTAGGGTCACACAGCCAGGAGTTGTTAAGTGTTTGAGATCAAATTTGAACACAGGTCATTCAAGGCTGGTGTTCTATCCACTGCACCACCAAGCTTTCCCTACATATGTATTTTTAAATTTATTTTCAATCGTTCCAAAGTTCACAACCAGACCACTTTCATTGCATTGGCAGATGATTTATGTATTCGGCTTTTTTTTTTTTTTTTTTTATAAAGAGATACCAAATAAAGTCTCTTCTCAAAAATCTTCTAAAGGAAACCATGTCATTAAAAAAAAAAAAATGTATCACCTATCTGTGTATTCTCCAGCTTCTCTTTAACCATCTCAAGAAAACCATTTCTTCACCAGATTTATTCCTCATAGAATTCTCTTTAAGTTAAGATAGTTCTAATGTAAAGTGTGATGTAATACCTCCCTTCTACAGTTATCTCTTGATATAGGGCATTGGCTGTTTACCCATCCTGATATGGCTCATCCCACTGGCAGATCTATCTTCCCAGAGAAGGACCACCACTATGCAGCAATTCATTTCCTTCAGGATTCCAGAGATAAACCTATGCTTGGCACATAATAGAATCATTTCCCCATAATAATAATAGTAATAATAATAGCTTCTTATTTTTCAAAGTATGTGCAAAAATAATTTCAACTGCCACCCTTGCAAAACCAGTAAAACACATCTAAGTAAAACTCCTTTCCTCACCCTCCTGCTAAAAGAGATAAATTGCCCTAAGTAATACTACTAGGTGGTTGAACTAGTAAGAGAGTTTAGCTTTAAGCTCTAGTTTGAGTGGTCATTTGCTGCCCTAGATTGCCCAACAATATCACACTAACTAAAAGTAGTGAAGGGAAAGATGTCAAAGCACTGAGGAGCTTCTTCCTCATAGAAGCCTCAAGCAGAAAGCCTTTTTCCTTTTGACATGATGTAACCATTCTGTTGCCATAGTATTGTGTTTTGTTCCTGCCTTTCTCTCTGAGTTCTCACCTCTGGAGATAACTTTTCCATGTGTGAAATTAAAAAATATATATATATAATAAAGGTCTTGCTTTTTGTTGTTATTCTTTCCTAATGTCTACAAAGTTGGAAATTTTACAAAGTATTATTTTCTAAATATCATTTCTATACATGTTTATAAACAACAATGCCTATAGTAATTCCTGTTCTCCAGATGGAAAAGAACCCATTCATTCCTCTCATAACCTAATTTTCAATGAATTGTCAAAAGTCCCCTCCCATCCAATCTCATTACAACTCAAAATGATTTTTAGTTCCTTGCCATAGAAACAGAATGTTGTCAAAGGCTTTTTGATGATTGAAAGAAATTGAATCACCTGTTTCTCTTTTACATTCATTTAGATATTCAACCAATATTGATTTAGTAACTGGTATTGTAGAAAAGGCACTACATTAGAAGTCAGGAAACATGAGATCAAATACGGGTATGGTATGGTCAGTTGTGTCACTATGCATAAGTCAAACTTCTATGGGCCTTGATTTCCTTATCTGTAAAATGAGGAGGTGAGATTGTTAAGGTCCTTATTAGTTTTTATCTATAACTTTATGAAAAAAAATAAATATGAATAGGGTTACATTTTAAAGTTGCTTAAAATATACATTTGTTTTTATTCCTTCTCAAATAACTATAACCCCATTAGGTAGGTATAATAGACATTATTGTACCCATTTTATAGATGTAAAAGTTGAAGCTTATAGACATTGAGGCTTACCTATAATTATACATTAGAATATAAAATCCAACATTTAGTCCACTATGTCACTTTATATTCCTGCACACATATATCCTGGCCACCCATTTGCTCTACATGCATATCTATTTGTGTGTTTCCTAGATGTGTTTATTCTTGCCATTAAGGGAAAATATTGTTACTTTTATCACCATAATATGTCATTCAATATCTTTACCTTGAATTGTTTTCACTACTAATTTTCTAATTTTTTCACTACTTTTCTCTGAAAGTAAACATCATTGGTGATTTGTGAGTCAAGATATTCTGAGAAGAGAGAGACCCATAGAGTAACTTGAATCTGAACTAGCTTGTCTTGGAGTACCAGATATGAGAAAATGATGCCCCAGATGTCACAAAACTGAATAGAATATTCATATGAATATATTTTCTATGTAATAGAAATAAGATGTTCAGAAGAAGTAAAAGTTTTGATTTTAAAACAGCTAAAACTGTTTTGGTTATGTAAAACTAAAGAGTTTTTGCATAAACCAATGTAGATAATAGAAGAGAAGAAGGAAAGTAGGGGGAAAAATCTTTGTAGCAATTTTCTCTGGTAAAGATCTCATTTCTTAGATATACAGGAAACTGAGTCAAATTTATAAGAATGAGAGGCATTTTCAAGTTGATTAATGGCTATCGGATAAGAACAGTCTTCAGAGGAAGAAATCTAAGCTATCAATAGCCATGGGAAAAAAAGTCCTTAAATCACTAATAATTAGACATGTACATTAAAACAACTACTTTACACCTATCAGATTACCTAAGGTGACAAAAAGAGAAAGTATCAAAGGCTAGAGGGGCTGTGAGAAAAGAGGTACTACTTTGCATTGTTGATAGAACTGTGAACTTGTCCAACCATCTGGAAAGCAACTTAGAATTAAATCCAAATACGAAAACTGCATTTCTTTTGATCCAGAGACACTACTCCAAAGACATCAAAGAAAGAAGAAAAGGACTCATGTACAAAAATATTAATGGTGTTCTATTTGTGGTGTCAAAGAATTAGAAAACAAGGCAATGTCCATTGATTGGGGAATGACTAAACAAGTTATAGCATGTGATGATATTTTGAAAAGATGAAGGGAATGATTTCAGAAAAACATGGAACATCTTGTATGAACTGATGCATAATGAAATACATAGAACCAGGAGAAAAATTTATATAGCAACAATATTGTGAACATATCCAATTTTGAAATATTTAGGAATTCTAAATCAACACCACAACCAATCACAGCTCTAAGGGTCTCGTGATGAAAAATGTTATTTCCATGAGGAACCCAGAAGTATCTTTTCTTTCCTTTCATTTTTCCTCTTCTCTTGTTATTTCTTCTTCCCTTTTCTTTCTTTTTTTTGGAGATAGCTAATATAAGAATTTTGTTATATATAACTATATTATATATTACTATACATATATGTAATGAGTTTTGTTTTTCTCATCTTCTTAATGGATGAAAAGAAATGAAGGAGGAGAGAGAATTCAGAACTGAAGATAAAATGAAATTGAATTTAAAAAACTTGTTAGTGCTGGTTTTAAAATTACAAAGTCTATCATTTAATAGATTTTGGACTCAACATACTAAAACAAAAAATACATATATAGTAACATAGTGTTTGTTATATCCAAAGACACCAACTATTAAAATGAATAGTTCTTATTAGACAGAAATTGCTAGGAAAACTGTAAAGGAGTCTGGCAGAAATTAGATTTAAACTACCATCTCATATCATGTGCCAAGATAAGCTATAATGAATATATAGAATAGATACAAAAATTACTCCATAAGCAAATTAGATGAATAAGAGAAGAAATACCATTTGAAACTATGGATAGGGGATGAGTTAATGACCAAATAAGGGAGAGAGAAAATTACAGAAGAGATGGACAATTAAGACTATGTAAAATTAAAAAGTTTGAATAAAAAAGAAAATCAGGGCCATTAAAATAAGAAAGGAGTAGGAAAAAAATTTCTGCAGCAAGTCTTTCTTTGATCTATTCTCTAGGCTTATATCTGTTAGTGACTCAATACTAGATTTATAACCTCAAGGAGACTGAAAAAGAGGGAAAATATTTACATGTATAAAATTTTATCACAATTCTTTTTGTTATAACAAAGAAATAGGACCAAAGTGGTGTCCATCGTTTGGGCAATGGCTGAACAAATCATGAATTTTATTGTGATGTAAAAATTGATAATAGGAACAGGTTCAGAGAAACCTAACAAATGTGTATAAATAAATGAAGAGTAAAGTAAGAAGAAATCAAGAATAATTTATACAACAGTGTCATTGTAAAGAAAAACAAATCAGGAGGACCTGAATTTAAATCTGACCTCAGTGATTTAAGACTTACTAGCTGTGTGCCTTTTTCAAGTCACTAACCCCAATTGCTTTGCCAAAATAAATTCTCACTAAAACTCAAAACTTACAAAGCATAGACATAGAGAGATCTTTTCTTAAAAACTGATAAAAATTTATTCTACAAAACCAAAAGGAATGTTATATACTAGAAGATTTCCCAAAAATACAGGAGCAAAGAAAATATTCTCCTTTCCTACTGTTATTTAATATGGTTTTAGAAATGCTCGGCATAGCAAATAAGACAAATAAAATAAGATAGGTGAAGCTCTTCCTATTTGCTGGTTACATGATTGTTTATTTAGAACATCCTGCAGCATCAACAAAGAAACTAATTGGGTCAATAAGCAAAACAAACCCACAAAAATTTATAGCATTTCAATATAAAAATAGCAGAACTAGGAAACAGCAATAGAATGTGAAATAATATTCAAATTAATTACAAAATTCATAAAATATTTCGGAATGAATCTGTGACAGTATATTCAATACTTGTATCGATTCAACAAAAAATGCATGTAAAGAAATAGTGACACATATCTGGATGATTATCAGCACTCACTTCTGAGCCATGCCATTATATTAAAAATTTCAATAATATTGAAATTAATTTATAGATTTAATTCTTCTATACTAGTTAAACTACAAAAGACACTTTACTGAGCTAAAGATAATAATCAAATTTATTAGTAGAAATGTAAGATTAGAATATTAAGGAAAATAATGGAAAAAGCTATGGATGAAGAGGAAAATAGGTATATCCATACCTCACATTTTATTACAAAGCAGCAATCATCAAAATGATTTAATACTGGTAATTAAAAAAAAATAGAAAAGTAGATAATGGAACTGACTAGAAAAGGAAGAATCAGAAATGATGGAACTCAATAGCTCAAATGTTTTCTGACAAACCTGAAAACATGAATTATTTAAAAAAGAATATTCTACTTGATAAGAATTGCTGGTGAAAATGAAAATAGGCTGATCGAAATAAGACCAACAATTTATACCATATTTCACAACAAATTAAAAATGGAAACATATTCAAATATAAAAGGTCATGCTACTTTAAAAATATAAAGAGTAACTCATTATATATATTTCATAGCTATAAGCAGGTCAGAAGTATTTAACAAAACAAGGGATAGAGAAAATGGCCAAAGATAATTACTTGAAATTGAAAAGTTTGTTCACAAATGAAATTAATGAATTTGGAAAAAAGTGAAGTGGTCAATTGGATAAAAAAATCTTTGTACTAAATGTTTTTTGATAAGTTTCGATATCTAAGATATTTAGACAACAAAAATCTATATAAGCCATTTCCCAATGGAAAAATGGTTAAAATATAGGCTCAAAAAACTGTCAAAAAGAATTGCAAATTATTAACAAAATATGAAATAATCATCAAAATTGCTGATAAAAGAAATCAAATAAAAATAAGACCTTCCCTTGCCTTGGCTAAAATTGTAACTGCAATTGTAACTGGAGCATGTGCTTATATAAATGAGCCTAAATTGGAATCCCAAGACTGTGTGCTTTAGAGTTCTCCAAACATTTCAGAGCAGATGACCTGAGCTTCACTAGTTGTATCCAACTATTAAAAGACATGATATAACTTTGAGAAAAAGTCTGCTCTTTCCCCAACTCATGGTGCCCCTCTATTCAAAGCTATTATAATATAATCTTGTCTTTCATTACCTAAACCCTCTAACTTTAGTTTTCCTTTAATTACACAGAGATCAAGGATTAACTAGAGAAGATATAAATGTAGATCTGACAGAGAACCTAACATCTTCCTAAACTTCTTATCTCAGTAAAGGAAGGTATCATGTGAACCTAATATAACTTACCTTTTAATTGTATTGTGTTAACAAAGATTCATGATAGCCCATGCTTGTTAAAAAGAGTAGGGAGAGATTTTTGAAGATTTAGAAGTGAAAAGGAAGGACTGGGTTCCTATAGAGCTGAACTGGACAGAGCAGAAAGCCCAAAAGCAACCAATAGAGCAAGAAAGCAGCTAGGCTGCCCATGTACAGTTTAGGACCTAGCATCAGGAAGATCTGAGTTCAAATTCAGCCTCAGACACTAGCTGTGTGATTCCTGGCAAGTCACTTAATCTTTATTTGCTTAGTTTCCTCATCTATAAAATGGGGATAACAGTAGCATTTACTTCCCAAGGCTGTTGTAAGGATTAAATGAAATAACCAATATGAAGTGCTTAGCATAATACCCAGCACATAGTAAATGATATGTAAATATTTGTGATGATGATGATGATGATGATGATGATGGTGTTAGGTTTGATCTATGGCAGAGAAGGGGGATATTGAACAGAACTGTTAACCTTACAGGCATCTTGAAGCAGAGGACTAAGAATGATGAAACCAATTGTACTCAACTACTCAAAGATGAGGAACTTCCAAGACAAAGTTTGGCTCTTTCCCTGACCTCCCCTCCCAGGGTCTGCCTATTCACAGATACTGTAATATAATCTGCTTTGTGCCCAGATGTTTCTGATATCTTTAATGTACTAACCAAAAAGACACTAGGGGTTAACTAGAGGTAGTTGTAAGTATAAATTAAGGCAGAGAGCCAAATCTTTGCCTAAATATTAGGAATTTTCCTAATTGGGGGCTGTAGTGATTGTCATTGTACTCCTAACTTTTCATCTAACATAAATTCCCTAAAGCTGCAGATGAGGGAGCCCCGTGGACCTCAGGGGCCATTATATTTTCCCAGACTTAAAACAAACTAATTATTGTAACAGGGTGTTATACTTGTTTGTGTGATTAATGCCAGAATAAATGGAGATTTCAGAAGAATTTTTGTTTCTTTAAAGAAATAAAAGATAGATAATCCTTCTTTCATCATAAATTGCAGTGCAAAGGCCAGTCGTTCTCTTTGGATTACTCACAAAAACAGAAATATAATCATAAGCCCTAGGTAGAAGCAAGTTTACTATAAATAAGATTGCATATAAACATACACCATAATTTATATATCTTTAAAATAAGATTAAATCCTTAAAGCAAATGAGAGTCTATGCAGAATAAGCCATACATATTGAGAATACTGACTTGAACCAATTCCTCTTAACCAGTGTCATGTGAGGTGAATAGTGAAGAATCTTAGAGCCCCTTGGCCTAAAACTGCTCTCTTACTACAGTTCTTTTACATGAATTCTGCATGTAAGCCCACTTGTCAGATTGATATTATAATTATTTTCTTAGAAATGTGAAAATTGTAAAGCATTTTATAAATCAATAAATATCAACATAATTTGCTGTCATTGTTATACAATTACAATACATTCTTATTTGACAAAAATAAAAACTAAGTATGGTTTTTAAAAAAAATTAAAAAGGAGTGGTGTCACTATTTAACATTTGGAAATGACTGACTTAAAAAGAACACTTTAGGGGGCAGCTAGGTGGCGCAGTGGATAGAGCACCAGCCTTGAATTCAGGAGGATCTGAGTACAAATCTGGTTTCAGACACTTAACACTTCCTAGCTGTGTGACCCTGGGCAAGTCACTTAACCCCAGCCTAAGGAAAAAAAAAAAAAAAAAAAAGAACATTTTAATTTTTTCCGGGTATCTGAAGAGCTCCTGTGTTGTAGGACATTTGTTCTTTTTGGCCCCAGAGAGCATAACTAAGATCAACAGATAGAAGGTACAGAGAGACAGATTTAGACTTGAAGGTGGAAAATTATTTCATTTTTTTCAATACAGAGTGCTGAGCTTAGAATTAGGAAAATTGAGTTTGAGTCTTGACTCTCCCACTTTCTCTCTGTGTGACACTGGACAAGTCCCTTAACTTCTTTGGGTTTCAGTTTCCTGATCTATAAAATAAGATTATAATATGGGCTTGTGGTATAATTAGACAACTTAAAATGACATCATCCATATGAAAAACACTGGGAGACTGGAGAAATGGTGCATATGTATTCTGCAGTTGGCTTATCCCATGATGAAAGCCATCTTTTTCCATTAGTTGTATAGATGAAGCTGCCATCTTAAAGCCTTCCTGCATGAGCACAATAGGGATTTTTTTTTTTCTGAATTCAAAACTTAGAGTTAAGGTGAAACCAAATGTTAAGGAGGAAAGATCCTGAGGGCCATTCTCTTTTCTTCCCTCTCCACAAGAGGCCCCATGGCCCTATCTCTCAGTCTCCCATCTCCTGTCTCTCTGTCTCTTTCTGTCTCTGTTTCTCTCTCTCTCTGTCTCTGTCTCTTTCTGTCTCTCTCTCTCTTTCACACGCACACACACACACACAAACACTCAAGAGTCAGATCTGAATGCATGAAAAGCCCCAGTTGTTCTCTGTCAGGTAGTTTTAAGGTAGTTGCAGCTGTGTAACCAATGGAAAATGACTGGTTCAAAGCCAACTTCACAAACTCTATGCAATGCACCTGTTCTTTAGTCATATAGAATCAGAGTTTCCAGCATCTTCCACACAGATGATGCTGTCTCCGATGGTCTAGACATAAGCTAACCCCCCATCATAAGGACATTGGGCTGATTGCCTCTAAGGTCCATCCCATCTAGTTCTTGATCTATGAACCTGTTAGCTAGTGAGAGCCAGCAAAAAGCAGAACGTTGCCTCAGAAGCCTTTCTTTTTAAAGTCTTCAAGCAAATTCTGGCTGGCTTTACTGAGGACCCAGAAGAGAGAATTTTTGTTTAGGAACAGGCTTCTCAGATCTAGGACAGACATATGTCTGGAATGATTAGTTGTTCTTGAAGTAGTGGAATGATAGCCTTCTGAGGACTATCAGCTTTAAAAAAGCGAGGGGTGGCTCTGCAAAGAAAGATTAGAACAAAACTCATAGTATTATCATGACAGAATAGCTACAGAAGGGTGGTGGCCAGGACATCATTCCAGGATGGAGAAATGGAACTTCATCAACAGTTAACGAGATATCTGGGATGCCTCTTACCTCTACCCTGTAGGTTGAACTTAGGGAAGGGGTGAACTTGGAGTCATGGCACTTCAGTTCAATGCCTAAAAAGTAAAATGTTTCCACCGAGTCATTTTATCCCTGTGATTGTATTTTGTGAAAAGCAAGAGAATACTGGAAAGAGAAAATGGGTATATTAAGTAATAGGCACAACAACAATGGAAAATACTGTTGTAATTCCAGTAGACTTGTCATGGAAAGTGCCATCTGCATCCAGAGAGAGAGAATTATGGACATTGAATATGGATCAAAGCATAGTATCGTCACTTTTGTTGTTGTTGTTGTTGTTATTTGTTTGCTTTTTTTTTCTTTTTCTTTTTCGTGTTTTTCCCCTTTTGATCTGATTTTTCTTGCATAGGGTGGGTGACAAATATGGAAATATGTTTAGAAGAAATGTGCATGTTTAACCAATATCAGATTGCTTGCTGTCTTGGGAAAGGGGGAGGGAGAAAAGAAGGAAGAAAAATTTGGAACACAAGGTTTTGCAAAGGTGACTGTTGAAAATTATCTTTGCATGTATTTGGAAATATAAAATACACACAAAAAAAGAGAAAACATTTTCTTTTGATTAGTGATTCGTAGTAATAGAATTCATATTTAAATCCATTTGGTTTTTCATATTCGAATCCATTTAAATAAATGGACACCAAAGATTTAGTTCTTTTCAAAAGTGCTTATTATGTAAAAAGTACTGTTCATATTCTATGACTGAATCTTAAATACCTTTTTTTTACTTTATATGTATTTATGTAACCAGGTGGAGCTAAGTCCTTTCTAGAAAGAGGACTCTCATCTCAATTCATATGAACTGTGTTCAGTTAGGGGAAAATCTGATTGAAAAGAGAGGGGATCAGGCTTTTCTTGTATTTTCTAGCTCCTTATCCTCAATCTGGAGTTCTGGAGAAAATCTCTTCACTAACAGGAATTCTAGATTTTTCTTAACTTAATATGGAAAATAGATATCAAGTATAGGACAGATATTTATTTTATTTATTACAAGATTAGTACTTAAACCCCCAAAGATTCGTAAGGGAACCTTAACAAATGTTTATGTAATGACCCTTAGTCCCAGAGCAGGGGTGTCTTCTTACTACAAAGGGACTATAATCCTGGGTACACAGTATTTATATCCTTGGCTTCCTAATGGGAATACAACTTTTCTTTTTTACTTTTTGCATTCATCTCATTCTCCTCGCATTCTGGGGAAAACCTATAAAACAAAGTTTTGGAATATCCCCTGCCTCAGATCTCCTCAAAAGGGATTAAGAGGGTCCATTCTATAATGGAATAGGACAGCAATTTATTTCCTTTGTCACAAAAGAAATGTTTAAAACACTAAAGATTCAGATAGAGCTCACTGACAAAGTAAAATGAAGCAGAAAGCCATTATTCTTCTCCTACTCTCCTGGGATACTTGTGGGACTGCAGAGTAAGCATGTTACTTGATCTTGGATCTGTACTAAGTAATCATTTAAGTTCCGCATCTGGACATCTAGGACACTGCTTGGCTTTCTTAATCTGTAGTACTGGTGGTATCTTCCTGGTGGTGGTCATTTTATCCCCTGAGAAGATGTTTTGAAGGTAACCTGTTGAGCAACCAAACTCTCAAGTTCACTTTAGAACCCTTTGCAGGAGGAGAAAGGCTGGACATCCGGCCTCAAGTCTGAGGGGAACGTGAAAGAGTTCTGAAATGTTTTACAGATAAGACAGGAAGAAGCTGCCCTCCTTTGGGTCAGTCTTCCACGGCACTCTGCCTCATGGTGTTTTCCCCCTTCTTCTTCCTCTGTGCCCTGTGGTGTCTCCCCATCCCCACTGCTCCTCCTTATAACTAACTCTTTCAGGGTTCTAAGTCCCCTTTCAGGATTTCGCCTGCCAGCCAAGGGCTTGCCCCAACCTCATGGGGTGCTCCCTTTCCACTGGATAATTGTAAGTTGCACTGAGGAACTTGTCTTTCCTATGCTCTCCTATTTTATTTCATATTTTACCTTCCCAGTGATTATTGTATGCCTTCATTTTGTCTGTAACATATTCCCTAATAAATCTACCTTTTGCCAAAAAAAGAAAAAGGCAGATAGGAAGAGCAAATCTATTTCACTTAAAAATCTGCTGAGGTGGTTCCCACTGGTCCCAACAGGAAAACACGCCCTGCCATGGGGATGAAGGGTCATGCATGCCATTTAACAAGAGTCCAGGGCACATATGTCTAGGATGCAGACCCGGACCACTTGTGATCCATGCTCACATGTGCTCTAGTTGAATCCCTCACTGCGCATGAAACAATAACTCCTATTATACTCTCCTGAAAAGTAAAGGTACTTTGTGCACCGCTGAACAGTTATTTCATTTTACATGTCATCTTCATTTTCTGTATAACTCGAAGAGTTCAGCTTTCCTGGAAAGCCATGCCCCGACTTGGGCTTTTTCAGTCTTTTCAACAACTCCATCTTCCCGGCGGCCTCTCCCGGTGACGTGTCTCCTCTGAGAGGCAGCCCAGTGGCAGGAAGCATTTTCTTTTGGGCTACCAGAACTAATTCAAGAATTCCAGTTACTTGAACTCAGGTTGTCAGGGCTTAATTGTGATCCGTGACCTGGAGTCATGGAAGGAAAAACAAAGCAGAAGAGGCAGCCGGAGACTTGGGGGTGATTCTCAGAGTCACCTAGGCAAGCTCATGCTGATCACCACTGACATTCTCCGGGGGTCACTGTGGGCTACTGAGTCTGGAGAACGGAGAGAAATCTTTCTCTTACAGAGGGAAGTCTAGGGGAGAAAAATATCTCAAATCAGGCAAGGTTCAAAATAGAGAGAGGTGGAACTTTTCTGCTACTCTTTTAGCCTGCACAAAGACAAAGAAAACCCTTCCTGTCCTTGCTTGTTGTTATGTCCCTTGCAGCGAGCCAGAGCCTGTGTCCATTCTCAAAGAACCCGACTTAAATACTATTCTGTGTTTCTTGCAGCAGTGATGCTAGGCTATCTGCAATCCCAGTCTGTATTCCAGTTTCTATATTCCTGTGGTTAGCTCTCTCATGGCTCAGTGTTATGCTCCCTGTACCTAGAATGGAAAAGAACAAATGAAAAAGCCAAGGATCTAGGCCTGTTTCTTGGGGAGCCACATAGAAGAAGATGGTCCTAGGGCCTTTAGTCTTTTAAATTTTTTATTTATTTATTTACAAAACATATGCATGGGTAATTTTTCAACATTGACTCTTGCAAAACCTTTTGTTCCAAATTTTCCCTCCTTCCCTCCACCCCCTCCCCTAGATGGCAAGTAGTCCAATATGTTAAATATGTTGAATTACATATTAAATGCAACATATGTATAACTATTTATACAGTTATCTTGCTGCACAAGAAAAATCAGATCAAGAAGGAAGGAAAAGAAAAACTGAAAAAGAAAGCAAAATGCAAGCAAACAACAGAGAGATTGAGAATGCTATGTTGTGGTCCACACTCAGCTCTCACAGTCCTCTCTCTGGGTGTAGATGGCTCTCTTCATCACTGAACAAGTGGTACTGACCTGAATCATCTCATTGTTGAAGAGAGCCACTAATCATTGTATAATCTTACTGTTGCTGTGTACAATGATCTCCTGATTCTGCTCATTTCAACATCAGTTTATGTAAATCTCTCCAAGCCTCTCTGAAATCCTCCTGCTGATCTTACAGAACAATAATATTCCATAACATTCATGCACCATAACTTACTCAGGCATTCTCCAACTGATGGGCATCCATTCAATTTCTAGTTTCTTGCCACTACAAAAAGGATTGCCACAAACATTTTTGCACATGTGGGTCCCTTTCCCTTAGGGCCTTTATTCTTACTGCCAGGTTTCTCCCTAGGATGATGTGACAGAAAGGATCAAAGATCTCTTCCGGATGAGAATGGGGCAAAGTGAGAGGTAGCCAAAGCTGACTTTTTTGAAGAGGTGGACAGTTTTGTCTATGCAGCCAATTAAAAACAAATCTCCTAAACACATGGTTAGCCAACTGGAAGCAGTTATAGAATATCTGTACAAGCTTCACATATTCTTTCCAAACCATTATAATTCTCCCAGAGCCCTGTGTCAAGCTTCCTTCATGTAGAGAGAGTATATAAGCTGAGCAAGTAGGTAGGGTTTGAGAATGTGTCAAACTCTCAATGCCCTCTCCTTTTCTTCTAAAACTTTGTCATGGGGCAGCTAGGCGGCACAGTGGGTGCCCTGAAGTCAGGAGGACCTGAGTTTAAATGTAGCCTCAGACACTTAACACTTCCTAGCTGGGAAACCCTGGACAAGTCATTTAACCCCAATTGCCTCGGCAAAAAAACAACACTTTGTCATTCTTGGTAAAAAAAAAAAAAAAGCATTTTGAACACATTGTCCATGTTCCCAGTGCACTCTGGGCTCTCTGGTGAGACTCAAACATTGTCCTTTCATTTACTTTCTACTTTCCCAATACTGAAAAGAAAATAGTTTAAAAAAAATCAATGCAGCAAGATCTTAGACAGTCTTAAACATGTAGGCAAAACCTAAATATCTCCAAATGTGTTTTTTCAGATGCAACAAACGAGAAACATTTTGCCAAGTTTACAAAAAATTACTGCTTGTTTAGTATTCAATAAATGCTTGACTTCAATAAATGCTTCAATGACCTTCTTCAACACCTCCCCCACCCCCCCAAAAAAGAGAAAAACAAATAATTTTCTATTGGCTGAAGGAAATCTAGTCCATACAGCATTTATCAGACCAGATAGAGCTCTTACTAAAGGGACTTAAGACCTAGGATTAACAAAGTGTTACCATCATTCTAAGATGAGAAACCAAATTTACTTAGCTTGGTGACACCAAATTTCTCTCTGGGTGAGGGTTAAGAGGGTACAATACCCTTGCCCACTCCACTAGGGATCAGATCTTCCCTCTGGATTTACACAAAATAAGTTCAATTATTGGATGACTTCTAATAAAAAAGAAAATGAAGCTTCTTCAGATTCAGAAAAGTGGAGTCTCTTGTCAGTCTCAGAATATCCACGAAAGGATCAGACATTTAAAGTGGACTGGAAGTGACTCCTTCACTCTTTGGAGGCAAATCAAAAGTTCTAGATGATTCTCTGTCATGATTCTCTCAGTGCATAAAGCTATCAAACTAGAACCTGAACAACATTTTTTTTTTTTTGTAACTTATCTTTTCTTTTCTTTTCTTTTTTTTTTTATTTAATAATTTTTATTTACCAGACATATGCATGGGTAATTTTGCAACATTGACAATTGTAAAACCTTTTGTTCTAATTTTTCCCCTCCCCCCCAGATGGCAGGTTGGCCAATACATGTCAAATATGCTAGAGTATAAATTAAATATAATATATGTAATCATGACCAAACAGTTGTTTTGTTGTACAAAAAGAATTGGACTTTGAAATAGTGTACAATAGCCTGTGAAGGAAATCCAAAAGGCAGGCAGACAAAATTAGAGGGACTGGAAATTCTATGTAGTGGTTCATAGTCATCTCCCAGAGTTTTTTCGCTGGGTGTAGCTGGTTCAGTTCATTACTGCTCTATTGGAACTGATTTGGTTCATCTCATTGTTGAAAATGGCCTCATCCATCAGAATTGGTCATCATATAGTATTGTTGTTGAAGTATATAATAATCTTCTGGTCCTGCTCATTTCACTCAGCATCATTTCATGTCAATCTCTCCAGGCCTTTCTGAAATTGTCCAGTTGGTCATTTCTTATAAAACAATAATATTCCATAACATTCATATACCACAATTTATTCAGCCATTCTCCAGTTGCTGGGCATCCACTCAGTTTACAGTTTCTAGCCACCACAAAGAGGGCTGCCACAAACATTCTTGCACATACAGGTCCCTTTCCCTTCTTTAACATCTCTTTAGGATATAAGCCCAGTAGTAACACTGCTGGGTCAAAGGGGATGCACAGTTTGATAACTTTTTGAGCAGAGTTCCAAATTGCTCTCCAGAATGGTAGGATGTATTCACAGCTGAACAACATTTTTAAGTGTCCCTTTCTACACAGGACACACCAAAATTTCTCTTGGAATCTCTGAACCGTAGTTGGTTCCCCTACAAGTCCAGATAACTTTTCTCTGGGTCTTTATTATACAGGGCACCTAAAATTTCCTATACTAGATTCTTGACATTGTAAAGGCAATATAAGCAGAATTGCAAACTCACCTACAGGATCAAATAAACTTAAACCCTCCTCCCAGAAAAACAAGGTTTGAAGCTCTCAAAAAAGAAATTAAACACAGGGTTTGCTTATTTAGGATTTTCAGGCACATAACCAAACTTAAACCTGTGAATTTTTAGGGTTTGAGGATGTCATAATAAATCTAGCAGTCTTGATATGTATAAATATGAAAAGAAAAATATTAGATTTCTCAAATAAACACAAGCATTGTAGTGATGCAAACTCATTATTTCTGTTGAAATAGAAATATTAGACTCAATAACAATAAGGATTCAGTAACATACAAATATCATATTCATACATTCCCATTTCAGCAAAATCCAATAACCTGACTGATAATCTCAGTGAAATTGATTTGAGAGGAAACACACTCCAGAAAATTGATTATCTAACTGCAGCCTAAATTTTTTTGTGCTAAATTTCTCTAGGATCTTATAAAATAGGATATCTGAAATTGAAAGATGTAGATAGATTCTCTCTGCAAAGGGCCCAATTTTATCCTAGACAAGGTCCCACATGTAGAGTGTATACGCTGGCCTTCTCTATCAGAGTCAGGCAGGCTATATCTACTCATTCCAGGTACTAGAGAGTGACCCTGAGGAATTAAGATCTTTTTACTCTACCACTGAGTCTCTTCTGATTGTATTCCTTCCTAATTTAAAGAAGGCTAGGGATACCAGTTTCATCTAACCATTTAAAACTATGAAGCTTGCACACAAGATTATTTACTTCATATAGGATCTGAGCACATTTTAGGTACTCATTACACTCTGCTCCCCTTCTAAAACTTTGCCATACGTGGTAAATAAATACATTTAAAACATAGTGTCCATGTTCTCAAACCAGTCCTAACAAGAAGAAATGCACAAGAATTTCCCCTGATACCTCTGGGACATCCTTTCTCCTGGACCACCTCACAACTTAGTTTCTACTATTTGTCCCACCAAGTTAATATCCCAAGGTGACATTGATACCCATTGAGACTTTGCTTTGACGTATGTCCAGAAGGTCATTCCTGATGTTCACTCCTGGCTTTTTTTGGGCAACTATTCTGGATGTGACAGAGGGTCTCGATGCCAGATTCTTGTGTCTCCTTCTCCCTATTACTGAGACCAGAAAAAGGAATGAAAATGCCAAGGACTGAGACCTATTTCTTGAAGATTATATACGGTCTTGGAAGAGAGGATCCTTCCCCATACTGCATGTTGCCATGAATCAAAGAATCATTGAGTTTCCCAAAACATGAATGAAGCAAAGAGAATAGAAACTGACTTGGGGAGCAGGTCAATGGGGCAGTGGATAGAGCACCAGTCCTGAAGTCAGGAGGACCTGAGTTCAAGTCTGGTCTCAGACATTTAACACTTCCTGGCTGTTTGACCCTGGGCAAGTCACTTAACCCCAGCCTCAGGAAAAAAATTTTAAAATCTCAATCTCCTCCCCCCTAAAAAAATGGCTGATTTAGACTTGGGAGATGCCAGTTGTTCTAACTATACGGCTGATTAACAAAATTCCACCTAAGTGGTGAAACAACCAGAATCAGTCAGCAGAATATTTAGACCTTTCTCATAGTCTCTTCAAGCCCCTCTCTTATAAGTCATTATAATTCTCCCTGAAGCTGCATTCTCTGCATGGAGTGGTTGTACCAACCCAGCAAGCAGATGGAGTTGGATCAGAACAAACTTTTCATACAAAAAAAAAAAAAAAAAAAGCCCAAACCCAAAATCACAAATAAATTTTTCTTTAGAAAAATTAGGGGACAAACAGGAAAGATCTTACATAAAAAGTGACAATTCACCAGCTTCTTGTTTTCTCCAGTGGCCATTGGGAAGTGTGGTTGAGAAAATTAAAATCAGGCACTCATTCTACTCAACTCTGCACCTTCTGTCTCACCATGTTCCAAGCTTCTCTCATTTTTCAGCTGTTCAATTCAGCTTTTCATCTCCAAATAGGACTGAATTTTTGGTTCTTTCGTTCTGCATTACCTCCAGGAGACAACCATTTCCAAAACTAGAATATATGTATTTTCCATTTCAACCACAAGGTGTCACCCTCTTATTGAAGACAACAAATAGAAAAAACTAGTCATTTGTGCAACAGATACGAGAAGAGTGCAAGAAGGTGTCGCTCTATGTACACAATTTAGGAGGCTTGGGTGGGCATAAGGAACAATGCTGATTAAAGGCTCTTGGGGAGAAGACGTTCTTTCCATTCTTCCCACAAGTCACTCAGATCCACTGCCACGCCCCAGACCATAATTCTGCCGGGTTATCTACCTAGGGCATCGTTTGGGAATTAGAAGGTGATGGTAAGAGAGTCCAAATCTCCTCAGGAAGAGAAAACCCACGTAAATCATACACAGGAAAGCCAAAAGCCCTGAGGAAAACATGGAGTCTCAGACACGGATAGAACAAAGACACACAGATTTATGGTTAGGAAAGCAAAATTGCTCTTATATATATATATATATATATATGTATGTATGTGTGTATGTATATACAAATATACATAATATATATTGGCATATATTAAGAGGGAGTGGGCTGTGAGGCACTACTACGGAAATTCAGGAGCTGAACGAGGACTGCTTGGTGATGTGGCGGGATATTTACGGCTCTTAGTAAAATTACAAAACAGGTGTTTGTTTTCAGAAAAGTTTTCTCAAGCCTTTCTCTGGGATTGCATTGTTCAAATCCTTCTCCACTCCCCATCCTCCCCACAAAATGGGAGCCTCACATCACCTGGATGTAGCTAAAGATTAATGAGATGGTAGTACCCTGTGCTTTGCCCCCACAGTGTCAGGCAAATTTGCAAACTGTTTGCTTAGTTTTTTGCTTTGGGGGGGATTTTGAGAGGCAATTAGGGTTAAATGACTCAGAGTCACACAGTTTTACTACCAGTAAAAATAATACCAGTTGGCTTTTCCCTTTAGCAGGACCTGAAATGGGGCTCCCATCATCCATCTTTTCTTTTATTTATTTATTTATTTATTATTATTTTTTAAATTTTATAATTATAAAATTTTTTTGACAGTATATATGCATGAGTAATTTTTTTAAATAACATTATCCCTTGTAATAATTTTTCCAAATTTTCCCCTCCCTCCCTCTATTCCTTCCCCCCGATGGCAGGTAATCCCACACATTTTACATGTGTTACAATATAACCTAGATACAATATATGTGTGTAAATTCCATTTTCTTGTTGCACATTAAGTATTAGATTCGGAAGGTATAAGTGATCTGGGTACATAGACAGTAGTGCTAACAATTTACATTCACTTCCCAGTGTTCCTTCTCTGGGTGTCGCTGTTTCTGTCCATCATTGATCAACTGGAAGTGAGTTGGATCTTCTTTATGTTGAAGATTTCCACTTCCATCAGAATACATCTTCATACAGTATTGTTGTTGAAGTGTATAGTGATCTTCTGGTTTTGCTCATTTCACTCAGCATCAGTTGATTTAAGTCTCTCCAGGCCTCTCTGTATTCCTCCTGCTGGCCATTTCTTACAGAGCAACAATATTCCATAACCTTCATATACCACAATTTACCCAACCATTCTCCAACTGATGGACATCCATTCATCTTCCAGTTTCTAGCTACAACAAAAAGAGCTGCCACAAACATTTTGGCACATATATGTCTCTTTCCGCTCTTTAGTATTTCTTTGGGATATAATCCCAGTAGTAGCGCTGCTGGGTCAAAGGGTATGCACAGTTTGACAACTTTTTGGGCATAGTTCCAAATTGCTCTCCAGAATGGCTGGATTCTTTCACAACTCCACCAACAATGCATCAGTGTCCCAGTTTCCCCACATCCCCTCCAACATTCATCGTTATTTGTTCCTGTCATCTTAGCCAATCTGACAGGTGTGTAGTGGTATCTCAGAGTGGTCTGAATTTGCATTTCTCTGATCAGTAGTGATTTGGAACACTCTTTCATGTGAGTGGATATAGTTTCAATTTCTTCATCTGAGAATTGTCTGTTCATATCCTTTGACCATTTATCAATTGGAGAATGGTTCGGTTTCTTATAAATTAGGGTCAATTCTCTATATATTTTGGAGATGAGGCCTTTATCAGAACCTTTAACTGTAAAAATATTTTCCCAATTTGTTACTTCCCTTCTAATCTTGCTTGCATTAGTATTGTTTGTACAGAAGCTTTTTAGTTTGATGTAATCAAAATCTTCTATTTTCTGATCGATAATGATCTCTAGTTCTCCTCTGGTCATAAACTCCTTCCTCCTCCACAGGTTTGATAGGTAGACTATTCTCTGTTCCTCTAATCTATTTATTATCTCCCTCTTTATGCCTAAATCATGGACCCATTTTGATCTTATCTTGGTATATGGTGTTAAATGTGGGTCCATATCTGATTTCTGCCATCATCCATCTTTTCTCTTGAAGCTAGAACACAGAAGCATTCAAAGCTTGTGGAAACTGAAAAGTGAAGGAACTTTTGAGTTTGGAGAGACATCCCCTCCTTTCTCCAGTGCTCAAAGACTCTGTCCCCTCCTTGATATAGGCTCAGGGCATTGTTTTGAACAGTGAGGAGAATGTCTCATACCAACCTATCAAGGGGCTTTAGGTCTCAGGTTATTTTTTATTTTCTCTTTCTTTCTTTCTTTCTTTCTTTCTTTCTTTCTTTCTTTCTTTCTTTCTTTCTTTCTTTCTTTCTTTCTTTCTTTCTTTCTTTCTTTCTTTCTTTCTTTCTTTCTTTCTTTCTTTCTTTCTTTCTTTCTTTCTTTCTTTCTTTCTTTCTTTCTTTCTTTCTTTCTTTCTTTCTTTCTTTCTTTCTTTCTTTCTTTCTTTCTTTCTTTCTTTCTTTCTTTCTTTCTTTCTTTCTTTCTTCTTCTTTCTTTCTTTCTTTCTTCTCTCTTCTTTCTTTCTTTTCTTCTTTCTTCCTTCCTTCCTTCCTTCCTTTTCCTTCCTTCCTTCCTTCCTTCCTTCCTTCCTTCCTTCCTTCCTTCCTTCCTTCCTTCTCTCCTCCCTCCTACCTCTCTTCCCTTCCTTCCTTCCTTCCTCTTCCTTCCTTCCTTCCTTCCTCCTTCCTTCCCTTCCTTCCTTCCTTCCTTCCTTCCTTCCTTCCTTCCTTCCTTCCTTCCTTCCTTCCTAACTCTTTCTCTGTCTCTGTCTGTCTGTCTCTCTCCCTCTCCCTTCCTTCCCTTATTTTTTTATTCATTCATTCATTTGTTTGTTTTTACTGAGGTAATTGGAGTTAAGTGATTTGACCAGGGTCACACAGCTAGGCAATTAAGTGTCTGAGACCAGATTTTAACTCAGGTACTTCTGATTTTAGGGTTGGTGCTCTAACCACTCCACCAACTAGCTACCCATCAGGTTACTTCTGTAAACTGAGGGAGATGGATCTACCAACTGTAAGAACTTATGATCTGAATATATGATCCTATGACCTGTACTTGTTGCTTCATCCAATTGTAATATGTAATATTAAGATTTTAGTTTCTCAGTTAATTGATTGCAAAAATCTTCATTATATTATATTATATTAAGATTTTAGTTTCTCAGTTAATTGATTGAAAAAATCTTTTCATTATATTATCTGAAGGTAGAACCATTCAAAGCCATCTTGCATTTGTTCACCAAGCACTGTTTTGGCCACATCAATATTTGCAGGTAGCACCAATCTTTGTTGTATCAAGTGAGACTTGTCATACTTAATAATTAAGTAAACAACCTTATACAATACAGTAAATCAGGCCTAAAATCTTAGGTTTTCATTTTGAATAAAATAAAATCCTTGTAGAACATTTGGAAATTAACAAAAGGAGTTTTATTTAGTCATTGAAAAGAAATGGTATTCAGAGGAAGAGCTATTCAGCAAAAATACAGCATTGATTCAACAGAGCCCATCTCCCCTGTGTCATTGTTGGTCAGGCTGTTGGTCTGCTGGTTGATGGATTGGAAGAAGTCCTTTTTAAAAAAAAATTTTTTCTCACCAAAAAAAAAAAAAAAAAGAACCAGCCAATCATAAAATTCCTAAGATTAAAGAAAACTACAAAGAAGAGACAAAGTCTCATGAAGGGAGAAGTTTGAGAAATGAGCATTGAAGGTGCTGAGGAAATTGCAGCTTTAATTTGGAAAGAATTTTTACCTCTAAACCTAAAATTCACCAGACTGACTAGGGGATGAGTAAATGAATCATAAATTATGATGGGGATGTATGGGGTATCCAGGAAGATCAGGACCTCTGGCTAACCAGTTTGCCAAACCTTTCCAGGGCTGCTCATCCCTCTTTGGTGTCTGATCCAACTTTCACCTGGGCTCCATGGAGTGGCCCCCTCTAGTTTAGGAGACGTTTATCTGGACAGAAGGACTAAAGCAGGTTGAAAGGAAACTGACAGGTCTCAAATGTGGCCTCAAGCCCCAGAAGAACGGGCAGATGATGACAATTTGTCCCGGTGGTCACGAAGGTGATACAGGCCCTTGGGAGCACCTAGTCAGACAGGAAGATCATCCACTGCATCTCTGGCCATCCCTGTTTGTCTTGGCTTTGGTCCTGCCACGGGACTTGGATGACTCAGAAGAGATAGTGAGGTGAAAGACCTGCACAATTCTGCCTCATTTGGATTTAACTCACTTACAAGCCAAGACATGGGTCCTCTTTGAAAATGAAGATCAAACAACTGCATTAGCCATGTCTCTGACCATTATGATACTGCCTGCTCCCAGAGGATATATCACAGGTGGTCCCAAGTTTGACCCAGTGTCAAGCCCCCTCTTAACACAGCATATTTAGCCAGGATTTCTGCTTGCCTCCAATGCCTCCTTGAGGTCCCACACACAGCACCCCATGCTGCTCTTGGGGGGAATATTAAGTACACATGCCATATTCCTTTTTTTTTTTTTAATTAAAGCTTTTTATTTTCAAAATATATGCACAGATAGTTTTCAACATTCACTCTTGCAAAACCCTGTATTCCAACATTTTTCTCCCTCTCTTTCCCCTACTTCCTCCCATATTTGGCAAGTAATCCAATATATGTTAAACACGTTTAGTTCTTCCATACATATTTTCATAATTATCATGCTACACAAGAAAAATCAGATCAAAAAGAAAAGAAATGAGAAAGCAAATAAAAAGCAAGCATACAACAAACACAAAGGTGAAAATGCCATGCTGTGATCCACACTCAGTCCCCAAAACCCTCTCTCTGGGTGCACATGGCTCTCTCCATCACAAGATCTCTGGAACTGCACAGACCATATTTCTTTATTTTTTTTTACTCCTAAGAAAGTTAATACTTTATTTTATTTTATTACTTTTGGTCTTCTCTCTCTCTCTCTCTCTTTTTTTTTTTTTTCTTATTGAAGCTTTTTATTTTCAAAACATACCCAAGGATAAATTTTCACCATCGACCCTTGCAAAACCTTGTGTTCCAATTTCCCCCTCCCTTTTTCAACCCCCTCTCCTAGATAGCAAGTAGTCCAATATATGTTAAACATGGTAAATATATATATATATATATATATGTATATATATATATATAAATCCAATATAGGCATGCATATTAATATGATTACTTTGCTACACAAGAAAAATCAGATCAAAAAGAAAAAAAATGAGAAAAAAATAAAATTCAAGCAAACAACAACAGAGTGAGAATGCTATGTTGTGGTCCATACTCAGTTCCCACCGTTCTCTCTCTGGGTGTAGATGGCTTTCATCATCACTGAACAATTGAAATTGGTTGAATTCTAATCTTTGAAAAGTGCCATATCCATTAGAATTGATCATCCTATGTAAGGGTCCAAGGTCAGGCAAGCTCAATAGAGATGTAAGTGGACCAATGGTCTTTATCCCCGGAGATGCTTAAGAGTTAAGTACTTAGGGACTTCCTTCATGGGTGGGACCTCCACCCATGGCGGGAACCTAGATCTCACTCTGAAGTCTCGGTCAAGTTCGAGATGTAGACTTCATCGTTGATTGGCTTGTGTCTGTGACCTCATTGACTCTATTTAAGCTCAGGACAAGGAGCACCTCTCTCTCTTTTCCTTTTTCTCCTTCCTCTTTCCACCTGGAACCTGGACTGGGAAGTCGATACTAAAGTATGTGCAGGAGGTCATAAGATAGATGTGATTTACGGGAATAAAGTTTAAGATTGCTGCTCATTTAAACTCTCTCTTATGCTTCATTTAGTTTCTATGAGATTGTAGCCAGAGGATTCTGAAGACCTCAAAATAGAGGTGAGATTGATATTATTACCAGATTTTCTCTGATAGGCCTAGGAATAAGGACAGATTAGCATTAGTTAGGGAGAGGAAAATATAACCCTAACAATCATATAATGTCATTGACTTCTATAATGATTTCCTGGTCCTGCTCATTTCATTTAGCATCAGTTCATGTAAGTCTCTCCAGGCCTCTCTGAAATCATGCCGCTGGTCATTTCTTACAGAACAATAATATTCCATAATATTAATATACCATCATTTATTCAGCCATTCTCCAACTGACAGGCATCCTCTCAGTTTCCAATTTTTAGCATGTTATATTCCTAAATCAGATCTTTCAAGCTGGAAAAAAACAAACAAACCTCAAATACCAGGGTATGATTAAGCAATAAGTGCCATTCTTGAGGACAGGTATAGCTATCAGTATTTTAGAGAGGGCATGAGGAAGTTAAAGTAGAATAGAAATTAGGATCCATCTATTTCAAATCCATAAGATTTTTTTTTAATTGAGTATCTGGCTGTAAATGACAAAGTTTATTTAACCTTTTAACACTCAAATACCTCCTTCAGTATTCTGTCCCACAAAAATAATCATATTTAAGAGATCACCCCTGAAAAGCTCTGCAGCAGTCTGCAACAATTTGCAGTATGATCTAGAAAAACCCTGCATCCAGCTTGAGACCCTTCTGACTTCATGAGAAAAGGGCTGAATATGTAATCTGAACTATACATTACACAACTGAATATAACAAAACTAAATTGTCCAGCCAGATCTATATAGTCAGTAATTATATCCCCCCTATATTTTTGTTTTGTTTTTTTCCCCTTCACAGAGACTTGAGTTTCTGGATTGCAATATCATAGCTAATATAAGCAATTAAACATTTGAGAGGTGGTTTTCACTGTCTCTGTGAAGTTGTATGCAAATGTACTCTGCTTCTTAGCTACATTCATGCGAAATCTGTCTTTATCAAGGCAGAAACTTTTGAACACATAGTATAAAGGCCCAGGGTCTGGAGTCAGAGGGTACCCTAAGTGCCAATCAGCTTCATCAGAGTAAACAGAGATTCAGAAAAGGCTTATTTTTCTAGGGCCACTTTGGAACTCCTGGAATTTCCCCAAAAAGTATTTTTTTAATTAGTTGAATGTAGAATAGTTTTTGTAATGAGGAAAAAACAAAAATCTTTTTTTTTTTTTTTTTAATTACCAGAAGAACCTCCCTTTCCTTACCCCACACATTGCAAGCCACAATTTTTTTCAAATTTAAAAGAATAACTTCATTGGAACTAATTGCATTTTTAGAACCAGTTGCACCTGAAATAATTTCTGTGATGGGATTTTAAAAAAAAGGAAAAATTCAGATATTTTAACCAAAAGAACTCCTCTGCTACCATTTTAATAATAACAGTTGAGATTTACATAGTTCTTTAAAGTTAAAAAAGCACTTTACAAGTAACTTCTCATTTGATTCAGCAACTATTATTATCCCCATTTTACAGAAGAAGAAACTGAGGCAAATAGAGATTAAGTGACTTGCCCAATGTCACATAGCTGTTAAGCATCTGAGGTTGTACTTGAAATTATGTCTTCTGATGCTAGGTCCAAAGTTTTTCATGTCCTGTGTTATCTTGCTGCCTAACTCTTCATTTTAAAGTTAAGTTTCTATTTTCTTTATCATGTTGCTTTTTTTATTCATATTGTTATTCAATTCTGATTTTATTGTATTGTGACCTGGAAATAGAGCATGTATAATTTCCTCCTTTTTTAATTTGGTGGAATTTCTTGTTTTTTTTTTTTTTTTAACTTTTTTATTTTTATTTTTATTTATTTATTTATTTTTAATTTTTTATTTTATTTTATAATTATAACATTTTTTGACAGTACATATGCATGGGTAATTTTTACAATATTATCCCTTGCACTTACTTCTATTCAGATTTTTTCCCTTCCTCCCCCAACCCCCTCCCCCAGATGGCAAGCAGTCTTATATATGTTAAATATATTACAGTATAATTTAGATACAATATATGTGTGTAGAACCGAATTTTTTGTTGCACAGGAAGAATTGGATTCAGAAGGTAAAAATAACAGTTTACATTCATTTCCCAGTGTTCCTTTTCTGGATGTAGCTGGTTCTGTCCATCATTAATCAATTGGAATTGGATTAGCTCTTCTCTATGTTGAAGAAATCCACTTCCATCAGCATACATCCTCGTACAGTATCATTGTTGAAGTGTATAATGATCTTCTGGTTCTGCTCGTTTCACTCAGCATCAGTTGATGCAAGTCTCTCCAAGCCTCTCTGTATTTCTCCTGTTGGTCATTTCTTATAGAACAATAATTGGTGGAATTTCTTGTTAACTTTTGTGTGATCAAAAGAAAAAATGTGAACATTCCCTATGTTTTCTATTTAGTTCTCTTCATATGTGTAATTTCTGACCTATTAAATCATTTAGACCTGGAATTTATTTATTGTTGATCTTTCTCTTTATTCACTATTTTTATTTTAAAAACAATCTTTGCATATATTTTGAAAATAAAATGAAATATAATAAAAATAAAATAAAAAAATTCAAAATACATTCACCCTTGCAAAACCTTGTGTTTCAAAATTTTCTCCCTCCTGCCTCCCCCTTCTTCTAAACAGCAAGTAATCAAATATAGATTAAACATGCAATTCTTCTAAACATATATTCACCTTTATCATATTGCATAAGAAGAATCAGATCAAAAGGGGAAAAATGAGAAAGAAAAAAGAAAGCAAGCAAACAACAACAAAAAAGTGGAAATACTGTGTTGTGATCCACATTCAATCCCCCCAATCCTTTCTCTGGATGCAGATAACTCTCTCCATCACAAATCTATTGGAACTGACCTGAATCACCTCATTGTTGTAATTCATCATATTTTTTTTTGAATGCAGGAAAGATTTGTTTTACAGTCTTGTAAGAAGGGGTGCCCAGGTTAGTAGACAGAGCTTTGAAAGTGATTCATAATTTAAAAAAATAGAGAATTAGAGTCTTTAGTATGACCACATAACATGGAAGACACCAAGATTATCCACTGTATCCCAGGCCAACACTATTCTTCTTGACTTTTGTCCTGCCACTGGTCTTGAAAAATTCTGAAAGAGAAAAAGAATAATACCTTTCTGCAACTTTGCCTTTTCTAATTCACCAGCAAGTTAGGACATCACCCATGATATCATTGGTCCCTTTAAAACCTATGAATGAATAACAAGTTTTGTCAGTTCATACTATTTTACTCCCTCCCCAATTTTTTCAATTTGTTTTTTGCAATTACTATACATTTTTCTTTTATGAATTTAAATTGTACAAGTGTTTGGTAGTAGGAGCACTATCTTCACTGTTCCCCCATGCAGGTTAGTTTCCCCCTTAAAATGTGTTGAGATATTCCTTGAGAGCAGATTGGCTCAGGGGACTAATGGCAGACTGTTGGATTGCCACTAGAGGAATGGGGTACCCTGGCTCTTGGAAGTTTGTCTGGGAGATAAGGTAAGTAATGCAGGTAAGGCAGCTTATCTCAGTTGAGTCAATTGGAAGTGACTTTGATGAGTATCTTTGAAGAATATCTTTTGCTTTGGTTAGTTAATCTTTTATTAAATGCTCCTCACCCCACTTCCCAATATCAGACTTGAACTATGGATCTGAGTCAGATCTAGTCTGGAACAGCTACATTAAGAATTGTTACATTAAAAAAAAACCTCATCTTCCTTTTTACCATGAACCAATACCCTTGTGAGCGGCTGTTTGAAAAATACATTTTTGTGGTTATCTTTTGTTTTTACATTTTCCGAATTTCTCCAAGTACTCCTCCCCTTTTCACCTCCCAGAAAGCTATGCTATATAACAAAGAATATTTTTAAAGAAAAAAAAAATGGTATGGAAGAAGAGAAAAAATAAACGAAACCAATCAAGACACTGAAAAACTCTGAAACATCCATGCAATGTTCCATACTTCCCACCTCTGCATAGGAGGTCGTGGAGATGTTTTCTCAAACTTTTTCTTTGTGGTTTGTTGGAGAGAGTGGAATTCTGAAAAGGTGTACTTAAATCTAGGTCAGCAAGGTACTTATAGTTAAATATATACTTAGTAGTTAGCATGGTGAAGTAATGGTGGCCTATGCTCAGTGTGATGTAATCATACTTAAAGAAAGAAGTCTCATACACAGAAGACCTTTCTGGCCACGCTCTCAGCCACTGACAAGGGAAGATGCCAGATTCCATTCGCCATCTTTGAGCAGCCACGGAGCCCTCCTCCCTCCTGCACTCCTCCACTCAGACTGAGGCTGATCTGGGGGTCTGGGGGGCCAGACATTACAGTTTGTTCTCTCTCACTTTGCAACATTCATTCTTTAGCAATGTGGCGTTGTTCATTCTATTTGTTGTATAATTTTTTTTTAGTTCTACTTACTTCACTATATCAGTTCATGTAAATCTTTCTGTGTTTTTCCTTATTTGTCATTTCTTCTAGAACAATATTTCAATGCATTCATATGTCACAATTTACTTAGCCATTTCTTAATTGATGGGCATTTACTTTGTTTCTAATTCTTTTCTACCACAAAAAGTGCTGCAATAAATATTTTGATGTAGAATGACTTTCTTATTAATGACCTGCTTGAGGTGTATGACTCATAGTGAAGCTCTGGATCAATGAGGATGGATATCTTAGTTGCTTTTATTCCCAATCTTACCTAATTTCTTTTCAATTGTATATTTTGAGCAAAACTATTTTAATACAATTATATCTTTTAATTAATATTTTTATAAGCAAGATATTGGTATGTTTTCTTTATAAAATCTGTAATTCTAATTTTTTTCCTGATATTGCTGTTATTGATATTCACAGGAATGAAACCTAACTTAATTTTCTGTATTTGTTTAGCTATTAAAATAATTCATAAAACTTTCATTGTTCTGTCTTTCAAACCATTAATTCTTTTTTCCTTATTATTAATAAGAATAAGGTTCATATTCTTTAATTTAGTAAATATGGCATTATGAATGAACATTTTAATTAACCAGAGTTTAATTTTCTCTCCACAGTGACTTTATCTACATTGTTGTAGTCGCTGTATATTGTTCTTTTAGATCTGCTTTTTTCACTCTGCATCAATTCACACTTTTTTATGTTTATCTGAATAATTCACATTTGTCACTCCTTATGGCACAGTAATTTTCTATTACAAACAATTTATTTAGCCATTCCCTATTCACTAGGCACAAGTTTTATTTCTTGCTTTTTATTGTTAAAAATAATGCTGCTATGAACATTTTTTTTCTTTGCACATATGGGGCTTTTTTTTCTTCTGTCAGTAACCAGTCATGAATTACATGACTGTCTTATCATAACTCTGTCAGTAATGAATTTTACCATTAAAAAAAAAATAACAGCATCTTTGCTACCCTTATGGGTATGAAGTGACCTTGGTGTTGCTTTAACTTATTTTATTAGTAATAGTAATTTAGAACATTATCTCAATGGTTATTTATCATCACTTGTACTCTTTATTCTGTAACTATTCCAATACTTTAAACCACTAGTTTGATGGAAAAGAGCTCTTAAACATATGTTCATTTCACCACCCTAAAGATTTTGGATTTTGGACTTTTTTTCAGAATTATTTAATGCAAAGACATTTTCCATTTTTTTATATTTGTTCTGATTCTAGCTGAATTGATGTTAATTGTATACAAAGTTTTTTTAATAATTACTCCAACTTGGTAATGTGGTTAGTTGTACTTCTGTATTAATTATTATTGTTGTTATTATTATTATTAGTTGTATTAATTGTTGAGTTCAATATCGAATTGATTCTCTGGCAGTCATCTACTAGAATCTCCTTAAGAGCTGAGACTATGTTTGTCTTTCTTTGTCTCTTTAGTGTTTAGCACAGTGACTCACACATAATAAGCCCTTAATAATGTTTATTGACTGACTATCCTTGTTAGGTATGCTCATACTTGTGCAATAGATCCCCATCCTAAGAGACCCCGTTGTACCACTGGCCATGAGGGACTCAATCTGCAAACACCTGCCCTGATGCCACTGTCAAGATCATGAGGAGAGGATTCTAAAATACCTCTTTGACTAGGTCCAAATTTAACTTAGCTCATTCAATGGAATATTGGTCTAAATTTTAAAATTTGAAATTTGCTTTCCATGCTCAGCTCAGAGCCTGTACTTAGTTTCCACTCTCTCAGTTCCTTTCCTCTTGAATTTATAAATCCAGAAACATACTTTATTATACACAGAATTAAGTTAAAAGGGAATAAGAATTTCTCTTCCAATCATTTTCTACCCCTCAGAGAGAATCCCCACTACCCAAAGTCATCGCTGGTAGAAAAGGAAAGTTGCTCCTATCTCAGAACAAAGGAATAAAAGGGAAAAGCAAGGAAGATAATGTTTCCTCAAGCTCCTGGTTTACAGACATAGTGGAGTTAGGCTGGCTGCCAGTTGTTTTTGGGCACTGTTGATCATGGCTTTGGAACTTATTTGTCTGAGTCAGCCTGACTACTCCAGCCAAACAGGGCTCACAATAGCTGGCAGTCTCAGCTGCTCTGGCTCTCTTTTCTTTTCATGATTACTGGTCATAAATTTTGCTTAGTGTCTAAAACTCTTTATGGAAGTATGGTCTGTGACAGTGCTGGCCACAGGGTCCATGACTCCTTATGTGATTCCTGCTTCCTTTCAGCTCATTTTCCTCTCTCTTCTCTCCTGGAAGTCTAAGCTGCAAGAGCAGAGGAAGGAAGAAAAGAAGTGAAAAGAACTTGCATCCCTTCATATCATCCCTTACTTCCCCCATGTGACTTTTGTCCCATTGCAGACAACAGCTCACTGATGTCTCAGATTTGGTTTTACTTACTACCTTTACTCTTTTTTCCTAAATCATTTCTTCAAGCTTAGAAGAAAATAATTCAAGGAAGTAAAAAGGACAAATAGAAGCACAGTCTACACATACATATGAGAATGTATATTTTGTTTTTTCTGTCCGGTATTCTCATGGATTTTTTTCTAACCTAATTGCGTTCCTGTGTATAAGTCCTATTTGATCATAATGTATTATTCTGGTGATAATTGTGAAATATATTATATTCAACTTTCAATTTTATGGTTACTTTTTAATTTAGACTAGAAATTAGAATTTATTTATTTATTTTTTTGTGGTTATAAGGCATAAAATGCTGATTTAAACCTGTTTTCACCAAACTATTTCACACTTTTTTTTAAGTTCCTGTCAGAATACCTATGTTGTTATATAGGAACAGCAAAATGATGTACCTTTTTTGTACATTGATTTCTAAGGTTTTAGAAACATTATTTAGTCTTTCCATAAATTTAATTCTTGATTTTTTAAAAATAGGGATCAAATAGTTTGAATAATTCCTCCTTTGTATAACAGTTTGCAGTCTAGTATTGTTATGCCAAGTTCCTTCTTTAAAAAATAAAAAATCATTCCTTGATGTAATTGATGTTTTATATTGTCACACAAATTCTATTTTATCTTTATAATATATCCCTTTGTAATTTGATTAATGTAGTACTTAATATGTGGGATAATTTTTGCAGCAAACTATATCCTTATTTAACTATATTGTTATGGAGCATTCAACAACATTGACTATCCCTGCAATTAAAGCAATTCATTTTTATAAATATTGCTTTTTAGTTAAATTTATGTCTTTTATGTAGCTCAGTAGGTTAATCCATAGATATATACTATTTTTTACCTTAATGAAGTTTCTCTTATATCTTACGTTCCATTTAAGATAAGAAAATGCAGCAAACATTTGAGAATTCTCTTGAGTTTTGTTCATAGTATGTAAAAAAAGCTAATGATTACTGTTGAATTTTTATGTACCCTGTTATTAAGCTATCCCTTATCTCAATTTTTTAATTTGTAAAAATTTTATTGCTATATTTTACTATTATCTTTCTTTTAAAAGATAATTTTCCCCCTCCTGCTTAGTGAACCATCTCTAGTAACAAAGAATTAAAAAAAAAAAAAAAAAAAAAGGGAGAAATAGTTTAGCAAAACTAACCAATACATTAATTGAATCTGATAATACAAAAACAGCACAACATGCTTTTATTAGGTAAAGATCAATGGAAGGATAACAGATTCCATTTAGGAGGTGGTTCCCTGATATTTTTTTTTTACTTTATTTTTCTTGCCCTAATTGGTTAAAGTGGAAATGTTTTGCATGACTTCATAGGTATAATAGTTACTGTATTTCTTGCCTTCTTAATAGATGGCAGAGGGGCTAAAAGAAGGGAGAAAATTTGGAATTGAAAATTAAAATTGAGTCAGCTAGTTAGTATAGTGAATACAGCACCAGCCCCAAAGTCAAGAGGACCTGAGTTCAAATTGGGCCTCAGACACACAACACTTCCTGGCTGTGTGACCCAGGGCAAGTCACTTAACCCTAATTGCCTCAGGGGAAAAAGAAAATGAAAGTTAAATCATTAAAAAAAAAATATCTAGGGCCTGTTGAAGTCAACATAAGCTAGCAGTGTATATCGTGGCAGTCAAGAAAGCTGAAGTCTTTGGATGAATGAGGAGTAGTCTAATGTCCAGGACTGGTCCTACTGCACTCTGACCCACTCTGACACATGTGGAATATGGTGTTCAGACCTTGGTGAGACATTTGAAAAGAGACATTGATAAGTTGAGAAGCAACAAGTGCAGCAATCAAGTTGCTGTATAGGGGCTTAGAGTTCATGCTATATATGAGTGAAGATTAGTTGAAGACAAAGTCGCGCTAATAACTGCCAAGAAATTACATCACAGAACTAGAAAAATAACAAAATTGTTTTGGAAGAACAAAAGGTCAAGAATTTCAAGGGAATTAATGAAAAAAAAAAAATTCAAAGGCAGATAGCCTTTTAACTATGTTAGCCAGTACTCCTTTATTTCAGGAAGCACAAGAATCTCATTCTAAATATCATCAGGCTGCTCGAACTTTACATTTACAATTTGGAATAACAAGAGAGGAAGCTAGGATCATAGTAAAAGCCTGTACAGCTTGCCTTCCTTTCCATGCTCCTACACTCCCTCCAGGGAAGAATCCTCGTGGTTTGAGACCCAATGAAATCTGGCAAATGGATGTGACCCACTATAAATCCTTTGGTCGTCTGTCTTTTATCCACGTGGTGGTAGACACCTTTTTAGGATTCACTTTTGCAGGGCCAACAGCAAAAGAGACAACCTGAGTTATCACCTTGTAGTCCTAACAGTTCCCCATTTATGCTTTGAACAAAGTATTCTAAAAGGCAGAAGTGAGGAGGAGGCGCTGTGCAAAAATGGATATATGGATAATAACAGATAGGTCAGTTCAATGGGAAAGATAAGTGCAAGGAGTGGAATAATAGGAGAGAAGAGTGGGAAGGTAGACGAGAATCAGATTATAGAGGGTTTTAAATGCAAGATTAAGAATTTTATGTTTGATTATAGAACCATTATGGATCTACTGAAAACTTCTGAGTATAGGAGTAAAATGGATAGACCTGTATTTTAGGAGTATCATCCTGTCAATTTTATAAAGGATAGATTAGAGAAGAGAAGCAGGAAGACCAATGAAATAAATACCTATTGAAACAGTCCCAATTAGAAGTGATGGAAGACTGAAGTAAAATGGAAGCTACATGATAAGAGGGATGTTGTGGAGGTATTATTGACAATTCTTGGGAAATGATTAGAATTAGGGAGAGGGAAAATTCAGAGATGACTTCAGGCTTGTGAACTTGGACTGTTTAAAGGAAAAATAGGGATTAAAGAGGGAAGAATGAAACATTTATTAAGTATTCACTATGTGCCAGTTATAAATTTTTATTTTTGTAATATTATTTTAATTATTATTTGTAATTATTATTGTAAATAATATTTACAAATGTTATCTCATTTGATCCTCAGGACAATCTTGGGAGACAGTTATTACCCTCATTTTACAGTTGAGGAAACTAAATCAGACAGAGGTTAAATGTCACATTAGCTAGGAAGTGTCTAGGACAGATATGAACTCAGATCTTCCTTACTCTAGGCCCAGTGCAACTCCTAGCTTCAGTGGAAAAAGAAGAGATAGGGTAAGGATAAAACTAATGAATCCCATCTTGAGTATGAGATAGCTGCAGATTATCTCTGTAAACGAATTCAGTAGAGAGATACAGGCAAAATAGATAGGATTGCTAGTCTAGGGATGAAAGTTAATGAAATCACCAAGAGTGTAGAGTGAAAAAAAATGCTAAGGCTTAGGGACAGGATTGGTGAACATCTTACAGGAAGAAGCAAGAGTGTTCCTTTAGAGGACACCACGAAGAACAGTAATGGGGATCTGGCACATGTGTAGACCTTAGCAGCCTACTCAGATCATGTTTTTCCACCTAGTATGTTCGGGGGCTGCTTCTAGGAGAATCATTATGACGTGTAAGGGGAATGAAAGCCATAGAAAAACTCGAGCATGGGCGACTTTTATAATTGGTTCTATGCAGGATCTTTTTTTGATTGGCTTTACAGCCAGCTATCTTCAAAAAAGCCCAAGTCTGCTTTGGCTGATTTTTTTTTTTTTAAATAATTTATTTATTTATTTATTTATTTGGGCTACAGGGATCCTCAATGACTTTCATTCACAACCTACAGGGAAAACCCAAGCCATAAGATATAAAGTTTTAGAGCCTTCTTTCCCCTTTATATCTACATGATCCCCATGTTACAAGGGTCTAGTTGGATTTTTTTTTTTGTTCATTATTTTCTATTTTAGGTGAAGAATATTTCTTTCTTTTTTTTTTTATTATATATATATATATATATATATATTATAATATTATCCCTTGTATTCATTTTTCCAAATTACCCCCCCTCCCTCTATTCCCTCCCCCCGACGACAGGCAATCCCATACATTTTACATGTGTTACAATATAGTCTAGGTACAATACATGTGTGTGAATATCATTTTCTTGTTGCACAATAAACATTAGAATCCGAAGGTACATGCAACCTGGGCAGACAGATATTAGTGCTAACAATTTACATTCCCCTCCCAGTGTTTCTTCTCTGGGTGTAGCTACCTCTGTCCATCATTGATCAACTGGAAGTGAGTTGGATCTTCTTTATGTTGAAGATTTCCACTTCCATCAGAATACATCCTCATACAGTATTGTTGTTGAAGTGTACAGTGATCTTCTGGTTTTGCTCATTTCACTCAGCATCAGTTGATGTAAGTCTCTCCAGGCCTCTCTGTATTCCTCCTGCTGGTCATTTCTTACCGAGCAATAATATTCCATAACCTTCATATACCACAATTTACCCAACCATTCTCCAACTGATGGACATCCATTCATCTTCCAGTTTCTAGCTACAACAAAAAGAGCTGCCACAAACATTTTGGCACATATATGTCTCTTTCCGCTTTTTAGTATTTCTTTGGGATATAATCCCAGTAGTAGCGCTGCTGGGTCAAAGGGTATGCACAGTTTGATAACTTTTTGGGCATAATTCCAGATTGCTCTCCAGAATGGCTGGATTCTTTCGCAACTCCACCAGCAATGTATTAGTGTCCCAATTTCCCCACATCCCCTCCAACATTTGTCATTATTTGTTCCTGTCATCTTAGCCAATCTGACAGGTGTGTAGTGGTATCTCAGAGTGGTCTTAATTTGCATTTCTCTGATCAGTAGTGATTTGGAACACTCTTTCATGTGAGTGGATATAGTTTCAATTTCTTCCTCTGAGAATTGTCTGTTCATATCCTTTGACCATTTATCAATTGGAGAATGGTTCGGTTTCTTATAAATTAGGGTCAGTTCTCTATATATTTTGGAAATGAGACCTTTGTCAGAACCTTTGTTTTTAAAAATATTTTCCCAATTTGTTACTTCCCTTCTAATCTTGTTTGCATTAGTATTATTTGTACAGAAACTTTTTAGTTTGATGTAATCAAAATCTTCTATTTTGTGATCAATAATGATCTCTAGTTCTCCTCTGGTCATAAATTCCTTCCTCCTCCACAAGTCTGAGAGGTAGATTATCCTCTGTTCCTCTAATCTATTTATTATCTCCCTCTTTATGCCTAAATCATGGACCCATTTTGATCTTATCTTGGTATATGGTGTTAAGTGTGGATCCATATCTAATTTCTGCCATACTAATTTCCAGTTTTCCCAACAGTTTTTTCCGAATAATGAATTTTTATCCCTAATGTTGGAATCTTTGGGTTTGTCAAAGATTAGATTGCTATAGATGTACCCTTTTTTGTCTTTTGTATCTAATCTGTTCCACTGATCTACCGGTCTATTTCTTAGCCAATACCAAATGGTTTTGGTGACTGCTGCTATATAATATAGCTTTAGATCAGGTACACTTAGACCACCTTCCTCTGAGTTTTTTTTCATTAGTTCCCTTGCAATTCTTGACCTTTTATTCTTCCATATGAATTTTGTTGTTATTTTTTCTAGGTCATTAAAATAGTTTCTTGGGAGTCTGATTGGTATAGCACTAAATAAATAGATTAGTTTGGGGAGTATTGTCATCTTTATTATATTTGCTCGGCCTATCCAAGAGCACTGAATGTCTTTCCAATTATTTAAATCTGATTTTATTTTTGTGGCAAGTGTTTTGTAATTTTTCTCATATAATTCCTGACTTTTCTTTGGTAGATGGATTCCCAAATATTTTATACTCTCAACATTTGTTTGGAATGGAATTTCTCTTTGTATCTCTTGCTGTTGCATTTTGTTAGTGATATATAAAAATGCCGAGGATTTATGTGGATTTATTTTGTATCCTGCCACTTTGCTGAAATTTTGAATTATTTCTAGTAGCTTTTTAGCAGAGTCTTTGGGGTTCTCTAAGTATACCATCATGTCATCTGCAAAAAGTGATAGTTTAATTTCCTCATTTCCTACTCTAAAGGTGAAGAATATTTCAAAGAAGTCACAGGAAACCAAGAATTGAAGTCCAGACTGAAAGTACTGCAGATGAAGTCCAGACTGAAAGTACTGCAGACAGACCAGCATTAATCTTCTGAGGAGCAAGAAGTGATCTTTGGGATGCTAGTGAAAGACAAAGTGGGGACTCATTCAGAGGTAATGGACCTGAACTTGGTGGGACCTGTGCTATATGGGAAGTAAGCTAAATTAAGTCTAAATGGAACTGGAGTGCTAGTCAGTTGTCCCCTAGCAACTGGTAGAGAGTATAGCCCTTGGGGGCTCAAATCAATGGCAGACAAAAAAAAAGATATTCTTTGTGCTCCTCCTGGAACCCTAACAGGTAATGGAGCTTTCCTATCCTTGTGAGAGAGGACCAGCCACATGCTTGTTAGAGAATAGTCAGGAAGGCAAAAGGAAAAACCATGAGATAAAGTGACCCATAAATCAAAGAAAGGGAGAGTGTTGAGAAAAAGAAAATGAATTATAGGGCAAAAGGTAAAAAAAAAAAAAAAAAAAAAAAAAGCCAAGTTGAAAGACGATTGAAAAGAGAACTTTGGATTTAGCAGTTAAGTTATCTTTGTACATCTTTCTGTTTCAAGTGTATTTCTTATAAACAACATAATATTGGATTTTAGTTTCTAACTCATTGTGCTATATTCTTCTATTTTGTGGGTGAGTTCATCCCATTCACCTCTTTGTTTCCAGTCCCCTATTTAAGAGTTTCTTGTACTTGTGATGTAATACTCATTCTCTAGCTCATAAACCCATAATTATCTGGTCTCTCTCATTTCTATGTATTCACACAATCAAAACTTCTAAGTTATCCTTTCTAGACTCTTCCTTCTAGGAGATTTCTGTCACTGCCTTGTAGGGCTTGCCCCAAAGATTCTCCTTTTTTATTTTCCTTGCTTCCTGCAAAATGCCAATTATTGCTCATATCAGAGAAGACACTGCCTGATGGAAGGAACCTTTCCTCCACTAAGTCCCTAATTATATAGCCTATCACTGATCCATAACCTCTCTTGTTTATCCCTCTCCCCAGCATTTGCTTGGAGATTTCTTTCCTATCCACAGTCCCACTCTTTTAGGTCTCAGTACCTCAATTGTTCCAACTCTTCATCCTGTCCCCCAACAGTGTAGGATAATTACATTTTTCAAGCACTCAATTCCCCAGGCCTCATGCCGTGTAAGGTCCTCATTTCCTTTCACCACACATCTCTTTATACTCAGAAGTATTTATCAGTAAAACCCCTCCTATGTAAAGACTTTTTTTTCTTTCTTCCTTCTGAGTTTCCCCTCTTTTCCTTACCTATTTCCCATAGGTACTTTTTCTGATAGCACAGAGGTCACCTTTTCCTCATTAAGAAGCATATCATGGACTCCTCTCTGTCCCTCTGTTTTTCTCCCTACTTTTCACGTACCTTTCATTATACTTCTCAGGTATCTTCTTGAAATGTAATCTCACAAAAAAACAGTGATTTATTTGTAGACAAGATGTCAACAGGAATCAGGAAGACTTTCATTCAAATCCAGCCACAGAAATGTACTAGCTAGCTGTATGACCCTAGGGCAAATAAGTGAGCCTCTTCTGTTTGTCTCAGTTTTCTCATCGGTAAAATGGTGATAATAATATCTATCTTTCAAAGTTGTTGTGAGATCAAATAAGTTAATAATTATAAAGAACTCAGCACAGTGCGTGGTATATAGTAAGGGCTATATAAATTTTTTCTATGATGATGATGTGCTTTATTTATCTTTATTCTTACCTCGATCAAATTTCTACTTTTGCTCCTCTCTCTTTGTATACTTTTGGGAAAAAAAAAGTTTTTTTTATTGGTCTCAACTGTTATTGTTTTGCTGTTACCATCCTTCCTTGCTGAATTTCTGTTGTTTGGAGTATTCAAGAAGCAAATAATACCTTTTTTTCTGCTTTTCTTTCCAAAATTAATTTTTTGCTTTAAAATTGTTTTTATTTATTAAAAACTTAAAGACAAAATAGCAAAAGAAAAATAGAAAAATAAAAAAATATTGTCATGTACAGCAGAACATGAGAGAATTTGAAATAGGAAATAATGTTCTCAATTTCAAGAAAGCATTTATAGGGGCAGTTAGGTGATGCAGTGGATGGAGCACCAGCCCAGAAGTCAGGAGGACCTGAGTTCAAATCTAGCCTCAGACACTTAACACTTCCTAGCTGTGTGAGTCACTTAACCCCAATTGCCTCAGCAAAAAAAGAAGGAAAAAAAAAAGAAAGCATTTATAATAAATACTCTATGTTGTATTCAGAACTGTCCATCTTTTCTTTATTTATTTTTCTCTCTTCCTCTCCCCCCAAATAGGTTACAGTTTATATATACATACATATACACATTCATATACACATCCATGTATAATAATACACTTATATAAATGAATATACATTCATACATATGTAAGAGTGTACTATGCTTATTTGTCCTGTTTATCTGAAGGTGGATAATGGCATCCCTTTTTTTTCTTTTTCTTTTTTAAAAAATTTATTATAGCTTTTTATTTACAAGTTATATGTATGGGTAATTTTACAGCATTGATAATTGCCAAACCTTTTGTTCCAATTTTTCCCCTCCTTCCCTCAACCTCCTCCCTCAGAAGACAGGTTGACCAATATATTTAACTTTTTGCTTTCAAAATGTACACACAGATAGTTTTCAGCATTCACCCTTGCAAAACCTTGTGTTCCAAAATTTTATCTTCCTCCTTTCCTCTTACCCCTTCCTTTAGACAACAAGTAATCCAATATATGTTAAAAATGTGTAATTTTTCTATACACATTTCCACAATTATCAAACCGCACAAGAAAAACCTGAAAAGGAAAACAAAATGCAAGCAAACAATAATAAAAAAGGTTAAAATACTATGCTGTGATCCATACTCAGTTCCCACAGTCCTCTCTCTGAGTGCAGCTAGCTCTCTCCATCACAAGACCATTGGAACTGGCCTGAATCATCTCACTAACATCATCTTTCTTAGGTCCAACTCTTTCTATATTTTTCTAAATCCATCAACTCATCATTTTCTACACCACAGCAATATTTCAACCTTATGCTTTCTAGCTGTTTTAAACAGTATAAAACAATATTAATATGGCTGACATATAATATAATTTATTTTTTTCTTGTGATTGAATCTACTTTGATTTTAACTTTTTTTTTTTTTTTTTTCAAGAGGCAATTGAAATCAAGTGAGTTGTTTAGGGTCACATAATTAGCAAGTATTAAGTGTGGGAGGCTACATTTGAACTCAGGTCCTCTAATTCTTTAAACTATCCATATTTTTAATAAAAAGTAGTAGCATGCAGAATGCTACCATTTAACAAATAAGGCATCGTGAAATTCCATTGAGAGCTGAATGTATTATATTTTGATTCAGTCTCTTTTTTTGGTCATTTATATAATCAAACTACTCTTTTTTTTTTAAACCTTTTCCTACCCAATTTTGCTTTTTAGAATCACATCATATTCAACTCTATCCAAATCTTTTTTTCAAACTACCCACTTACTAATGACAGCCTTAGACATAGTTTACATTTCTATGTATAAAGCATAAACAGTTTTTCCTTATTGAGTTCCTTGAATGTTTTTTGATCCTTTGATGTTTACTTGATACCTGGATCTTATCTGTCAAAATTTCTAACAAGTTCAGGTCTTTTTGCAACAAAATCTCAAAAGTTTGATAATTCATTGAATATCCATTTTGTTGGTGTGTTAGTTTTGGTCCCAGTGCTAAGTTGTTTGCTCTTCAATATATAGTGTTCCAGTCCTGAGGTATTTTAATGTAACTGCTACTAAGTCTTGTGTGATTCTAATTGTGGCTCCACGTATTTGAATTTGTCTTCTTGTTTTGTTGTTTGTAATATTTCTCCTTGATCTGGAGGTTTTGGAATTTAACTTTGATATTCCTGTAGGATTTTCTCATAGGATATCTTTCAGGTGGTGATTAGTGGATTTTTTCCCATATCTACTTTCCCTCTTGTTCTAACAGTTTGAGCAATTTTCTTTAATTATTTCTTGTATTATTATATCAAAATTATTTTTTTGGTCATAACTTTCAGGTAGTCCAATTATTCTTGTGTTTTTTCTTCTTGTTTCTCATCTTTCTCAAGATATGTTGCTTTTTTCTATGAGATGTCTCTCCTTTTCTTCAATTTTTTTCATTCTTCATATTTAGTTATATTATTTCTTGGCCTCAAAACTTGGCTGGCCCTTTTGTAGCGAAGGAACTGGAAATGAAGTAGATGTCCATCAGTTGGGGAATGGCTGAATAGGTTATGATATATGAATAGGGAAATATATTTAGAAGAATTTCATATGTTTAAACTATTTTGGATTGCTTGCTGTCAGGGGGAAAAAGAGGGGAGGAAGGGAGAAAAATTTGGAACACAAGGGTGAATATTGAAAACTAACTTTGCATGTAGTTGGAAAAATAATAAGCTATTATAAAAGTACAAATTTCTTCTAAACACACTATGTTTGTCATGCTATACATGATCATGCAGATCAAAAGGGAAAAGAGAAAATATGAGAAAGAGAAAAAATGAGTAAGCAAGCAAACAATAACAACAAAAAGGTGAAGATACTATGTTGTGATCTACATTTGGTTTCCATAGTTCTCTCTCTCTCTGGATGTGGATGACTCATTCATCACAAGTCTATTGGAATTGCTTTGAATTATCTCATTGTTGAGCTAAGTCCATCATAATTGATCATCACATAATCTTATTGTCATTGTGCACAATGTTTTCTTGATTCTATTCACTTCATTTATGTAACTCTTTCCAGGCTTTTCTGAAATCAGCCTGCTCATCATTTCTTTTTGAACAATAATATTTATTCCATTACATTCATATACCATAACTTATTGAGTCATTCCCCAACTGTTGGGCATCCACTCAATTTCCAGTGAAGGAGAAAAATTTGGAACACAAGGTTTTCCACAAGTGAATATTGAAAGCTATGTTTGCATGTTTTGGGGGAAATAAAATACTATTTAAAAAAATGAAATAAATTCCCTTCTAGTTTTAAATCTAAAAAAGCAACAACAATAACAACAAAATCCTAACAACAAAAAACTCGAAACTTTGATGATTTTCACTTGCCCAGTCCTAGTTTTCAAAGAGTCATTGTCTTTCTTAAGTGTCTGGATCTCATTTCCTGTTGGTTGACTTTCTTTACATAATCTTCTTGGGTTATTTTGGATTGCTTTTATTTTTTAAAATAATAGCTTTTTATTTTCAAAACATATACAAAGATAGTTTTCAACTTTCACTTTTGTAAAACATTTGTTCCAATTTTTTTTCTCTCTCTCTCTTTTACCTCTCCTTCCCCAGACAGCAAATATATGTTAAACATATGATTCTTTTATACATGTTTTCACATTATGGTGGAATTCCACCATTCCATATGGTGCACAAGAAAAATTAGATCAAAAAGGAAAAAAAATAAGAAAGGAAACAAAAAGTAAGCAAACAACAAAAAAGGGGAAAATAGTATGTCTTGACAGTCCTCTTTCTGAATGTTGATGGTTCTCCCCATCACAAGTCTATTGGAATTGGCCTAAACCATCTCATTGCTGAAAAGAGCCATGTCCAACAGAATTGAACATCGCAATGACAAATGTTGGAGGAGATGTGGGAAAACTGGGACACTGATACATTGTTGGTGGAATTGTGAATACATCCAGCCATTCTGGAGAGCAATTTGGAACTATGCTCAAAGAATTATCAAACTGTGCATACCTTTGATCCAGCGATCTTAAAGAAGGGAAAGGGACCTGTATGTGCAAGAATGTTTGTGGCAGCCCTCTTTGTAGTGGCCAGAAGCTGGAAACTACGTGGATGCCCATCAATTGGAGAATGGCTGAATAAATTGTGGTATATGAATATTATGGAATATTATTGTTCTGTAAGAAATGACCAACAGGATGATTTCAGAAAGGCCTGTAAAGATTTACCTGAACTGATACTAAGTGAGATGAAAAACCAGGAGATCATTATACACGGCAACAACAATACTATATGATGATCAATTCCAAGAGACGTGGCTCTCTTGAACAATGAGATGATTCAAACCTGTTCCAATGATCTTGTGATAAAGAGAGCCATCTTCACCCAGAGAGAGGACTGTAGGAACTGAGGGTAGATCACAACATAACATTTTCATACTCTTTTTTCTTGTTTGCTTGCATTTTGTTTTCTTTCTCATTTTTTCCTTTTTGATCTGATTTTTCTTGTGCTGCATGATAATTATATAAATATGTGTGTCTATGTTGGATTTAACATATATATTTAACATGTTTGACATATGTTGGATTGCTTGCCATCTGGGGGGAGGAGGTGAAAGGAAAGGGGGAGAATTTTGAGCACAAGGTTTTGCAAGGGCCGATGTTGAAGGATTATCCATGCATATGTTTTGAAAATATAAAAGCTTTAATAATAGTAGAAAAAAGAATTGAACATTGCATAATCTTGTTGCTATGTTCAAAAATTTCCTGGTTCTGCTCACTTTACTTAGCATCAGTTCATGTAAGTCTCTCCACACCTTTCTGAAATCATCCTGCTGACTGGTTTTTTATAGAATGTTATATTCCACAACATTCATATGCCATAACTTATTCAGCCATTCCCTAATTGATGGGCATCTACTGTTTGCAGCTCCTTGCCACTACAAAAAGGGCTGTTGCAAACATTTTTAGCACATGTAAATTTGGAAAAGAAATTCTATTAAAATGGACGACAAAAGTGGTTTTAAAAAATTTTACTGGATAAAAAGAGGAGGATCAAAGAAGAGATTGGAATGATACAGAAAAACCAACTCTTGTATTTCTGTTTTCTCTGCCAAGGAGAATGATGTTTTAAAAGTTTTTCCCTTAATCTCTTTCATTTGATTTTTAAAGTCTTAAAAGTTCTGTGAATTCTTTTTGGGCAGGTGACCATTTGATGTTACTTTTTGGGATGGGACAAATCCTTTTTTATTTCAATACCTTCCTCTGAAGATGAATCCAAGTCTTCCATATTCCCATAGTGATTTTCTATAGTTGGATTCTTTCTCTTTTGCCTGCTCTTTTATTTTTTAAATAAGAGTTTGTTAGGGTAATCACCTGGGGCAAAGTGAAAAGAGGGAAGAATGATAACTCTGGCCTCAAGTTCTCCTTCAGTTTTTCCCTCTGGCCTAGAACCCCAAATCAAAAACTCTACCTTCCTGTAAATGCCCTGCAGCCAGCAGCAAGACCACGTTTTGCTCTTACCTGGTATGTGCTAGTTCTTTCTCACCCAAAGCCATATCTCAGCAGGAGAGTTATCCTGACAGCAGAGGGTCACTCCCTTTCTACTGAAAGACTCCTAATTCCCCACACTGTCCTGGAAATGAAAGTTCTGTGGCTGGGGCTGAAGTTTCCTCCCAACCCAGCTAATCTCAAGGCTAGATGCTTGTTGTTGCTTCTACAGAACTAGTTGGAGTATTTCTTCTGATTTTCACCAATTGTCTCAGGAGAATCACTATTCTTTCCTAACTGTCATTTATTTTTAACCATTCTTCTAACTGCCCTCAGCTGCAATTTGCCTTGTTTGTGGGGATAATCTGCATAACTTGGAATTTTCTTACCTAGTCTGCCATGTTCCCAGATTCCTCTCTCTTCCAAAATTACTCTTCTTTATTCTTCCAAAAAAACTCTTCTTTATTATTGAACATTTAGATTAATCTTAGATTTTCAGGATAGATCACCCTAAGCTGTGTCTTGAGTTTCTTTGCCCTTCTGAATATATTATTCCATTTCCTTCTATACTTCTACTGGTATAGTCTTGCATTGTTGAATGTCTTTTCCTTTGTATCTGAAGGACTTTCCTTGATGATTTGCAGACTTTGTTGTTTCTGATTTGAAATGTGAAATTTAATCCCTATGTCTCTTGAAGTTTGAAGAATTGTATCTCTCCCCTCTCTCCTCCTAGATGATCTGCGAACTCTTTCAATTGGGATTTAGCTTTCTGTGTTCAGAAGTTTGGGGCAGTTCTCTTTTTATTTTTTACTTTATTATAGTGTTCAGGTTTTGTTTTGTTTTTCTTGTTTTGTTCTTCTAAGAGACTTATCCATTTCTTTATCCATTTTCTCTTAGAGATCACTATATTTTGCTTGGATAATTGTCATTTCTTTTTCATTTCCCCCCTCTTAAATGCTATCATTTCCTTTATAAAAATCTCTTTTTAACTCTTTCTTCATTTCTTCCAGAAATTCCAGTTGAGTTTGTGTAGAAACTGTTTTTTTCTGAGACATTGCTTGAAGCTGTTTCAGAGTGATTCTCTTCTGTGTTTGTGCCTTGAATGCCTCTCCTGTCACCCTAATAGCACATTATAGTGGGGTTCTTCTCTTGTTTGCCCATTCTTCCAGACTACTTGTTGACTTTAGATTAGATGTTGGGGCTGGGCATTTTACCCTTCTCGAGTAAAGGTCTGGGCTAGTCCTATTGCTGCTTTCTTGCTTAATTTTGAGTGTTGAGTTGTTACAAGATTTCATGGACAGGTGGGGTACCTGCAAGCCTTCAGTGTTTCCAAAGTTGAATGACCCAGGACAAAGTCTTATTGCTGGCCCCTTAGTCTAAGCTTTGAAATTTCTTGACTTAAGTTTTAGTCAGAGCAACAAGTGAATGCTGCCAAACCAAGCTACTATTAGACAGCTGGGCAATTCTCCTGGTTCAGAATGACAGAACTGCAGGTTCCCCATTAGACTGGGATTCCTGGGCTAGATAGGGGAACTGAAATGCCACTCTATTTCTGTCATCAGAGCCACACCATTGCTGCTTGCTTTAGAAATTCTTTCTTTTTCAATATATCTTCCAGGGTCTCTTCTCAGTCTGCTCTGGTTCTGTGACCCAGAAATGGTTTGAGGGCAGCAAAGCTGCTATTATGGGTTTATGGGTATCTCAGAATAGGTTCTTGTTCTAGCATACAGCCTCTCCCAGGGCAATGCAATGCTCTTATTGGAAGCTTGTCCCCAGTGCCCACAAACCTCCCGGTCTGTCTCCCATGCTAAACTGGGCCAAAGGACTTAATAAGACTTTTTCTCTAATTTCCTCGATAATATTTGGTCTGGTGCATTTTCTACCTGTTTAGAGGAGTTTTGTGCTTTTCTTTTGACTGGATTAGAGTATATCATATATTTTCTATCTTTTTTTCTCCTTTCCCCTTTCTTATGTGTCCTCCCATACTTCAGTTTAACCCCATAAAACACTGCTTCACTACAGGCCGAGTGCTGTGAAGTTTTCAGTTCATGATGTCTCAGGCCTGTTTCTTCACTATCACTTCTTGACTTTAGCTTTCAGAAGCCCCACCACGTCCTTTTTTTTTCCCCCTGAGGCAATTGGGGTTAAGTGACTTGCCCAGGATCACACTGTGAGGGAATGTTAAGATTTTAACTCAGACCCCCTCCCCCTATGTACTTTTAAAAAGAAATATTTTCATGCCATCTCTTATTTTTGGTGGTTGTTGTTAACCTCACAGATAACTCTGTCTTTTTAGTTTTTTCAACCCTTTTACTTCTGGGGTAAATTATTTCATTATCTGTGCCTTGCTTGGTTGCTATATTTATTTATCTTTCTTATATTGTTATTGTTAGGATTGTTTAGGTAGATCTGCTCCCCACCTCCCCCAACAATGTTTAGAATCTTTCTTTTCTATTAAAAATCCATCTTTAAAAAAATCTTTTTTGCTAGACTCAGGCTTGCAAGCTATGTCACTTTGATTTGCATCTTCAGCTCTTTTAATTCCAAACACATATTTAATTTTCTCCTGAAATTTCTGGTAGATGCAGAATAGTTCCATGCTCATTTGAATTTTCTTTTCGTTCTATTTAAAAATCTTTCTCTTGTAGACAATCTTTTCCTTTTTCATTTGATCAGTTTGTTGTTTGTCATTGGAATTATTAAATTTAATCACCACATGTCTAGTATCAAATTTTTTCCCTGAAGGAACTCTATACATACATATATATATATATAAGCATTTCAATTTATTTATTAATTTTAAAATAATTTATTTTCCTCCAGTTACATGTAAAGACAATTTTTGTATGTTAAACACAATATATTGTATACATATTTATACAGTTATCTTGCTGCTCAAGAAAGATCAGATCTAGAAAGAAGGTAATAAAACCTGAGAAGGAAAACAAAAATGTAAGCAAACAACAACAGAAAGAGTAGAAATGCTATGTTGTGGTCCACACTCATTTCCCATAGTTCTCTCTCTGAGTGTAGCTTGTTCTCTTCATTACTGAACAATTGGAACTGGTTTGAATCATCTCATTATTGGAGAGAGCCATGCCCATCAGAATTGATCCTTCTATAGTATTGTTGTTGCTGTATATAATGATCTCCTAGTTCTACTCATTTCACTCAGCATCATTTCACGTAAGTCTCTCCAGGCCTTTTTGAAATCATCCTGCTGATCATTTCTTACAGAACAATAATATCCAATAACATTCATATAACATAACTTAGCCATTATCCAATTGATGGCCATCCATTCAATTTCCAGTTTCTAGCCATTACAAAAAGGGCTACCATAAACACTTGTGCATGTAAAGACAATTTTTAACATTTACTATTTAAAAAAAAAAAATTGAGTTTCAAATTTTCTCTTTCCCTCTTTCACCTCTCCCGTTCCTGAGATGTTAAATAATTTGATAGAGGTTATACATGTTCAATAATGAAAATATTGCATTACATTATTTTCATTTAAAATTTTGATTTTCAAATTTCCTCCTTCCCATCCCTCCATGATCCACTGAGAAGGCAAGCAATATGATATTAATTAGACATGTGAAATCATGTAAAATATTTTACGTTAGCCATTTTCTTTAAAAGCAAAAAAAAAAAAAAAGTTAAAAAATATGCTTCAATTTGCACTCAAGAGTTCATCAGTTCTCTCTTTGGAGACTTTTCTTCATCAAAAGACTTTTAGAATTGTCTTGGATCACTGATTTAATCTGTATAGCCAAATCTTTCATAGAATATTACAACATTGCTGTTTCCGTGCACAAGGATCTCTTGGTTCTTCTCACTTCACTTTGAATTGGTTCATAAAGGTTTTGAATTTTTTTTTCTGAAACTGCCCCCTCATCACTTCTTATAGCACAGTAGTACTCCATCTCAACTAAATATCTCAACTTGTTTGGCCATTACCCAGTTGATAAATATCTTCTTGATTTTCAATTCTCTGCCACCACAAAAAGAGCTGATATAAATATTTTTGTATAAATAAGTCCTTTTCCTTTTTCTTTGGTCTCTTTGGGATACAGACCTAGTCAATACAGACCTTGGTCAAGGGAATGCACAGTTTTATAACCCATTGGGCATGATTCCATATTTTTCAGAATAGGTGGACAAGTTCACTGTTCCACCAAGAGTTCATTAATGATTTTGTTTTTCCTTTAGTCCTTTTAGTATGTCATTTTTAAAAAGATATGAAGTGTTATCTCAGAGTTGTTTTAATTTGCATTTTTAAAATTAATGACTCTTCTGAAAACTGCCTTTTAATATCCTTTGACTATTTATCAGGTGGGAATTGCTCTTATTTTTACAAATTTGATTCCGTTTTGTACTCAATATATATTTCAGAAATGAGGCCTTTATCAGAAACACATGCTGAAATTTAAAAAAAAAAAATATTACTTCATTGTCTATGGCACCTTTATAATATTGTCATTCCCCTAATCACCTCTTTTAAATTAGTCTATTTTTGCATTTGCTTTGCCTGAGGTGATGATTTTACCTCTGTTCTTTTTTACATCAGCTGAAGCCTATCAGATTCTGCTTCAGCCTTTTATTTTAACTCTGTGTGTATTACTGTCTCTTGTAAATAACGTATTGTTGGATTCTGAGTTCTTTTTTTCTTTTCTTTTTTTTTTTTTTTTTTTTTTTTTTTGGTAAGGTATTTGGGATTAAGTGACTTACCTAAGGTCACACAGCTAGGAAGTATTAAGTGTCTGAGGTTAGATTTTAACTCAGGTCCTCTTGATTTCAGGGTAGGGGCTCTATTTCCTCTACCATATAGTTGCCTCTGAATTCTGGTTTTTAATCTGTTCTATCTGTTTCCATTTTATGGATGAGTTCATTCCATTCACATTTACAGTTATGATTGCTAACTGTGTATTCTTCCATCTCTATCCCATTTTCTTGTTTTTTTCTCTTAGCTCTTTTTATCCTATTTTTTCCTCAGTTTATATTGCTTTTGACCAGTACACCTCTTAATCTACTTTCCATTTTATTCTCCTTCCTTCTTTTTCTCTTATTTTTCCCCCTCATATTTCCTTATCGGATAAATCACATTTCTAATATAGCTCTATGTGTGTGTGTGTGTGTGTGTGTGTGTGTGTGTGTGTGTGTGTGTGTTCTCCCCTCTTTGAACTAATTCTGAAAAGAGTGAAGTTCAAGCATTGACTACCCACTATATCTTCCCCATTCTACTTTAATCTTCCTCCTTCTCCAAGTGACTTCTCACCCCTTCATTTTTTTATGGAGATCATTCTAACATAATCAACTCAAATCCATGCCATCAATGTAAACTCCTTTTAATTGTTCTAATAATGATAAAGTTTTTAGAAGTTACATGTATCATATTTCCATGAAGGAATATTGTAGAGAGCCACAGACAGTGGGGGAACTCTCAATGAGGTATAAGTCCTTAGTCCAGTCCAGAGAGAACTGGCTGACAATGTTTGGTTCAGCTCTCATCTCCCCTTGGGGCATCTCACCCTTCCTGAGAAGTGGGGGGGAGGGGGAGAAAGTGGGGGAGGGGAGAAGGAAGGAGGGCTCCTGACAACCTGTGTTGTGCTTGAAACAGATACTTATTGTAAGAGGCATTTGCATTATCATTAGTAGGGGTACTATAGTTAGCACATACTCAGTGTGCTGTAGTGATATAATGCACTAAGTTATTTAGGGTTTAGAGAACTTGAAATAAACGGACTTCAATTTTGACTATTCTTGTGAGGGTCTCTGCCTTATCACTCCTCCACTAAGAACAAGGACTCGAGCTATTCCCAAGATCCTCCAGAGAGCTAGTCTGGATGGTATATTTTGGTACCCCAACTTGGGGGCTTTAGAAAGCACACTACAGAATATAATGTCCCTTATGATTAGTCTTTCATTTTTATCTTTTTATGTTTCTTGTATCTTGTGTTTGAAAGTAAATTTTCTATTGAGCTCTGGTTTTCTCATTAGGAATGCTTGAAAGTCCTCTATTTCATTAAACATCCATTTTCTCTTTCAGTTTTGCTGGATAGATGATTTTTGGTTGTAATCTTAGCTCATTTTCCTTCCAGAATATCATTCCAAGCTCTCCTCTCCATAAATGTGAAAGCTACTAAATCATGTGTGAATTTGGCTTTATAATATTGGAATTGTTTCTTCTTGAAAGAATTTATTTTATTTTATTTTATTGTAATTTTGGAGCTCTGTAATTTAGTTATAATATTTCTGGGAGTTTTTATTTTGAGATTTCTTTCAGGAGGTGATTAGTGGATCCTTTCCATGGTCTTCTGGATCTAAGATATCAGGATGGTTTTCCTTGATAAATTCTTGAAAGATGCTGCCTAGATTAATTTTTTTTTCTTGATCATGGTTTTCAGATAGTCTAATAATTCTTAAATGCACTCTCTTCAATCTGTTTTTTTGATTTGGTTGTTTTTCTTTTTTGCTGAGGCAATTGAGGTCAAGTGAATTGCTTACGGTCACACAGCTAGGAAGTGTTAAGTGTTTGAGGTCAGATCTGAACTCAGGTCCTCCTGACTTCAGGGCAGTTACTCTATCCATTGTGCCATCTAGCTAACCTTGTTGGTTGTTTTTCTAATGAGATAGTTCACATTTTTTCCCCATTCTTTTGATTTTGTTTTTTATTGTATCTTGTATATCTTTTATCATATTGTATCTTTTGTTGTATCTTAATGTTTAATGGAATCATTCGTTTCCACTTATCCAATTCTAATTTTTAGAGAATTATTTTCTCCAGTGAGGTTTTATACCTTTTTTCATTTTTCTAATTTTGCTTTTTAAGGAGTTCTTTTCTTCAGTGAATTTTTTTTTTTTTTTTTTTTTTTTTTTACCTCTGGTTCCATTTGGCTAATTCTACCTTTTAAGGAATTCTCTTCAGTGGATTTCTAAGCTTTTTTTTTTCTTTTTTTTTTTTTTTTTTAATTAGTTAATTGCTATTTGGCCAATTCTGTTTTTTATGGTTTTTTTTTTTGTTTTTTTTTTTTTAGTAATTTTTTTTCTTATGCCTCTTTTATTATTCAAACTGTTAACTCTATTTTTATGGTTTTCTTGCATTATTCTCATCCTATCCCCATCCAGTTTTTCCTCTACCACTCTTATCTTTCTATGATACTGCTAGGTGTAAGGGCCCTTTAAATGGGTGGCGCCACACACAACAGGAGATTGAGTGGCTTGGAAGTAATCTCTGTAGATATTAGGACTGCCCTGTGGGTGAGATCTTGGCCATACTGAGATAGCTTCATAATGGGTGACGGCTCTCTCGCTGATTGGCTGTGTGTGTGACCTCACAGGCCCTTTATAAGCCCACTGCAGATAGCAGTCGCTCTCTTTAACCTGGCACTCTTTAACCTAGCTCCCTAGCCTGGGTGGCCAAGCTGAGATGGATAGCCGAAAGAGGTAAGGAGTTTGGTAGTGAACATGGTGGTCTTCTGACCAGGTGTTCACTAGGGAGTTAACAAGTCAGGGCATCAAGTCAGGGCATTATGTGAGTAGGTATAATAAAGGCTTTTAAGATTACACGTGGCTGTTCTTGAGTGCACTACCGGTTATTAAGCTATAGATTCAAGAGATCGTGGCCAGAGACCTTTGAAGGCCTCAGAGGCGGCGAGCCGGGTAGAGTTGACACTGCAAAGGTCAGTGGTCAAAGGTATTCTGGTGGGCCTAGGGCAGGCTAGTAATTGTAACTGCCAGGAGGGCATGTTACAGTTAGGTACTCTTATTAGGCTTGGGTCTATTTAGCATTTTTCTTTGATACTTTTTTTGATAGTTATTTTTACATTGTTATCTTCTGAGTTTATATCTTCCCTGTCTTCCCTGGTAACTTATTATGGTTCAATTCTCTCTCTTTCACTCAGTTTTCCAGCATATAGTAGCAGTAAAGAATTACTTTGAACTTTATGTTAAAATTGGGCTCTGGGGATAAGGAAGAACTGGCTCCAGTCTCAGACTTTTAAAAAAATTTTTATTCTCAATTATATGTAAAAACAAATTTTAACATTTATTTATTTTTAAATTTTGAATTCCAAATTCTATTCCTTTCTTTTTCTCTTTCCTAAGACAGTAAGCAATTTGTTATAAATCATATGTGAAATTATGCAAAACATACTTCTGTGACTGAATACAACTTTTTTTGGTTCTGCTAACTTTACTTTCTATCAGTTCATGTAAGAATTTCTAGGTTTTTCCTTTAGTTTTTTTGAGGTAGTTTTGGGGTGTCTGCAAGTTTTTGTTGCATTTACAAGCACTAGAACTAATTTGCCTTTGTTTTTGAACTATGATCAGAGTCCCTTTTCCCTTGTGACCAACAACCAGCACTAACTCTCTGCCCTGGAATTGTGACCTAGAACTGAGTATGGGCGATAAATTTGCCAGTTGCCTGTATTATAAAGAGAACATAAAAAAGGGAAAAAGACCCACATATGCAAAACTATTTGTGGCAACTCTTTTTTATAGTGGCAAGGAACTGGAAACTGGATGCCCATCTATTGGAAAATGACGAAGTCATGGTATATAAATGCTATGGAATATTACTGTTCCATAAGAAATGATCAATAGGATGATTTCAGAGAGGCCTGGAGAGACTTACATGAACTGATGCTAAGTGAAGTGAGTAGAAGCTAGAGAACATTTTACATGGCAACAACAAGACTATACAATGATCAATTCTAATGGACATGGCTTTTTTCAACAACAAAGTGATTCAGGACAACTCCAATAGACTTGTGAAGGAGAGAGCTTTTTGCATCCAGAAAGAGGACCATGGGGACTGAATATGGATCACAACATAGTATTTTCAGCTTTTTTGTTGTTTGCTTAATTTTTGTTTTGTTTCTCTTTTTTCCCCCTTTTTGACCTGATTTTTCTTGTACAATATGATAATTGTGGAAATACATGTGAATGAATTACATGTTTAACATATATTGGATTACTTATAGTCTAGAGGAGGGTTTGGAGAAAAGGAGGGAGAAAAAATTTGGAACATAAGGTTTTACAAGAGTGAATGTTGAAAACTATCTTTGCATATATTTTGAAAATAAACTATTATTTAAAAAAATTTGCCAGTCAATGCCAACTGTACTCTTTCTGACCAGTTGTCCAACCCCCTTATAGTCTTTGAACCCAAGAACTCCTCAAGATGCTGCTGCTGCCATGGTGTGAGTACTTAAGACTGGCCTCCAGTTAAGAGTCACAAAACTCTTCTGCTTTCTTAAATTTATTTTGGTTAGAAAAACATCACACCCCAAACTTTTGTTGGCTCTATTGCTCTAAAATTTGATTTGAGTCATTATTTAAAAGTTGTTTGGGGAGGAATATTGAGAGAGTTCAGCTGTGCTATCCCAATCCACCATTTTGGCCCTGTCATTTCTGAAATTATTTCTTATAAAATGGTGTTCAGATTTTTTGATTTATCTTCTCCTTCTTGGAGACCAATAATCCTTAAATAGCCTCTATGTATCCTTGTCTTCAAAATTAATATATAAGATTTACCTCAATAAATTTCAATTTTTCCCCCTCTAAATTCTTCTATGAAGGCTATAAATTCTACTTTCACAATTCTTATTTCTTTTTTACACAATTCTGGAACATACTCGTGTGGTCCTATGGTATCTCAGGGAGACACAGGGTCATCTGCCTCATTAAGTATTGATTAACTTATTTTTGTTTAGTGATATTTATTTACAGATGTTTGGATTTATTTAATGGATTTGGGATCTACATTCCTTTTTATCTATCATTAATGCCTTCCTTGTTGGTTTACAGTCATTTTAACTGAATTTTCTTGCTCTTAAGATCTTTGTTGAGTCTTTTCCCTTTATATTTTGCTTTCTCTTACTTCCTAACTTCTGTCCCTTTGATGGCTAGCTAGAACCCCAGAGGCTGAGCCTCAAAGTTGTTTTTAGCGTCTTTGCTAAAGTTTTAGCATACATATTCATTGATATTATATATAATATATTATTATGATTTAAACTATTTTTTCCCTCTCTCCATATGGCTATTGATGACTTGGATTTCTTGCTCTGAAAATTATTTACTCATATCCTCTGACTTATTCCCATTGGGGAATAATTCTTACAATGTGGAATTATCTCTCTCCACATACATAAAAGGAATTAAACTTATACCAAACTTAATGCATATTTACTATTGCTTTTCTAATTATAGTTGCATTGAGTTTTTTGTATAAATAACTAAATTTTATGTAATAAAAATTGCCAATTTTATATTCTGTGAACTTATCTTTCTTGGTTATGAACTCTTCCTCTATTCATAGATCTTACAGGTAACTTCTTTCATGTCTCTTTAATTTATGGTATCACTCTTTATACCTAAACCACATATCCCTTATCATAATATATAGTATGAGATGTTCATCTATATCTAGTTTGCCGGACTGCTTTCCATTTTTTCTATCAGTTTTTTTCTTTTCTGAATAGTGAGTTCTTGCCCCAATTAATGGGAACTGGATTTATCAAATACTAGACTACTATGATCATTTGCTCTTATATATTATATGCCAAATCTGTTTCATGGTTTTAACTTCTTTTCTTTTGCAGTACTAAATTGTTGATAATTATGGCTTTGATATAATAGTTTGAAATGTGGTACTGCATGATCCCTGACCATCTTCCCCATTAATTCCCTTCATATTCTTGATCTTTTGTTCTTCCAATGGATTTTGTAGCTTTGTAAAAGAATCTTTTGGCAGTTTGATAAGGCAATGAGCCTTTGTGTGTCTGTGTGTGTGATTGTGTGTCAATACTATTGATTACAAGGGTTTTTTTGAGCTTGTAGTGAGAGCTCAGATTTTTACCCTTAATTCATTTCTAATTTATTTTTTAACATTTTTTTCTTTGGATGCATTCTGGAGTTTATTGCTGCTATTCTATCATTTTTGGGAGTCTGCAGGATTTTCATTTGAGCTGGACAATTTTGTTAGACTTATGGGATCCCAAGCTTAGACTGAGTTCACCCATCTCCTTATTTTATACATATGGAAACTGAAATAGAGACACAGCTACTAAATGTAAAAGGAATTCAAGTTCTGTAACTCCAAAACCTTCATGTAATGTTTAAAAAGCTCAATCTTCTCTTTAAGGTTTTACTAATATTTCCACTTTTGTAGTAATCCTTATGTTAGTTTGTGCTTATTCAGGTTTTCTCTATTGAATGTCCTCTTTTCATGTTGGAGAACATGGAAAATATTAGGAACCAAATCCCGAAATACATTTCTTAGGTTAAAGATTTGCCTGATTGCCGGCTGGGTTTTTAGCTTCATTTCTATCAAGTACTAATCTTTCCCACTCTCTAGCATGCATTGTGTCCTATATGTCTCTCTCTCTCTCCTTTCCCAATGTCACTTTACACTTTCTAAATCTCAGTAAGCAGAATCAGCATCTGTTATGACTTGGGAGGTGATAATAGGACAGACTAATTCCCTGCCATAGGGCAAATGGGCAAAAATGTCAATTAGATCCATAATCATAAGCCTATAGTTGCTTGAACAGACTGAAGAATGGATTGAGGGAGAAAAATGTTTAAGAAAAAAGAAAAAAAGAAAAAAGTTTACTCAGTATTTTCTAGCTATACTACCTCTGTTCTATACTTTTATAGTTAATTTAGTTAGGCTTATACTTCAATTTTATCCTATTATTCTAATCTGTCAAGGTTACTTTGGCTCCTGATTCTATAAGTTTCCCTCAATTTCATGAAATTACATCAAATTGTTTCTTCTCAATGAGGTGAAGTGGAGAGGGAGAAAGAGTTTGAAATTTATAGTTTTAAAAACGAATGTTAAAATTGTTTTTACTTGTAACTGGGAAAAAAAATAAAGGCATTGAAAGGCAAAAAATAAAAAATGAAAAGGGGGGGGGGGAAACTGGTCTCAAAACTAAGGGAAAAATGGGTTCAAGCTCTGCCTCTGACACATACTGGCCAGTACTCTATGCAACTCTCATATGACAGGAAAAGTACTAATCTGCATTGATTGGAATTTCCTTGCCTGGAAGAGACCTGTACCAGAGGTTCAGTTCCTATCTCTATTCTAGCTTAATTTTATCTATTATTTTGATGAATATCATCAATACTTAATCCAAATCCTTAATAAAAATGTTAAATAATAAAGGCCAAAGATAGAACCTTGAAGTTAGTATATTGGAGACTTAATCCAAGTTGACATCAATTTTCTTTGAATCTGGTGAGCCAGCTTTATTATATCAAGAACAGGCCATGCCAGACTACTGTCATTTGTGTGTGTGGGGGGGGGGCGGGGGGGTTGATCATTAAGCTGGTAAATAACAGTGGATATAGTGATATTTTAGCAAAGCATTCTGGTGGAGAAAAATGGGGATATGGATTAGACAATAAAGTGATTGAATAGCTTTGGAACTGATTAAATATTCAGATAAAAAAAATAGCTGTTAATGTTAATGTGGCAGATGGTCTCCAATGGATGCTCCAGGGGTCTGTACTTGGTCCTTTATGGCTTAACACTTTTATTAATGACCTTGATAAAAGCACTTGGATAACATACTTATCAATTGTGCAGATGATAAAAGATGAAAGAGAGCTAACATTTTGGATTAGAGTCAAGATCCAAAGAGACCTTGATTAGCTGGAGCAATGGGTAAATAAATGTAGTCTTATTCTTAGGTACAATCAACTTCATAAACATAATATAATAAAGATGTGATTAGACAGTAGAGTTTTTTTTAAATTCTGGGTATTTTAGTGGTTATGATATTCGTGATATGAATCAGTAGTTTGATGTAACAGCCAAAAAAGCGGCTGTCATCTTGAAAGGCATATTTCTGCTAGGTACAAGGAGATGATAATCCAACTATACTTTGCCTGATCAGACATCATTTGGAGTACTGTATTAAGTTTTGGATGCTATTGTTTAAAGGATATTGACAAGGTGAATGTTTAAAGTAATGATTATAATGAAAGGCCTTCTGTCATTGGACTGAAGAAAATGAAAAGTTTTGCCTGGAGAAGACTTGGGAGACATGATGACTGTATTCAAAGCTGTTATATGAAGGCAGATTTTGCAATAATTTCCATAACATTTGTAGCATTCATATTGTTATAAAACTAGGTAGTGTTAAATGGCTTTCTTTTTAAATTTCTTTTTAGTTTTTTGGTTATACACGTACTTTAAGAGAGAAAAATTAGAAAAAGAAAAACCATGAGAAAAGTGAAAAAAAGTGAAAAAAAAACAGAAAAAAAGGAAAAAAATGAACATAGCATGCGTTGATTTGTATTCATTCTCCAGTTTTCTCTGATTACAGGTGGCGTTTTCTTATGCAAAGTTTATTGGATTACCTTGGCTCACTAAATCACTGAGAACCAAGTTTTCATAGTTGATCATTGTACAATCTTGCTGTAACTGTGTACAATGTATTCCTGCTTTTATTTGTTTTGTTCAGCATCAATTCATGTTAATCTTTCTAGACCTTTCTAAAAAGCATCCTGTTCACTTTTTATAGAACAATAATATTCCATTATTTTCAAATACCATAACTTATTCAGCCATTTCCCAACTGATGAATTATCTACTCTTTCCATTTCTTTGCCACCACAAAAAGAGCTGCTACATTTTTGCACACGTGGGCCCTTTTCTCTCCTTTATGATTTCCTTGGGATACAGACCCAGTAATGGCATTGCTGGGTCAAAGGATATGCAATTTTATAGCCTTTTGGGTATAGTTCCAAATTGCTCTCCAGAATGTTTGGATCAGTTTCACAACTCCATCAACAATGCATCAGTGTCCCAGTTTTCCCACATCTCCTCCAACATTTATCGTCTTTTCTTGTCATCCTAACCAGTCTGAGAGGTGTGAGGTAATATTTGAACTCAATTCTCCAGAATCCAAATTCAGTACTATATATACAACACTAGTTGCCCCTTAATTAGATTTGTTGGAGAAATTAGAAATTGAGGTGCAAATCAATTAGGGAATGGCTCAAAAAATTGTGGCATATGAAGATAATGGAATACTGTCATGCTGTAAGAAATGAGCAGGCAGATGTCAGAAAAACCTAGAAAAGCTTAAATGAACTGTTGCTGAGTGAAGTCAACAGAATCAGACGAATAGTAACAGCAACACCGTGTGATGATCAACTTTGATTATTTGGCTCTTCTCAGCAATACAGTAAGACAATTCCAAAAGACTCGGGCTGGAAAATGCTAGCCACATCCACATATGGAGTCTGAATGCAGATCAAAGCATACGATTTTCACTTTTTTTCTTTTTTTTTGTTCTGATTTTTCTTTCATGATATTACTAATGTGGAAATGTTTAATAGATCATACATTTATAACTTTTATCAGATTGCTTGTCATCTTGGGAAGGGAGCAGGGAAAGGAGAAAAAAATGCAACTCAAAAATCAAGTACAAGTGAATGTTGAAAACGGTCTTTACATGGAATTGGAAAATATATTGGGGGAAAAAAGACTTGTTCAGATTGTATCTTCGCTTGTTCTTTTTTCTTTTCTACCTTTGTTTTTTCTTTGTATGACAATTAGAACAGAGAGAAAATTACCTCTATACTCTCTGTCTCATTTAATTTCCTCTTTGATCCCCAGAGACATTAGGATTCTAAAGGGATGTTTGTTTTCTGCTTCTTTTACTGAAAATGTGTGAGGTTTACTCTGATTGTATATTTATCATGTTTTACCTATGACTTTAAAATCTTTTTCTAGTCCTGACCTTTCATTCTTCAGCCACTCTCAAAGGCAGAAATCATATCACTTCTTATCCCCTCTAATCATGTGTACTTTCCAAACTTCATTAATATCAGATTTTACTTTCACCTAACTTTATTCTTTCATATTCAGTCACCGTGCTCTGACTTGAGTATAATTTCATAGCTACCATGCCAATCCATGTCTTATCTCATCCTCCATTTCATCTTACAGTTGATGGGTTTTTGTCATGTTATATACAAGACTATTCCCTATTACTAAAGATCTGAAGAGGAACATAGAATTAAAGAGAGTAAATATTAGCTGGCATCTTCAGGGAAGGAGGAACTTCTCTGTACTTTATTTCAGGTTCTGGGCTTCTAGAATGCACTGCCTCTCTGATCAATGTTTGCATGTGGTACAATCACTACATTTCCTTATCATACAAAGCCAGTTGAAAAAAGCTTCAAACAAATAAAAAGTATCATAGACTTCATAAAATCCAATTGGAAGTAGTTCTGTATAACCCTACAAATACATCAAAAGTAATTTTTCTCTGCCCCATTCCCAGCAAGTGGTCATCCAAACTTTTCTTGAAGATCTTCACTGACAAGATCTTTTACTTTGTGTGGCAACCCATTTTACTTTAGGATGGTTCCAGTTAGAAACAAAAATGTGTGATCTTTTACTTTGTGTGGCAACCCATTTTACTTTAGGATGGTTCTAGTTAGAAACAAAAATGTGTTCCTTATAAACCATTGCTTCTACACTTTCTGGGACTCAGTAGTATAACATATCTCAATATCTCATTAAATCTATCTTTAGGCATTTCTAAAGCATCAGGTCCATATTCTACCTACTCCTAATTGCCACCCCGGATTCTAATAGAGACTATAGTTTGTGGCAGCATGCTATTGATTAAAACATGTTTTTGACACAATTTTTTGGCAAATACAGATTTAGCCATATCATTGTCAGTCAATTCTGGAACCCTCTATTCAGAAATTGTGTTTATATGTTAGGTAGGAGGGGCCAGAGAGCCAGGGAAAGGGGTAATAGAAGAAAATATCATTCCATATACATTAAGAACTGGAATAATTAGAAACAACATTCTTTAGTTGAAGCTATTTTCTCCAAACTAATATTAATCTTTTCTCTTGGAGAGTTGTAGCTATTCCTGCTTCTTACTAACTTGGTCATCAAAAAAACATTGTGGAAAATTGAAAAAGAACTGATAAAGTATGATTGTTTTTTCCTAATTGCAAAAATTCCTTAGAATTCAACCTGATTAGTAAAGCTCAAGTGTGATGTTTTATATAAAACACTTCACAAACCTTAGAGTACTACATAAATATGACTTGATTGCTTTGAATTTACTTCGAGCCTTCATCAATCTATTATAATAAGCCTCCTGAATCTTCATGACAGATTTCCCTTGAATTAGTTTTATCTCTGTCTCACTGTTGCTCAGAAGTCTCCAATAACTCTATTCTACATAGAAAAGACTTTTGATAATTTGGCCTTACCCAACAAATTCAACTGTACTTCCTAGTATTTTCTAAATATGCCATGGCTTCATCATACTCAATTGGAATTACCATTTCCCTTCACCCTTTAAGAATTTAAATATTTAGTCTTGCCTGGACTGGGCCACATCAATTTGCCATTTCTTCAAATTCTTGAAATATTTTATATACTACTCAGCTTGATATTTTAATATTTATTACATTACAATGATATTTAATGCTTAACTATTTCATAATGTATGCTTTAATATACAAGTAGATGGTAAACTACTTGAGAATAGGAACTTTTTTTTTCCCCACCTCATGCTAACACAAAGCAGATATTCAAAAAATGATTGTTAAAAAAAATTAGGTTATAATTAAGGCCCAGTTCTTTTCAATAGTATTAGTATAAAGCTGATATAATTTGTTGGCCGAGTTCTAATTACTTGAAGCTTCCTGACTTAGAAAGGCTTCAGATGCTTTGGAGAAATATATTTCATAATCTCCGATAGTTTAGATTTCTTCAATCTAGACTGGGAACAGTATCTCATTGTTATGAGAGACTGCCTAACAGAGATGCCTACTGGTGGATGATAACACATTTCTTAACCCTGAATAATAACTTAAAAACTTTTCTTTTTTAAATAGGATTGATAAACATGATGGCTGAGAAAATTATTTTAAAGTATCAGAAGACTGGAATAATTTACAATATTCTGTAAAGTCAGATGAGGAATAAAAAAAATGGGTGCTAAATTCTTCTATTTCCTGTCACTATCCTCTAGAGCTTCTGACGCAAAAAATACTAGTTTTTGGTTTCAGAGAAGAAATAGAGCTAGCTGAAGGTGCATAATAAATACTTTAAAAGTATTTTAGGGCTGGCAAAGTTCCTTCAAATAGGCAATGCCCTTATTTTTTTAGGGACCCTGAGTAATTATATTAAAAATGAAAGGTACAAGAGCAAATAACTTTGTCAGGGATTATAGGGAGAGACAAGAAACTGCAAGAGGTTTTATATTTCTTTAGGAGAAAAACACATCAGCACCATATATTCATTTAAGGAGGGCATGTGTGATGAAAGGGTGGTAAATTATCTGTACTAGAAGTGCATTTATTATCTCCATTTGACAAATGAGGAAACTAAAGCAAACAGATTTTAAGTGATTTGCCCAGAGTTTCATAGCTAGTAAGTTTCTGAGGTCAAATTTGAACTGGGATTTTCTGTATTACAGACCCAGTGTTCTACCACTGGGCTACCTACTGCCCACTCAAGAAAAGGGGAAGGAAAGAATATCAAATAAGTCCTACAGGAGAAATCAGGGCATCAGGACTTCAGATCCTTTCTTCTGGTATAGATGAATGTGAAGTACAAAGGGAAAGGGAGGCAAGGATAGATGGAATAGTTTGTAGCTAGTCTTCAAGTTCAGACTTCTGGACAAGAGCAAAGATTAGCTGTGAAAGAGGAAGGATTAGCTATAACTGGTAACAAAACAAAGCATTCTTCAAAAATACTGAGGTTCTTGTTTTATAGCATTTTATTATGAAAATATGACTACAGTCAAATTAGTTGAGGCAGTTGCTTCTTCTGTGTTTTGTCCCATCTGAAGTTCATCTGGTCAAATAAATCTATCTTCCAAAATGACCAGAGTAAACAAGGGAAGATGATCACTTTCTACTTCAAAAAACCTGAAAGAAAACTTAAAACAAAAAATTAAAATTAGTCTCAATTATGAGGATGAGAAAACAGATTAACGAAAGGATAGATTTTTTATTTTTTTAAATGCCACAAGTTATTCCTTTATTGAAATAATAGTATGTTTTAGATACTGCAACTAGGAAGAGTAAACTAAATATGACCCTTAAGGGGCTTATGTTTTCAACAAGTAGAACTGAAAAGTTAATTTATAGTAAAAATCTTTTTAAAGAGGTTCTTAATTTGCAGTCTGTGATTTTTTTCTGCCTCAAATAACTATATTTTGTCAATTGGTTTCCTTTGTAATCCTATGTATTTAAAAGACATAAATGAAAAATGATATAAAGTACAATTAGTCCTAGAATGGGGACTTGCTAGGACAGGACTCTATTCTTAGATGAGGTCTGACACATTAGACTTACTTTGATTTATATATTTTCAACCATTGCATTAGTGTTTCTTGACACACTTCTTTTCAGATACTCTTCAGTAACTGAGATTTATACTTGGGTGTAATTTTTTTTCATTTGGATAAACTAGAAAAATTCAAAATTTTTGAAATACACCTAAAAATGAAGACTCAGTCAACAATTCTCATTTTAAATTTCTGAAGTTTTTAAAAATTACTGGAAGGTTCTGAAAATTATAGCAGCTCATGGAAATGACACCGTGAAAGAAATATCAGCATTACTATCTTTAATTCTTTATCCCAATTTCTGCTGTACTATAAAATTATTTCAAGAATAGAAAAAAATAACTAATACTTTCATGTATTTTATCTAGAAATTTGCATATGGTGGTTGTTGTTTGGTTGTTTCTGGTTCTTGAAGAGAATCAAAGTGACATTACTACATTGGGGTCAAGATACAGTATGTGACTGGATCATAGCAATATGAACTTAGAAAGGCTCTATATTGAGCACAAATAATCCACATAAACATTTTGGAGTGGAGTTTGGAATTTATAAACTACTCACATAATAAAAAGAGCCTCAAAGCATGTTGCTCATACTAATTCTAAGGTGAGTACTGTTAATTTTATCATATTCCTTTGGCAAATGATAAAACTGAAGGTTGAAGAGATTAAGTGATGTTTTTAGTTAATTAATTGGTAAATTAAAGAACCAGTATTCAATCGCAGGTCTCCCTGATTTTAACTGCCTTATTTTTTCCCCACTAAAATATGCTTCTCAATACATGAGTGTAACATTCCAGCTCAACATTCCAAACCCTACCCTTTTTTCAGCTCAGGACTATATCTGTTTCCAAAGTTCTTGTTAGCTGTTAAAATGAAAGAGAGATGGATGATTTCTGAAGACAACCCTTTTCAATTCTTAAAGTATAAGAAGTGTCTATTTTCTCTCAGATGCTTTTAAATTGCACATTAGAAATATAATTTTTGACACAAATCAACACAATTTTAAAATAAGAGGCAGTAGGATTTAGTGGAATGAACACTGGATTTGGAAATTAATCAGTAAAACAAGACTACCCAAAAATCTGGTGTTTACAATCAGTGCCTCTATTCCTTTTCTAAATACTCTGCAATATGTTTTCCAATACTTAATTACTCCAAAACACACTATAGAAAGTCACTGATATTTTAGCTGCCAATCTGATGCCCATTTCTCAATCTTCATCCATCTTCTGACATGTTGATCATTTGCTTTTCCTGGTACTGTCTTTCTTCTAGGTTTTTATGACACAATGATCTCCTAGTTCTTTGCCTATATGACTACTTATCTCTGTTAGATCTTTACCTAGGTCATACCTCTATCTTGGGCTCTCTTCTCCTATGGTATGTGATCTCATCTGCTTCTATGGCTTCAATTATCATCACTACACAGATCTATCTAGCCTTAACCTCTCTCTTGAACTCCAATTTCACAATAGCAACTAATGGACTTTTGAAAGCAATTATCTCATACAAATCTCAAATTCAACACGTCAAAAGCAGAACCCATTATCTTTACTTCTAATCTTCTAGCCATCCCAACATGACAGTACCATCATCCTATTCTCACAGTCACCCAGGTTCCACACTTGATGTCATTTTCAACTCCTCTCTTCTATGTATTCCACATATCCCATCTGTTGCCAAATTTTGTTATTTCAACTTGTTTCCTTCCTATGTTTTAGTCTTCTTATCCTTAACTCTCCATACTGAGTGATATATAATTGAATAATGTTAGCTACCTTGCTGTTCTTCCCATATAACATTGCATTTCCTAACTGGAACTGTCCCCCATGCCTTGAACTCTATTCCCTTCTTACCTTGGCCTCCTGACTTCCTCCTAGACTCAGTTCAAATCTGAACTTATTCATGAAGTCTTGCAGGAATCCCTCACTATTGCTTTCCCTCTGAGTTTGTCTTCAGTTTACACTATATATATTTGTATATGCAGATTGTTTTTCCATTAGAAGTTCCTTGAAGGCAGAGACCCTATTTTTTGTCTTTGATATCTAGCACATATCAGAGTATATGGCACATATTAACAGCTTAATAAGTGCTTATTGATATGCCTAAAGGGCTACAAAACTGTTCATATCCTTTGATCTAGCAGTGACACTACTGGATCTGTATCCCAAAAAGATCATAAGAGGGAAAAGAACATACATATGCAAAAATATTGTAGCAGCTCTTTTTGTGGTAACAAAGAATTGGAAATTGAGTGGATGGCTCATCAAATGGGAAATGTTATGGTATATGAATGTAAGTCTCTGAAGACTTATGAACTGATGCCGAATGAAGTAAGCAGAACCAGGAGAATATTGTGCACAACAGCAAGATTATGTGATGATCAATTATGACAGACTTGGCTCTTTTCAGCAATACACTATTCCAAGACACTACCCTGAAGTCAGGGGGACTGTAGTTCAAACCCAGCCTCAGACATTTGACATTTACTAGCACAGTGTGATCCTGAGCAAGTCACTTGACCCCAATTGTCTCCCCCTCCCAAGTATCTTTTGTACACTGAATAAAAACATAGCTTGATTGTGTGTGGTGTCTCTTAGAATAGAACTAATTCTACTGCCTGAGAAAAACATTTCTGAAGGAACATGGGAACTTTTTAATAAACAAAATTAAATCTATATTATGAAAATTATGCTAGAGTTGTTCTTTTAAAAGTATATTTATTGCCTTCTTAAATGATCATGGTTATATAAGTATAATTTTAAACATTTTAATTATGAATATTCTTCATTACTTATAGAAAAAAGGAGTGAAGCTGTATAAGCCCTAGAAAGAGAATTTCCAGGAATACAACAATATAACTCAAGGGCTTCCAGGATCCAGGAGAGTCTATAATTGGTTTCTTCCTTAAGCATTAGGGATATTTGCTTTTCTGTCTCTGTATACTTCTGTATATCCTGATTGTTCCAAGTTCAGATAGTTTTTTTTCCTTGTTCTCTTTTCTTCCTCTAAAATTACCTCTGACCTAAATGGACAGTTTTTAAAAAGAGGAAAAGGGAATGGAGACTATTATTTTAGCACAATTCTTTGGTATAAGTTAATACACGCTTCAGTTTGAGAGTTGGGATAATAGGACTTTCCCGATTACTTGAGACCTAACTGAACCAAATACTGTTTTCCATATGGTCTCTTCTCCCCAATGCTTGAAAAAGGAATATGTCACCTACTTGGTGCTTAATGCTATAAATGTTCTGACATAGTCAATGTATTTAAAAAAACCAGTAAATAAGTATGTCTCAGATTTAAAAAATGTACAATTCCCTTAAACTGTCTTACTAAGCAAAGCAGTTTTATTCGTATAGCCTTTCTAGAAAGGCCTTTATTAGATTCATAAGGATTAATTGTAGAAGTTTTATGAAATAACCTCTAACTTACAAAGCAATATGGTATAGTGGGAAAAAATAAACTTGAGACACTCAGAGGACCAGGTTCAAATTATAACTCTGCCACTTTCTATTCTGTAACGGGATAAATTACAGGTCCTCATGTAAACACACACAAATGTTAGATGATTCTTTGGATAATCCTTCAGGTTCCTTCTGGGTTTAAAGCCTATTTATTTATAATTATAAGATATGGGAAAATCTCTAAGACATCAAACAAATCACAAAATTTCAGTATCCATAAGATCCAAAGCTATCTAATCTATCCAGAGTAATCATTTAGTTTTTGATTAATGATCTCAAGTTTGGGAAAATCCATTACTTCCTAGATCATTCTATTTTATTTTTGGATAGCTCTAGTTGTAGGCAATTTTCTTTATATTAAACCTAATTTACATTTGTAACTTTTAGTTATTATTCCCAGTTCTGTCCTTTGAAGCCAAACAGAAAAAACAAAATTCCTCTTTCAAGTTTTTGAAGAAAACTATCATAACTAGTTTTGGATTTTATTCCAGGGCTAAAGATCCTTAATTTTCAACTTATTTTTATATAGAATGTTGTTACTTTCCTCTGACTCCTTTTTAGTTCATTAGAAAATGACCCTTTATAAAACATGACATTGAAAATAGAATACAATATTCTAGATGTGATTGACTGGCACACAATACTGAGGGAAACTTCACCTTTTCATTCCTGGATACTATGTTTTTTTTGAAGAAGCCAAAGACAGAATTAGTGTTAGTCATACAACATTGATTCATAATGAACTTGTAGATATTTATAAAGTACATTAGACCAGTGCATGGTACACAGTATCCAAACTTCCTTTCTTCCTTTAGAAAAATTCACCTTACATAGGTATACATAGAGAAAAACAAATAAGAATCAATATACACATGCAAATACATAAAAGTAAGAAAGAGAAATAATACAAGGAGAAACAAGTAAACAAAACAATGAGAAATTGTTTTTCTCAATTGTTTTCAATGTGAAAAGGACAGATTCCTTTTTAGTCTAATTTAAAGGTAGCACATTTTTGCATAAAGTATTTTTTAAAAGCTTTATTCATTCACTTTGTCATTTTCACTTCTTTCTAACTTATATTTATATAATCTCAAAAAAAATTAATATAATTGTTCCTTTCCTGAATCTGTTCTCAATGGCCCCCAACAATACCAAGGGCAGGAGGGAGGAAGGTAAAGATGAACTATTTGGAAACTCTAGTTTATCCTTCACCTAGATTTTTAAAACTCTTGATAGGTACCAAATAGGATACTGCATTACAGCAATTAAATATGTTGACTTGTACAAGCATAGTCAAGAGATTTATTGCCCATTTGACTACAGATTTAGGGATAGAAGGAACCTTAGGTAACATTTGGTTTAAATTCCTCATTCTAGATGAGATGATAGAAATCCCAGAAAGTATAAATGAAAGTCACAAGGGGAATAAAAGGTAAAGCTTGGTTTGTAATCCAAGTACTCTTGATTCCAAATGTAGCCCTGATTCCATTTTACAATGTTGCTACTTTAAGTTTCTTTTTCTTAGCCTGTTCATTTTAAAGGATGAAACTACACTGGCTAAAAAAAGTTTTAGTTACATGTTGACGGATAGCCTCCTTATGTGTTTGTAAGTGGGTATGTTTAAGTATATAGACACATACAGATAATTGTCTTATGTAATTCTTCTAAGAGACTAATAATTTTACTCTGATTAAGAGCCAAAAACTAGGAAAAGACTTACCACCCAGTGTGTCAATCCCAGGAGCCTTAATCTCTCTTCCATCCTCTTTCCCCTTTGTTTCCATCATCTATTTCATGTTCCACTTCCCCCTCTGCGGAATTTTCAGGTCACCAGTCTGAAGAAGTCCTTCTTCCACTGCAGCCACCTACCAGTTTATTACTCTGCTGCACCAGAAGGGTATATAGAAGAGGTTCTGTTCAGTATCAGATCATTAACCAAACAGGGTTCCTTTGTCCAACATACCGTGTTGTGTCTTCCTAAAATTTTTATGGTCTTTTGCTACTACATATCACACACAGTAAGGTTATGGTTAACTTGTAAGAAAGACTGATGTTACACTGGTAAAATTTCAAAACGAGAAGAAGAAAAGCTCTAAATCACTCAACAATCAAAATCTAAGAGATATTTTCCCTTCTTTTTAAGAATTGTTTACTTTCCTGATACCACTACTAAGAACTATATCCAAGTTAATTTTACATACACAGACTTTTAAAAGCTGAATTCGGTAGTTCCAAAACCTCGTAAAATTGCATTTCAGAGATCATCAAAATAGTAGAATGAGCAGAAATTTAATTTTTATTAAATTTTCTAGAAACTGGAGCTATGTCTTCCTGATTTTTCAATGTTTTAGACTACTTAAAATCACAAACATACACACAAACCACCACCTACATTTGAAATGAGACACCTATATATGCAATGTAATAATTTATTTGGAAATAGCTACTTATTTAGAAATTTGACAACATTGTTTTTTGCTAAAGAAAATTAATAGACATTTCCCCAAATAATATGTACATCTCTCTCACACACATACACACATATACAGCAGAATGAAAAGGAAAAAGAATACATGTGTAAAAAAAGATAAGAAAACAGTTTTAACAAGTCTTTTAAAAAATTCCCACCACCACTTAGGAGCATTATTATTGTCATTGTATTTAATTCAATAACCAAATGATGGTCATTAAGGATAATTTCTCCCTTTTCCCCTCTTTTAACACTGTCTCCCCAACAAAAACAAACAAACAAAAAAAAAGCTGGTCTGCCAGTATTTAAGACTAATACTCTTCTAAAACAGTGAACTCTAATTTAACAGATGGAGTAAAATGATGTTCCATTTTCCTCATTTATTTCCCAATTCTCTACCCCCATCCTTTGACCTCAGTATGCAGGGTGAGCCTGAGCAGAAGAGTTGGTGACATCAGGGCTTCGACATTCCCATGGCTGCTTTCAAGAGGCCTGCTGTGCTTCTGAGAAGTGGGGCACAGGGAAGTATCTCTGACTGGAATCTAAAACAACATTTTGACCACCCATACCCCATCCCTCATCTCAAATCTCAATGGTAGCCAACAGATTTAATTATCATATCTAGATCAACTCTACCAAATGGAGGAATCTACTTGAAAATAATGTCTCCAAGGCCTTTTAAATTGCCACAACACCTACCAAAATATACCTAGGTCATTAAAAATGGGACAGGGAATAGAAAGCTTATGAAACTATCTCTTTATGCCCCTTAAGGGTATCTATTCCATATTATCAGCTGCTGGCTATCACAATCACCTACAGACCATGGTCCTTTAGGCTCATTCCTTCATAAGGCATTTCATGATATTTCAAGAAGCGTAGTAACTTGGGATTCCTTCATTTAAGAATTTCAGTGAACTAAGAAAGATATAAGAAAGCCTCACAATTCTTAGTAGGAATGACTTCTATTTTACCAGATAAAGCACAGGATTAACTTTTCACACATGAATAAGATACAGAGGCAGGACTAAATGACACTTTTCTTTACAGATGCCTCATTGGTTGTGTGGTAAGGTGAAATCATGTAGGAAAAAATCTTGAAAAGCAGTTAGTTATGTGATACAAGGCTCATCAAATTTAGCTTAAAAAGAAGAATGGGAGGGGGATAAATGCAACTCATTAAACAAGGGAATGGTCTAATTGAACTTAAGAATTTGCCTCTTACCAGAAAGCATATACTAAGTCAAACTTCTTAACCACTATATTCCCTTGTCCCATCCATTCCCAACTTCCCCAAGCTACCTCCCCCCCAAACTGTGATTTTTCATCTTTTAGCTTTATCAGATCATTTGAAGATAGGAAATTATAATTCTTTTCTTTGTTAACAGGAGTGCCATATAAGTGCTTGGTACTGAAAGATTAGTACTTAAATTACTTTGTAACTAGTTACTTTCTATTAACTTTCTATGTCTCAATATTCCTTCTCAGCTTTATAATCATGTCATAAAAATCAAAGTGCTATAAAGACTAGCTAAATGCTATGGTAAAAAGTGTAACATTTAGCCTAATTCCTAATTTTACCTTTTCAAAACTAGTTTTCCATACCTGTCAACTCTTAATTGATGTCTTTATACTGTGAGCTCACTGTGTACTTGGAACACCAACCCCTGTAAAAGCTTAAGCCAGAGTAGCACAATGGAAGAAACAAACAAACCCAAAACAAAAACAAAGCCAAAAAAATCCCCTCCCACATTCTAAAATACCCAAATATAGATACATATGCAAAGAATAGAAATATATCTATGCCTCTAAACAGCCTCCCCCAAGAATGTTATGTGCTCATCCCAACAAGTTCTAAAGCTCACCCAAATGGGAAAATTAAATAAATGATTTTTTTCCCTAAATCAGAGTCAGAGTCACAATAAACCAAAATTATTTCTTAAAACAAAATGGGAAAGGGAAGAAGAGAGGGAGGGGAAAGAGCAAGTTAGAAAACAAGACTGGTGATCAGAAGCAAACAGAAAGAGTCAAATTACCTGCTAGCAGGCTGGGGCTCTGCATGGATCCAGGCTGCTGCATTTACCATTATACGAGCTGCATTATTGGGGGAAGGGAAGTTTAAAAAGGCATTGACCCCGAAAGTTCTCAAAACTTCTCACTCATCATCAGGAAGGGGGAAGGAGGAAATTTTTTTCTCTGGGTTTTTTTTTTTTTTTGGCTCCGGAAAAGGCTGGCAAAGAACAGTAACAGTGGAAACAGTTAGAATGTTTCTTTAAAAACAAAACAAAAAACAAAAAAATAAAACATTAAAGAAATAAAAAGCCAAGTTTTCATTAATATAAGAAAGTTTAACACTAAAGTTAGGCACCCTCCCCAAAAACAGTATACCAACAGGACTTTGGTAAAAGAAATAAAATACCACACAAAAAAGCCCAAAACAAAATTAAAAGCATTTCAAGTCAAATCTGGAAGAGGACTAGGAGATTCCAACAGCAGATTTTTGTCTACTACTGAGACACTCCAAAATCCAAGCTTCAAAGACGCTTAACATACTTTAAATAAAACATTTATTTTTTAAAAAGAAAGAAAGAAAAAGGAGTGAATCTGGTTATAAATCCTGCAATATATTACTTCTTAAAATCCTAGAACAATGAAAACAAATTTTAAATAAAATAAAAAACAGTAGCAGCAGAGGTTACCTGTCTGAGCACCTACATTTCCTTAGGGAGGAGGGGATCGTGTCTCACCAGCCACATAGCCCATAAACCTTCTCAAAAAGAGTGAGCCAGGAAAAAAGTAATGTAACACGAGATTTGATTTTACAGTCTCCCTAAGCCCTCCCATAGCCCGAAACTGGGGTTTTACTCGTAAGTGAGTAAAACAACTCTTTGTTTACCCTTTTTTTTTCCTTTTTTTTTTTTTTTCCTCACTGGAAAGAGTAGGGGAGTTGATTTGGAAAGTCAGTGATTTCACACGATGCCTTCTCAAAGTCTGATGGAGTGCTGGATGAAAGCATGTCTCTGGATTTTTTTCCCCCAAAGACTCAAATGTTCCAAAGCTGTTTCTTGAGCAGATAGCATGCACACAAAGATTTCAAAGTTGGGTGAAGGAAAAGCCAGCAGAAATGACTAAGCAGCTTGTGAATATCAAAAAAAATTTTTTTTAAATGGGGAAAAAATAAAATGGAATCGTCCATAGTATGTGTGCATGTATATAGTCCAACTTCCATCATGTGCAAGATGAAGAAACGATCCAGAAAATAATTTTAAAAATACAGTATTAAAAAAGTACAAGTGTGACAAGCTACAAAGCTATACAAACAATTCAAACTTTGACATGATTATAGTTACATATATTGACAGATACATTTCTACCTCTCCAAACAGTAATGAAGTTTATACAAAAGGTATTACAAATACAAAAATAAACTTAATTGAAACTTAAACATAAATATTTGCAAAAGTCTTACTTGGCTCTTTGAGGAAGACTAAACTTTTCTCTTACCTCTATTTAATGAAGGAATAGAGGAAAAATAGCTAGGTTTTACTGTTCTTTTCATTCTAATATGTGAACTTCCAAATCATGACAAGGTTGGTGAATCTAAAGTTTAAAACAGTGTGATTTTATAAAAATAGTTTATCATAGTATGAATAAACTAATGATGGAATGACTTCAGATATCCCCTTTTACTTGGCATGTGGATGACTTGCTATGAGTGTGTAAGTACAAGTGACATTAAATTAATTTCCCCTATTCCCTCCCTTTCCAATACCACAACCTAAGGTTCTTTCCCTTTATTGTCAAAGGGAAAAAAAAATGTTTACTTGTACACATCTGTGTGTACGAACCACACACACACACCACACACACAAACTACACAAAGTGTATCTGTCATATAGAGATGTTCTTGACATGAAAACATTTCTAGTAAATCAACTAAGCACAAGCTTCCTCTTTCTTGATTTTTTTTTTTTTAACTTGACCAAACAATATACTGGAACCATCAAAATAACAGAATTCAATTAGAATATCATCTGATTATGTGGTCATTTTCTGTTTGTGGTTCACAAGTGTATGAAGATATACACTGAGTATTCTGCCTATAAGTCAAATTATTTGAATGTAATTTAGAGTATTCTAAGTTTAACAAACTCCTCCTAAATATAGTACTTTCTAGTATGAAATCAGATACTGGCATTTACCATTCTATTTGTCAACAATTAACCTTCTATTGAATTTTAATATAATTTAATTCTATTTAAAATCCATTTTTGTTACATTCCTTTTTAAAATGAAAAAAAAAAAAAATCCTATACAAATAAGCATGATCAAACCTCTGTTACAACAGGTTAATACTGATCTTTCTTTTTATTGCCTTGAAGTCTCTCTAGTAGTATCCACGAAATTATGGTTAAGATCCACATGAAGGTAAACAGCACTGGAGAAGCAAAGAAGTGGCTCAAAGAAAAACTGTAGAGGGTTGTAGGGGAGATGGTACTTGCTCTTTTAAGAATCCTGTAGAGATTGGCAGCATTTCCATTTCTCTCTCATACATACTCCAACACCTCTTTGGGATACCTTTATCCCTGTTCATTATTGTTGTTGTTGTTATTGTTTGTGTATGTGTGTTTATGTGTGCTGACACCTCTTTAAGTTTCAGGGCTTTACAGATTTAGTGAGCAAGGGAAAAAAATACTAGGGAAAGCTGATGTTATAATGAACCCAATTATAACTAACCCAATGCTGCTGTCTTCATTTTTCTTCTTCCCTCCACCCTTCCCCCCAAATCCCATGAGTAGAAGGGAAAATTCCTGGCCAAGAGTGTGAACAAAAAAAAACTTGAGGCCTTGAATAAACATATCCTGAAAAGTTAATAACTAATAAAAGAAATAAACTGACACAAACTAACATAGCACACAGACCTGGGAAGTATCGGTTCCACATGGTGGCTTCAATAGTTATTCTCCCCCAACCCCCTTGGTGAAGTCTAGTTCTTAAAACAACTTATGTTCTGTTCCTTGAAGTCAAAAACTACATACTTCCCTTCAGATCCCACTGACTATTCTTTTATCTTACTTAAAGTCAATGTAAAAATAAATAAATAAACCTCACTAGTCACTCCCCCATGTCAAATACACACACACACACACACACACACACACACACACACACACACACACACACACACACACACTTTCTCCCTCTTTCTAAAATGTGAATGAGAATACATAATAATATTGGCATCAAAATGCATTCAAGAGCTTAAAGCTAATTTCCCCAAATATAAATTATTTTTCTATCCTCACCTTAATACACCCAACCACCACTGAAAAGACAAAACAAAGGGGAAAAAAGGAAAGGAAAAAAGGATAATAAAGATGCACAGGCTTCAATTCAGTGTCTTGTTAACAAAAGGTAGCGTTTTCTTCACTTTGGCCATTGTTAAAGATGCAGGCATAGAGCAGGGAATATTGGACTAGCATGTATTAAAAAAATGCAACATTAACATAGTATATATCTTCCAAAAGACTAAAACACTAACAAATACAAGGCAATGCACATATTTTTAAACTAGTGTAAGTTTTTCCACATTCGATTAAATGTTACTTTGTACACCAAACATTGCAACGCTGTTCATCTATCTTCCATTATGCAAACATGCTACTTCTGTCATTAAGAAATGTTTTCACAGATCACATCTATCTTGCCCTCCCATCTAATATGAAAAACAAAACGCAGCCATAAAATGTGAAGCATCCATGTTAAAACTGTTCTAGAAGATTTGTAAAGACATCTGGACATAGAGTTAGATACAGAAATGGCAGAAATGTAGTTTTATATATTAAAAGGTTTCTTTAATTTTAGAGGTTTTCTCTGACCTGTTTCTAATAAATGATCTTGAGAGAGGAATTACGATCTTCAATAAAATACTGACTTTCCAAATGCAAAAGATATAAGGGATCGTGCAAAAATTTTACATCCCCTCTTTTCTGGCCCTAAAGTACATTCATTTTGAAGATTATTTTAAAAGTAGTAACAGTGAAAGAATTATCTACTTGAGCCTATAGACCTTAAATCCACTTTTCTGCCTTGTTAATTCATGTAGTAAAATTCCATTTAATGGTTCTGCAGTATTAAAAAATGGAGGATAGTAGTGACTGAAAAACATAAGTTTTTCCTTTTCTCTCTTTGTTCTCTTATCTAACCTGGCTCAGTTTCCCCTCCAGCTCCCTGAGCTTCTCTCATAAACAGCATTGCAAGTTGGTTTCAAAAAAGGAAGGAAAAAAAGGAAAAAAAAAGAGAGAGAGAGAAAAGATTTACAAGGGCTTTGTTCGTTAATTATTTACAGGTGGAGTCACTCCACCAGGAGTTTGATTTCATTGGCTAGCAGCTGGTTCATGTTGAACAGGCCCCCTGGGAGCTTGGTGAGTAGCTCCCTCTCCGTGGTTTCAGGGTCGCTGTCGACAGAGCTGGAGCTTGCGCTCATGTTGTCGACAGCAGTGCTGGCTGGGGGGCCCAGCTCTGGCTCACTAGTCTCGCTGGCCGTGGACACCACGGAGAGCAGGGACATGCGCCGTGTGAGCCGGCCAGGGGGCAGAAGGGAGGTGGCATAGTCCGCTATCATACCAGCTACGTCTAGATTACAAGCCTTATCAAAGGCGATGAAACCTACATTTGCATTGGCCTCGCAGACGCAGAACGAGCCGTCATCTTTCATCAGTAGGTCAATGCCACACACATCCATCCCCAAGATGTTTGACACCTGGATGGCAAGCTGTTTTCCTTGTTCACTCAGCGAGCACATCATTCCCACACCACCTAAGAAAGGCAAAGCCACAGGAATACATATAAACATTTTCTCAAGTGAACAAATTACACACAAAAGCTCTACATTTCTTGATGTGTCTAGTCTTCTTAGACTCTGAGTAAATTCAAATGGGTTCTAGCCTCCTTCTTATGGTTTTTTTTTTTTTTAATAACTTGCCCAGGGTTACACAGTATGTCAACTGTCTGAGGTTGTAGTTGAACACAGATCCTCCTGACTCCAAGGTCCATGCTCTCTACCTACTGTGCCACCTCCCTGCCCATTTTCTATCTTCTAGAGACATAAATGTGGGTCCTAAATTCAACCTCTTTATTCATGAATGATTCCCTAACCCAATTTTTTAGAACTAAGATGTGAAGCCCTCAAAAATCCTTCCTTTTACTACTTAGGAAGTTAATACTTAAAAGCTTGGTTGTATTCTGAAAATATCTATGCTTTTGTTCACACAAGTACTATGATATAAATAATTATAGCTAACATTAATGTAATGTTTACTATATGTTAAACACTTTATAATGATTTCATGTGATTTTTACAACCACCAGGAGGTGCTGTTATAGATCTATCTAGTAAGTATTTTAAGGATGTATTTGAAGTCAGCACTTTCTAACACCAGGCACTACATTATCTATCTGCCTCAGAAATGGAAAGTCATGTATGGGGAAGAATAAGTAAGCCATTTTGGCTGGAATAAAAAGTGTTCCAAGGCAAAATAACATTTTGACCAAAGCTAGAAACAGATTGTGTGGTGTTTTTTATCTTGGTGACACAACAGAAAGGCACTGAAGCTTCTCAATTAGGGCAATGACAAGAACAAATCTAGATTTAGAATATAGATGTTCTTGCTTTCTGTAAGTAGACCATTTTGTAACTTTTACATAAAGTGATTTTTATGTAATATGAATTTGATTCTGAACATGGGAACAAGAGGGAGAAAAAGAAGGAGGCAGGAAAGAAAGGGACTCTGTCCCATGGAGTGAAGAGACCAGGATATAGTTTGAGGGGACTATATGTGGGGACTAGGGATACAAAAGCAGGAGTTGGAGGCAAAAAATCAGGGGGCCTGGGGCCTGGCTGGAACGATGAGAAAGAACATGGGAGAAGATATGTGGGGCCCAGACATAGACAGACACAGGAAAGAAGAGGCAACACAAGAGATTTAGGGGCACAGAGACATACTGTACCTAGTATGGGCAGAGCAAAGACAGACACATAGAATAGGAACAAAGGTCTCTCTCCCCCTGTCAGGAGTCTTAAGCCCTGCCTCTGATCTGATAGCACCAGTCTTATATGTCAGTTTTGCTTTCACTTGAAGGGCTTTTGGATTTTTTGGTGGGGGTGGGTGGGATGCAACAGAAATCCAAGCCAATGGACAAGAGTGTAGAGAGAGAGCATAGTAAAGTTAACAGGATTTTTTTGGAATGCAGATTTCTTTCAGAAACCAAGTCAAATGTGCATAATGTATTTTTACATAAAACAGAAACTGATTTTATCAATTTGACAGCTGTATAAAATATGGATTGAAGAGAAGAAAAGATATGAAACCAAATAGAAGATTACTGCAATAGTCTAGGATAAAGATGATATGAGGATGATTCTGGGAAGATGATGGAATAGGTTGGCAAATTTCAAGTTCTCCAGATTTCCCCTACAAACAGAAAAAATTTGTGCTTCATGGTGAACATAGACTGGTGAAAAATCAAGAAGACTTGGGGTAGAACAGAGGTCCATCTGGTACAACCCAAGAAAACCTGAACAAAGACCCCAGGCCTGGGATTTACCAATGTGAAGTGCAAATATCTCTGGCCTGGCTCCCAGAAACAGCAAGTGGGAACCCCTGAGATGAGCTGGGTTTGGTCAGAGCCTCAGCAGGAACCACAGAACTTTACCTTCTGGACTACATGTCTGAGTCAGGAAAGACTGAGGGAACCTTGGTTGATTGGGAATGCCAGACCTGTTCTGTGCTGTAGAGGCATGACCCTGAGAGGGAAGGAGCCAGCACACCAGAAGTTCAGAGGAAGTGGGGCAAGGACAAAGCTGACTTTGACCACTTTCTGGAGGGTGGAGCTGTTGGTTAGGGGATTCAGGTCAAAGGGGAGAGCTGAGGTGAGGCTAAAGGTACCATCTCCACATCCCATGATTAGGAGCTTACATTAATACTCCTTACTATGAGAACAGGGAAGACCAGGATTCATCTTCAGAGGACACTGATGTAAAAAAAAAGTTTTTTCTACTTCAAAGAGTAATGTTGAATGGCTCCCTACCCAGAGACAATTTATAGAAGTTCAAAAGATTATTTAGAAATCAAATGAAAGACACTGAGGAAAAACTAAAAATAAAGAAGGAAAGGAAGAAAGAAAGAAGAAAAAAATAAAGAAATCAAAAACCATCCAAGAAAAACAAGATTATTGAAAAAAAGTTAACCAACTAGAAAAGGAAATAGAGTCTCAAAGATGAAAATAATTCTTTGAAAATTACAATTGGGCAAGGGAAAGCTAGTGAAGCTATGAGACCAAAAAAAATAACAAAACAGTTAATAAAGAATGAAAAAAAAAGAACAAAATGTGAAACATAAGAAAAACAACAGATCTGGAGAACAGATAAAGAGAAAATATAAGAATTATTGGACTACCTGAAAGCTGTGACGAAAAAAAGAACCTTGATACAATAGTGAAATAAATAATCCAAGAAAATTATTCCAGTGACAGAACATCAGAAGAAAGCAGAAATAGAAAAAAATCTTCTGATCACCATCTCAAAGAGATTTTTTTGTGGAAAACACACAAGAATGTTTTGGCCAAATTTTAAAACCCCCAGATCAAAGAGAAAAATTTGCAAGAAACAAGAAAAAAACAATTCAAATACTCATGGAGCTACAATTGTACAAGACTTAACAATCACAATAAAAGACCACAAGTCCTGGAATGCTATCTACCAGCAATCAAAAGAACTAGGTCTGCAGCCAAAAACATCATATCCAGCAAAATTATCCATTAATATTGAATGAGAAAAAAATAGACTTCTGATAAACTTGAAGATTTTCAGGACTTTCTATCAACCAAACCTGAGCTCAATAGAAAATTTAATATAATAGAACTGTTTTCAAGGACAAGTTCAGAGTACCCTGAACTTTGTGAATTTATTTATATGAAATGATGCAGAGTGAAAGAAATATAATCAGAAGAATTTATATAAAATAACATAAATTTGTAAAAACAAACAACTTTGAAAGACTATAAAAGTGATCCACATAATGACTAATAACAATTTCAGAGGACTGATGATGGACTCAGTATAGAATGTAGAATGTATATTTTGAATATATAAAAATGATCAGTGCCAAGTGAAAAAATTAATTTTACTTGACTATGCATATTTGTTATATAAGTATTGTTTTTGTTTTTCTATTTTATTAATGGGTTGGAGGAAGATATGAAGTAGAAAAAAAAATTTGTTAGTTGAAAAAAATTAAATCCGATAGTTTCCTCATTTGTAAAATAAGGAGGCTGAGCTAAATAACCACTGAGGTGACTTCCACATCTAAAGCCTATGATCTTATTCCAAGCAAATTTTAACCTACGCATTAGGTTATACATATATAGTTGTATAGTTTTTATCTAGAATTTAAATTTATGGCCAGAGCTGTGATTTTATTGATGTGATTATCTCCCTTTGAGGAAATTCTTTCTACCAATACAGATCAGCTACTGCTTTGGAACTGATAGTTTCAGAGAACTGTACAGGGCACTGAGAGATTCAGTGATTGTCCAGAGTCCCACACAGCAAGTATGTGTCATACCTAAGATGTGAACTTAGGTTTTCCTGACTCTGAGATGAATCATCCAGTTAGTCAATAAACATTTATGAAATACCTACTACAAGGTAGGCATTATGCTTAGTGCTGGGAATACAAAAAGAGACAAAAAAAAACAGTCTCTATGCTCAAGAAGCTCACAATCCAATTTTAACACTATTTTTTTGCACATAATAGTATTTGAAGATAGTAGTTTTGAACATAATAGTATTAACATTAAAAATGAACACTGTCTAATTGAGAATAATTTACATTCACATTAGCAGATCTACTATGGTACCTGAGGAGCTGGGTCCAAATCCCAATTTAGTATTTCACTGCCTGTGTAAACTTGGATACACTGTGGCACCCCTCTGGAACCCAATTTCCTGATTTGTAAAAAATAAAGGGTTTGATGATATGATCTCTAGGGTCTCTTTGAGCTATATATCCTATATTTTTAGGTAAGCAATGTACTCATTATATACAAAGGACAAAAATAATAGGGTGAAAAAATGCCTTTCCCCCGAATGCTACTGGCCAAGGTTATAACTGTAAAGTTTCTAATGAAGCAACTTCTGCCACCCCTCACTCTTCCTATCAAATCACAACACAGTATGGAGTTTTGGGGACCATACAAAGGTGTAGAAGATTAGAACTAAGGAGGAGAGATTAAAAAACATCCTTGTCAGCTTCACTAATAGTCATGATACTATTTACAAACTGGAAATGGAAAAAGAGAATTGATAGTTCAGAGAATATTTCTTTCTACTGTTCCAAATATAATTTGAAAGATAGACTACAGGGATTCTGAGGACCTAAGTTCAATTCTTGACTTAATATCGAAATCCTCAGAATCTATATCCTCTACTTTTTCTACTACATTATGTTGTTCTAGATAGGTATATAGCACTATTATTTATAATTTATGAAATAAAAAATTATTTGCTTTATATAAGTGCCCATTGGAACAACCAAACTATCCACTTATATAATATGAAAATATTACAATTTATACCTAGCGAGCAGTTGCTTTGCATTCTTCCATCAGTTGAACAGCGCAGCATAGTGCCTACTACACGGCCTCCCACCACAATGACACGTACATCCCGGCCATGGGATTCCTTTATATACTTCTGGAATAGGTATGGAGCTTCATGGCGAATAAGATGGCTTAGATCAGCCAAGTGATGCTTATCTCGAGCCAGGAAAACAGCTTTACCTTAAGTAATAAGAAAACAAAAGGGTGCTAAAGTAATTACATTATGGGCAATTGATAATTAATTCTGTCTCCTTTTTGGCACCCATCTCCCAATACCCAATACCATGATACTTAAATCAATAATATTTACATTTTTCACAATGAATTGACTTAGTGTCCATGAACAGTCAGAACAATGGTTTTTCTCTTCACAAAAATTAAATTCTGATTCTTTTGGCTTAATATTTTCATCACTTAAATTCTCTGATATTTTAAAGATAATTTAAAGAGGTCTATAAAGGGGTCAGTCTGCAGAAATATATAATTATCATCATGAAAAGCAGGTCAATCCAATAAGCATTTTTGAAGTACTTACTGTGTGCAAGGTACAGGGGATACTGACAAAAGTGTTGAGTTTACAATAAGTAAATAGATAATATGCATGGTATTGAAAGGAGAAGATAAAGCATACTAGAACATACAACAACTAGAAGGATCAGAACAGGCTTCCTTTGGGCTAGGGGTTTCCAATGATTGTCAAGGGGACAAGCTCTGTTCTTTGTATGGGAAATAGTTGGAAAATAATTATATTAACCTATTGAAATATTACAAAAGTCATCGTGAAAAAAAATTGTGCAATGGAGAGAGAACAGGGTAGAATGAGGAAAGATTTATTACAGTATATCTAAATGTTTTGGAAGAGACTGTGGAAGGGATAATTCTCTGTTAACTAAAATCAAATGAATAAGCTTTGGATACAAAACCCTTTCCATACTTAGCTGGAAAATAGTGATAAAGACTCTGTGAAGCATGAGCTAATTTTCTTTGTAATGAGCAGAAACTTATTTCTAATCAGTGATGTTACAAAATCTTTGGTGTACTACTAAAGAAGCATATTCCATTTTTACTAAATGTGCCTTAATTCCATTTATAGCAACTTATTTTTGTGAAAATTTTACTTATAATAACTTGTCTTTGTGAAATCAAGTTTCTCTAATCTGTTCTCAAACAAACAGGAATAAACAAAGTGGAAGTTGAACATTTGCAGATGATCTCTTTCTAAAGTTATACCAAGAATGGTATACCCAAATTGGTTAGTTGACTAGAAACAGAATTAAGGGCCTCATCAATTAATCTGATTGTGTTCTGATAAATATTTAACAACTTTATAATGTGAGAAGTGTTATATAAATAAAAATTTACTAAGCACTTATTATGTGCCTGAAATAATGCTAAGTATTCTAGACACAAATAAAGACAACCTTGACCTTAAGAAGATAGATCTAACAGGAAAACAACACACAAGAAGAAACTGAAAGTGGAAGTGAAGATGGCATCATGACATTGAGGAAAGCAGTGGAGCTGACAAGGAATGAACTGGTTGGGCTTCTGAGGCTAATGGGATGCTACACTGGGGGTTTGGGAGGAGTAATTTATTAAATAGAATTGTCTTCATGAAAGAAATTAATTTTTTTTACTTCTTACATGGTACAAGGAATCTAATTCCTTTCATGCTGAATTGGAAGTATAGAGATGTTTATTGAAAGGCAAGGGATAAAGCTTTTGGTAAACTCTTACGATGGATGATGGCACATGAACCAAGCTTTGAAGAAAACCAAATTTTCTATGAGAAGGAAGAAAGAAGGATATTCTAGGCATGGGGACAACTTATAAAAAGGCCTGAAAATAGGAGATAGAAGGCTAAATTCTGGCTATTGTAACTAATTTGACTAAAACCAGAAACATTTAATTTGCACGGTTACATTACAAATACATTTTTCTGTGTGACAGGAAGCATGTGCACTTTTGAAGCATTACAGGTTTTTGTTTATTCATTTATTTATTATAGTAATTTGTAAATGTCATGATCATGAGTGCAATGATTTCAGTGTTTTAGTTTGATTAGGCCAAACTGACTTATGGTTTCTCAATTTGTCATCAGATTATGTTTAAACTGCCAGAAGGAATCAGTGCAAACTGAATGGCATGCATATAACTCTTATTTGCAAGAGTTTATAAAAGTTTTTTAAATCATATTTTACCACAAATTTATGTGAGCAAGCATTTTCATTTTATTATTGTTTAATTTAAATCAAAATAGGGAAATAAACTTGATTTGGAACCAGATTGAAGACTATGTTTATCAGATACTCAAACACTGCAAACCTTTGTTCAGATAGTTTAACATCAAAATTAAGTTACTATGTGATTACCGTATTAAATGTTTTCTAATATATAACTTATTTCATTAAAATGTAATTTATATTTGATAAAATTTTTAGAGCAAAAAAATTTATATGGAGTCCTGCAGATGAAATAAACATATAAGGTCTAGCTGGATTACTTCTTTTAATTTTTTCACAATGTTGCAATAAAACATTTATAATTGTGACGTTGAGTTTTAATTTTTTTTGTGGAGTTTTTATAAATAAGAGAACATTTTGGAGGCTAGGGCTAAAGCTTTCACTGTAGTTACTGTAGGCATATAATGAATAAATCAAAAAATATTATGATCATCATAATAAATTATTCCAGCCCCACCCCACCACCAGGCTGGGGTTAAGTGACTTGCCCAGGGTCACACAGCTAGGAAGTGTTAAGTGTCTGAGACCAGATTTTAACTCGGGTCCTCCTGAATTCAGGGCTGGTGCTCTATCCACTGCGCCACCTAGCTGTCCCCTATCATAATAAATTATAATGAATATATCTTTTTTTGTTTGTTTTATGTTAAAGGAGAGCATTTGGCTATTGGAACATTCCCTCAAAACACAAGGAATCACTGGACCATGATACCAATTACTATATAAAAGTCAAGAATATGAAATAAGCCTGGAGGGGGTCAGATTATAAGAATTTCAGATGCCAAATTTTCTTTTTATCATTCATTCATTTATTTATTTATCCTGAGGCTGGGGTTAAGTGACTTGCCCAGGGTCACACAGCTTGTTAAGTGTCTGAGACCATATTTGAACTCGGGTTCTCCTGAATTCAAGGCTGGTCCTCTATTCAGCCCCACTGCGCCTCCTAACTGCCCCCCAGATGCCAAATTGAAGAGTTTAAATTTTATCTTTTAAAAAAAAAAAAAAATTTATCTTAAAGATAATAGTTGAGCCCCACTGAAAGTTCCTGAGCAAAGAGAAAAATATGGTTATTACTAAAGATTATTTTGCTACAGGATAGACTTTTAATAATAAAACACAAGTATGTCCTTAACAATTTCTTTTATGAAATGAGTTACATTACAAATGAGTTACATTACAAAGAAATGAGTGATAATAGTTATTTTTATCTATGATAGTCATATATTGTTCAGATCAATACTATTTTGCAAGCACTTTAAGTGTAAGCAAGCTTCATTACAATATTATTTAATCATCAAAGAGTCAAATTGGATTGTCTGAAATGACTTAAATTAGTATGGCTCCAACTTCAACCAGTTAATCACTATTATATATTGCTTACAACACAAATGAAGCTCTTGAAAACCTAAATGTCCATTAACACTATTTTTTCTTACATTATATTTTCCTAGAACCAATTAACTTCAGGCTGAATATGCAGGTGTGATCAGCTAAATTTTTAAAGGTAAATTTAAATGTTACTCAATTCTAATTAATTTTATTAAGGATCCACTATGTGACAGGCAGTAAGCTAGATTGGGAATATAAAGAGCTTGTAGTCTAGCAGAAAAGATATGACATGATAACTAAAAGCATCCAGGTGGATTAGTGGATAAAGTATTGGTCCTGGAGTCAGAAAGACCTGGGTTCAAAGCCTACCTGTGGTACTTCGTAGCTGTATAATCTTGGGCAAGCCATCCAAAATCAGTTGCTTTGATTTCCTCAGTTGTGAAGATGGGACAGTAATAGGACCTACCTCCCATGGTTGTTGTGCGGATCAAATAAGATAATATGATTAGAAGTTGGAACCAGTTTGGGGAGTTTTAGACTAAGCAGCCTGGCCATGTGTGTCACTGAAGGTTTCTGAGAAATGAGATTTTTGAGATTTGTGCATAAGGAAAGCCTACTCCTGTGTGAGAAAAACAGAAGTAGGGAAAAATAGAGTGGAAGCAGGTAGATCAGTTAGAAGGCTACTAGAATAGTCCAGGAAAGGCAATGTGGATTTGAATTAGGGTAACCATTGGGAATCAAAAAGAAGTAATGATTTTGGGAGAAAATGAAATAATATCTTGGTACTTGGCAATTGGTGGGACTCTCCATACCCTTATCATCTTGCTTATTTTCCCCCCTCTCCTTTCCCTGCATCCTCTTTATGTGTTATTTCTTTTAGAAAGTACAAGTAATTTAAAGGTCTGTCTTACTCATTAGTATCCCTAATACTTTAGCACAATGCCTGAAACACCGTGAAAGTTTAATAAATTTTCTCATCTATTTTTTAGTCTTATCTCTGATTTTAATATCAGCAATATAAAGTCTATGGACAAATGAATCTTTGCCTTTCTTTTAGTCTTGAGCTAGAACTTCTTACCTCTACTTCAAAATAATTCCATGATACTTTGTATTCATTACCAACTATACTTTATAAATATTAGCTATTGCTATTATGGCTAACTAATGGGTTTTCCAATTTCTTTCTATAGTGTCTCTAAAAATCCCTGTTTCAGAAACTGCTTTCTTCTTGATTCAAAAATTATTTCTTACTACTATGGTCTAGTCAATATCTAGAAAGAAACAGAGAAAAGAAGAAAATATAGCTGCTTTCATTTGATCAAGAAAAAAATAAATCCAGTCCATACATAAACTATTCCTTATTACTTCCCCACTCTGTGTGTGTATGTGTGTGTGTGTGTGTGTGTGTGTGTGTGTGTGTGTATGTATATCAATTATACACACCTCTATGACCCCGTGTATTCTTCACGACCATTGGAAATTCCAATACTTCTGCTTCATCAATCATTTTAGCAAAATTTTCATGACCACCTGTTTTAAAGAAAACAAAACATAAAAAGTTTCATAATTGTTCTCTTCTAAACTGTATTTGAAAAAAAGGAGGTCAAAGGGAAAGATTACTTTGATGATCAAAATCTTTTAAATTTTAGGAAGAAAACAAACTGGAAAAATAAGGATTAATTTTAGTTCCAAACTACCTGTACATTTTAGAGTAGATATGAGAAATCTTAAACCCCCTCATACTTATTATCTAGCCTTGATAGATATTTCACCAAACTTCTCAATACCCACAATCTATATCTTTGCTCTAACTCAGGTATCCATAGAATTATTAATACTTTAAAAATTTCATCATAACCCATAACTGTCACTTTCAAGCTCTTCAACTCTGAAATTATCATAACCTCCTATCATTTTTTTCTTCCTAAATCTATTTTTCATTCTGTCCTCTTTTCCCAGATCACCACTCTGTTCCAGCCTCACTTATCTCCCTTCAGTTAACCAGTCCATTACATACTTTTTCCCATTGTGAATTCTTTTGCTCCCTTGTAATGCCATTATTCAGTCTGTCAATATGAAAATTATTTTCACTCCCTACCACTATCATCCTTCTTTCCTGATGATTATAGGAAGAAATGATTTTCAGATATGCTAAGTGTATTCCATATTATCACATTTCAAATGGGGTAATAGGTATTGCCTTATTAGTGTTGGGATGTAGACCAGGAAGGTTTTTGCTAAAGTTAAGTTCTACTCTGGAATCAAAGAATGTCAGAGCTAGAAGAAAGTCTAGATATCACTTATTTCAACCTCCTCTTTTTATAAATAAAAATGAACAGCCCTCCAGAGTCAGGCTGTCCCATTCATTCTACTAATTCCTTTAGAGTGAAAATATTCCCTTTTAAAAAAATTTTTTATTTAATAGTTTTTATTTACCAGATATATGCATGGGTAATTTTACAACATTGACAATTGCCAAACCTTTTGTTCTAATTTTTCCCCTCCTTCCCCTCCCCGCCCCATGGCTGGTTAACCAATACATATTAAATATGTTAAAAGTATAAATTAAATACATGTATACATGCCCAGACAATTGTTTTGCTGTACAAAAAGAATCAGACTTTGAAAAAGTGTACAATTAGCCTGTGAAGGAAATCTAAAATGCAGGCCACATACATCAGAATTAATCATCATATAGTATTGTATACAAGATCTCCTGGTCCTGCTCATTTCACTCAGCATCAGTTCACATAAATTAGATTGAAAATATATCTATTTTAATTCCAGATATAATTTGAAGTGGTTATTGAAGCCTAGGTTTTTATGTCTTTTCATTCACATATATTTGACAAATGTACCTGTTAGTTGAGCTAACATCATTTCATCAAGTAAAAAAGAGTAATAAAAAAAAATCTGGCATGGTAGTTTATACTTTTACATACAGTCCAGGAGGAAAAAAGCACTAGACTGCACGGAAGTCAAGAGTCCTATGTTCAAAGACCTTTAAGCCAAAAGTGATGATACAGATAAATTAGTCCAACTCTCAACCTTATCCCCATTTTCCATATGAGAAACTGAGGCCCAGAGATAGAAATTACTTAAGGTTATAAACCAAATTAATGGCAAAACCAAAAATTGGAAAACAAGTTTTCTAATTATCAGTATAGTGTACATTCTGCTATTCTGGATCAAATCCAAAGTTTTTTTTAGTATCCAAGGATATAATTTATCTGGCATCTGCAGCTTGTGCTAATTTAAAGTAATTAAGTACTATTTTAACATTTCCTTGTTTATTTTGGACATGACAAAACCTAAGAGTTGGAAGACATTCATAGGATCAGAAAATTAGAAGTTTAGACCAGCAAAGGACATTAGAAATCATCTACCAAATATTTCCTTTTAAAGATGTGGAAACTGAGGCACTAATAATTTATAACTAGCCCATGGTCACATAGGCATTAAGTGGCAGAGCTAGGACTTGAAACCAGGTGCTGACTTTAAAATCAGAACTTTTTGTACTTCACCTCAGCCTTGGTCTTCTTATCATTTAAATAAGAACACCTACAATGATTCTACTGTGCCCCTTTATTCCTCTCAACTACCATACCATAGGTCCATTTCTTAAATCTGTGGTTTGCAACTCCATATGGTGTCTTGTAACCGAATGTGCAGGTTGCAAAAATGATTTATTACTAGAAAATGTTTGATTTGTATCTATTTTATATACCTATATACCTGGAGAGTCATGTAAACTTTCTCAGGCAAAAAGGGGTAGCAAGTGGAAAAAGTTTAATAAGTCCTGGCACAGGTTATCTTTTTATAATCACCTACACTCACCACCTCTTCAGTCTTCCCATCACTCACTTCTCAACTCTTTGGCTACCACTTAATTATTAACAACTACTTTTATACAAGGTGATATAGATGACAGAATGTAAGCTCCTTAAATTGCAGACTATTTTATTTGTCTCAATATCCCCAGTGTTTATAGCACAATATCTGGTACAAAGTATGTACTTAATAAATATTGATTTATCTTCTAAAACCAAGTGTATTTTAGGATTCTGTCCTAGGATTATATATATATATTTTTTTAAGTGTTTCTTTTTATTAATTATAATTATAACTTTTTTTTTTTTGACAGTACTTATGCATGGGTAATTTTTTACAACATTATCCCTTGCACTCACTTCAGTTCTGAATTTTCCCTTCCCTCCTTCCATCCCCTCCCCTAGATGGCAGGCAGTCATGTTAAATATGTTATAGTATATCCTAGATACAATATATGTGTGCAGAACCGAACAGTTCTCTTATTGCACAAGAATTGGATTCAGAAGGTAAAAATAATAAAAAGAAAAACAAAAATGCAAACAGTTCACACTCATTGCCCAGTGTTCCTTCTCTGGGTGTAGCTGATTCTGTCCATCATTGATCAACTGGATTTGAATTACATCTTCTCTTTGTTAAAGATATCCACTTCCATCAGAATACATCCTCATACAGTATTGTTGTTGTCACTCAGCATCAGTTCATGTAAGTCTTTCCAAGCTTCTCTGTATTCATCCTGCTGGTCATTTCTTACAGAACAATAATAAGGAAAATCTATTCTTAGATGCATTATTTTCACTATTGATTAGAGAAATGAAAATTAAATGCTACCTCAAAATGCCTATCAGATTGACTAATATGACAGAAAAAAACCAACAGTAAATGTTGGAAGGGTTGTGGGAAAATTAAGATACTAATGCAATGTTGGTAGAGTTGTGAACTGATGCAACTATACTGGAAAGCAATTTGGAACTAAGCCCAAAGGGCTATTGAAATATGCATATCCTTTGATCCAGCAATACCACTACTAGGTCTATATCCCAAAGAGATCATAAAAAGGGAAAATGATCAGGCTGATTTCAGAAAAACCTGTAAAGACTTAAACTGATGCAAAGTGAAATGAGCAGAACCAACAAAACATTGTAACAGCAATATGATATAGTGATCAGTTTTGGATGATTTAGATATTTTTAGCAATATGATGTGCTAAAACATTTCCTAAGTACTCATGATGAAAAATGATTCTACTTCCTAAATCAAAGCATATTATTTTTTACTTTTTTTTTGTCTGTGTTTTCTTCCACAAAATGACTAATATGTAAATATTACATAAATATAATTACGTGAATATAATCTACATAAAGTTCTTCACTGTCTCGGGGAATGGGAAGGGAGAATTTGGAATTCAAAATTGAAAAAAACATTTAAAAACCTAAAGGCAAGGTTTTTAAAAAAAATTCCTTGCATTGTAGATGTGCAAAAAGGGAAAATTACTGCACAAACAGATCCCATAACTGCTCAATGGTATTTTTTGTTTCATAATGTAAACAATGAAGATAATCAGAGAAAGGAAGAACAAAGTCATCTGCCTTGATTAAAGCCCAAGAATTTCTGTTGCACACTCTTCCAAAGATTACAGTGCCTCACTGATTTGTACCAATGTTTAAAAGTATCTTCTTGCTATTATTGAAAGACTGAAAGGGAAAGAAATGTGGGTTTATAAAATACTAACATAAATAGGAAAATATTACATCCTCCTATGAAGTTTATATAATTTTCTTTGCAGATGTCTCCCAATCTACTTAACAAACCTTTATCTTTATTCTGACCTCTATAATCTTGGACCATCAACTCTCAGTAAAACGTATAGAGTTAATGTCACAAAAAATTCATTATCTATGAATTTCCAATTCCCCTATTGTTGTTGAGAACAAAAACAAATCTTTTGATTACCAAGGTGGGCAACCTTAGCCATTCTCAACTATTCCTTATCTCCTGTTCTCAATCAGGTACCAAATTTTGTCAAGTCTATCTCTTATAGCTCATATCCATCTACTTGTCTTTTCTCACAAGAATACTGCCCTAGTTCTACCTTAACACTTCTGGTTACCTTCTTCAATCCTCCACATACCTCTCAAAATAATAAAATAAAATACAAATTTCTGGCATGGGATTCAGAGCTTGCATGATAACAATTCATCATTTCACACTAGTTCCTCCCTTATGAACTCTACACTATAGCCAGATTGACCTCTATGCCATGATTAGAATTTGAGAAATCAGTTTTTGCTTCCATACCTTTGAACATGTTATTTCTTATACCTGGAATACATTATCTCCTCAACCGCACCTTTTAGCATTCTTAGTTTCTTTTAAGGCTTAGCTTTAGGCACTATTGCTTACAGGAAACCTTTCCTGGCACTTCTATCTTGCATTTACTTTGTTTTTGAAAAATATTTTGGGGGAAGTTAGGTGGCACAGCAGACAGAGCACTGGACTCAGAATCAGGAAGACTCATCTTTATGAGTTCAATCCTGGCTTCAGACACTGTGTGACCCAGGGCAAATCATTTCACTCAGTTCCTCAAATGTAAAATGATCTGGGGGGAAAAAAAATGGACAAACCACTCCAGTATCTTTACCAAGAAAACTCCAAATAGGGTCATGGAGAGTTGCTACAAGTGAAATAACTGAAGAACTAACACAATTTTTAGCCTCCAGTGGAATATAAGTTCCTTGAAAGCAGGGACTTTTTGTCTTTCTAATCCCAAATCTTCGTACAATGCCTCAAATTTGGTGGATACTTTTAATGAAAGTTTGCTGAACTGAATGGTAATTAAATTCCATTATTTCTTATCTTATATTAAAGAGTCAAAGGAGATGCCAGGATTCCCTAATTATCCTACTTAAATTGTTGAAAATCCAAAGTCTTTTAAGTTATAATTCTATGAAGTCTCCCATCCTGAATTTTCCTTTAAGCATTTGTTCATTCCTTTGAAACTGTCACTTGATTCTAGAAGCATTCTATATTTTCCTATTGAGGGTCTCACCATAAGAGAAGGTATCTGGAAGAGGAACACCATGGCCAGCTAGCTCTTGGAAAGTCCAGAACTTATTGACACAATTCAGGATTGCTTGAGGCCGGTTCATCAGCCGGCATCCCATCTTCTCCAGGTGACGTAAGACAGTGATATCACTATCACTCTGTACCCAAGGTGTTGGTACCCTTACTACCACCACCTGAGGATAGGCAGTAATCAACTCCCCATTGATTCGGAGACCTGCAAACAGAGAGAAGAAATGTGAGTGCATTAATTTAAAAGGTTCAAAGTAGTCAGCAGAAAAGATGTAACAAAGCGCAATACTACAGATATTCCAAAGCACAGTTCATTATAATAACCTGCATTGTTATTGATCATTAAGATTCATGATGACTAACAATTCAAAACTATGACAATCTCCATAGTTTCATAACTTCATAGTTTAATAAAAGTAGACTAAAGGTTATATTACATTGGAATGAGGAGGGATATTTTCTTCATTTTGTATTTTTTTAAATAACACTAAATTCATTATTAAAATCCTCAAATTCTCATCCCGAATTTTTTTTCAACATGACTCTGTTAGTGAATGTAGCTTTACTTTTATAGGTCATACATCTATATCCTAGAGCCAGAAAGAACTCTTGAGACCAATTGCTTGGTCCAATTACATTTAATTTAATTATCATTTGTTAAAAGTTTATTACATGATTGGACTACCTGCCAGCTGGGGAAGGAGCTGGAGAGAAGGAGGGGAAAATTAGAACAAAAGATTTTGCAAGGGTCAATGTTGGAAAAATTAACCATGCATATGTTTTGTAAATAAAAAGCTTTAATTAAAAAATAATAAAGAGTTGTGTAATAAAGAGTTTATCTATAAAGAAAAATAAACATAGTTCCTGGTCTGAACATACATAGTAACATGATATGCTTTATCATACTGTGAAAATGGGCACTCATTTGAATTTGTAAGAACCCTGGGAAGATTCCATGACCTTCTGTGGTAAACAGTTTTAGTATTCTTAGAATCAAAAACTTTTTTTCTCAGGTGAAAGATTTATAAAATTATTTCCTCTTTGGATTATTTAGATCAAACTATGTAAGGAGATACTGAATGACTAACCTTAAATATATTAAGACTGCAATATGAAAAATGCCAAATACTTTTAATTTCTTTAACTATCAAACAGAAGAAATAGATGATGATGGAAAAAGAATGCAAATTATATTTAAATAGGAAAAAAATCTTGACTATGAGTTCTGCAATCTCCCATTTCCTCACCTCTCCTTCACTTCTCAATCCAATAAATTAGGATTCCAATTCTACTACTTGATTGAAGGTTACTAAGGTTTAATCTTATTTAACTACTAAATTAAATAGTCTTTCCTCAATCCTTAATCTATTTGATCTCCTTTATAGTTTTTTACCCTGTTAATTGTCACTCCTTCCTTTGGATCTCTTTTCCTGGAACATCATCTACTTAACCACTAAGAGTGAGTAATCCTCAAATACTCTATCCTTGACTGCTTCTCTTTCTAAATCTTCAATTGGTGATCTTATCAATTTCTATGGGTTCAATTACTATCTCTATGAAGATAATTCCCAAATCTACATAGTAAATACTGAATCCTGAACTCTGAGGGGACCATATTACAATTGTTTATAAAAACAAGACTCCTATTAGATGACGACCCACAAATAGTTTGGCTCAACTTGTTTAAAAGAACTCATTATATTTAACCCAACTACATCCCTCCTTTCCAAAGTTCTCCACTTTTTGATGACACCACCATCCCTCCAGTCTTTCAAGTCCTCAAACTAGGAGTCATCCTAGATTTTTTCCTCTTTCTTAAATCTCCTATCTAAATAGTTGTTAATTGCTGACTTTTCTCCCATACCAACTCTTGTCATGTACAAACAGTTTTTATTTTACTGATATGGATTTGCCTGTGGATACAAAAAAGGGAGGGAAGGAAGAGGCAAACAGTTCAAGGACATATAGGGGTCAGGGACACAGAAGTGAGGGCAAAATGAGAAACATGTAGTATATGCTGGAGCTAACTAAGTGGGGAACTGGCTGGAATTGAGAGGAAGAACATGCAGACACAAACAGGAAAGGAGGAGCCAGAGATAGATACCCAAGCATGGATGTATAGAAGATAGACAGGCAGAGGCTGAACTTATGGGCAGGTAGGTGGAATGGGGCAAATGTTTCTTTTGGATCTGGAGGTCTCAAGTCAAGCCCCCACTCTAGAATAGGCACTGGTCTCTGCACATCTTTGTCTTGGACAGCTTTTTTTTTCTTGGTATGGAGCTGAAGAGTAGGACCTGAGAGCACAGTATTATACAGTAAAGTTAACATAGGTGGTTTTTTAAAAATTATTTTCTTTCAGAATTTTTTTGGGCAAGATTCAATTTGAGTAATGTGAATTTATATAAAGTGAGAAGTCTGTCTACTCTTTTCTCCAATCACAGAGTTACTACCCTAGTCTTTAGTGGATTTTATTTTCCTTTAGGATAAAATGCAATTTTTTTTTCACCTTCTTTCTGGCCTTATTTTATAATAAGGCCAGAAACTTTCCATTTCAGTTAAGTTAGTTTGCTAGCTCTTCTCTGCTCACAATTTTTCTTACTTGCCTGTGTTTTATCAGAAGTTGTTACCCATGCTTAAAATATACCCTTACTTTCATGTTACAAAATTTTTAGCTTTCTTTAAAGCACAATCATGCTATCTTCACCAGCCCTTTCCTGATCCTCTCAATTATTAAAATACTCTTCCTCTAGAAATAATTTTGCATGTATTTTGTATTTATTTGCTTACAGCCTCCACTATAAATCATTCAGGGAAGGAAAAGTTTCATAAAAGTTTCAGTATTCCCACACAGTGCCCTGCCCATAGAAGGAGCTTAAAATATGTTTATGAACTAGAGAGAAGAGAATCTCCTATACACACCTTTTTTTAAAACAAAAAAAAAAACTATTTTATTGATATTTCTATATCATAGTACCAAAACTTTCCTTAGAGACAAAAATCTTATCTAACAATGAAAAATATTCTATTCTAGTAATATCTCTATCTTCCTGGTGTAAGGAAGGAGTTTTCTGTATATTTTTAAAGAATAAAACCATTACTTGTTGAATGTTTTGTCACAGAAGAAAATGGTAGGAAGGAACTTTAAGATTATTTAGTTTTATAATCCAGTGTAGCTTGTGGAACTGATGTTGGACCAATTTCAACTATTTTCACTTGGCATGAAGAGATCTACATATATATTGTAACATTTCTGAAGTGCCTACTATATATATATATATATATATATATATATATAGGTCTGTGTTAGAGACTGCAGGTACTAAGATTTTTAAAATGTTAATCTCTAATCACTAAGACTTGTTTTAAGAGGGTGGGGATGATGAGGGATACAACCTATAAAACAAAGTATATAATTAAGATAGAGACTTGAGGGAAGAAAGATTCTGAATAGCCAAGAGGAGAGATTTCATGAGAACCACAGTGGATAGATCTTGCAAATTTATAAATGCAGAGTAAAGTACATTGAATTCAGAGAAAATTGGTATGCAATATATTTTGGTTTGCAATATAAAGTATCTGTATAATATTTGGAAGTGGTGTGAAATGAGACTAGAAAGAAAAGCAGATTTAGTTTATGAAATAACTTCAAGCCGGGATAAAAAATAATTTATTCTACAGCCAAGGAGGAGCTCAATCTAAGGTTTTTGAGAATAGCATTAATCTTAGGAAGATTAGTTTTAGGCAACTTTATGGGGAGTGAATTAGAAAGGGGGATATCTGAAAGAAGTGTGGTTGTACGTGGAACAAAAGTGAAACAAGTGAAGGGTAAGGAACAGAAGCCAAAGATATTGTCAAAGTCAAATCACTAAGACTTGACATCTGATGACATGAAAGTGGAAAAAAAACACTTAATTTTAACTCCAAAATTGTGAACCGAAGTTATTGAGAGAGATAGGAGTGCCTTCAACAGAAGCAGCAATTATTTAGAAGCGAAACAGATTTAGGGCTTGAGTAAAGTAATTACCCTTTTTTGACATCGAGAAGAGAAGAAATCAATTCATTTCTTGGAGTAAGTGAAGTCCATTAAAGACTACTGGTCTTTAAGCAAAAGCATGGTAATCTATACTGGGTGGTATGTTGTAAAATGGATTTTTTTGTTCGGGTACAAAGTAGATTTATATATCCTCTGAAGTCTCCTCTAATTCTGACATTGTGTGATTGTAAGAAGCTGACAGGACAACTAAGAGGAGATGCTACAAATCCATTAAATTAATATTTATTAACTGGCAATTATTATATACAAGTCAAGTCAAATCAAGAAACATTTATTAAGTGCCAGATACTGTACTAAGAGCTGGGAATACCATAATAAGTCAGACTTCTTTTCAGGCATAAAGAGAGGGCCAAAAGCTTTTACACATATTTTCCAGATGGTAGGGGTACTGCATCCTGAGCTTACACAATGTAAAATAGAAAACTGTATATTACTTTGTCATAGAGTTTAGGTGAGGAGAGAAACTCTCACATCAACAACTGGTGGATATCTCTAGTGTGCAGAGAAGAAGCTAGTAGACAGACGGAGACTGAATATTAGATAAATAAAACATGTTAGTGGGAGGAATCTGCTGGAAAAAATGGAATATGATCAAGAGTATGTGTAGATAGACTGGCCTTGACTAGGAAAAGGCCCCAACTTTTCAAAAGAAATTAAAACAAAGTAGAATATTAGGAAATGATATCAAGTGGGTATGAGATAAGAACTAGAAGAGGCCATATTATAAAATGACAGGAAAAGATAATGATAAACATTGGATGGAATGTAGGAAAATTGGGACACTAATACATTGCTGGGGGAGTTGCGAACCATTCTGTAGAGCAATTTGGAACTGTGCCCAAAGGGTTACAAAACTGTGCATACCCTTTGATTCAGCAGTGCCACTACTGTATCTGTATCCCAAAGAAATCATAAAAGAGGGGAAAAAATCCACACGTGTAAAAATGTTTGTAGTAGCCCTTTTTGTAGTGCCAAAGATTTGGAAAAAGAGTAGATGCTCACAGATTGGAGAATGGTTGAATAACTAATGGTATATGAAACTAATGTAATATTATTTTTCTATATAAAATGAAAAACAGGCTGATTCTAGAAAAGCCTGGAAAGATTTAAATTAACTGATGCTGAGTGAAGCAAGTAGAGCCAGGAAAGTATTGTACACAGAAACAACATGATTATGTGTTGATCAACTATGATACATTCAGTTCTTCTCAGAAATTCAGTGATTCAAAGCAACTCCAATAAACTTTGGAGACCAAATGTGGATCAACACACTATTACCTTTTTTTTCCTTCATGATTTTTCCCTTTTGTTCTGCTTTTTCTTTCCCAACATGACTAATATGGAAATATATAAAAAATGAATGTACATGTATAACCTAAAAAAATTAATTACATTTTTTTAAAAAAGAAGAAAAAGAAGCCATGGTGAATGGCTTTCAATTTTTTTGGTAGGGGGATAGGAGTTGAAGTAGAAAGGAAAATTGAATAAATGTTTTGGGCTGTCCTTTTCATTATTAGTCAGTTGTCTAATATTGATCACTGTAACCCAACTCAAAATATGAGGTGTTACTAAATTTTCACTTTCTATCTGTAGTACATAAGGCTAATCTGATGGGTTAACTGTAATTGTAAGTTTAATTATCATTTTAAGATATTTTCTACATAGAAACTTTTGAATATGTTTTTCTTGAAGCACAGTCATTTATAGTTTCATAAATTTGCTTTTCCAAATTTCAATAATGTTTTCTTTTAACTTTTATGTAAGTAATATTCTTCTTGTCACACTCAGTCTAAAATCAAGAAAGCTTCTCTTAAGATCACTATCAGGGCATTAGTAATCCAAGTGGAAGAGACTGACTTTATCTTGAGATAATTGTTACCTCCCAGTGTCATTAACTATATAATATCTTTAGGTGAACTGTGAACACCAGCCCACCAGTTGTCTCATTCATCCTCCCCATCCCCATACAACAGACATCTGTATCTAAGGACTCAGAGTCAAATATGTGCAAAGATTGAATTACTTCAACAACCCATCCTAAGAGTGGAAAAGAGTGCCTATAAACTATGTTCATGTATCCTGGCCAGTCTGCACTCAATCTCACCAATTAGGACTCTTAAAAAATCTTCAAGAAAGGAAGTTCTTACTGAGAAGTTCAGTTATAAGTGCAGCTTTTCAGTAAATGAACAATCCAGGCTCAAATCCCATTACTGCCAAAGACTAATCTTTCAATTCCTAAATTCATACTGCTATTTATATCAACATGGAGAAAGTTGTCAGACCAAAAGAAATTGTGGGCCCAGAAGTACGTGCACTTATATACAACTTAAATACAAACAAGTTGTAAGTAGGATGAACTGAAGATAATCTCAGAAGAAAGCCATTAGCATTAAGGGGGATATGGAAATGCTTCCTGAGAGAGTAAGATTTTTGTGAGAGTTGAAGTGGGGAGGAAAGAGGAAGTAACTGCTACAAAGACTGGAAAGGGAGGAAATGGCTCAGGTTAGGAACAGCTTTAAAAGCTAAACTGAGGATTTTGTATTTGATTTTGGAGATAACAGGGAATTAGTAGAGTTTATTGAAGGGGAAGAGGGGAGAAGAGAGAAAATAATATGGATATGCTTTAGGAAGATCAATTTGACAGGTAAATGGAAGCTGGACTCGAGTGAAAAAGACCAACCAGAACATTAGTCCCAACAGTCCAGGTATGAGATAAAGGTCTACACCAGGATACTAGTCATTTTAGGGGAGAAGTAAGTACACATAAGACATGTTATAAAGGTAGAAATAGGATGACAACTAACTAGATTGCAAACCTGAGTAGTGTGGTACCCTGACATTAAGAAGAGAGGACAGGGGCAGCTAGATGGTATAGTGAATAGAGTACTGGCCTCAGGAGGAGTACTCCTGAGTACTTAGGAGGGAAAGTACATAGCATCTAGATATTCTATGTGTTTTATATAAAATTATATTCTAAGGATAAGCATGATGATATCTGGAAAGTGTATAAAATATTCAAATCATTGAAAGCTGCAAACAATAATAAAAAAAATGACATTTCTTACTCAGGTTAATTCAAAGGAAAAACTTCTGCAGGATAAAAAAATAATCCTTTGTAGCACATGCAAACTAAAAGTGGTAGCATATTATATTTTCATTACTATTTCCTCCAGAATTTGGCAATATAAGTGTAATGAAGTTCAAATCCAGCCTCAGACACCTAACACTTCCTAGCTGTGTGACTATGAGCAAATCACTTAGCCCCAATTGCCTCAGCAAAAAAAAAAAGAGAGGACAGTAGAGGGGAAAAGGTGAGTTTGGTTTTGGACAGGATGAACTTAAATAGGGAACATCAAGTATAGAATGTCAAACAGTAAGTTGGAGATGAGGTTAGGGCTGCATAAGTCTATCTGAATCATCTGCATAAAGATGACATATCTGAAACCAGTGAGGGCTGATAAAAACAAGCAAAATAGTATAGAGGGAAAAGAGCAAGGATACAGCCTTCAAAAATATCCACCACTAGTGAGAGTGGCTTCAATATAAATCCAACAATGGAAACTGAGAAGTTTAACAGATAAATAAAACCAGGAGAGAGCAGTGCCACAAAAACTTAAAAGAGAGACTATCCAAGAGAAGAAAGATTAGGTCAGAAGCTAATCAGTAAGGGGGTAAGGAAGAGAAGGAAGAAAATGAAAGCACTTATTGCAAATAGTGTTCTTGAGAAGTTTAGCCATACATAAAATATCTAGATACAGGACAGCAGTTAGCAGGGATGGAAGGATCAAGTGAGGGTTTTTGAGGATGTAAGAAATGTGGGTATATTTGTAGCCAGTAGTGAAGTAAAGGTTGAAAATAAATGAATGAGTGGAGATGACAGGCATTTTACTAGAGAAAGAAATGTATTAAGACACTAGGAATATTAAAATACAAACAAAATAGTTATTGCTCTTAAGGGGCAGCAGCAACGAAGATACCACCTGCATAAAGAATATATACAAAATGACGAAAAGTAATTTCAAAAAGGAGAATATACCTTTAGGGTTAAGGGTTAGGGGTAAGAAGAATCAAGTCTCTTGTAATAGTGGCTTTTTAATTAAATGCGTAGGAGTGAATTTAGGAAATACAATAGGATATGAAGATCTGAGAATGTGCAGAGATGTATAATTCTGAGATATGGAATAGGACATAAGAGGAAGCTCATGATATATAACCTCAATTTTCCAGGAGATGAAGCTATTTACTAATAGAGAGGCTGAAGGTGGTATAGGGAATTTGAGAGAGGCAGGGAAAAAGAGTATCCAAGGAACCTGAAATAGTCAACCATGGATGAATAAAAGGATTTCAATGCATCAACAAGGGTCCCATTTTGTAAGGGTTACAGCAGAGGTACATGAATTTCTTTAGTTATATTTGGTAGCAAGGCTTGAAGAAGGATAATCTAAGGTTGAATGAAGATTGTGAAGGGCATCAGACAATAGAACAAAGGGACAAGGAATTAAAAAGTGGAAGCTAGCATTAATTGATTAATTCAAGGTCAAAAATATGAAAAAGGAGAAAAGTGAAGCAAGCTGGAGTAAGGATGATGGATTAGAACAAAGAAAAGTGGAAGAATGAAAGGAAAAGATGTTTTGTTGAGAAAAGAGAGTTTTTAAATGATGAAAGTGATGAGTTATAGGTGATGGTGAAATATAAGATATAACTATGTAAATTATTTGAATGAGTAAAGATGTAGTTCCTGAGAAGTAAGGAGACTGCTGAGCTAAAATGTCAGAGTAATTTAAGGGATTTGAATGGGTACAATGAAATCTGAGAGTAGGGTTTCATATGAGGAGTTATACAGTAAGTTAAACACTAAAATTCTTGATAAAAGAATGGAAAATGAATTAGAATCTGAGTGGTTATAACCATGTGAATCTAGACTAGGTGAAATAAATACATGAAGTGAATCTCAAAGAAGGAGAGATTGTTAAATTATGGATGGTAGAAAGCAAGCCTAGAAATTATAATTCAGAGTAAGGCAAAGGTTGATTTCTGCCCCTATACAACGCCAAGGTGCAACAAAAGATACAATAATCACTAGAAAAAATGGTTAATGGATGTAGTATCTTCTGGAGAAAAATAAATTTTTTCTCAGTGTAAAAGAGGAGTGTTAAGAGTTAACAGTCTGAAAATTTTCCCATTGTTAAAAAACAAACAAACCAGAAACCAGAAAGGAAATAAGTATCAGTTATCTTTAAAATTCGCACTTCATTTCTCCTATGATATGGATAAGTAAAGTATTCAGTCTTTGAGCTCTTAGGATACAACATTATATTTACTGACTCATATTGAACTTGCAGGTCACTTTTAAGTTATAATTTTCTGATTGTTTTCTGTCATTATTTATCCAATCTGGATATGTTTTTTTTTTTTTTAACCCCTCATATAGTACTTTATCACATTTTATCTTGTTAAACTTCATTCCATTATACCAGCTTATTCATATTTTGGGATAATAATTCTGCCATCCCAAATGTTAATGAAATCCCATCTTCTTTTCATCTGCAAATAATGTGCATTTCCCCTCCAGTCATTTGGATAAAGGAATAAATAAATCAAGAATCATTATTCAAAAAGATCTTAACAAGCTAGAATAACAATAGACAAAATCTAATACTTTTTTATAGGGATAAATGTAAAGCCCAAGATTGGAATAAAATAATTACATGAATATAGAATGAGAGAATTACTACATAAAGGTTTTGTGTGAAAAAACCTGGGGTTTTGGATGTGTTGCAAGGTCAATAGGAGTCAAGTACAACAACAAAAGTATTTAATAATTTTAATCTGCATTCAAAGAGACATGACATACACAATAAGAAAGTATTCTATTTGCCAATCCACATCCATATTATTTCTGTTTTGAGGGTCACATTTTAGGAAGAACCTCAACAAACTAGTTCAAGTGCACAGCAGGTAGAGCAAAGAAGATCGTAAAGAAACTGGAGACTTTTTCATAGAACTGATCAGTATTTTCTTAGGGAAGGGCAATAAATTCTACTACTTCATTTCAAAAGGTTTCTACAACTAGGGATAAGAAGAATTTGAAGGAAAAAAAACAAAAAACATTTAGATTCAAAGCATGTAAGTTATTTAAAAGTAGATTGGGAGAATAGTCTACCTCTCAGACCTGTGGAGGAGGAAGGAATTTATGACCAGAGGAGAATTAGAGATCATTATTGATCACAAAATAGAAGAGTTTGATTACATCAAACTAAAAAGTTTCTGTACAAACAATATTAATGCAAACAAGATTAGAAGGGAAGTAACAAATTGGGAAAATATTTTTAAAAGTAAAGGTTCTGACAAAGGTCTCATTTCCAAAATATATAGAGAACTGACCCTGATTTATAGGTAACCAAACCATTCTCCAATTGATAAATGGTCAAGGGATATGAACAGACAATTCTCAGATGATGAAATTGAAACTATTTCCACTCATATGAAAAAGTGTTCCAAATCACTACTGATCAGAGAAATGAAAATTAAGACAACTCTGAGATACCACTACACACCTGTCAGATTGGCTAAAATGACAGGAACAAATAATGATGAATGTTGGAGGGGATGTGGGAAAACTGGGACACTGATACATTGTTGGTGGAGTTGTGAAAGAATCCAGCCATTCTGGAGAGCAATTTGGAACTATGCCCAAAAAGTTGTCTAACTGTGCATACCCTTTGACCCAGCATTGCTGTTATTGGGATTATATCCCAAAGAAATAAAGAGTGGAAAGGGACCTGTATGTGCCAAAATGTTTGTGGCAGCTCTTTTTGTTGTAGCTAGAAACTGGAAGTTGAATGGATGTCCATCAATTGGAGAATGGTTGGGTAAATTGTGGTATATGAAGGTTATGGAATATTATTGCTCTGTAAGAAATGACCAGCAGGAGGAATACAGAGAGGCTTGGAGAGACTCAAATCAACTGTTGCTGAGTGAAATGAGCAGAACTAGAAGATCACTATACACTTCAACAACAATACTGTATGAGGATGTATTCTGATGGAAGTGGAAATCTTCAACATAAAGAAGATCCAACTCACTTCCAGTTGATCAATGATGGACAGAAATAACTATACCCGGAGAAGGAACACTGGGAAGCGAATGTAAATTGTTAGCACTACTGTCTATCTACCCAGGTTACTTATACCTTCGGAAGCTAATAATTAATGTGCAACAAGAAAAAGGTATTTACACACATATATTGTATCTAGGTTATATTGTAACACATGTAAAATGTATGGGATTACCTGCCATGGGGGGGGGGGGAGGGAGTGGAGGGAGGGAGGGGATAATTTGGAAAAATGAATTAAAAAAAAAGTAGAATGGGGTTCCCTCTCACTGGGTGATGGGAATCCCCCATCACTGGAGTTATACAAGGAGAAAATAGGCATACCTTTTCAGATATCATAGAAGGGGATTCCTATTCAAGTATAGACTGGACTATATTGCATCTTAGTACTCTTCTTACTTCAAGAGTGCGGATTAGAACAAAACATACTCACTTTTAGCCACTGCCTTATGTCTACAATGCTCAAAAAGAAAAATAATTAAGACTACTCAAACATCAGCTGAATTCAATAACTTTACTAAATCTGCATCCCAAAGATATTTTTTAAAAAGAGAGGGAAGGACCTACAAGAACAAAAATATTTATAGCAGCTCTTTTATGTGGTAGCAAAGAATTGGAAATTGAAGGAATAACCATCAATCGGAGAATGGTTGAACAAGTTGTAGCATATAGATGTAATGGAATATTATTTATTATAATATAAGAAATGATGAGTAGGCTGATTTCAGAAAAACCCAGATTTATGTGAATTGATGTAAAGTAAAATGAACAGAACCAGAACACTATATACATAGTAACAAGATCATTGTGATGATCAATTATGCTGATTTAGCTCTTCTAAGCAATACAATGATCCAAGATAGATATTTATTTACATCCAGAGAAAGAACTGATGATGTTTAAATGGAGATTGAAGTATACTATTTTACCTTTATTTTTTTCAATTTTTTTTCCTTTTGTTTCATTTCTTCTTTTATAATTCTACTATAAGGAAAATGTTTACATGATTGCACCCACATACACACCCATATACACACAATCTATATCAAACTGCTTATCCTCTTAGGGATGGAGAAAGGTTTTGAAAAATAATGTTAAAGTTGTCTTCTTTATATACAATTGAAAAAATACTATTTTTTAAAAATTCACTGACTTTAAAAAACTAGAGGTATTTCTGTTGTTGAAGTCAATAATACAGAAAATTACCTAACATTTTAAGTTTCTTAAGTCTTTTTACATGTACATTTTCAAAATTACCTAGTTATTTCTAAATTTTAGATATATGAACTCTTACAAAAATGATTTCCAAGCAGCAGTGCAAGATGTTAATTGCTTTATGATCTCAATAAGAAACTTTAAATCACATTGAAGAAAGTCTTCCCTAGTCTTCTAGGTATTTATATCTTGCCCACCAAGATTGTTTCCCAGATATTTAAATCACCATCTTTCAATATTAGACCCCAAATAATGGTGGTCACTTTGAAACAGGACAAATAATATTGAAAAGGGGAATAAAAATTCAGATAACTCTCTAGAGTGATAAATCAGCCATTATAATATTAAGTTTGGCATGTATTGCTAAATAATGAGTTTTTTTTTTGTATAAAGAAAAACAATTCTGAAATCTATATTCTAAATCTTGAGAAAATTTTTATTTTGTGTTTTCCATTACGTCTTTGTTGTAATGTCTTTTTATAGAAAACATGTCTTTTTATATCTTTCCTAATTCCTCCTTAATTTTCTAATATCTTATTTCCAAATTTTCTCTTCTTTTAACTGCATCATGCATTGCCAAATTTCATTTTCCAAAGTATGCATAGTTGATAATGAGGAGTAATCTGGAATTCATTCACTTCGCTGAATCCTCTTCATAATTCAGGGATAGAGGGAGGTTGCTCTGGCAGCTCACCTCATTATCATGAAGCTCTGCCGCATTGCAGCTGACACAGTCATGTGTCTGGGAAAAAAGCAAGCAGGCAACTGCTGCTCCATTTTAAAATCAGTGTTGAGGTCAAAGTAATGTGACAGGCTAGCTATTACTAAAATAAAAAGAATGCATACGTTATGTGTCCCAAATATACTCAAATTAAAGCCCTATATCCTAAAAAAAAAAAAAAAAATTTGCCCTATATGCCTGTCAACTGAAGTGAAACACTAAGAAATATGATACATACAGCAAGAGCTCAATCATGCAGATGAATCTGTTCTAACCAGAAAAATAGGCAAAATATTTCTAAGAAAATGTAATATAATAGTTTTGTAAACAGCAAACCAAGGAATAGTTTTCTTACCAAAAGGTAACAAAATCTATTTGGTAGGCAAACTTAACATATCAAATATATAAGGACTCTTAAATAAAGGGATATTTGTTTCTTAATACTTGAAAAGTGAGGCAGCTAAGTGTTGCAGTGGATGAAGTGCTGAGTTTGGACTCAGAAAGACTAGAAAATCTGATTTTAGATACTTGCTGTATGACCTTGGGCCTGGGCAAATCACTTAACTGAATCAGTTTCCTCATTTGTAAATTGATCTAGAGAAGGAAATAGCAAAATACTCCAATATCTTTGCCAACAAAACCTCAAATAATCACAAAGAGTTGGACACAAGTGAAACAACTTAACAAGAATACTTGAAATATGAACTAAGTTTAAAGGAGGCAAAAAGCTTTTATATTAAAAAAAAAAAAAAACAAGTTATTTCTATTTGATTAGCAGAAGCCAGTGAAAAACACTTCTCTCCATACCATCCAATACCAGAGCACTTTTAATTGAGATAATTCTTTTAAAAAGAAATTTTCAAAAGCCACAAAGAGAGGAATGATAAAATGTGTAATTTAAGACACTGCTACTAAAGAAAGTCAGGAAAATTAGCAGCAGTTTCCCAGCAACAGAGTGCAACAGAAAGGAAAGAAAAAAAAGCTCTGTTAATAATACAAGCAAAAAAATGCTAACTCGACCATTTGTAAAGGGCTGTTTTCATACAGTAGCAACCCCAAGTTACCCTAAGACATTTATATCAATTAAGCTCATAAACAGTTTTGCCAACAAAAAGATGTTTACACAAATCTGTAATAAGGCCATTCTAAACTTAGAATCAGAACAAAAGAGATGTTCATCAACTGGTAAATGACTAAACAAATTGTGATACTTAGGTGTGGTAGAATATTGCTATGCTATAAGATAAAGCGAATATCAAGAATTCAAAGAAGTTTGAGAAAAAGTTACATAAAATGACGTAGAATGAAGTGAAACCAAGAAAAAAAATGTATACAATGATGATACCAATATTAATGCAAAAAAATAACAAGAAGAACAAAAATAGAATGCTATATAGCTTTAACAACCAAATTCTACAAAGGAATGAGAAAATATTTGTACCTCTCTTCTTCACAGAGGATTATGAACATGCGATACTGCATACATTGTCAACTTCAGTCGATAGTTTGATTAGGGTTAATATTTTTTCTCCTAAAAAATTCTTCTTACAAGATATGGCTCACTTAGTAAGAAAAATGGAGGAATATATTCAGAAAGAAAGGCAATACAAAAATAAATAGTAATTTTAAAACTTTTGCAGTGAACTTATTTTATATAAAATTTCTATTTCTCCTGGTGCCAAATAAAGCACTTTACTCACATTATGGGATTACAAAATGTTTGTTAAAGGAATGGAAGTATGGAATGTCAAATTTTCCATTGTAATAAATTATGTTTACATATTTCATTTAAGATTGTAAAGTACCTTGTACATCTTATCATGTTTGAACTAAAAACAATTATGCCACAGTTCTCTTTTATTGTCCTGACTCAGTCTCCCTAATTATCCTGACCCAGTCTTGACTCAGTTTATCAGCTCAAAGCTCAGTCCTGCAAAACCTCCCTTTTTTATCAGAATATTTGATAAGAATAAAAGATCTTATGTTTTAGAATATCAGAATGCCTCTCCCCATCCCAAGCTATTTAAATGTCAGATGTCTTATCTACCCATCTCTGGAGCCTCACACTACCTTGAGTCCCATTTTCTCTATCTCAGTACCCTGACTCCGCCCCTGCCTGCCTCAGTATACTCCCTGAATCTGAGCCATGTCTATATAGGTTATTGAGAATTCACATTGTTTGCTGGATTCTTGGAGATGATAGTCTCATTCAGCCCTGGGACCAAACCATTGCTCCATTTGGTCCCCGTAAATCTCTCCCATTTAATAAATTAATTAATACTCTCTAATCTCTTTCTTGCCTCAGTTACACTCATTACACTTTGAGTTGATAAACTGAAGCAGAGAAACTGAATCAGGATTGGGTCAGGATAATTAGGGAGACTGAGTCAGGACAATAAAAGAGAACTGTGGTATAACAAAACAATCCAGGTACTATAAGTATTATCTCCATTTTATAGATGATGAAATTGAGAAAAGTTAAGTGACTGGAAGAAGTACTGGAACTTCAGACTCACTGATTATCTCAAGTATTTTATTGTACCATGCTGCCAACAAAGACTATAGTATTAGAAGTCATAAAAAATAAAATAAATACAATGCCTTCAAATTACAACTTCTCATAATAGGGTTCTCATGTGGGTCATTATGCTAAAAGCTACCAAAAGGAACAGAAACCTCAGTCCAGTTAAATGGAAGAAGAATCAAAAATGATTTCATCTGTCAATACCTTGATAGTTGGAATCCCAAGCAGTAGTATAGAAACTTTAGAAATACTAGACCAAGGTATAAGTATGTACTCAATCTCTAATCATCTCTGAGATATAATGAAATATGTGAATAAACCTCATTAATTACCTTATTCATATAACAGTACAGATTTTTGCCAATCCAAGAAAGTACTCTGAACACCACACAACCAGTGTACTAGAAGCAATTTTATACCAGAAAAATGGATATCTTATTTCATTTCGAAGATGGAATTTTAGACTGCCATTGAATGTTACTAAGTATAGCTGTACATATGGATGGACTACTGACTATATGTAAATGAATGTCAAATTAAATATTGTTTGTATCCCAAAACAATGCCTTTTGAATACAAAAGTTAAATGGGAATCATTGAAAGTAGGTCTAGCTGCAAGATGAAGGGATCTTTGTTGTAGCACTGGCCAAGGAATAAAGATATGGTCATAGAAAATCTAGGTCTATCTTAACTGAATTCAAAATACTGTTATAGGTATGACAAGTTTAAACTCAGTAATAGTGTATGGTTCCATCTGAGTTTTACGAAAACAATAAGCACTACCTAAAACCTACTAATCAATAGCTGAAAGTTCTCTTCTTTCTTCTTTTCCTTCCTGGTAATGACTGACCATATAAATTGATATGCATAATTTACCCAATCCAAAATCCCCAAATCAGAGAACCTTCAAATTAGATAAATCTTTCGGGAAATCAAGATAATTGCTATACTCAAGGAGTTGATCTTCATTTGGGGAAAATAATGCATTAAAAAAAAAATCTAGTACTTTGCTTTATTACTCTCAAAAGAAATCCCCAACCGCAATGCTTCAATCATACACAATTAAAGATTCTGAATACAAGTTTTTCAGAGAAGTATTTGCCTGAATAAAGGGAAAAAAAAGCATTTATTAAGCACTATTCTAAAAATTTAGAATTTAAACAGAAAATCAAGATAATTCCTATTCTCAAGGAGTTGATCTTTAACTGGGGAAAATAATGAATTAAAAAAAAATCTGGAATTTTGCTTTATCATTTTCGAGGAAATCTACAGACACAATGCTTCAATCGTACATGATTGAATGTTGGGAATAGTCAGACAAGAGTAAAAGGGTTAATGGAGACAGCATGTAACATTTCTAGCACATATGTACAAAAAGATTGACAGACTAGAGCAATATGTTGAATTTAATAAGACATTCAATAAGGATAAATTTAAAGTCTTACACTTTAAAAAACCCTACGATTCTGGAAAAGATCTGGAAGCTTTAGTGGACTGCAAACTCAATGAAGAAGTATTATGGCATGGCATCAAAAAAACTAAAGAAAACTTAGGCTTCATTAGGAGGGTATAGCTTCTAAAATCAGGGAAATACTAATCCTACTCTACTTTGTCTTGTCAGATTTTACCAAAAGTATGGTGTTTAAAATGTTGATAAACTAGAACCAAAGAACAAGAAACTCTCTCAAAGTGAAATAATACACTTTAAACTACATTCAGACTGTCAACTTTTTTCTCTGGATATGGATAGTATTTTCCATCATGAATCTTTTGGAATTGTCTAAAATCATTGTATTGCTGAAAAGAGCTAAGTCAATCATATCTGGTCATCATCTCACAGTGTTACTGCTACTTGTATCAGCAACACTGTCAAGAGGAGAGGTGATTCAGACAAACAGAAGCCAAATTTACAATACCATCAAGGTTAATTCATACTATGGAAAAAACTACACTGACAGAGGTGAGAAACAACTCAGGAGATTTCATACCTGATATACACTCTCAGAAGAGATTTCAAAGAAATAACTTATATACAGTGCCTGTCAATCCAAGGTGGCAGACGATTATTATTGTCTCAATTACCTATGGAGGCAGAAATTAAGCTGCTGGCTAATATGCTTAAAAAAAATTTTTTTTTTTGCTAATATGCTTTTTAATGATAAAACAATACATTCAGATATGACAGAAAAACACATAGTAATTAATACTCAGTTATCTAGTCAGTGACTTAGTAATTAATGCTCAGATTATCTAGTCAGTGGCTAGACTGAGGATCTTCCTGAGGGCAATCAATGGAATCACCCAAGCAATATAGATACTTGAGCAAGCTAAAGGTGATTGGATAATCTACCTAGCTGTGTTAGAGATATTTTTTTTTTTGAGACATATTAAGAAGAAAATGAGAAGCTTTGCTATTTCCTAAATGATGTATGCTAAATGGGGCAGTGGACACCCTTCTCTCAGGTACCTAAAATAAAAAACCAAAAGAGTTGTAGGCCATCATATCTGAACTTGGCATTGGTGCTTAGGATTCTTTTGGAGATGGAGAGTAGTGATTATTTTGCTCTTTCAAAAAAATATTATTGAATATATAGGTAATGGCAAAAAGGATCAACTTTAGGGAGGGGTGTGAAAGGCTGAAACTCTTGAGTCAATGCACTGGGTCAGATAATTGAGCACTTGAGGCTAATTACCAACTGGACAATATTCTATAAGAATATGCTTGGGAAATGGCCCTTCCCACTATCCTTTGCTGGCCCAATCGTTTGATATATACAGAGAATTGTGGGAGGGACTAGGAGGTGCAGTGAGACCAGGGTCACTTCGGGGAGAGAGGACGAGGAGAGGTTGCAGAGATTCTATGCGCCCACTCTTTCTTCACTTCCACTGCTAAAGACCAAAAATAAAGACTTTTGCTTATCCTGACTTCAGCTGATTCTAAGGTACTCAGGGTCCTAAAATAACACGGTCGCCACAGAGAGGGGAAAAGAGAGAGGAATATTTTAAAAAATATATTGATAGTTTTTTATTTTTCAAAATACATGCAAATATAGTTTTCAACATTCACCCTTGGAAAACCTTATATTCCTAAATTTTCTCCCTCCCCTAGACAAAAAGTAATCCAATATAGATTAAGCATGTGCAATTCTTCTAAACATATTTCCACATTAGTCATGCTTTACAAGAAAATCAGATTAAAAGGAGAAAAAATACTATGCTATGGTCTATATTGAGTCTGGGTTGGGAGGTGCCCTCTGCTTCAGTCAGAGGCATTTTCATCCTATACAGTATGGAAATAGCATCTGGGGTGGGGGAAGAAAGGAGAATCTTTGCTAATAAGGGGAAGACAGAAAGGTTAAGGGAACCATTGTTGATGAGGGATATCAGGTCCAACTGTGCCATTAAGATGCTACTCTAGGAACTAGCAGGCTGTTGGCTATGGGCACTTACAGGAGGGCAGAGTTCTTAGTTTCTCTTCCAGGTCAGAGGAGAACTGAATGAGTACTTGAGACAAGAGGCATCATCCCTCATATTCCAGGACTAGAGGTGATTAAAATTACAAGCTGTTTTTTTGTTTGTTTGTTTGTTTTGTTTTTTTAATGAGCAGGCAAAGTAGAAAGAACCTAACCATAGAAAGTTACCTAGGGACTGGGGTTTGTCTTCATAGGAGGATAATGAACTAAAAAAAGCCTCTCCTACTCTAAAGACTAATGTCAAATGGTCAACTGCCCAAAAAGAATTCATAGAAGAACAACAAAAAGACTTTAAAAATCAAATGAGAACGATTGAAAAAACAAAAACAAAAACAATAGAACAATCTAAGAAAAAACAAGGTGATTATGAAAAGTCAGCTAACTGGAACAGGAAATCCAGAATCTTAAGAATACTTCTTGATAATTAGAATTGGACAAGAAGAAGGCAGGATAGTTATAAAGAATGAAAAAACAGAGGAGACTATGAAATATCTCAGAAAAATAGACCTAAAGAATAGCTCAAGAAAACTTAAGAATAGAACCACCTGAAAGCTATGATTACAATTAAAAAATCTTGTTACAATAATACAAAAAATAATTAAAGAAAATTATCCTGAGGTGTTAGAACAAGAAAGTAAAGTAGAAATAGAAAAAAATCCACTAATCACCATTTGAGATTTTACAAAGAAAACCTATAGAATATCAGTCTAATCCCCAAATCAAAAAGAAAATATTACACTTAATTTATTTTTTTTCTTTTGGTTAGGCAATTGGGGTTAAGTGACTTGCCCTTGTATCTGAGATTGACTTTGAATTCAGGTCCTCCTGATTCTAGCGCTGGTGCTCTATCCATTATGCCATCTAGCATAACAATGCTAGATGTACAAGAAAAAAAAACAATTCAAATATGGTAGAGCCACAATTAGACTTACAGAAGACCCAACAGCAGGTACATTAAAAGAGTACAAGTCTTGGAATAGCATATCAAAAAGCAAAATATCATACCCAGTAAAGTTAAGCATAACCCTGAACAAAAACAAAGGACATTCAATAAATTCCCATAATTTCAGGATTTTGTTACAAAAAGACCTGCATGTCTTCACAACAATAAAGTGATTCAAGGCAGTTCCAACAGAATGAATAGAAAACTTTATTCACATACTGAATATGGATCACAGATTAGTATTTTTCTTTTATCTTTTTATTAATTAAAAAAATTTTTTCCAGTTACACATATATATTAACTTTTAAAATATGTATTTTTCACATTTCCTTATGAATTATATTGGGAGAAAAATCAGAAAATGGAGGAAAAACCACGAGAAAAAAACACAGAAGAAAGTGAACATAGCCTGTGTTTACATTCAATCTCCATAGTTCTCTTTCTGGATGCAGATAGAGTTTTCTACCCAAATTTTTATTAGTATTTTCTTTGATCACAAAACCACTGAGAAGAACCAAGTCTTTCATAGTTGATCATTCCATAATCTTGCTGTTCTTGTGTAAAATATATTCCTGGTTCTACTTGTTTTGCTCAGTATGAGTTCATGTAAATGTTTCCAGGCCTTCCTAAAACAAGCTTGTTCATCAATTTTTTATAAAACAAAAATAATCCATCACCTTCATATATTCAGCCATTTCCCAATTGATGGGCATCTATTCATTTTCCAATTCTTTGCTACCACAAAAAGAGCTGCAGCTTAGTATTTTAAATTTTTTTTCTTGTAGTTTTTTCCTCTTTTGCTCTGATTTTTTTTGTACAACGTGATAGATATGGAAATATTTAAAAGAATTTTATATATTTAACTTATAACAGATTGCCTGCTGTCTAGGGGAAGGGGGAGTTAAGGGAAGAAAGGAGAAAAATCTGGAACACAAAGTCTTATAAAAAAATGAATGTTTAAAACTATCTTTACATGTATTTGGAAAATAAAATGCTATTGAAATTAAAATTTAAAAAAAACCTGCTTGAACTTAACAAAAAAATTAACATACAAGATCCCAGAGAAATATAAGATAAACATAAAAGATTAATTATAAGGGACTCAAAAGGACAAATTGTTTATTTTTTATATGTGGAAATATAAACCATATGTTTATTTATAATAATATATAATATAATATATAATAATATATATTTATTATAATATTATCAATAATTAGGTTGTGCAATAATTTGAAGAAAGATTGTAGTAGAGCTGAGTATGATGTGATTCTAAAAAGCAAAACTACACAGGAAAAGGTATGAGTTGTAAGAATAACTGACACAGAATTAATTGGGGGAGGAGGGCTGGTAGTTTTGGAATGCTACTCTCATCAGTAATGGGTTAGAGAGAGAACCAGTGCATATATATATATATATATATATATGTAGAAAGGTTTAAAATCTACTAAATCCAGAAAGAAATGAGAGTGAGGGAAAATACGATGGGGGGTATAGAAAAATATGAATATTAATGGAAACAGGATAAAGAGATAACAACAGTATGTATGTATGTATGTATTTGGAAGGCTACACACAGCTTATAAAGTCAGATAGAAACAAGAGGAAAAGGGGAAAGAAGAAAGTGGGGAGAGAGGATAAAGAAGGGACCCTTCTAGGGAAGGATGGATTAAGTAATAGGAGGGCAAGATAGTTGGCATAAATAAAGCAGAAGAGTAGAGAGGAATGGAAATAAGATATACACACAAACATAAAATAAAAATCAAGTATAGAATTTATATTAAAAAAAGCAGGGATAGTAATAATGATCTCAAAGTTAGAGCTAAAACAGATTTAATCTAAAGAGAATAATAAGGTAAATACATTGAATTTCAGCCATATTAATCAATATTGCTTTAGACTATTTAAAATAACTAGAGAGTATAAAATTGGAATATTACTGTTATATAGGAAATGATGAATTGGTAGAGTTAGAAAACTAGGTTAAGACTTGGACTTATGAAAATGTTATCCACTTTCAGAGAAACAAGACAAACAAGTATAGTATAGTCATATATGTGTCTGTATGTGTTTTATCAGAGATATGTATGAATATATATATAGTTGGTGTAAATGTATATATGTATATACATACACACATATCTCTGCGTTTAATTGTAGCCTTCTTGGGGGGACTGGGAGAAAGAGGGGTAAAAGAATGAAGTAAAATGTACACATCAAAGAACAAAAGAAAACCTCCAAGGAAACAAGATGGGCAGCTCTAAACACAATGTATAGTAATTATACAGACTTTCTTGAAATGAAAATTTATTGCTTAATATTCTGAATATTCTCTGATGTTCTCATATGCACATGGCAAAATTTTCCCTATTTTTAATTTGTTTAAAATAAATTTAAAAGTTAAAAAAAAACTTGGAAATTCTGCCAGCAAATTCCCATTCTCCCTCCTCACAAATTAATCAGAAGATGCTACATTTTGACATTTTAAATAAATGTTTGGAAGATTTAAAATAGGTTAAAAAAAAAACCTGTTTCCAAAATTTTAAAGTCTAAAGGAGGATTTTTAAATGACTGATGCATAATTTTCAGCAACAAAATCTATTTTTAAATGTTTTATAACTCATGATTACTTTATATTATCACTGACTAATAATACTTCAGAGACCAATCAATATACACTTGTTAAAGAGTTTAATGACAATGAATGTGTACCATATTTCAAATAATCTTCTTGATGAAAATCTTGATCATGGGGGTGGGGGGGGTAGGGCTGAATTCTTGCCAGATCTGATTTAGATTATTATTGTTTTTACCTCCTAATGTGGCTGAAAGAGAGCTAAAAGTATTAAGCATGTCATTTTCTAGCTATTTACTTGTTCTCACATTATGATTATGATCCTCAATCTATGGTTTCTTTATAGGATTTTGCCTATTTTGTGAGAGTTAAAACTAAGTAAATAAAATCATCCATAAATCCACTTAAATTGTTCACATAGATTCTGATAGGCTGAAAGAAAATAGAGAAGAGAAGACACTATGATCAATCTTTTTTGTTGTTGTTGTTGTTTTTTTTTCTTACTGAGGCTGGGGTTAAGTGACTTGCCTAGGGTCACATAGCTAGGAAGTGTTAAGCGTCTGAGATCACATTTGAACTTGGGTAAATTCAGGGCTGGTGCTCCATCCACTGCGCCACCTAGCTGCACCCTCAATCTTTCTAAAATGCAGAATTCCCTCTACCTACTCAGAATACCTCAAATATGGAAAGAGTCAACACATAGATCCATATATTAATTAAGTTTAATATATTTCTTGATTTCTAGTGAAAATAAGTTATAATAGTTTTTTTTACGATATACCTAATGGATTCTTTTGCATACTACCTGTCTCTTCATGCAACCTATTGAAACCAATGATCTGTTATTCTTTTACTACTTTGAACAACTTGCTTGATACTGTTATTTATTCTTTTATACAAATTGAAAAGCATACCAAATTTGGGGTAAAGACATCTTAATCTAGATTTCTATAAAGATTTTCTTACTGACTAGTTGAAATCACTTAATGTGGGAAATCACAATTGCTCTAAGTCTATTTAACTGAAAACTTTATAAATCTATTATAAAAATATTTTGTAAAACATAAAATGCCGAATAAATTTTTATGCATTATTTACCTTTTATCTGTCCTGCTAAAGTTTAATAAGCTCCTTAAGGTAAAAGTTTAAGTCTTACAACTCTTTTTGCTCCCTAGGATTTAGCAAGGTAGCTTGGATAACAGCATGTAGCACCCACTCTGTGCAAGACACTGTACTAACTCTGAGATACAAAAAAAGCAAAATTTCAAAAAAGTGATTTCAAAGAACTCACTTTGGGAGAAAATGTGAAAGTTGAACGTAATCTCCCAGGAAGACACTAGCATTAATAAAAGAGCCCAGGAAATGCTTCCTGCAAAAGGTAGGATTTTATCTGAGGTTTGCAGGAAGGCAAAAGTGTCAGTAGCCAGATAAGGAGTAAGAACATTCCATGGATGGGAGGCAGCCAGTAGAAAAACGATTGCAACTGGGAAATGGAGTATTTTATTCTAGGAACAAGTCAGTGTGAAATGAAGAAGGGAGGGTAAGGAAAGGGATGATGGCATAATCAGACTGGTGCTTTATGAAGATCACTTGGAAAGCTTAATAGAGAATGGACTAGAGTCAGAAAAGCCTAAACACTACCCTGCTTCAGAGTAGTGGCACTCAGAGTTCAGTTGATTAATTCAATTATATCAATTCTAGGGGGAAAAAAACAAACATTAGATCACAAGTCCCATTTCCTAAAAACCAAGGGAAAATTCAAGATTCAGATGTTTTAATAATAACTAATTTCACAGAATGGAGAAATCAATTTCTGCTAAGCTTTAAGGTGCAGATCTTAATCCACTCATTATTCACTATTTCAGGATCATGAGAAGGTACAGATCTTTTTATTTTTTTTAATTTTATAATTATAATTTTTTCTGACAGTACATATGCATGGGTAAAATTTTTTTTTTACAAGATTATCCCTTGTATTCACTTTTCCAAATTTTCTCCTCCCTCCCTCTATACTCCCTCCCCTAGATGACAGGCAATCCCATACATATTAAATGTGTTACAGTATATCTTTAATAAAATATATGTGTGTAAAACCAAATTTCTTGTTGCCCGGTAAGAATTGGATTCCGAAGGTATAAGTAACCTGTGTAGAAATACATTAAGATGCAAACATTTTGTACTCAATTGAAGGTACAGATCTTAATCCATACATTATTCACTATTTCAGGATTATGAGATTTTTGTCCTACATGAAATCTTAGAAATTAAAGTAATACTATAGTTCCTATTAAAAGCAAGATAACTGAGAATTAAAGAATAGCAGAGTCAGGATTTGAATCAAGTTTTTATGGTGGTTCATCCAATCCGCTTTCTAATGTGATCATTCACAAAAACAGAGAACTCTGAGAGCCAGGGGCAGAGGTTGAAATCAATTTGTCCATTTCAAGAAGATAGAAGGGATGAGGTCAAAGCAACAATTTTTAGAATCAATATGTACTCTTAAATACTAAAGACTGCAAAAGCTGAAATCTGTAATGGTGATTCCCATATGTTGAAATGCAATACTTGGGAAAAAAAATTTACTTGCTTCCTCTCATTTTGATTCACTGTCTCCAAATAACCATTCAAATTAATCTAAAAACAATTACTGAAAATTTTTTTAAAATTCATTCTTCAGTTTTATAGAGCCTAAGTAAAAGTTGTGTTCACAGAATTTGCATTCACAGAATTGGACACAAGCTTTTAAAAAACTGTCATTATTACCTCATTGATTCATTTATTTTTCTAGTAATAAATGTCCTTGATGTCTTAACATAATAAACAAGCTTCAAGTCTACATAATCCACCATTCAATTCAACAAAACTTAAAATTATCTGTGATGTGTAAAGTATTAGATGTTAGAGCTACAAAGACAAGATATCTCTTGCCCTCAAGCAACTTACATCTTGCCGAGTTTTTCCCATTAACCTTTGTGTCACTTACAATTTTGATTTGCCTAACATCATGGTGTTCTGTAACTCAAAACTATATATGGGGCAGTGAGGTAGCACAATAAGGAGCACTGCCCCTGGAATCAGAAGGACCTAAATTCAAATCCTAACTCAGACACAACCTGTGTGACCATGGGCAAGTCACTTAACCATGATTGCCTCAAAAAGAAAAAAGACAAAACTGTATGCCAAAGCCAGAAAAAGACTGGTGTTAAAAAGAAAGACATCCATAGCAGCAAGCAGTTCAACATTCACTAAAAACATTCCACACATATGCACACATCTAAACACATCAATTATCAAGCAAGGCTGCTTGTCCAATGACAAGTCATAGTCTAATCAAATTGCCTAAAATAATAAATTATAAACAAAAACCTCCAGACGATATCACTTCATTACTTTGTATTTGTCACTGTCTCCCTTCACTTCCCTCTCAACCCTAGTATATCTCAACAAGCCTGAATATCCAGAAAAGCAACCAGCCCTTCATTCTAACACACCTAAGAATTAGCTAAAGGAACTTAACATACTAAGTCTTTTTTTTTTTAATAGTTTTTATTTACCAGAAATATGCATGGGTAATTTTACAGCATTGACAAACCTTTTGTTCCAATTTTTCCCCCTCCTTTGCCCCTCCCCCCTCCCCCAGAAGGCAGGTTGACCAATATATGTTAAATATGTTAAAGTATAAATTAAATGCAATATATGTATACATGTCCAAATAGTTGTTTTGCCGGACTTTGAAATAGTGTACAATTAGCCTGTGAAGGAAATCCAAAATGCAGGCAAACAAAAAATAGAGGGATTGGGAATTCTATGTAATGGTTCATAATCATCTCCCAGAGTTTTTTCGCTAGGTGTAGCTGGTTCAGTTCATTACTGCTCTACTGGAACTGATTTGGTTCATCTCATTGTTAAAAATGATCACATCCATCAAAATTGATCATCATCTAGTATTATTGTTGAAGTATACAACGCTCTCCTAGTCCTGCTCATTTCACTCAGCATCAATTCATGTAAGTCTCTCCAGGTCTTTCTGAAATCATCCTGTTGGTCATTTCTAACAAAACAATAATATTTCATAACATTCCTATACCACAATTTATTCAGCTATTCTCCAATTGATGGGTATCCACTCAGTTTCCAGTTTCTGGCCACTACTAAGAGGGTTGCCACAAACATTCTTGCACTTTCCCTTCTTTAAGATCTCTTTGCGATATAAGCCCAGTAGTAATACTGCTGGGTCAAAGGGTATGCACAATTTGACAACTTTTTGAGCATAGTTCCAAACTGCTTTCCAGAATGGCTGGATGTATTCACAATTCCACCAACAATGTATCAGTGTCCCTATTTTCCCACATCCCCTCCAACATTGCGAATGATCTTTCCGTCATTCTAGCCAATCTGACAGGTGTGTAATGGTATCTGAGAGTTGTCTTAATTTGCATTTTTCTGATTAATAATGACTTGGAGCATCTTTTCATATGTCTAGAAATAGTTTCAATTTCTTCATCTGAGAATTGTCTGTTCATATCCTTTGACCATTTATCAATTGGAGAATGGCTTGATTTCTTATAAATTAGAGTCAATTCTCTATATATTTTGGAAATGAGGCCTTTATTGGAACCTTTAACTGTAAAAATGTTTTCCCAGTTTATTGTTTCCCTTCTAATCTTATCTGCATTGGTTTTGTTTGTACAGAAACTTTTCAATTTGATATAATCAAAGTTTTCTACTTTGTGATCAATAATGATCTCTAGTTCTTCTTTGGACATAAATGTTTGAGGGTTAAATGTCTGAGCGAAATTTGAAATCAAGATCTTCTGACTTCAGGGTTGGTATTCACTGTGCCACCTGGCTGCCTCAATTCATATTTTTTTTAAATAGCTGATATGATTTATTTAGAAAACTATGGCGAATAAGTGAAAAACTTGTTGTTTGGAAGAAATTAAGTTTAGAACAGTACATTAAAACAAACACTACCACCTTATATACGCTCTACATGAGCAAAATATAAAACATGACATCATTAGGGATAAAAATATAAAGAGAAGAAAGTATAGCCATGGTTAAAGTAAAAATTCATATCTAAGCAAAAAATAACATTGTGAAAGACAAAAAAACCATTTTAATATAAAATTGAAAAGCTTTTTCTACAAAATATCAATATAGCTAGAATTAAAAGATAAAACAGTATGGTGAGGAAAAAAAGTTCTGCACTAAATATCATATAAGAGTTTAATGTCTAAGATGTAGAGATAAATATATGACAAAGTCACTGACAATTAAAGGAGATAAATATTTTTTAAAGAATTATAAGTAATCAATAATTATATAGAAAGATTGCTTCATATCATGAAAAATAACAGAAATTAAGTAAATCACTTTATTACTTCACAACTCTCAAAGTGGCAAAGATAAATTTTTGAAAATTGAATACTCAATATAGACAGAACTGTGGGAAGATAGAAAAATTAGTAAATAAAAGCAATAATATGAGATAGCAATTATATAATGCCTGCTTTGTGCCAGATACTGTGTTAGATGCTTTACAAATGTTTTCATTTGATCCTCACAACAAGTCTGGGAGATAATAGCATCTATTTACAGATAAGAAAATGGAGGCAAAATTTAAGTGACTTGCCCAGGAACACATAGCTAGCTCTACTGTGCCACCTAGATGCCCGAGAGTTTTTATTATTGCCACAATCAGATTTTTTTAATGTTTTTTCAGGTGTCCAAAAAGTCCATTCACCAATGGATGCTTTTTATTTGACTTACTTGTTAGAATATTCTGTTTTACATTAATTTTGGATTCAGAATCATACAGTCTATAGAAGAACATTGTACATAGTAACAGTGACATTGTGCTATGATCTTGTTGGTGGAGTTGTGAATGAATCTAACCATTTTGGAGAACAATTTGGAATTATGTCCAAAAAGTTATCAAACTGTGCATACCCTTTGATCCAGCAGTGCTACTACTGGGCTTATATACTAAAGAAGGGAAAGGGAACTGCATGTGCCAAAATGTTTGTGGCAGCCCTTTTTATAGTGGCTAGAAACTAGAAAATGAATGGATGCCCCTCAATTGGAGATTATATATATATATATATATATATATCTCCAATTGAGGGGCATCCATTCATTTTATGATTAATATATATATATATATATATATATATATATATGAGTATGTATTTTGATGGAAGTGGATAATCTTTGACAAAGAGAAGATTTAATTCAGTTCCAACTGATCAATGATGGACAGAATCAGCTACACCCAGAGAAGGAACACTGGGAAATGGTGTCAATTTTTGTTCCCAGGTTATTTTTGCCTTCTGAATCCAATTCTTCCTGTGCAACAAGAAAACTGTTCGGTTCTGCACACATATATTGTATCTAGGATATACTATAACATATTTAACATGTATAAGACTGCCTGCCATCTAGGGGAAGGGGTGGAGGGAGGGAAGGAAAAAATCAGAACAGAAGTGAGTGCAAGGGATAATGTTGTAAAAAATTACCCATGCATATGTACTGTCAATAAAACATTATAAAAAATTAATGACATATTAAAAAAAAATTGTGCTATGATCAACTATGAGAACTTAGTTCTTCTCAGTAAGGCAATTCTAAGGCTCAAGATGGAAAATCTACACATACATCTAGAGAAAGAACTATGAAACCTGAATGAAGATCAAAACATATTTTCACTTGTTTTTTCTTTCTCATGATTTTCCTTTTTTATTCTAATTCTTCTTTCACATGACTAATGTGAAAATATGATTAATATATTGTATATGTATAACCTAATAGATTGCTTACTGTTTTCAGGAAGAAGAGAAGGAAGAAAGAAAAAATTGCAATTCAAAATCTTATAAAAGTGGATGTTGAAAACTATTAAAAAAATAAATCATATGGTCTAGTCACCGATATTGTCTTTTTACTAGACAATAGGGTAGCTAGGAGGTGCAATGCAGTAACTAGGTGCTGAACATGGGAGTCTAGAAGAGCTTGAGTTCAAAAACACCCTCAGAAACTAAGGTGCTGTATGACCTCGGGCAAGTCATTAAATCCTGTTTGTCTCAGTTTCCTCCTTAGTAAAATGAGGATTAACATACCATCAATTCCCAGATTTTGTTGTGAAAATCAATTGAGATAATACTTGTAAGTTGCTTAGTACAATTTCTGGCACATAGTAAGCATTATATAAACAGAGGGATTATTATTACTATTTTTTATTCAAGGAAGGGAAACAAGGATCTGTTCTTGGTTTCATATTTCTATTGCTGAAAAACATTTGACTGTCCTGCTTTTGTTAGCTTAGGTTACTTCAGTCTCCTAGTTCAACAGATACTCCCTCCTTATGCATTAATTTTTCATACATTATTCTTTCTGCCATCCTTCTTTTATTAAACAAATGGACATCTAGGTGGTATAGTGAATCAAGTGCTGGGCCTGGGGTCAAAATTATCTGGATTCAACTCTTAACTCCAGACACACAGCTGTTTGAATCTAAAGCAAGGACAAGTCACTCTCTTTAGATTCTTTCTCTCTGCTTTAGATTCCTTCATTGTAAAATGGGGATAATAGCCTCCCTTGCAGAGTTGTGTTGAATATCAAATAATACAATATTTGTAAAGTGCTTAGCGAAACATCTAGTTTTAGTATTTTTAATATGAGCAATATGGAGAAGCCTGGGAAGACTTGTACAAAATGATACAAGGTTAAATAAGCAGAACTAAATGAACAACATAGAACTTCAATATTACAAACAAAAATAAGGCAATGAAATTGATTTGTTCTAATGCCCAATCTTAGCCCTATAAAATTTCTGATGAAACATACTTCTCTCTCTCTTTCATATATAGACATGGAAATATATGGTTATAGAATGTTGTATATGCCATCAGAAACAACAGATTTGATTACTTTTATCAAATGTTTCTCTTTAAATAATTTTTTTTCCATACAGAGAAAGTTCAGTGAGGTATAAGAAAAAAGTTTATGGTGTAAAAACAAGATAAAAATAAAAGTTAAAAAATTAATATTTTTAAAAATCAACAAGCAGATTTTTACACAACACAGATTTTTACATTCTCTATGCTTTTCAATATTTAAATTCCTTTAAGAAATAACAGAATCCTAGTCTTTATTTTTGTCTAATTACCATTTTTCTGAGTCAACAGCTTGCTTTAAAGAGGTTATGCTGACACAGGGGTTTTCTCACACACTGTCTTTGTTCTCATTGGTACTTGTTTTGACCTTTGCTATAACCAATTAATGATCAGATTGCACAAAAACAGCTGATTCTGAAACAACCATAGTCTGCCATTTCCTTTTTTATAAGGAAATGTCAATTTCATTTTTTGGTGCCTTTTTTGCTTGCCACATATACCATCTTCTAATCTTTTTTCTAAAAAAAGTTATCATTAAGGAAGCTTCAGAAAAATTTATAAACCTTTTGCCCTTTTTCATTTTTTAATCCCAAACCAAATTTTCCAGCACTGGTTTCACTGTCTTCCCACATGTGCCTTTCATTAAAGTCATTGGATATCAAGATTTCATTAGCCATGGGGATCTTAGAAATTCTTCCTACAAATTCCTATTTTCTGCAAAAGATGATAGCATTTAAACTACAATTATAATAATAGTATTCTGCTTGTTATGAACACTTTTAAATGAAATTTCTTGTAGCTCCTCAAGAGGAACATATAATCTCTCCCTTTACCTGTAACTTCTGTTCTATGTTATTTTATCACAGAAAAAAAAAAGATGTTGTCTGACATCAACTCACTAGTTTCTTAAAAATGTATTTTATTTAAAAAGGAGAGATTAATAAAATTGAAAGTAAAAAAAAACAACTATTGAACTAATTTAGTTAATAATTATTAATTAAGAGGTAGTTAATAATTTACAAATTAGTTCTATGAAAAAACCAACACAATAGAAAAACCTTTGGTAAATTTGATTAGAAAAAGGAAAGAAGAAAATCAAACTGTTAGTCTTAAAAATGAAAGGGGAGAACTTGGCACTAATGAAGAGGTAATTAGAGCAATAATTAGGAGTTACTTTGCCCAACTTTATGCCAAGAAATTCGATAACTTAAATGAAATGGAAGAATGCCATAAAAAATATCGCTCATCCAGATTAACAGAGTTTAAACAGTCCCATTTTAGAAAAAGAAATAGAACAAGCTATTAATCAGGTCCCTAAGAAAAAATTCCCAGGACCAGATGGATTTACATGTAAATTCTACCAAACATTTAAAGAACAATTAACTCCAATGCTACATAAACTATTTGAAAAATTAGGGAATGAAGGAGTCCTACCCAAATTCCTTTTATGACACAGACATGGTACTGATACCTAAACCAGGTAGGCTGAAAATAGAGAAAGAAAATTATAGATCAATCTTCCTAATGAATATTGATGCAAAAATCTTAAATAAAATCTTAAATAAAATATTAGCAAAAAGATTACAGAAAATCATCCCCAGGATAATACACCATGACCAAGTAGGATTTATACCAGGAATGCAGGGCTGGTTCAATATTAGGAAAACTATTAGCATAATTAATTGTATCATTAACAAAAACCATATGATTATCTCAATAGATGCAGAAAAAGCATTTGATAAAATCCAATATCCATTCCTATTAAAAACACTAGGGAGTATAGGAATAAATAAATAAATGGACTTTCCCTTAAAATATCAGGAACATCTACTTAAAACCGTCAGTAAGCATCATATGTAATGTGGATAAATTGGAACCATTACCAATAAGATCAGGAATGAAACAAGGTTGCCCACTATCATCATTACTATTTTTTTCCCCCCTAAGGCTGGGTCTAAGTGACTTGCCCAGGATCACACAGCTAGGAAGCATCATTACCATTCAATATTGTATTAGAGATGCTAGCCTTGGCAATAAGAGTCAAGAAAGAGATTAAAGGAATAAGAATAGGTAATGAGGAAATCAAACTGTCACTCTTTGCAGATGATATGATGGTACACTTAGAAAACCCCAGAGATTCTACTAAAAAGCTATTAGAAATAATCCACAACTTTAGCAAAGTTGCAGGATACAAAATAAATCCACATAAATCATCAGCATTTTTATACATCACTAATAAAATGCAACAGCAAGAGATACAAAGAGAAATTTCATTTAAAATAATTGTCAATAGCATAAAATATTTGGGAATCTTTTTGCCAAAGGAAGTCAGGAATTATATGAGCAAAACTACAAAACATTTTTCACACAAATAAAGTTAGATCTAAACAAGGAAAAATATTACATGTTCTTGGATAGGCTGAGCGAATATAATAAAGATGACAAATACTACCTAAACTAATCTATTTCTTTAGTGCTATACCAATCAGACTCCCAAGAAACTAATTTAATGACTTAGAAAAATAACAATAAAATTCATATGGAATTTCAAGGTAACTAATGAAAAAAAAAAAAAAAAAAATCAAATGAAGACGGCCTAGCTTTACCTGATCTAAAACTGCATTACAAAGCAGTGGTCACCAAAACCATATGGTATTGGCTAATAGACTAGTTGATCAATGGAATAAGTTAAGTTCACAGGACAAAATAGTCAAGAGAGAATTGACTCTAATATATTAAAGAAATCAAGCCATTCTCCAATTGATAAATAGTCAAAGGAAATGACAATTTTCAGATGATGAAATTGAAACTATTTCTACTCAGATTAAAGGGTGTTCCAAATCACTATTGATCAGAAATGCAAATTAAGACAACTCTGTCAGATTGACTAAGATGACAGGAAAAGAGGAGGGAATGTGGGAAAACTGGGACACTGATGCATTATTGGTGGAATTGTGAATGAATCCGACCATCTGGATAGCAATTTGGAACTATACACAAAAAGTTATCAAATTGTGCATACCCTTTGATTCAGCAGTGTTACTACTGGGCTTATATCCCAAAGAGATATTAAAAAAAGGGACCTGTATGTGCAAAAATGTTTGGGGCAGCCCTCTTTGTAGTGGCCAGAAACTGGAAAATGAATGGATGCCCATCAATTGGAGAATGGTTGGGTAAATTATGGTATATGAATGTTATGGAATGTTATTATTCTGTAAGAAACAACCAGCAGGATGAATACAGAGAGGCTTGGAGAGACTTACATGAACTGATGCTAAGTGAAATGAGCAAAACCAGGAGAATATACACTTCAACAACAACAACAATAATGTATAACTATGTATTTTTTTGGAAGTGGATATCTTTGACAAAGAGAAGATCCAATTCAGTTCCAGTTGATCAATAATGAACAGAACTAGCTACACCCGGAGAAAGAACACTGAGAAATGAATGTGGAGTGCTTACTTTTTGTTTTTCTTCCCAGGTTATTTTTACCTTTCTGAATTCAATTTTTCTTGTGCAACAAGAGAACTGTAAAAATATATTCACATATATTGTATTTAAGATATACTTTAACATGTTTAACATGTATAAGGCTGCCTGCCATCTAGGGGAGGGGGTGGAGGGAAGGAAGAGAAAAGTTGGAACAGAAGTGATTGCAAGGGACAATATTGAAAAATTACCCATGCATATATTCTGTCAATAAAAAAGCTATTAAAAATTTTATTTTTTAAAAAACCCAGGAAAATGCAAAGGAATACAAAACATAAGAGAACATTGTCATGTGCCCAGCAGAGGATTCAAAATATTTAACAACAAAATACCAGTTCAAGAAAATATATATTAGTAGAAGAAATTATTTACATAAGTGTCTTTTTTGTTCTTTGCTGAACATCTTTTTTACTTTATATTCTTTTTTTTTTTCTCCCTTTCATCCCCACCATGCTCAAGCAGGCTATAGTTAAGAATATATTTATGTATACATATACACATACATGTACACTGCTTTCCCTTCTCCATCCCCCTCTCCCCCATCTTTTCTATGACGGCTGACTCTGCTTTAATTTTGCTCCTGAACTTGCCTTGCTATTACATAACCTTCCCTCACCCATGGATCCCTCCCTTGTTTTCTTCTCCATCTGCCCATCCCTCTACTCTTATTTCTTTATACAGATTTTTAGAGGGTGCTACCCCTTCACGGTATACATGTAGCATTGCCAATGTGAGTAGGTTTTCAGAACTATGAACTCCTTCTCCCTCTTAATGCCTGTGTCTATTTTTCCTCTATACCTCATTTGTATAACATTATTATTTTTACCAGAACTCTGCCCTAATCTTTTTTTGTGAGCTAGGTTATTGATGTCAATCTTAAATCTATAGTATATATTTCCCATAAATTAAAAAAAAAATTTGTCCATGTTGAGCTCTTTGAAACTGATATTTGATACTGGCTATTATAAAATTTTTTATTAAGTCTGGGTTTGGTTGATAGAAAAGTCCTGAAAGTCTGCAAGTTCATTGAATGTCCATGTTTTCTTGTTCAATATTATTTTTCTGCATGTGATATTTTGGCTGCAGGCCTAATTCTTTTGATTGTTGGTAGATATAATTCCAGGACCTATGGTCTTTTATTTATTTTGGTATTTCAATTCAATTCTTTAATTATTATTAAAACTTTTTATTTTCAAAACACATGCATCAAAACACATAATTTTCAACATTTACCCTTGCAAAACCTTGTGTTCCAAATTTTTTTCCCTGTCTTCCTCCCACACCCTTCCCCTAAACTGCAAGCAATCCAATATATATTAAACATGTACAATTCTTCTATACATATTTCTACAATTATCATGCTGCACAAGAAAAATCAGATCAAAAAAGAAAAAGATGAGAAAGAAAACAAAATGGAAGCAAACAACAAAAAGAATGAAAATACGATGTTGTGATCCACACTCAGTCCCCACAGTCTTCTCTCTGGGTGCAAATGGCTCTCCATCACAAGACCACTGGAACTGGCTGGAAGCATCTCATTGTTGAAAAGAGCCATGTCCATCAGAACTGATCATTGTATAATCTTGCTGTTGCCATTGTACAATTCTAATTTTAGCTCTAGCATATTGGAATTTTTTTTTCCTTCTTTTTTGCAAAATTTTCTCTTTGATGTGGGGGTTTTGAAATTTAACAGTAATATTCCTATTGTTTTCCATAAAGGATCTTATTGAGGAAGTGACTGGAGGATGTTATTTTATTTCTACTATCCCCTCATCTATCAATCCAGGTAATTTTCTTGAATTATTGAATTATTACTGTGTCGAGGTTCTTTTTTTTTTTGGATCACAACTTTCAGGTAGCCCAATTATTCTCATATTTTCTCTTCTTGATTGGTTCTCCAGTTCTGTCATTTTTCTTTTAAGATGTTTCACATTCTGTTCTGTTTTTACATTCTTTATTATCTGTTTTGTTATCTTTTTGTCTCTCATAGCTTCACTGGCTTCTCCTTGCCCAACTCTAATTTTCAAATGGTTATTTTTATCTTGGAAAGACTGTTTCTCCTTTTCTAGTTGATTAATGTTTTCATAATTTTTTTTTCTTAGATGGTTCTTATTTATTTTCGTTTTTCCCTCAGTGTTTCTCATTTTCTTCTATAAATTCTCTCTGGGAAGAGGAACTATTTAACATTACTCTTTGGGGTAGAAGCAGCTCTTTTTAGTTCAGTGTCTTCCTCTGAAGAGGAAAACTGCTCTTTCCTGTTCCCACAGTTAAGTTTTTATGGTGAAGTTCTTTCTTCTTTGTGGTTCATTTAAAAAAAAATAACAGGTATTAGTGTAAGCACCTTTTATTGTGGAAGAGGAGAGGGATGGTGCCTCTAGCTTCACTTCAGCCCTCTCCTCTGGCTTGGAGCCCCTAACTAAGCAGCCTTCCTACCCCACTGCCTCTGTACTCAAGGGTGTGCTGGTTCCTTCTCATCTAGGGCAGAGTCGTTGCAGCACAGTTGAGCTTGGCATTGTTAATCAGCAGAGGTTCCCTCAATCTTTGACTCACACCTCTTCTCCACACACTGTTCAGGTGGTGAAAATTTCTATGGTTCCTAATGAAGCTCTCGTCACACCCAGTTAGCCTACAGTTCTCCACTTGATATTTCTGCAAAGTTATCTCCAGGCTAACTAGATATTTGCACTTCACATGGGAGAATCTTCTCTGGTGGTACCTGGAGTACCCCTATTGTGCCCCAAGTCCTCTTTATTTTTCACTAGTCTATATTCACCCTATGGCACAAATTTATTTTGTTTGTGGGAGAAATCTAGAAAGCCTAAAATTTACCAACCTACTCTGTCATTTTCCCAAAATCCTTCCCAAGTATGCCTTAATTTTCTTATCAGTAAGCTGAGAAGAAGGAAATGGCAAACTACTACAATGTCTTTGCCAAGAAAATATCAATGGGTAATGAAGACTCAGACAAGACTGAAACTACTGAAGAATAAAAAGTTCCCAAACGGATCTACAATGGGCTCAAATTATCCAGAATTTAGGGTTTCAGTGTGTGCAATTAGAATTCCTGTGTTCAATGAGATGTAGTACAGAATAGAAGAAAGGTCTGGATTTAAAATAGGTACAACATATATGACTTAACCAATTCACTCAGTTTCCTCAAATGAAGAGTTAAAAATCAATGACCTCTAAGACTTCTTCTAGCTATAAATCTATGATCCTATGACTGTTCTTTTTTTTCCACCACTGGTATGGTGGAAGCCAAAAGAGGCTGCATGGGACTAAGAGCTACTATGCATTTTATATGATAGACCATTCTCAGCCAAAACATTTTTAAAAATAAATCACTTGGTGGTCAATCTGTTGATAAACCTCACTGTGCTTTTTTTCCCCCTTAAAAAACATTTTCCCCAGTTACATGTAAAACAATTTTTTACATTTGTTTTTAAAACTTTGAGTTCCAGATTTTCTCTTTTTTTCCCTACCCTCACCTCCTATCAAGGTGGCACATGTGAAGTTATGTAAAACATTTTTTGTAAAAGCCATGGGGAATATGCTTCAATCCGTATTCAGACATAATCAGCTCTTTCTCTAGGTAGAGATAGCAGTTTTCACCATAAATCCTTTAGAGTAATCTTTGATCATTGTACTGCTGAGAATTGGGGTCATTTATAGCTGATCATCACAACAGTGCTATTCCTTTGTACATGATACATTTCATTTTTAAAGCTTCACTGTGCTTGCTTAAGTAGACCAGTTTTTGAACAAATTAAGTCATTAAGCCCAAACTCAAAATCTGCCAAAGTTTGCACTCTGTTGACATCTTTCTAGAGCTTCCTACCATATCATCATTATGACAATGGCAAAGTCTTTTACTGAAAAAAAAAATGTTAAAATTTAAAACAAAACACAAAAAGCCCAGAGCTCTAAAAATTAAATACTTCCACAAGAAAAAGTACAAATGCAGCAATATTAAGAATTTAAATTACACATTGTTTGGCTATGGATATCATATGTATGGGTTTTATAAGGCAGTTAGCACAGAGGATTGAGTGTTGAGTCTAGAGCAAGGAAGACCAGAAATAAAATCTATCCTTAGACACTAGCTGGGTGACCCTGGACAAGCCACTTAGCTTTAACCTGCCTCAATTTCCTTTTCTGAAAAATGGGGATCATAATAGCACCTATCTCCCAGGACTGTTGTAAGGACTAAGTTAAAAATAGCACAGCATTTAGCACAATCTCTACACAGTATATGTGCCTAAAAAAATGTTTAACCCATCCCAACCTCAATGGGGTCTACCAGCATTATTAACAAATTAGGTCACTACAGTAGTTCTAAAACTTTTGTCTCAGGATCTTCTTCTATTCTTAAAAATTGCTGAAGATCCTGAAGAGCTTATATTTAAGTAGATTATACCTATCAATTTTTACTACATTGTAAATAAAAAAATGATTTTTAAAATATTTATTTTGAAATAATTTATTATGTTAATATAAATGAATATTTTTTGTGAAAAATAACTTTTTCAAAAATAGTAAGAATAATGGTATTGGTTTACATATTTTTGTAATCTTTTTAATGTATGGCTTAATATAAGACAGCTGGATTGTCATATCTGCTTCTGCATCAATCTGTTGCAATATTTTTGGTTAAAAATATGAAGAAAATACAGCCTCACACAAATATTTAGTTGGAACAGGGGAAAAATATTTCAATAAGCAAATAACTTCTTGGTATTTTTATGAAATAGTTCTAACCTCAATGACCCACTTAAATGCCTTGGGGCTACTAGAAGCCTGCAGACCATACTAGTTAGGAGGGAAATAGGGCTATAAACATCTTATTTTAAAAGATGATACCAGAAGACACTTCTTGCTATTGAAACAGAAAAAATATTTAACTCATATCCCTATCTTCTAGTATCCCAGCAGTTTTCATATGTATACACACATACACACTCATTTTTTTCTCTCTCTGCCTAAAATAAATGATTACCAATATCCCCCAAACTCTGGAAGAAGAGTTCAAGGATGCAACATGTTATCATATAAACCTTCTGGTATACTTTTAAACCTAAGACTTAGGCAATCTATCATAAAATTAACACACATACACAAAGGAAATCACTAAAAAAGACATACATAAGAAACCACTCAAATGGTAAGAATCTCAAGACTGACTTAATTCTCATCCGCCTTCAGTTCTACAATAGCTAGCCAGTTTCTAAAAATCAGCCCAGAAATCTAGCCTCTCCCTGGCTTCCTACCAATACCCCTAGAAAAACAAATGTTATCAGGGTTATTATCAGCAAGTCCTGCTTTCTTTCTCCTGAGTGGCATTAGTAATCTTATAGGAAAGACTAGAAGCTAAGCTTAAGTCAAAAGTTGAAGACGTTTCTGTCTCCCAAAGAAGAAAAAAAAAAAAAAATCCAATGCCATTCATGGAAAGAAAAAAAAAAATTCAGTTACATGGAAATCCGTCTTTTTATATTATCAGTATCATTAGCAGTATAGAATATTAGCAGTATAACTAAATTATACTAATTTAGCAGTATTATCAGTAGAATTATTATATACTAGTAATCATTTCTTGAATTATTTTTCTTTTAAAACAAATTAAAATGTGAGGGGTAAAGGAATGATCAATAAATGGTTGTGCAATGTTATGATGGGTTAAATAATTTTTACAATAAATATTTAGGATAAATATTGGCAATAATTTTGAATTTTTTGCTATAATCCATCAAAATCTAGTTATATAATCTCCTTGTAATTTTTCTTATTTTAACCTAATTAATATATAAGCATAAATAGCACCTATTTTTATGGAGATCAATAGAATATATTATTCTCAAATGTTGCAGTTCTCTGACCAAAGAAAAAAATTCAACACCTGAGCATTATTTGTTATGCTTTTAATTTTTAAATCAAATTTTATTTTTAAATCATTACTACTTAAGTTCTTAAAAGTTAACCAGTCTCTCTGCGAAGGTCCAGTTCTATTTCAACAACTGTCTAACTGATCATTTTGACAAGATCAAAATATAGAACAATCTCCTGGGAGAGATCTTCAAGCAGAAGATGAAAGCCACTTGTCCTGTATCCTATAGTGGGTTTACTTTGTATATTGGTTGGGCTAGATGATCTCTTCTAAAATTTAAATTCTTTAAGTTGTGGATGTTATGGAAAATTATTGTTCTGTAAGAAATGACCAGCAGGAAGATTTCAGAAAGGTCTGGAGAGATTTACATGAACTGATGCTGAGTGAAATGAGCAGGACCAGGACGTCATTATATACTTCAACAACAAGATGAACCAAATGAGTTCCATTTGTTCAGTAATGAATAGAATCAGCTATACCCAGCGAAAGAACTATGGGAAATCAGTGTGAACTACAACATAGCATTTCCACTCCCTCTGTTTTTGTCCGTTTGCATTTTTGATTTCCTTCACTGGTTATTTTTTATCTTATATCTTAGTCCGATTTTTGTGCAGCAAAATAACTATGGATATGTAAACATATATTGTATTTAACATATACTTTAAATATTTAGCATGTATGGGTCTACCTGCCATCCAGGAGAGGGGATGAGGAGGAGGAGGGGAAAAGTTGGAACAGAAGATTTTGCATGAGTCAATGCTAAAAAATTACCCATGAACATATCTTGTAAATAAAAAGCTATAATAATTTTTTTAAAGGAAGGAAAAAAATAGAGATTATACTAAAGTAAAAAAAAAATTAAAATTAAGTAGTCAAAAAATTTTAAATTCTATCATTTTATGTTATTGAATTCTTCTATTTCAGATATGGACACTAATCATTTTTTAGTCTTCCAGATTCATAATCTTGGCATTATCCTCAACTCCTCTCTATCTCTACTACATTTCACATAGCCAATCAGCTACTGGATCTTGCCATTTTTATGTCCACAACTTCTCTCACATTGGACAGCTAGTCATGCAGATAGAGGTTTCACACAGCTAGCTGTTCAAGTTCCAGTTCTCATTGGACTTCTCTCAATTACTTCTAATCGGTTGTCTTGCCTCAAGTTTATCTACTTCAGAGATTTTCCTGAAGTACAAAATTGACCACATCATGCAATATACTCTGGTGGATCCCTATGACTTCTCAGTCAAAATATGGACTCCTCTGATGTTTAAACCCATTTACAACTTGGTCCAATCTCATATTTCCAGCCTCACTAAACAGTCCAGTTCCTGAACTCTGTAATACAGAGATAAACTGATCTTCAGTTGTTCTTCCACACAGCTTTCCATTTCCTGTCCCCATGTCTTTACATGACTGTTCCTTATTTCTAGAATGTACTTTTCCTCTTACCTCTATTTCATAGAAACGCTTATTTCCTTCAAGGTGCATTTCAAGTACTAACTTCCAAGTATCATTAGTGGTCCTTTAAACTCCTAGTACCTTCCATTGCTAACTACCTCATATTTAACTATCCTGTATTTATTTTTGATAAAGCATTTATTAAGACCTTACTATGAGCAAGGCACAGTGCTAAGCACTGAAGATAATTTAAATACAAGTAACCATGAATCCTTACACTCAAGAAGTATATTCTAATAGGAAAAGATAAGAAATTAAAGGAAATTAGAAGGAGGTTTGGAAGAAGAGGATACCTATGTAAGAAAGGCAAGGTGGTTAGCAAAGAGAAGAGAAGAAAAAAGCCAGAAATACTATTTGTGAATGAAGTGAATCATGGTTAAGATCCTTCTTGAAATAACACTCTTGGCAGGAAAGTACTTTTCTTAAGTGTGGAGCCAACAGAGCTTTTCTCCAGGAAGAGGATGAGAAGTCTAAAGAGATGCTTCTTGATCGTTTGTATTTATGTATAAATTGTTTTCTCCAAAAGAATATAATTTTTCTCAGATTATAGAAGTTGTGCTTCTTCTATCCCTAGTGCACAGTGCCAGTAGGGGATAGAAGTTAAAGATAAAGCAAAATAAAAACCAGTAGGTTTTCAGAAAACTTTTGTTGAATAAATGTCTGGTAGACAATGTAATCTCATTATGTTCAAAACAGAACTCATCTTTCCTTCTAAACCTCCTCCCTTTCCCTATTACTGTGGAGGGCAACACTATCCTTTTAGTCTCAATTTAGGAGTCATCCTAAATTCCTCACTACCCTAACCCTAACCCATCCACTTCCATCCAAGCTACTTGCCAAGGCCTATTGATTTCACCTTTGCAAACATCTCTTGAATATACCCCCTTTTCTTCTACCACTCTAGTACACTCTTATCACTTCATTGCAATACCCTACTGCTGAGTAACCTGCCTCAAGACTCTCTCCTCTTCAATCCATCCTCCACTCTTTTTCCTGAAGACCCAATAAACACTGACTTCCTATTTGTCCAGAAACAAATCCAAAATGTCCTCCTTGACATGTCCCTTCAGAACCTAGCCTTCTCCTGTCCAATATTCTTTCCCCTTATTTCCCAACAAGTATAATAATCTAGTGACAACTGATCTTCTGATAGTTCCATAAACAAGATACTTTCCTGGCTTCAGGTATTTTCTCTGACTATACTCCATGCCTAGAACTCTCCATCCTCTTTTGGAATATTTATTTCCCTGGCTAAAGTAACTAAAATTTTACCTTCTACAGGAAGCCTTCCCTAATCCTTTTTAGTTCCAATACCTTGCCTCTTATTTGTTATTAATACTGTATACACTTCAACATAAAGAAGATCCAACTCACTTCCAGTTGATCAATGATGGACAGAAACAACTAAACCCAAAGAAGGAACACTGGGAATTGAATGTAAACTGTTAGCACTACTTTCTACCCAGGTTACTTATACCTTCGGAATCCAATTCTTAACATGCAACAAGAAAATTGGATTTACACACATATACTGTGTCTAGGTCATACGGTAACATATATAATATGTATGGGATTGCCTATCATCTAGGAGAGGGAGTAGAGGGAGGGAGGAGTAAATTTGGAAAAATGAATATAAGGGATAATGTTATAAAAAAAAATTACTCATGCATATGTACTGTCAAAAAAAATTTATACTTATAAAATGTAAAAAAAAACTGTATGCAGTTTGCAAGTTGTCTTCCCCATTAAATTGTAAGTTTTTTGGGAGCTGTCTTTGGCTCTTTTTGTGTCCCCAAATACAGGAATTTTGGCACACAGAACTGCTTAATAAAATGTTTATCGAGATGCACGTGAAAGAGGTTTTTTTTTTTTTTAAAAAACTGAATCTGAGAAATGCAAATTAAGAAAACTCTGAGATACCACTACACACCTGTTACATTGGCCAGAATGATAAGGAAAGATAAGGCACAATATTGGAGGGGATATGGGAAAACAGGGACACTGATACATTGTTGGTGGAACTGTGAATACATCCAGCCATTCTGGAGAGCAATTTAGAACTATGCTCAAAAAGTTATCAAACAGTGCATACCCTTTGATCCAGCAATGTTACTACTGGGCTTATATCCCAAAGAGATTTTAAAGAAGAGAAAGAGACCTGATTGTGCAAGAATGTTTATGGCAGCCCTCTTTGTAGTGGCCAGAAACTGGAAACTAAGTGGATAACTATCAATTGGAGAATAGCTGAATAAATTGTGGCATATGAATATAATGGAATATTATTGTTCTGTAAGAAATGACCAGCAGGATGATTTCAGAAAGGCCTGGAGATTCTTACATGAACTGATGCTGAGTGAAATGAGCAGGACTGGGAGATCATTGTATACTTCAACAACAATACTATATGATGATTAATTCTGATGGATATGGCCATCTTCAACAATGAGATGAACCAAATCAGTTCCAATAGAGCAGTAATGAACTGAACCAGCTATATATGCAGCACATGTACAAAGTTCCTTCTTCTCCCCTTCTCTTCCTCTCAAAACTACTTTATATCTCCATTCACTTCTTACCTTTCTACCAGGCTCTGAGTAGATAAAGGGATCCTTAGCTTTGCAAGGCCAACTTCTCTACTTATGTCCTTGATCAACCTATGTCCTTGATTCCATCTTTTTCAACAGATCGCATCCTCACTAATCTTTGCTTTCTACTGAATCTTAAATCTGGTTTATTCCCATTGCTTTCATAAATAACTAATTCTCTCTCAAGCTTAAGAAGTTTTCACAATCATGCTCTTAAGCTATCATCCTATTCCTTCCACATCACAGGGATTATTAGCAGTACAGTGCTCCCACAATCTGGAAAATTCATGTAAAATTTTTTGTCCCTCTCCTTGTATCAGAGAAGTCAGGATTTTTTCTTTTCCTTTTACAGGGTGTTTACAGCACTTTACTGTAAAGTTTGTGTTGATATTATACATTATTATACACATATTTTATGCATTTCTGAATTTTTAAACTTTTTCTATGTGTAATCTGCACTTTCTGCAGGTCCCCCCAAATTCCCATTTAATTTCTTATTCCAACCCATGATGTATTAAAATCATGATAGGGAAAGTTACAATGTAGAATATATTTTTCATCTGTTACTCAAATTCCTATAAAAATTTATCTCTATTTCCTCCCCTCTCATTCATTTTCTAATTCTTCGGAATCTAGATTCTGACTCCATGGCTTAATTGAAATGGTTCTCCTCAAAATTACCAATCAACTCTTAAATGACATATATTTGATGAGGTTTTTTAGGTATCATCCTTTGAAATCTATTTGCTACTATGGAGAAGTGACTACGTCTTTCTAGAAACCTTTTCTTCTCTGAGCTTTGGGAACATTACTCTCTTTTGGTTCTTTCCTACCTACTTCACCAATTCTTAGTCTTCAATGAATTATCATTTATGTCATGACTACTCTTTTCCCACATACTCTTTCTTGTCTACCTAATCATCTTTCTTGCTTAATTATTTATAATTCATAAGAATAAGAGCCATGATAAATGGCCAAAGGATATGAAAAGGCAATATTTAAAGACACTAAAGCTATTAACAATTTCTATGAAAAAATGCTCCAGGGACAGCTAGATGGCACAGTGGGCAGAGCACTAGGAGGACCTGAGTTAAAATCTGGCCTCAGATACTTAATACTTCCCAGCTGTGTGACTCTGGACAAGTAACTTAACCCCAACTGCCTCAGCAAAAAAAAAAAAAAAAAAAAAAAAAAAAAAAAAAAAAAAAAAAAAAAATGCTCCAAATTATTCAGAAAATTTCAAATTTCTAAAGCTCTACCTCATACCCAACATATTAGCAAAGGTGACTAAAAAAAGGAAAATGCCAAATATTGGAGGGGCTATGGGAAGACAGACACATTAATGCATTGTTGTCAATCACTACTCTTACTTGACACTTTCTCTACTCTTGTCTTCTGTAAAATAGGCTTTCTTCAGTTTTCTCTTTCTCTAACTGTGCTTTCTTCATCTTGTTCATTAATTTAAGTTGTTTTCCTTCAGCTACCTAAGATAAATATAGTCTTTTCTTGATCAATATTAGCATGAGTCAATTTTGTTAGAGACTAAATTATTTACAAATTTTTACAGGAGGTTATATGAATGAAAAAAAGAACAACAGATTGTAAAGGAAATTCAGAAGATTCGGAACAGAGAAGGAGTCCAAGGATTAAATTCAAGGAGGGGAAATTTGAAAGGATTGAAGGAAAAACTGAAGCATTAGAATTGAAAAAGGAGAAAAACTAATGATGAAGGAAGAAAATGGGGTTAAAGCTGAATGAAGAAAAGAACCCCACAGTTAAAGAGTATGACTGGAAAAGAACCTGAAGAAAAAGGGTCCAATTGCAAGAGAAGGAGGAAGAGAGGAATTCAAAATGAAGACCAGAGAAGAAAAGTATCCTTTAACAAAAAATCAAATTAAGAAGATTCCAGGAGTAAGGCAAAATTAGGCAGGTTTACAAAGTAATGACAAAATGTTAGTAAGACATTAGTAGGTGTGGCTGTCAAAGACTGTGTTGAGGAGAACAACAACCCCCGATGGGAAAAAGACATAGGCAATTTGTCATTGCAATTATCCCCAGGGAAATAAGGCTAAAAATATTGAATCCAGCAAGTTCTAAGAAAGCACTGCTTAGAACATAAACTGCTTAGAATAAAACAAAACAAGAGGATTTGAAAACAGAGAGCAACTTGTGTCAAAATAATAAAGGATAGAAGAATGTCACAAAAAGGTGAAAGATGAGAAGAGGCACTGAATCAAATCAATCAATCAATCAACAAATACCCACTATGTGTCAGATAGGAGCAAGGGAAAAAATGAAGACAAAAAATAAAATGGTCATGCCTCTAAGAAACTTATATTTTACTAGGGATAAAAATATGCATTACATAAGTCTTTTAAAAATATAAACAGTAACTGGAGGACAGAACATGAGGCAGCTATAAGGATCAGTTTTTGTGTAAAGGTAACTCAAACTTTGTTTTGGAGGAAACCCAAAGTATTCATTCTAAATGTACAATTGAAGAAATGCATCAAAGATACAAGGAACAGCTAATGCAAAGTACGGAGATGAAAAACAGAGTGAAGATGTGTAAAAAAGATTAGCTTGAGTGAACTACAGAAATAAAAGTAAGATATAATAAGTTTGGAGAGAGATTGAGGCTATATTATAATGAATATAAAAAGCTAAGTTTTTATTTTACCATAAAAGTCTTTTCTGGATGTTCACTATGAAAAAGAGGACAGAAAAAGAGAAAAAATCTGAGGGGGATGGTAGTAGTTAGTAAGGATTTCTTTTTTTTTTTTTTTTCTTTGTTGGTTTCATTTGTGTCTTTATACTCTTTAAAAAAAAAAAGTTATTTATTTTTAATACACATTGCTTTATGAATCATCTTGGGAGAGAAAAATCAGAGCAAAAGGGAAAAACCATGGGAGAGAAAAAAAACCCCAGAAAAAAAGAAGTAAACATGTGTTGATTTACATTCAATCTCCATAATTCTTTTTCTAGATGCACATGGCATTTTCTTTCCAAAGTCTACTAGAATTGCTTTGGATTATTAAACCACTGAGAAGAACCAAGTCTTTCATAGTTGATCATTACGCATTCTTGCAGTTATTGTATGCAATGTATTCCTGGTTCTGCTTGTTTTGCTCAGCATCTGTTCATGTAAATCTTCACAGGCCTTTCTTTCTTACATTTTCCAGGTGTACTCCTTTATCACCTCCTCAGAAAATGGAACAGGCCTCCAAGAGACAAATTCAACCAATAGAAGTCACTGTGGTTAGGCCATAGCATGTAACAAAATCCCTGCATGTTAATATACGCCCACCCAGACTCGAGGTTAAAAAGGTGCACATTGTAGAATAGTTTCAGACAAAGTTTAGAAATAGTACAAGGTCTTTTAGATATGTATCCAATCAAAAATTTTTTTTGACTCCAACAGGTGTGGGTCTAAAACTATGCAGATATTTTAGGAGAAGCCATGAACTATCCCTGCACTAAACCCTAATCAAGGGAGGGTCAGATGGCAAAAGGTCCTCCAAGACACTTTTTTCTTCTGTTTTCTCTAGGAAAGCTTCGGAAGCAGATGCTAGATTGGGTTCCTGTTCTGTAAGTTCATCATTTTTTAAACAGAATATATATAAGATTGTTCATTGTTTTTTATAGAACAATAATATTCCTTTATCTTCATACACCACAATTTATTCAGCTATTCCCCAATTGATGGACACCCACTATGTTTCCAGTTCCATGCCACAACAAAAAGAGCTGCTATAAATGTTATTGCACATGTAGGTCTTTTTCCCTTCTTTATGATTTCCTTGGGATACAGATCCAGTAGTGGCACTGCTAGATCAAAGTATGCAGTTTTATATCCCTTTGGGCATAGTTCCATATTGTTCTCCAGAATGGTTGGACCATTTTATAACCCCACCAGCAATGCATTAGTGTCCCAAGTTTTCCTACATTTCCCCTAATATTTATCATTATTTTTTCCTGTCATCTTAGCCAATGTGAGAGGCATGAGGTGGTACACCAGAGTAGTTTCAATTTGCATTTCTCTAATCCATAGTGATTTAGATCATTTTTTCACATACCTATAGATAGCTTTAATTTAATCATCTGAAAATTGTCTGTTCATGTCCTTTGACAATTAATGAATTGTGGAACAATTTATATTCTTATAAATTTGACATAGTTCTTTAATATATTTTAGAAATGAGATCTTTTATCAGAAACACTGGCTGTAAAGATTTTTTTCCCAGCTTTGTACTTCCTTTTTTAATCTTGTTTGTGCAAAAACTTTTTCATTTAATGTAATCAGTCATCCATTTTCCCTTTCATAATGTTCTCTAGTTCTTCTTTGGTCTTAAGTTACTCCCTTCTCCAAAGATCTGAAAGGTAAATTATCCATAAGGGTTTCTTAAAGACAGTGGAGAGATGAACATGTTTGTGGGCAAACAGGAAAGAACTATTTGATGGGGAAAGACAGAAAGAATGGATGATTACAGGGGTGGTTTGCTGGAGAATAAAGGAAAAGATGGAGTTTCATTTTTTTTTTTTTTTTTGCATGAATGATTAAATGGATGCATCTAGAGATGGGAAATTCAGGATAGTCAAAGATGCTGAAATTATGTCATAAGAATCAGTAGAAGAAATGGGATTATTTAATTTGAAAAAACTAATGATGGGTGACGTGATAGTGGTGATGGTATAGAACAGGACACAATAGCCAATTTCAAGATGGAGTTTCATTTTTTTTGCATGAATGATGAAATCTATACCTCAATAAAATTAGGATTAACTGAGGTCTAGTGGCAGGATTGGGGTACAGGAAGTCCCATAGAGCTCCCCTGCAACCCCTTTTGGATTCAGCGCAAGGATACAAAGTTAAATGAGGTCTAGAGGCGGTGAGACCCTGTAAATGAATTTACAAGCCCGGAAATCTAGATTGATAAAAAGAGGTTTATTGTCGGGTTTGGAAGTAAGGTTAAAGTCTGGTTAGTAAAAGGTATTAGATAGAGGAAGAAATACACCAAAGCTGCAGGACAGAGAGTCTGTGATGCAAAGCATGTTGCTGGCATCTTTCAACTCTCCACCAAGGGATGATTCCTGTTTAGCTCTTTTATCTGCTTAAAGGGGCATATGGGTGGAGCCCAGGTCTATTCCTGGATAGCCAGAACCCACCAGGTGGGGATTGGGCTACCTGAGCAGATTATTAGAATGGAGGCTGGGTACAGTCCAAACTGGCTCAGATCCGGATCTTTCCCTTTGGAATACAAAAGAGTGGTTTTAACCAGATCTTGAAATCAAAGATCAGTCCCAAAGGAAGTTGTAGATCAGACAAGGAATCTTAAAGGGGGCTACATCCGTATCAATACCAAGTCTGATTTTTATCCCTCAAAGTCAGTGACTTGATATCAGTACTATTTAAAACAAAAAACTACAATTTGAAAATGGCTGAACAAATTGTCCCAGATAAACAATAGGTCATTGTACTAAAAGAGATGACAAATACAAAGAATCATTAAAAAAAAATTATGGCAACACAATTTAATAGAGAAAGGGAAAAAGCTGACCAAAAAACCAAAACACATGATGGCTATAATAGTATAAATAAAAAAAATACTAAGGAACAGAATTCAGGAAAAACAAAATTGTCAATCTTGCTTCCAAATGACTGGATATTTGGACTGGACACTTTTTTTCTTTTAAAAAATGTTAAATTATGTAAAGGTAGAAACAATATAAATACTGTCAGTTACAACAGTTAAAGTAAATGATTTTGCTTAACTTTTTCTAATGGCAAGGCAAATGAGGACTGTTTATTGGGATATAATCAATGTTAAAATATATCAATAAAAAAATTTTAAAAGTAGCTTATAAAATCTTATGAGGAAGACAATGAAAATTATGAGAAGTACTTTATGAAACAGTGAGAAGGAATAAAGATTTTTTAAGTTAGAAATGGTGACAATTTGTTCCATTGTTGACTATCTCTGGTGAAAGGTAATTGGAAAGTTCTTTTGTTGATATCAAAGCAAAAGTCTTACCTTTTTTAATACCAATACCAGTGTTGTTTTATGTAACAATATATATATGACAATAAGTCATTTAATATATCAGTTTCCAAAGGAAAGTAAATTAATACCTAAGTTTAAAAAGTATCCTCAAAAATAGAAAAAGAAAATTAATATCATTCTTAAGAGTGTTTTCTCATTTTACAGAAAAGAGAATGGAATTGTAACTTCCCATTGTGAGTCTAAAATCATGAGACAAATAAGTGGCCTGGAAACTCTTAACTCTCCCATGTCTTTATCAAATTTTTGTCTTAACTATTTAAATTTTGTGAAAACCAACCAGAAATTCCAAATCCATTTGGTCACCACATAGCACTTCTAAACCCAAGTAAAAGCCTCCAAGTTAATAAAAAGACCAAAAAGGAAGTCACATCTTGGTAAAGCAGAAATTCAAATGCAATTGGTAAGGACTGACTTATGGGGTAAAACATAGGATATGAAACCTCCTTATGTAGAGCAAAGATGAGGGTGATGTAGCAAAAAAAGCTTTTGAGTCAAGTCAAGGCATTCATCATTTCTACTAATGGGAAACAAATGTGACAATATTAAAAAACAGATATTAAGACATCTTCAGACATGCATACCCAAGTAAATTCTATTCAACCCTGGAATATCAAAATGAGATCCTCAAAATTAGCTTGCAGAATATTCACTAAGAAAATATAGCAGAAATTAAAGAAACTAATGTATTATTTTAGATTTAGATTATTGGATTGTTTCTTACTCTATTATAAAGGATCTTTTTAATTATGACATTTCCATTAAATAGATTTTCACTAATTTCTTTAAAGAGGTCTATTTCAAAGGTTGAGACTCTTATCATTAAGTTGGGTTTCTTTAGTTTTTGAAAATGTTGAATGATTAATACTTACTATTCCACAAAGGAACCAAAATCATAACACTTCCTTCCCTTAGGCATATTCTTACCCAAATTCCCTTGCTCGACTGTTAATACAATTTCATCCATCACCACAGCTCTGAAGTCTAATTCTTCCTCACAACATTTGGCCTTTAGAGCTCGTAATATCTCCTGCTGTGGGTAGTCTTCTCTGATTCGACGATCTGTCAAGAACCACAATCTGGCAGCAACAGAGCTACACATCTTGATTTGGTCTTCCTTCTTTTGAATTATATTCTCTTTAATTTATGCTCTATCTGGAAGAAAAGAAAAACATATAAACATGTCAAGAACTTTAACAAGAGTTTCTCTTTATACCTAGAAAGATTGTATTTTGCTGATCAGAGATATGCAAATAGTTTAAAAAAATTTTTATTGGGGGCAACTAGGTGGTGCAGTAGAGTACCAGCCCTGAATTCAGGAGGACCCGAGTCCAAATCTGGTCTCATACAGTTAACACTTCCTAGCTGTGTGACCCTGGGCAAGTCACTTTCCCCTCAGGAGGGGAAAAAAATTATTGCCAGGAAGATGAGAAAGTTTAAATTTTTCACTTATTATTTTATTTTCTCAATTACATGTAAAGAAAATTTGAAACTCAGAATCTTATAAAAATGAATATTGAAAACTGAGTTTCAAATTTTCTCCCTCCTCTGCCCTCTCCCCAAGACAGCAAGCAATCTGATATAGGTCATAAATGTACAATCATTTTAAACATATTTTCATATTAGTAATGTTGTGAAAGAAAAATTAGAATAAAAGGGAAAAATCACAAAGAAAAAAAACCCCAAAAAGTGATCTACATTCAGTCTATTTCTTTCGCTGGATATGGATGGCATTTTCCAAAAGATGAGAAACAGTAACAGCAGCTAGCAATGTCTTCTTAAGAAGACTTCACTCATGGATAGGAATCCCATCAAGAGTATAAATACAGAGAGTTAACTTTGACAAAGAGAAAACACAACTCACCTCAGGGATCCTCAGGGATTAGAGAATGAAAAGCAGATTAAGTGAAAATGTGAAAGAGTTTTATGATATTTATCTATCTGTATTTGATGAAAGAATTTTTTTCTGTCAAGAAAAATGAAAGATCTGATGAGGATGATAGAGCAATGACAGAGACATTTGGGAAAAAATTACTAAATGAATGTGATAATCAAGAAAGAGTAAAAGGAACAATGAGGGTCTATGGAGAAGAGATAACATGATTATATGAGTCCATATTGGACTCAGTTTTCTCAGGATTATACAACTTAGAAAGAGGAACAGAAGAGGTTAAAGTTGGAGGTGACACAGATGTTTACAAAAAAAAAAAAAAGACAAAAGTGCATGATAGATAGCAAAGGGAATTCAATAGGGATCAGATAAATAGTAGAAATACTAGTAAAAACTAAGTTAGAAAATTAGAAAATCAAAAGGAGAATGTTTGCTAAATTGAATGCGAAATCCTGGCGAATATGGCTGCTGAAGAGAGGTAAACTGCCCAGATCCTACATTTCAGTAACAAAAACTATAACCAAGTGACTTCTTCCACCCAGAACTATATAATATATATATATATATATATATATATATATATATATATATATAAAAAAAGCCATAAGCCCAAGGGGAATAGAAAAGGGAGAGGTCATTAATACAGCCAACATAAAGGCACAAAATAAACCAGAAACCTCCCAGTAAAAACAGTCAGGCTAGAGATATGTAGTCTATATTTGGAGGCAGCAAGAATGGAGCATTAACCTAAATAAATTTCAGAGTAGTAAGAAACCCACATTGAGGAGTTTCAAAAGCAGCTATCTGGAATGATATCAATACAGAGTATCTATAGGTTATGTGTGTGTGTATATATATATATATATATATATATATCTCCATCCTTGACCAGGACAATCCATGTACTCAGGGTTCCAAGGTCCCTAGAGCTCTGGCCTGAGATGTCATAGAAGGTATTAAATTCCCACTCTGGATCTCAGAGGTCCAAGGAAAACTCTAGGAATTGAAGGGGAGCATAGGAACTAAGATTCTAGTGAATAAAAGGAGGCTGACCATCCCATTCAAAAGAGCAGCAAGAGGTGGTTTCTATCTTCGGCACAAAGTCCTAATTCAGGAACTAAAGTTAGAGAAATGATCTTAACTAGTATAAAAAAATTGTTGCTCTAGTACTTAAAAATTCAGCCTAGAAGATGAAATTCCATAATAACTGCAAGCAGAGATGAAAAAGAAAATAGTTTGCTACAAACTACATGAAATAGTTAAGAAATGAATCAAGAAGTAAAAATAAAATAAAAACTCTGGAAATCAGTAAAAGAATAAATAAGAGAATAATATAACTTTAATAATCAAAATAGAAAATCTCTGAAAATCAAAATAGATTAAGGGAAAATTAATATCTTGTGAGACAGTAAGAAATAATAGAACAAAATCAAAATTATGGGGAAAAAGTAAAATATTTGATATTAAAAAACTGACTTGAAAGAGGTCAAGGAAAGGTCAGTTTCCTCACCTATAAAATGAGGAGGTTGAACTAGCAGTCTCTGAGGTCCCTTTTAGGACTAAATACATGATCCTATCATTCATGATGCTCTGAAGAAATCTTCACAGTCACCCTCTTAGCCCTTGGAATGTTACTTCTGAAGGAAACAGACCTCATTCAAACCCAAGAACACAAAATAGATTCTAGAGGTGGGGGAGAAGGGCATGAAATCAATGGAATAATGGTAATTCTGAGAGAACAAGTATATCACAGGAAAAAAAACTAGAATGATTGACTAAAACAAATTAAAGCTTACTGAGTAGAAATGAGCAAGCATTAAAAAAAATAATAATAATACATTTCAATGGCCAAGTACCTTCCACAAAGGATAATGAATCAGAATGATTAAGGTGAAATAGCATAAATTATTCTGTGAAGCCATCTGAAATGTCCAGAACAATAATCAAAGAAATTAGGGGAAAAAAGAAGGTAGATTTCTCAAGGAGGAACCAGCAAATCTAATCAGAGAGATATCAAAGAAGTTAGAATAAAGAAAGACATACTCTCTAGTCTAAATAATTTTTTTTCAGGGTGGGGAGGGAGGAGGATAAGAGTTTGACACTTTTAGAAGATTGCAAACTTTATTATAAAGCAGTAATCATCAAACATCATAACTATTTGGTACTAATTAAAATTGAAAAGTAAATGAACAGACCAGGCTGGATAAGCAAGAAATAAACAAAAATAAATGAAAACTGTAGTTTAGGGTTAGAGAAAGTCAAATATATCAATTAATGATGGGTATCCCTGGTCAAGTCATTTATTTACTTTTCTTGGGACTTTCTTCAATTATAAAGTAGAGATCCTTTCCAGCTTTAGATTTATGATATGATATGCTTCTTTTTGGTAAAAACTGCTGGGAAAACTGAAATTTGGCAGAATTTAGGCAGAAATTAGGATTAGACCATCACCTCAATATGCCAAAGTAAATTTAATAGATATGTGACCTGAATAAAAAAATTCACATTTTAATATTTTTAGGAAAGAATAAGATCAGATACCTTTTACAACTGTGGCCAAGGGGAGAATTAATTGCCAAAACCAATGGCTTTTTTTCCAATCCTCATCCTTCATGACCTCTCTGGAGCATTTGGCACTGTTGACTACCTTTTTCTCTTGGATACCCTCTCCTTTCTAAATTTTTGTGATACTGTTCTCTCTTGGCTCTCCTCCTACCTGTCTCACCGTTCCTTTGCTGGATCATCATCCATACACCACCCCCTAATTGTGGATGTATTGGGAAGCCTCTGTTCTGAATGCTCTTCTCTCTATACACTCTCTTAGTGACCTCATCAGTTGCCATGGATTCAATTACTATCTCTATTCAGATGACTCATAGATTTATATATCCAACTCTAGTCTTTCTCCTGAGTTCCAGTCCTAAATTACTAAAAATATTATTTCAAGCTAAACGTCTTCTAGGCCACCGAAATTCAACATATTCAAAACAGAAATCATCTCCCCAAAATTCATTACTAACAAAATTCCCTATTGTGCATCAAGGCAATACTATCTTCACAACTTAGTCTTTCTTAAATCCTCAAAAATATACAGCCATTCAGCCAAAAATATACAATTTTGTCAGTTCTGCCTTGGCAGTCTTTTTCATCTATTCTGTCTCTTTCCGGCAGTGACCTCCATAATTCACCTCTCACATGTTTTCACAGTTCATGTCTACACAGCTGCCAAAGCCATATCCTTAAAACAGAGATCTGATCTTATCATTCTACCTTTCAAAAAATTCTTAAGCATCTCCCTATTGTTTTTGCATAAATATAAACTCCTCTATTTGAAATGTTTGATAACTGGCTTTAGCCTAGCTTTCTAGCATTAACTCATATTAATCCCTTCATACAATCTGTATTTAGAAGAAATGGCATTCTTGCTGTTTCTCAAATTCTAGTATCCCTCTCTTTGCCTCTGAACTTTCTCTATACCTGTAATGTACTCTCTTCTTAACTCTGCCTCTCAAAATCCTTAGCTCCCTTCAAAATCAACCTTCTGCATGAGATCTTCCCTACAGCTAGTTCTTTGTCCTTTAAGAAGTAAATTCACATTTACTTTATATAACTTTATATAACTTTGAATATATTTACATGTTAAGTTAATTGTAAGCTCCTTGAGGGCAGGGACCATTTTTGCTTTCCTTTGTACTTCCTATACTTACTTACCAAGGTACCTGACACAGTAGGCACTTAATAAATACTTGCCAAGTGAAAAGAATCTGCCAAACCTAAATTCTGGGAATAAAAATACAAACCTAGAGGCAGTTATGATCCTAAAGTGATTACATTCTAATAGGGAAAGATCGATTACAAACACAGAAGAGCAGTGGTCAGTGAGGGACACTTCAATCTGAAAAGTTACATGGATTGTCAATGGATGCATAGGTCAGTAAAAACTGCAAGATTTTGTAGTAGGAACAGTTAAGACTGATTTGGTCAGTGGAGACCAAGGAAGAGAATGTGGAAGTCTTCTAAAGCAGAAGTTCAAGAGAATAAAAAGTTAAACCTCCAAGCAGGGTCTGTGGTTAAGATCAAAAAGTGGTTAATGACAAGATGGCAGGGGAGTAGGGAGTGAGAACTACTGTGCAAAGAGAGCATAAAATTCAACTCCTTTCAGAAATGTGAATATTGACAGAAGGCAATTGCCAAATTAAAAAAAATTCTTTGTGGTATAATTTCTGGGCAGCAGACCAATTTTTTTTTTTTTTTGCTGAGGCAATTGGGATTAAGTGACTTGCCCAGAGTCACACAGCTAGGTCGCCTTAGGTGTCTGAAGCCAAATTTGAACTCAGGTCCTCCTGACAGCAGAGCTAGTGCTCTATCCACCTCATCAACTAGCTGCCCCAGACCAATTTTCTAGTAGACCTAATTATACCCTCATAAAAGAACCTTAATTACAAGCACAACCTTGCTCTGACATCTTCTATTTTGACTTCCAAAAAAACACTGAGATCATAAAAGAGACAATTGAGACTACATAAAACTTGAAAACCTTTTAAAATTTTTCTATTATAACAGAATTGGAAAAACAGAAGAGTGGTAATAAATTATTTACATCAAATATCATGGATATTTATTGTCCAAAATATATAGGGAAGTGACAAAAATATATGCTACCAAGAATTACTTTCTGGTTTTATTAAGTAGCCAAAGCATATGAGCAGTTTTAAAAATAATTGCAGACTGCAAATGACTACATGAAAACATGATTGGCATTAAAAGTTTTGAGGAATTCACATTACAAATGGTGTTATACTTCATTTCATGAAAAATGTTGGAAGGATAGTAGGATTACCTACTGATATGCTGTTGATAAAGCTTTGAAGTGGTTACAATGATGATTCTGGATATCAATATAAATTATGCAAGAAAAGTAACTAACTTATTTATAACTAATTTATTCATTCCCTTTGACCACATAATACCATTACTAAAAATATAATCCAAGGAAATAAAAAATGAAAACAAAGGTTTCATACAAACCAAAATCTTCCTAGAATCATTTTCATAGGAAGCAAAGAACTAAAAACAAATAGGAATTTTTTTTAAACTATAATACATGAACATAATGGAACATCACTGGGGAATAAGAAAGGACAAATTGAGTAAAACTGATGTAGAAGGAAATAAGGAGAACCAAAAAAATAACATCACATTTTCATCTTGTTACAGAGATGGGAAACTAGTAGGATACACTATGGTATATGTTTATCAGAAGGCAGTCAATATATTGAATGTTACTTCTTAATTGTTTTTGTCTCAAGAGGAGTTCAAACTGGGGTGGTATGTGTGTTTATTTCCACGGTCTTCAAGGAAGTATGAAGTGCAACCCAAGTATAAAAAGCATCAATACCACATTTTTTTTAAAGTTTCTTCAATTTAAGACACAGAACTAGGCCTAGGTTCACAACAAGAGACCTAGGTAAAAAAACAAGAAGATGACAAGTGGAAGCCAGATTAAAGAAAATTATTGACACTAGAACTTATAAAGTTGAACAAGAAGAGAAGTGAGATTTTTTACAAGGATCTTAGAAATATTTTTAAAAAGACATATACGTTCCCTTTAATAATAGGCAGAGGAAATACTGGTTAACATTAATTTTCCTCTTTTGGTTTTCAGAATATATACTCCCTTCATATATCACAACCTATTAGCCCCTTAGAAGAACAATAACAAACACCTGCTCTTTACATAATAGAAAAAGCATCATTTTCAGTCAAAAGCTATTCACAAAAAGAGAACTATGAATGTAAGACAACTAATCCTTTAAAATAGTTTGAGTACAAAAGATAAAAATTAAATGTTTTTTGAGTGCAGGCATTTTTGTTTCTGCTCTCATAGAGCCTAGTCGTCTTTCACAGAGCAGACTTTTGATAAATGATTATTATTGAAAATTAAGAACTGATCTAAGGACACAAGAACATCACTCATGGACAAATAACTTTGATGCATTCCCATTTCAATATCTGACTAAAAAGGTGTTATTTCATAGTAAACACAGTAATTGAAAACCACCCAAATAGGCAGGATTGCATAAAACAAATCAACTAAAGCAAAGTTTCTGAAATGCTGACTGAAAAGATGTTTTCAACCACTAGTAAGGAAAGTTTGGAACAAAGAAACTATTTCTCTGGTTTTTGGTGAAACTTGAACATGTTCCTAGAACTGTGAATGACTAACAAACTTGAACTGCTCAATAAACATTACACTATATGTAGCTCTATCCTTTAAGCTATATAGTTATTTTGTTACTGGCGCCCAGGGCTTTATAGAATACTACTAAATTAATCCTGTATCAAAGGAACAAGCTGATACCTAAGGACCAGAAAGCACAAGGAAAGAAATCCAGTGCTGTTATGGATAAATGAACAATTTAGCAAAATTGAGTCTGGCTTTCTAATAAGGCATCAAAAACTGAAATGCTGCCAAAGGTGAAACAGCAGCATAAAAAAACCACATGTAGTTTGATCTGGTTTAGCAACTCCCACATTCCTATGTTCAATTAAATTCCACAAACATCTATTAGGAATCTACTATGTTTACAAAATACTTCTGTTTTTTAAAATGTTAAACAACATATCAAAGCTAATACTAGTTATAATACTAGCCAATGGAGACTATTAATATATGTAATATACATAAGAACATAAAATTCATAAGCATAAATTATACAAATATAAAATACTACATTATTTCTAAACAATCCTAATGCATCTTTAACTGAAAAATTACAAGAAAAGCAGTGTTGCATAGTTTCAAATACCAATGAAGTCACAGATCTAAACTCTACCCCCACTGAAAAACAACATCAAGGGAATATTTTAAATCCTAGAGATACAAAGATAAACATTTAAAGGCCATGCTCTCCAAAAAGTTTATGTTGGGAGTGGGGACAGAAAAAGCTATATAAGGAAATACAAAGTATATATACAGTAATTTCAATAACTTTAAAGAATCAGAAGTACCTGAGCTGTACTACCTAGATAACATTGTCTTCAAAATAGTTAAGATTAAGTCATAAAATAAGACTTCAGGAATGAAACTGAGACAAAATACAAAGGAAAAGATAAAATACTAACAATTTTGCAAAGCTGACAATTTTATTTTTAAAAAAATGCCTAGATGAAATGGCATATTTTTGGGAGAAAAGTACTTCGAGCTAACAAATAAACATACTTCAATAAATCTTTATATTATGAACAATAGTCAATAAGGACATGGTATAAATTTACATGAGAATGGGGTAGAATTCTCCAATTCTGGTTAAATAAAAGCTACAGGGAAATGGGATCAGTTATTTTTTTTTTAAAAAAGACTATTTCAAATTTTAGAACAAGAAAATAAATATATATTCCCTTAAGGTGTATATATAGTTTTGTCAATAATCGGTGACATCTAAGGTTTTTTTAATTTTTATTTTTAATCTTTTATTTTCTCTTTTAAGGTCAGAAGAAACTACATCAAAATTCAATTCTAGAAAATGAAAGATGAAAACAGCCATAATATTAGTGAGGTAAAAATATAAAGATAAAGATTCTGAGTAGACCTGGCTAATGCTTGGGTTATATTTATATTTGTGATATCCTATATTTTTTTATTGGGCAGCTAGAGTTCAAATCTGACCTAAAACACTTACCAGCTATGTAACCCTGGGCAAACAAGTCAGGTAACTCAGTTTGCCTCAGTTCCTCATCTGTAAAATGAGCTGGAAAAGAAAACAGGAAACCACTCCAGTATTTTTGCCAAGAATACACCACATAGAGTTGGACACAATTGAAAATGAACTGAACAACAAATATTCTTTCTTAATCTTAAGAACAAATTCACTGTGTGACTCTGAGCAAGTCACTTTGATTTGCCTCAACAACAACAACAAAGAAACAAAAAATTCACAAAAATTACAAAATGAGCCTCTCACCTTAAAAAAACCCATAATCAATCTGTATCCTCTTATTTTTCTTAAACAACTGGGGTGGGGAACGAACCTAGATTTGGAGTCAGAGAACCTGGGTTCAAATTCCAACTCTGCAATATTACAGATGGATGTTAGTTAAGACATAACCTCAGTGGGGCTCTAAGCTTCCTGCCAACTTTAAACCTAAGATCCCACCAATCTTCATCTGCTTCAGAAGGAAACTGTTGTTTCAATGTATTGGATAAAAGCTGTAAATAGATTAAAACTTGTTCTTGGCATTCATGTTCACCATCTAAGAGGAAAAAATAAAACACTGCAATTGTTCCTATTAATATCCTCAGATCAGATTTCAAATACAATAAATTTCAACAACTATCTTCTAGTATTGACTCAAAATTCTTTGTAAAATAACTTGTCATATACATAGTACCTTTCTAAATTCTCATCATTAAAGTTTCCCATTTAGAGTTATCAGTAATATAGAATATAACAGACCTTTCTTACTTTATGCTTCTCTCACACTTCACAGTATATTCAGAAGTTCTACCGCCACCAATTTTCACACAGATTAGATCTTTAAGCTTGATGCCTAAGGGGCAAATGATACAATCTACATCTAGCTTCCCAAACTGTGAGACAACTCTCAGTTCGGTTCCATTCTGTTCCCCTCCCCCATTCCTTTCTTGTATGCAAGTCTTTTGGTCTTTCAGCTCAGGGGGGAGGGGAATATTTAGATGAATGAATCTAGTGACTTAGCCCAGCAGCAAGTTCCAGAAGGATGTAAGCTAGAGAAAAGGGAAAGGGAGAGAATTTTAAAAGGCCATTGTTTCAAAGGGGACCCATAACTTTAAGGTCTTTCTTTGGGAATTCAAAGTGTCTCTTTCTACAAAGAAACTGTAAAAATATTTGATAGTCAGCTGATAAATCCCCTCTGTAAAGGAAAAAAAAGATTGTAAAAAAAGGAAAAAAAAAAAAAAAAAAGGATGGCTTCTTCATGCTCACATCCTGAACTTCTCACAAATAGGAATACTAGAGAGGAAGCAGAAGAGGAATATGACATTGTCCACTTAGAAATTAAAATGGGTGGATGCCAGCCAGGCGCCCAACAACCTAGTAGTTAGACTCAGCTCCTCCCTTCCTGCAGGGGGAAAGGCTGAAAGGGAAAAGAGACTCTAGAAAGACTGCAAATTTGTGAGTGATTGATTATACAGTTAGTTCTCTTTCTTGGTCCCTTCCTCAGAATCAAACTGTCCACTGCTCAAACAGGCAGGGTTCAATAACTTATGGGGGAGGGGGAGGAGAATGCCAGAAAAAGAGAAACAGAGAAAGGTAAAAACATCAACAGCCATGTTGCTTGGACCAACACTCCATCAATGAAAGAACACTGATTGAACTAATCAAGATAAAAGGAATAAACACATAGATGACCTTCCCACCCACAAGTCAACAGTCATCTTTGATTTAATATATTTTAGAAATAGCTCAGAATTAGAGATCAAGAAAAGGGTATAAATTATGCCTATTTAATTGGAATTTTACAAAATGACATATGTGAAATAACAGATTTAGATTTCAAGATGGAAAGTATCTTAAAATCCAGTCCAGCTACTTCATAATTTTGTATAAGAAAACTAGGATCCAGAGTGATTAAGTGAAATGCCACTGAATAACTAAGTCATGTTTAAATCCAAAAGGCCTTAAAGCCCTTTAAAATCATGACAAAAGAAAACTAAAGCAATTTATGTACCACTACATTGTTTGTTAAATTTTAATCACAAATTATTCTTTAAGTTAGTTTTGCAATAAAAATTTAACAGAAACACAAGAAAGCAATTCAAGCTCCCAAATGAGAAAAATCTTGCGAAAAAACCAACTCCACGAAAAGTGGGAATACTTTGTAAAATTAAAAGAGAAAGCAGAGGAATTCACATCAAAGTTATAAACACAGCAGGAAGAGTATCATATGCCCAAAGATACTCTTACAAAAGAAAAAGAACCTCATTTGTATTCACATAACACATGGAAGAATATATCGAGTACACCGTACCAATCCATTTTATTATACACAAAGTGTATGTTTTTACACATTCACAGAAAAAACCTGGAGAAGGGAGTATTTACCCACACCATTTGTTTCTTTTTGATAGAAGGGTAAGAAGGAGAACGAGGTCTTAAGTGTTTTTGGCACGAGCGTGTCAAAATCAAACAAGGCTTAGTTCATACACTCTAAAAGACATGTATATGGAGGAAAACATGGGGTCTGGAGAAATAACTGCAAGAAGCCCAGCACGTTACCCGAATCCCTCAGGCACACTTTATAAAAGGGATTTGTCCGAGGGGTACGAGAGCAGTTGAGAATGGTCCACCTTTGGGTAGGGGTGGGAGGAATAAATCCCTATCACTCCTCACTCACACCCCGCCTTACCACACCCCCTTACAAACAGAGGAAGGGATGATGATGGTGACCCCTCGCCTTCCCCACCAAGGTTACCATTCGGTCCCGTCATTATCAGACACAGGAGTACCAAACCTCTTCCCATGTGCCCACGAACACAGCGAGTCAACATCTTCTCCCCCACCCTTTCATTCACCGGGGCGATCAGTTGTTTGCTCGCGCTCACTCGCTCTCCTACACACCTTTCGGGGTGGGGGTGGGGGCTGGGATGGGGTGGCGGGGATCACCCACCTGGCTCGGGCAGCTCCTCCCTCCCTTCCCAGCCAGCGGGGGCCGGGCCGGGGCCGGGGCTGGGGGGGTCACCACACTTCGAGGGGCGCGGACGATCGGGCAGGCAGTATGTCGGGAAAGGACTGGGAAAGGGAAGGGGAAAGGGAAGGGAAGTAGAAGGGAAGGGAACTGAAGGGAAGAAGGAGGGGGATCTTGGGATGCTGGACGCAGGGGGAGCCGCCTCCTTCTCCTCCTCCTCCTCCTCCTCCTCCCGCAACGGCGGCTCCGGCAGCCAGAGTCCCCAGCCCTCTCACACACACTCTGGTGCTGCGCGCGCGCGCGCTCCCGCTCACACACTCACTCCCAGTCGGTGTAGCTCACTCACGAGATCTCTCTCACACACAGAAACTACCCCCTTCCCTTTCACACACACCGTCTCTAGCACGTTTTTTCACTCACAAAAGGTCCCTCCCCCTTTCACACCGGCGCGTTCTTGTCTCACGCCCTCCTCCCTCAGTCACCCTCACGCACGCGCGCACACACGCACACACACATACACACGCAGCCTTCTTCGCACACGGAGCCCGCGACACTAGCAGGGGCTTCCCGGTAGCCTCCCCAGAGAGAGGCTTGCGAGCCAGCGAGCTCGCGAGCTGGTTTTGCGCGCGCGCTAAGTGTTTCGGGGTAAAGGGGGAAGAGAAAAACGGGAGGGAAGTACGGGACGGAGAGGACGGCTTGCGGAGAGGCCGAAGGCGATGGAATAACTAGCGAACTGAACAGAGACTGGGAAAGGGGCAGTGCGGTTGTGGTCCCTACGCCCTCCAGACCCCGCCTTCCGGTCTCTGCTCAGCCGGCGTCGAGCCCTCCGCGCGCGCCACCCTCCGCCCCACCCCCCGCAGAGAAGGGAAAGAGCGCGCTCCTCGGGAGGGAGAGAATAGGAGCTTGAGTTCTCCGAGAGCGAGCCTCTCTCTCCGCCCCTAAACCGTTCCTCCCTAGAAAGGAGACTAGGAGAGTGGGAAAGCGCTCGTCGTCTCCCCGGGAGGGAGGGGGACACGAGACCCAGGGCTTCTCCCTTTTCTTTACCCTCCCCAACCCCACTCCCATCCATCCATCAGTCCCTCCCTTTCTCCTTCGTTGACAAAGCTCGGCCGCCCCCTTTCCCCACTCTCTAAATCTCCTCCACTTACAATACCCCGATGCATCTCCTTCAGAATTGCTTTTCCCCCATTCCCCTCCATCTTTATCCCCAAGCAGAAAGCATGACATCATTTTCCTGCTCACCAAAAGCGGGGTTTGGGCGGGCTGCAAGGTGTCGTGGAAAGAGCGCTGGGACCGGAGTTTGGAAAGATCTGTGTTCGAATCCTGATCTCCGTTTCCTATCTTTGTACTTCTTTCGGACAAGTCCTCTAGAGCTCTCTGGACCCCAGCTTCCTCATCTAAACTGAAACGCTTAGGAACTCAGCTGCCTGTAAGAGGAGACCCGAGTTCAAACCCTGCCTCACGCCCAATCCCTTTTTGTCAAAGCACGAAAATCGCCGCCTCCATGCCTTAGACAAGTCTAGGTTAAATTCTGGATAGTACACCTTGGAAAACGTTCTAAATAACATTTTCCTCCTAATTACGTGTAAAAAGTTTTCAACATTCATTTTGGGAAAATTTTTTTGTTCCATTTTTTTCCTCTCTTAGCTCCCCACTCCCCAAGACAGCAAGAAAATTCATCTAGATTACACATATACAATCAAAAAGTGATAAAATTATAGAGCTGGACAAAAACAAAACAACCAATATACCTATTTTTAATGCTGCAGTATCTCAATTGTAGTTCTTTGTTTTAAATTTATTAAAAAAAAAATTTTTTTAAACAACCGAGGCAAGAAAAAGTTAATTAAAAAGTATAACGTATTATAACATACTCCTACAATAATTAGCTCATTTAAAATATAAAGGGCCCCTAAAGGTTTCCCTTCTCTTTAGGCTTATTTTAGATTAAAATAAAGTTCCGAGTTCAGTGAAAATCATGGTTTTTTAAAAAAAACATTTAGGCAGAAGTTGGGCTTTCTGCCTACCTCTACATTTATTTCTATTTTAGTGGGCTGGCCTCTTCGTGGTTGAGGCAAAATTCAATTTACTGGAAAGTCGATCGTGTTAGAAGGCTGTGGATAGAAATCAGGAGGAAAAGTTGGAAAATGTGCTGACCCACCTCCTTATCTCTTTGTCTTCTGATGTAAGAGTCGGTTCTCTGTCCTCTCCCGAATGTACGGAAACCTCAGTTTGGTCCTTTCTTGATGCTTTTAGCACTTAGGATCTCTGGTTACTTTTATAGCTGACAAACAATGGTTTTGATTCAAGATCTAATTGAATCAAGTTTTTTTTTGTTGTTGTTTTTCGAATAAGTTACTCATAAGTGAGTGGGATAAAGAAATCAATTCGCCCTTGGCTAGAAGCTTAGCCTCTCTATAGATTGTAATTATAAGTTACTAAATTCTGTTTTAAGTTTGTTTTTATCAGATAAATATTTGGGAATCTTGTGTTTAGTATTACTTTTGTGATAGATTAGATAGAGATAAATTACCTATTCCACACCTGATTCATAGTGTACGTTGGATACCTCTTCTTTCCCAAACTTAAGACATGAGTCATAACTTAAGCTATAAATTTTTTCCTTAGGCTCTGGGGGTGGGACTTAATGAGTTCTTCTCTCATTAGGGGACAAGCTCCCCCAACACTAAACCTGGTCCAGATATCTTACAAAGTATCAGCTAATGTTTCTTGTACAATATTGAAAGTATTGGGAATAATGGAAATTTTTGATTCATTTTATCTAATTGGAAAGGCTTCTATCTTATCTCTATTACAAATGTTTATTCTTGGTTTCAGATAGAAACTTCTTATCATCATAAGGAAGGTTCCATAAAATATGGAATGCTTAATGAATTTGCATGTAGTTGTAGGGGCCATGCTAATTTTTTCCTAATAGTTCCTATTTTACTATATATACTGCTAAAGTGAGCATTGTAATATCACTTTTGGAAAACTATGCATAATATCCTCTTTGACAAAGTCCTGGATGCATGTATAGATGATTTTCATAAAAATCTTCACATAGATGGAAGAGTAGGAATATGTTTGTAATGGTTGACACAAATTCCCCTAACTAGCTTTATTTATTTATTTTATTAATAAGATCCAAGATTTTTTCCCACAACTTTGATATCTTCATCTTTTAGAATCCTTGTAAATTTATCCTTCCACATATTCACAATTGTGTTGCCCAAAGCACTGGCTTCTTCCCATGCATATTTGATCTTCTCCCAATTGTTTTTCCTGTATTTGTCCTCTTTGATGCCATTTCTCTTTCATTATTTGAGCATATATGAGTCTGTGATGTTGAGTTCAAATGTGAAGGCTTCAATATCCTTGATGGTGAAAAAAGTTTGTAATAAAAATCCTTGTAGATCTCTTCCATTTTTATTCTATTTGTTGTTCTTCCATTTTCATATTTAAGTGGCCTGGATGTTACTCTGTTTAATTGGATACCTGACCAAACTTTTTTTAAACTGATTTTATTCTACACCACTTCTTTCTTTTAAGAAATGATCATCCCTTATGAACAATTTTCAGATGAAGAAATTAAAATCATTTCTAATCATATGAAAAGGTGCTCCAAATCACTATTGATCAGAGAATTGCAAATTGACATATCTCTCCGATTGGCTAAAATGACAGGAAAAGATAATGATGAATGTGGAGGGGATATGGGAAAACTAGGACACTAATGCATTGTTGGTGGAATTGTGAACGGATCCAACCATTCTGGAGAACAATTTGGAATTATGCTCAAAATGTTATCAAACTGTCTATACCCTTTGATCCAGCAGTGTTCCTACTAGGCTTATATCCCAAAGAGATATTAAAGGAGGGAGAGGGATTTGTATGTGCAAGAATGTTTGTAGCAGCCCTCTTTGTATTGGCAAGAAACTAGAAACTGAGTGGATGCCCATTATTTGAAGAATGCCTGAATAAGTTATGGCATATAAATGTTATAGAATATTAGTGTTCTGTAAGAAACAATCAGCAGGATGATTTTAAAGAGGCCTGAAGAGACTTACATGAACTGATGCTAAGTGAAATAAGCAGAACCAGGAGATCAATATACACGGTAACAAGATTATACAATGATCATTTCTGATAGATATGACTCTTTCCAACAATGAGATGATTGAGGCCAGTTCCAAGGATCTTGTGATGAAGAGAGCCAACTGCACCCAGAGAGAGGACTGTGGGAACTAAGTGTGGCTCGAAACATAGCATTTTCACTTTTTTTGTTGTTGTTTGCTTGCATGTTTTCTTTCTCATTTTTTTTCTTTTTTGATCTTATCTCTCTTGTGCAGCAAGATTATTGTATAAATATGTACGCATATATTGGACTTAATATATATGTTAATATGTTTAACATATATTGAATTACTTGCCATCTAGGAAAGAGGGTGGAGGAAAGAGGGGAAAATTTGGAACACATGATTTTTTGTAAGGATCAATGTGAAAAAATTATCCCTAGACAAGGATAAGCCTCAGCCAGCAGGGGCTGGGAATCTGAAAGGAATCACAGATCAATAGGAAATACAATTTCTTAAAGGGACCACAACCCACTTCAAAAGCACCAAGTGAAGAAAAAGTCTTTATATTGAGTATCTTGACCAAGAATTTGATATTCAACATGTATAAAGAATTGACCCCAGCATATTAGAACAAAAGCCATTCCCAATAGGTTAAAGTATGTGAATTTTTTCAAAGAAATGCAAATAATCATATCTACATGAATAATTGCATGGTCCTAGACCAATGGGCAGTACCCCTATCAACTAGAAGACCTTACTTCTGTTTAAAATGTGAACAGCATCCATTCTTGGTAAAATTTTGTCTCAATGAAATGAGTCCCTGTCTTTAGAACTCTCCATTAGATTTAGGGTGACCCAACTTCTGAAGAAGAAAACCAACTTGAATGTCTGGGTAGAGATGGATTCCTTTGTCTAGATTACTGCAAGCAGCTGGATCAAGTCACATTCTTAGCAGGAAGACCTGAAGACTTTTAAACGACCTCATTAATGTGTCCACTACCAATCAGGGCTGATTTTCATCTATGGTGACATTTCCTTATCTAAAATTTTTAAGCATTCAGGGATCGCCATGGTTTCTCTTTGTTACTGAAAGAGACCAGTGACCACCACATTATTGATTATTTGCTTGCCTAATAAATTGATAGTTAATTACCTAGAAACTTTGTTTTGGGGACTTTTCATTTGTCTCACATCCCTCTACTGGGCATATACTAAAGGAGATCAATGATAGAAAAAAAAAAAGTCCTATATGTAACAAAATGCACTATCCCTTGTGGTAAGAAAAAAAATTGGAAACAAAAAGGATACTCATTTCTTGGGAGCATAACATTAAGATAAGGAATGACAAATAAGAGGATTTGCATGAAGTATAACAGAATGAAGACTACAGAACCGGGAGGAAAACAGACATAATTGATGTAAACTGTGACCTTTTTGGGAAAAAATGATGTAACCTTTGGGGGGGTGGCAGATATAAACTGTATTCCCTTTGGGGAGATTCTCAAACCCTAGGAAAAGCATGCCTTTTCCAGATAATGCCCTCCCCAAGTTAAGTGGTCTCATCTAGTTGGAGTCCTATTGAGTGGCTGGAAACTCCAAGATAAGTAATCTCTTTTCTTCCGGATGAATTTTGTTGTTATTTTTTCTAGGTCATTAAAATAGTTTATTGGGAGTCTGATTGGTATAGCACTAAATAAATAGAATTAGTTTAGAATTGTCATCTAGTATTGTCTCTTTTCAACTGGAAATCTAGGCCTTGGTCACTGACAACATTGAGTGAAATCTCATTCAATTTTGAATGGAAGCCCAAGCCTCAGACAACTAATAAAAGACAACTCTGAACCCCAAATCTCTGCAGAAGTCCAAACAGGATTATGCTTGCCAAGGAAGCTGTCATGGCAAAGCTGCCTGCCAAGACTTTTGCCCACTCAGGGTGATGAGATAAATACCTAATGATGAAATCTATACCTCAATAAAATTAGTATTAATTGAGGTCTAGTGGCAGGTTTGGGGTACAGGGAGTCAAATGGAGCTCCCCTGCAAGCCCTTAGGATTTGGTGCAAGGATACAAAGTTAAATGAGTTCTAGTGGCGGCAAGAGTCCCGTGTAAATGAATTTACAGGCTCGAAAACCTAGATTGATAAAAAGAGGTTTATTGCAGGGTTTGGAAGCAAGGTTAAAATCTGGTTAGTAAAAGGCATTAGATAGAAGAAGAAATACACCATAAGTGGCGGAACAGAGAGTCTGTGATGCAAAGCATAGTTGTTGGCATCTTTCAACTCTCCACCAAGGGATGATTCCTGCTTAGCTCTTTTATCTGTTTGAAGGGGCATATGGGTGGAGCCCAGGTCGATTCCAGGATAGCCAGAACCCACCAGGTGGGGATTGGGCTACCTGAGCAGATCATTAGAATGGAGGCTGGGTACAGCCCAAACTGGCTCAGATCCGGATCTTTCCCCATGGCACACAAAAGGGTGATTTTGACCAAATCTTGTAAATCAAAGGTCAGTCCCAAAGGAAGTTGTAGATCAGACAAAGAATCTTTAAGGGACTATCACCCCCATCTTAGGGATATTCTCTTCTCAGTGTTAACCTCTGTTGCCTTCCTGATAGGACCTTGCCACTAAATCTATCTTCCTAGCAAAGCTGACTTCTCATTGCCAAACTCCTAATGAGTTTTGCCTGCTAAGAAAGCTTCCTTCTTAGTGAACAATAAAATTCCTCTTTTGCCATGCAGATTTCGGGTTTGTGAATTCTTTAGCATTGGACCTGGTCTCTGAGTAGAGGGGGTCTCTCCCCCTATCCCCACACCTCATCATAATGACACAATAATATTTTTAAAAATTAAAAAGAAGTAGAATATGATGACATCTAATGAACAGTCTTAGTCCTATAGAAATTATAAGGAAAGGTTTTTTTCTCTCTTAGTAGAGAGATGGGAATTATGAATGGAATGGAAAATGCCTTGCTTGTCTATGTTAGTATATTTAGTATATTTGGTTGGTTTTGCTTGAAAGTTTTCCTTTGTTATAAGGAAGGGTTCTATGGTAGCCCGGCTTTCAGATTGAGTGGAGTGGCTAAATGGAAGTAAAAACAAAAGGAAACAATAACAAATTTAAACAACTAGTAAAGTATTCTCTCCATTCTGTTGAGAGCATTTAAATGATTTCTCCAGACTTGAAAAAGTGTAACATTTACCAAAGTTGATTTTCCTTCAAATAATTAAATTTTCCATAAAAGATTAGAAAAATAATTGTTAAATAAACAGGAATGGTGATGGGTAGAGGAAGGTAATAGAAAGGGATAAGGAAGAGAGATGAAGAGAATAAGAAACAGTGTTCTTATCCTTTGAATGACAGAGATGAAGGGATGTCACACCCTTGGAAGTAGGAAAAAATGGGATTATAAATGATTATGCATTTATACATAAATAAACACATGTATATGTAAATGTGAATTTGACAAATGGTTGCTCATTTAAGGGTTTGTTTTGTTTACTTTTTTTGAAAAAGCAAATATATTCAGCAATATAAAAACCTGGATTATTCTGTAGAAGAAATACTATGATTAAGTGGAAACATTTTCTACCCAGAAAAAAAAAAAAAAAAACCTTAGAAGAAGAAACTGCTACAGGGTTGTTTAAATAGAGAAGTCTCAGTCTATATTTATTCAATAACAGGATAAGATTACTGATTCTATCTTGAAGGAAATATCTTAAGAGAAGTTCTACCAGAGGCCTACCAGGATATTCTGATGGAATTAAATGGAAACTACAGGCTCCACTTGGAGATGCTGATAGGATTAACTATAGCGAAAACACCCACAATAGAACAAACCTGATCTTTAGCAACTCTAGAGACCCAAAGGTTAACACATTCTCTTCCAAATCTCTTTATATCCTATAGCTATTACTCAACCTCCAAAACAAGGCAAGTGGCTGAGCAGCCTCATCTGATTTCTGGTTTCTTTTGCCACTGGTAATCCTAAATCTGTGTAAAATCCTGTATGTATATTTAGGATAAATATCCTATATGTATGTGTGTATATCTCCCTTTGTTCCTTGGAATTGTTATCTACTTGGCAACTGCCCTTAAGCTGATGATACTAATTAAACTTTTCATCTTCTAATTTTGCCTCTTGATTTATTGATCTCCAGTTAAATGGATTAAGGGAGGAGGAATTTTTCCAGGAGATTGTTAGGACCTCTGAGTTGAGGAATTCTCCCATATTTCCCAGAGTCATTAGTTTCATTGCACTGGAAAAAATCACACATGTATTTTGACCCACATTCCCTGGGTGGGGACTGTGGTATGAGAATGAGAGAATCCTCTGAATGTACCCAGATGCTTCAGGTCATTAGAGAATAATGGGGCTTGCCTTTTGGGGATTCAATCAGGATTATCCAGTGAGTCGTATATGTGTTCTACACTGACAGTAACTGAACCTCTATAATACCTGTTCAAATGCTGAAATCCAGTGGGCATTGTTCTCTCGTGTATTGTGGTATAAGGCTGAGTGGCATAAATAACTTCTCAGTTAGAAAATTGTTCCACTGCAGTGAATGCACAAATCAAGAGAAAGCACTGTTTGGGGAACTGCATTGGGAACTACATTAAATTGTTGTCTGGACAGACCTAGTAGGAAGTTGCTAATTGTCTCAGGAAATATTATTGTCCTGTAAAGAGAGGAAGTATTTGATATTTGTTTGGCTATTCTACCAAGAGATGCATAGAAAAGTAAATACAGCTAACGCTACAGAAACCATACAGAACAACAGAAAGTTTACATTTGATATGTTGTGTGTATTTTTATAGCCAGCAGATGTTGCTGTAGAGGCAAAGTTTTGGACTGGTATTTGGTCATTTTACTACTTTCTCCCTCAGAAAAATGGAGGAACTCAACACTTCCTAAACTACTTTTTTTCCCCCCTTCTATTGAAGTGAACCTTCCTTCAAACTCTTCTAACTGACAATTGTGACCAACAATTCTAACTTTTCCCTCCTCTATGGTTCTGAGGCTGGCTCATTGCCTGAGATTTTAGCAATCTGGCTTCTGCTACTACAAATTATTCCAGAAGCTTTTGCTCAGGAACAAACTGGCCCACATCCACTTGAACCTCTGTTCTTTCAGGGAATATATAGATACAAATTGTTTTAAAAAAAAATCACCATAAAATCTCACATTCATAGCTGAGCCTAATCAGAATACTTTCCAGCTCACAAGAAAGTTTAGTTCCCTGGCCTAATTTTAGTTTTGAGTATTCCCAAGTAACTACTTTCATCTTCCACTGGTTCCTCTTCTGTGCTGCCTATAGAAAAACAGAATATAGTGATCAGCATGCAAGCATTTATTAAACATTACTCTTTGTTAAGTAATGTGAACACAATGGGGATATAAGTAAGGTCAAAAAATGGTCCCAATCCTCGAGGAGTTAATAATTGTACTAAATATGTACAATATGTAATCCTAGGAGTCATTGTTAATTTTTTGATGTGATGGGGGCAGATTTAAAAGCCCAAATTATTAGTAATTCTGCCTTTAGCAATTTGGTTACAAAGTATATGAATAGCTTGTGGTTAAATCCCCAGTTAGAAAAAAGTCTCTAAAAAATTGAGCTGAGGAATTGTGATCATAGCCCTGGATCAGGAAAAGTTATGCTTCCTTGTGTAATCCCCAGAATTACAAAAACTGTAAAGAACAGAGTTAGTCATAGGTGTTTATGAGAAACCAGATTAGAACATTTGGGTAGACTAACAGAATAAAAGAACGTGCTTTAAAACCAGTTCCAGGTATATCCATCTAAAAAGCAGGGAAATAGGATTTTTGTTCTTCTCCCTTTCTTCCTCCCAGTGCTCTAAACATTTGAGCAAGTGGTCTTGTGGCTCTTTCGTGTGGCTCATCTTGGTGTTTCCCTTTCTGCATTTAGATCCAGCCAGATTTCAAATCATATATTTCCTTGTCTCAAAAGTTGAACAAACCCCTCAAGATCCCAGAAGTATGTGCAGATCCAATATATTTTTACTGTCATTCTGGAAAAGAAAAATAGATACAAATGGAAAATAATTTCAGGAGAAGGGAGCATGAACAGGAAAAACCTGTCTGCAGAAAGAGGAAATTGAGCTAAGTCTTCAACAGAAACCAGGGAAGCCAGGAGGTAAACTGGATGAACAAAGAGCATTCCAGGAATAGGGGAATTGGAAAGTAGTATGCCTTGTTAAAGGAACAGAGAAGTTTAGTATTATTGGCTTATAGAGTAGGTCAAGGGGATTTAAAGGGTCAGAAGACTGTAAAGTTAGGAAGGGGTCAGGTTGTGAAGGTTTTAAGTGCCAAACAAAGGATTTTTTAATTTGATCTTGGAGTTAATAGGATGCCACTGTGATCCACTCAGGGAGTGACCTGCATTTAAAGAAAATAACTTTGGCAGTTGAATAGAGGATGGGTTGGAGGGATGAGATACTTAAAGCTGAAGATTATAGCAATAGTCCAAGTATGAGGTTATAGCAGTGTGGTGATTACATGAGTGAAGAGAAAGGAACATGGATAAAAAAATCTTATAAAGTCAAAATGGTAAGATTTGACAATCAAGATGTGAAGTGACAGGGTAGGTAGGTGGCACTGCACAGTGGATAGATATCTGCCAGATTTATCTTCTTGAATTCCAATCTGACTTTAGATACTGGGCAAAGTCACTTAACTGCCTCAGTTTCCTCATCTGTAAAATGAACTCAGAAAAAAAATGTACTGCCTCAGTTTCCCTGAATTGTTCTGCCTCAGTTTCCCTAGTGGTAACCCCCTTTCTGGCCATTAGGATGAGATAATTAGGGCTGGGAACCCTGGATACTCTGGCATTCCAGAGTCAAAAAGCTCCAGATGGTTTCTCTCAAATACTTAGATGGGATCCATTATCTTCTGGTTCAGACTTAGTGTCTCCTAGCCACTTCTTTCCCAACTTCTCAGAATTTATGATACTTCCTTCTTTACCTCCAATCTGTCAGAACTGAATTTATGGTCCTTTCCTGGAGTTCCCGCTTACCAGTGCTCTACTCCCCACTTTGCCTTTGTTTCCCTAATTGCTGGAGCTCTATAAGAATCTCTGGCATCCCTTGCTTGTTGTTGGATGTTTTGAGACAAGAGTACCATCCAGCCAACTGGCTGATGTGCATCACCAGTCCAGACTCTCCACTAATAAAATATTAAAAACCTCTAATCTCTATCTTTCCTCAGTTTCTCCTGCACTACAAGAAGGAAGTGGCAAACCATGTCAGTATCTTTGCCAAGAAAACCTCAAATGAGGTCATGGAAGAGTTGGACAATAACTCAACAACAACAAAATCTGAAGTGAGTAGAAAATGAAACTAGGGTTGTTAGTCTGGAATCTTGAAGTATTGGAGTTTTCCTTGACAAGAAAAAGGAAATTTGGAAGAGAGGAGAGCTTCAGGGGAAAAATGAGTTCTGTTTGGGAGTGGAAGAAATAAATGGTGGGAGTATTCCAAAACTGGGATTTGGCAAGATGTGATTAACAAAAGATCAAGAGGACAAATGAATCAAGTTACAGTTGAACTGATTCACTAGGGTTTGATGTAGTAAAGGGAAGAAAATGTATCCGATGCAGGGATAATAGTCTAGGAAAGAATAAAGGATGGAAGGGTTGGGGATCATGGTGAAAATGAAGAACAGGGTCAGAAGTCATAAGACAAAGGCAAAAATAGAATAATAAAAGATTATGATTAAATGAAGCAATTTCAGAGTTTATGAACAAGTGAGTGTGAATCATGGTAAGATCAAATATGTGTAACTGATGAGGAATAGAAGAGTTAATTGTAAGAGCTGAATAGGTTGAAGAACTCTGAAATTAGAATATTTGAAGGCTTATTAATATGTTTTAGAGTCCCCTAATAAAAGGGCAAATGCTGAAATGGAGAGAAAGGCTAAATCATACACTAAACTCATTGAGAAATGATTCTATGGATAATAATCACTATAACTGGATTAAATATTAAATTTGGAATAAAGGTTGTTGAATGATACTGATACAGTGGCAGTGGGGAGCAAGGAGCATTCCAACTTCCCAACCATGACCAGTGAACAGAGACAGATGAGTAAGAGCACACTTGTATTGGGAATAATGGTCAGTGATATGGTGTCATCAGAAAGAAACTAGGTCTCAGTGTGTGCCAGAAGAAGGAAGAAGATAGAAAGAAGGTTTTAAGAAAAAATCACTGATTTTACCTGCAACAAAAGTCAGAGAGGGAAAAGTCACAAAGAAATTGAGTTCTTGCTAGACAGGCCTGGGATAAAGGGAAGTTGAAGAGAGTAAAACTTTGTTTAGTTCTTAAAGCGATGTTAAGAGTACTTTGTTCTATAAAGCAGAGGCTAGCTGCTGAAGTTGGCTTTCTATTCTTAGCTCTTAATCCCAGAGCACATATTTCAAGTTGTCCTCAGAGACTCAAGGGCCATAGTATTGTTGTTGTTTTTCCCTGGCATAACTTAGCCACCAGACCAGTTTTCTCTCTCCATGGTCACAGACCGAGATGCAAAATGAAAGAACAGTTCAAAGCTTTCACTACTGCAGAAGTTTGTCTCCTCCACATCTCCCTCCCCCCTTAATCATTTAGTTTCTTCCAGATTTTAAAAACTTCTAATTCTCAAAACTTAGTCTCTACCCACAGGCAATTCAGTCTTAGAATACTTAACTCTTAATTTAATAACTTAACACTTAGAATACTGGAACAACTAACTGTTAGACTTTACAAATAGAAAACCTATTTGAGGGACTTCTGAGTCATAAGACAAACAAGTATACTTTTTCCAGAACTCACTAACTCTGAAAACTTTTTGAAAAAAAAAAAAATAATAATAATTATGTGCCAGAACAATAATTACAGCTAAATCTGTGGAACAATGAAGAGAGAACCCCAACAAGGTAAAAGCCTTGTGATTTAACAACAGAAAACCCTGATATGTAAAGGACTCACTCAACTGCCTTCTTATGCCTAGGGCCCAACTTAAGTAATGTTGGACATCAGTGCTAGCCAGACACACAGAAATTCTCTATACTGAACATTTTTTTCTTTCTCCTATGGTCAGGTCAGATGTCAACTCCTTTGTTTTTATTTGTCATTCCTTCTCTTTTTTTTCTTTCTGTAATAGTATTTTTTAACCCAATTACATGTCAAGACAATTTTTAGCATTCAATTTTATGAGATTTTGAATTCCAATTTTTTTCCTTCCTTTTCCCCTTTCTAAATGTTGGGCAATTTGATATAGGCTATATATGTAATATCTTGTAACACATATTTCCATAATAATCACTGTTGTGAAAGAAGAAACAGATCAAAAGGGGAAAAAGAAACATGAAAATGAATAAAGTAAATAGAAAAAAAATGTGCTTCAATCTGCATTCAGATTCTATTGGTTCTTTTTTGTTATAATATCTTTCCTAACATTTTATTTCAAATGTTTGTATCAATATTCATTAGGGAGATTGGTCTGTAATTTTTTTTCTCTGTTTTGGCCCTTTCTAGTTTAGGTATCAGTAATATATTTGTATCATAGAAGAAATTTCACGGGTCTTTTTTATCTATTTTTCCAAATAGTTTACATAGTATTGGAATTAATTGTTCTTTAAATGTTTGATAGAATTCACTTATAAATCCATCCAGCTTTGAAGATTTTTTCTTAAGGAATTCATTGATGGCTTGTTTAATTTTTTTTTTTCTAAAATGGGACTATTTAATTTCCTCTCCTGTTAATCTAGGCAAATTATTTTGGAAATATTCATCCATTTCAATTAGATTGTCAGATTTGTTGATATACAATTGGGCAAAATAGCTCCTAATTATTGCTTTAATTTCTTCTTCATTGATGATAAGTTCATACTTATCATTTTTTGATGCTGGTAGTTTAATTTTTTCTTCCCTTCTAACCAAATTAACAAAAAAATTTATGTTGTCAATTTTTTCATAAAACCAACTCTTAGTTTTATTAATTATTTCAAGAGTTTTCTTAGTTTTAATTTTATTAATCTCTCCTTTGAGTTTCAGAATTTCTAATTTGGTATTTAATTGGAGTTTTAATATTTTTTCTTTTTCTAGCTTTTTTTTTAGTTGCATGTCCAATTCAACAATCTCCTCTTTCTCTATTTACTAATGTAATTATTTAGAGATATAAAATTTCCCCTAAAAAACTGTTTTGGCTACATCCCATAAGATATGTTGTCTCATTATTGTCATTTACTTGGATGAAATTATCAATTGTTTCTATAATTTGTTGTTTGACATAATCATTCTTTAGAATTAGAATATTTAATTTCCAATAGGTCCATTTTCCCCTGGCTCTTTATTGAATGTATTTTTATTGATCATGGTCTGAAAAGTGTATAGGTGCCATGTATTGCTGAGAAAAAGTCCTTTGCTTTCCTAGATATAGTATTCCAGGATCTTTGATCTTTTATTGTATTGAAGTTGCCAGATTCTGGATATTACTGATTATTACTCCTTGATACTTGAATTGTTTTTATCTGGAAGCTTGCAATATTTTTGAGATTATACTTCTGGAGTTTTGCAGCAATGTTCTTTAGGGTTTTCCCGGTGGGATCTCTTTCTGGAGGTGATTGATAGATTCTTTCAATGACTATTTCATTCTCTGGTTCTAGTATATCAGGATTATCCAGCTCTTTTTTTGAGCATGGCCTTAAATTGTCTGTCTTGGATTTAATTTCTAGAATAGCTATTTTCCCAATGAGATATTTTACATTTTCTTTGATTTTTTTTCATTCTTTTTTGTTTGATTGATTCTTGATGTCTCATAGAGTCATTAGCTTCCATTTGCCTAGTTCTGATTTTTACTGTATGATTTCTACAGTTAGCTTTTGCATCTTTTTTTCCCCATTTTTATTAATTCCACTTTTTAAGGTAGATTTTTTTTTTTTTTTTTTTTTTTTTTGCATTTGGTCATTTGTGTTTTTTTTTTTTTTTTAAAGGAATTGATTTCCATTTTTTCAATTTTTTTTTTTCCATTTTAAAGACTGAATTTTTTAAGAAATTGTTTTCTTCGGTCACTTTTTGTCCTTTCTTTTCTAAGCTGTTGACACTCTTTTCGATACCTCTCTTGCATATCTTGTTTCTTTTCCCAATTTTTCTTCTACTTCTCTTATTTGCCTTTTAAAATCTTTCATAAGTGCTTCCAAGAAGCCTCTTTGGGCTTGAGACCAATTCATATCACTCTTTGAGATTTCTCTTGTGAGCATTTTGTCCTTATGAGTTGGTATTTTGATTTTCCTTGTCATAATAGTAGCTTCTTATTGTTAAGATTTTTTTTGTTTCTTGCTCATTTTCTTTCTTTCTTTCTTTCTTTTCTTTTTAATTTCCTATTTTGTAACTTTTATGGTTGAGCTCTGCTCCTGGGGTACAGAGAGGCTTGTCCCAGTAGTTTGTTATGCAGCTCTGAGCTTTGGCTTTGAGCACAAGGGCCCCTTGAATTTGGTGTGTTGTTCACAAGAGAGGGTAATCCTACCTGTTTTCTCCAGGCAATAACCTGGTTTCCCAGGCTGAAAATTTGCCTTCTGTGTTAGAACTAGAAGCTGTCCCACTGGTCTGCTCTGATACTGAGATAGGACTGAGGGTCTCAGTTGTTGATCTGCTGTGATTAAGACCCCTCTCACTGGCTTTTCCAGACATTGTCTGAGCTGGGCTGAGCACCCCTCTCATCCCAATAAGACTGGTTCTTTATCTGGATATGGAAAGCATTTTCTTTTATTAGTCCTTTGAATTTGTCTTGGATCATTGTGTTGCTGAGAAGAGCTGAATCATTCAGAGCTGATCATCTCATAGTGTTGCTGTTGCTTCATAACTCATTCAATTATCACCATGTGAAGAGGAGGAGTTTCTTTGATAGGCTACTGAAGGTACAGAAGATGAGTCAAAGATAAGAAGGTTGAAGTTGATGGACCTTTTTCTGAAAAGAAACCTTGATGAGCATGAGTCAATGATAGCATGCATTATAAAATGATTGGAATAAGACTCAGTGCTCATATATTACTACTAGTGTAGTCAACTAGGAAGCCAGTGTTCAGTCAATCAACAAACCTTTATTATGTGCCTATGCTGTGCTAAGAGCCAAGTGTACTAAAAGGGGGGAAACATGTTTCCTGCTTTCACAGAACTCATATTCTAATGGAGGAAACATAATGAAAACTCCAGCTTAGTGGGATAGTGGCCCACAAGGCTGTTGATGAACTACTTTACATTTCATCTCTGCACTGTTAGTTGGTCACAAAGTATTTATTAATCAACCAATGTGTGCTAAACCCAGGTGACACAAAGAAAGGGAAAAGACAGCAATTTTTATTCTCAATGACCTTGAAGTCTAAGGAAGAAACAACATGAAGATAATCATATACAAGCAATATGTAGGATATATTGCAGATAATCAATAGAGGCAGGTTATTAAGAGTGAATGGGGAAGCTTTTTGTAGAAATTGGAATTTTTCTTGAGATTTGAAGAAAGTCAGAGAAAAAGAACAATTGTTAAGAAAAGATAGAGCAGCTAGATGGCACAGTGGATAGAGTACCAGCCAGGAATTCAGGAGGACCTGAGTTCAAATCTGGTCTCAGACACTTAACACTTCCTAGCTGTATGACCCTGGGCAAGTCACTTAACCCCAGCCTCAGAAAAAGAAAAAAAAAAAAAAGAAAAGCTGATGAAAATACACATTTATTAAGTGCTTACTACATGCCAAGTACTATGTTAAACATTTCACAGACATTTCTCCACAATAATCCTGGGAGGTAGATGCTATTATGATCCTCATTTTACAATTGAGAAAACAAGTAGATATAGATTAAATGACTCATCCAGGTTCATGTGATTAGGAAGTCAAATTTGAACTATCCTATACAGTGGATATCTGCTAATGCTTTAACTTTGTTTTTGTTTTTGTTTTTTGCTGAGGCAATTGGGGTTAAATGACTTGCCCAGGGTCACACAGCCAGAAAGTATTAAGTGTCTGAGGCCAGATTTGAGCTCGGGTCCTCTTGATTTCGGGACTGGTGTTCTATCTCACCTAGCTGCCTCACCTTAGGTTTTTTTTAATTTTTAAAGTAGAAAATAGTGACAGAAGACAATCAATTGTGAGATGAGGAAAAAGGGAAATGTGACTGGTCTTAAATATCTACAAATTTTAGTGAAAATGAGGCAAAATTCTTAGCTGAGTGAATGAGCAAAGAGGGAGATATGAAAGGTCTGAAGAAAGCTGAAAATATTTGGGAAAGTTGCACTGATGTAGGAAAATGAGTCAATTAGAGAAATAAAAAAAGTTTGCCTTCCCACAATGAGATTCTATATTGTGTAACTGTTAGATAAGAACAAAACCCTAAAATGAAATAATTTAAGAAGTTTATCAAGTCATCCAACAGAGGAGAGCACTAAAAAAAGGTAGCTCACTCCCTCCTCTATTATATAGTTTTCAAAAAGAACAAGGAAACAGTAAATGATTGATCATCCCAGGGGCAGTTTTTAGGGACAATTGAGATTTGCTTGAGTTGTATAATGGAGGAAAAACTCCTCACATAAATCTTTGGATCTGATTGAGTTTCTACTCAGTATAATGTAAGTCCTGAGTTAAGCATTAAACAATCTGGTTTCTAAGCAACAGGTCTGGTTTCTTAGCCATGTAGGGCTGGGTTCAAACAATGCCATAAAGTTTTCCCAGTTTCTCCCTTTTTTGGGCTTAAGCTCAACAATCCTGTATTAATAGAAACACAATTATAGAAGCAGATAGATGAAGGCTTAAAGTAACTTGGAAAAATGAAGACTTCTCCTTTATTGCTCATCTTATTAAGAGTTTATAGAATCCCTAAGAGTATGCAATATCCAGAATGATAGGAGCCAGATTGGTGGTAAACTTTTAGTCAGGGAGATCATATTGGGTAAGTAAGTAACAAGGGGTATAAGTTAGGGGACTTAGGCTGGTATCAAGAAACAAGTACATTGCACAATATAGGGAGATTTCCCAGTCATTGAAAGAACACATATTGCCATAAATATCACAAGAAGTTAAAAAAAATTACAGCCCAATGCTTCCTTCAGTGTCAAAAGTTGAGCAAACTTAGTTAAGTATTATCATAATTTCATATATCCGTTAAGGAAACCAAACAGTTAAATAGATTCTGTAGGTAAACAAAATCAGGTTACAGATTAAACTACATCTAATCAGTTTATTTAATCTTGTATTTTATTTTTCTTTTGAAGCCATTTGATACTTGGGAAATCTAGAAAAGGCGTCATTTCCAAGGCAATTGTGAAATTTGTTTTTCTAATAATTAGTCCATGGAGTGAAAACTAGTTCAAACCTTGTGAGGCTAATCTTATTCTAGAAAGATTTGAAAGCATATATATACATGTATGTATGTATGTATATCTTAGTTCTATTCCATTAAGTTTAAAACTTTAATGTTTTTGTCCCATCACATTTTTGTTCTAATTGTCCTGTCCCCCTTTGAAAATACATTATCTTCAAATTACCCAGAAAAAGAGATACTTTAAAAGCCTAATCTTATCCATGATTACGTAACTATTAGTGACTACAAATTCAGAATAATAAAGTTAAAAATGGTAAGTAAAAATAAAAATTGCATTCTATTATAGTAACTCAGAAATGTTGACTTGCAAAATGAGGATTCATACAGATATATACATATTCATATAGATGTATACATATTCATATCGATATATACATATGTATTTATATCTTTACAATTCACTTGCTCTTGTTTTAGAAATTTGCTATGAAATGGAAAAGGAAGGACTAAATTATAACAAAGTAAAGGCTATCCCTTCAAGGACCCAGACTGACCTGAAAGCAAACATTTATTTGATTATAGGTAAGAGTCATAGCCTTTATTTTGGAACAATTAATCAAATAGCAAAATTCCATATTATTCACAGGATACCACAGTCAGGGTTATAATTAATCAGGTGAGAAAATTTCCTGTTCAGAAAGAAATAGTACCATAGGGAAACTAAGTCAAGAGGAATCTACCATCACATTTGCAAGGTCATCTCTCACCTTTTTCAGACACAAATATCCACTTGTATCAGTTCTTAGACTGTATGCCCTTTGAACAGTATTTGGCATTTTCTTTACATGGCAGATTTGGTTTAATGACAATTTCAAGAATCTTACATGAAATAAAAATTCAGAACAAGATCAAATTAGACCCAAGAGATTTTTCCAAAATCACTAACCACAGCATATAGTTATTATCATTTTTCTCATGTTGTTGTAATAACCATTAATACAAAACACACACATGTCTTATCTAATCCTTTATTGTTCAAATGAGGCTGTCATTAAAAATTAAAAATACTAATATAATTCTATGATTATACACACAATTATATGCATAATAGTTCATGTAAAACGCAGAAAGATACTGACCATCGTAAACCTTCAGGTTGACAGATAGCCATATCTGAAAGTATTATATACTAATTCCAAAAGCAAGATAAAAATCTTTAAATCTGGAATTTGTTAATAATAAATTGGGTAACTTCAATCCATGTTATTCCATGTATATTTTTATAATTTTCATAAACAATGGCTAAAGACTCTATTGGTAAAAACAATTTTTTTTATAAAATAAATTTCTAAGCCCCTTTACTTCAGCTGTAAGAGATCCTAGTCTCTCATTAAACAACTTCATTATTTTGGAACTTCAGAACCTCCTTTCAGCAACTTTTCTTACAGAGTTTAATAGGATTTATGACCGCAATAAGGCTGAAGATGCAGGGGGCTGAAAATCTGGCAAATTCTTAAAGAACTTTTTAGATATTCAAAAAGTCTGAGGTACTTTCCCAAATTCTAAGTAATTATTATTACTTACTTTGGAGCATGATATAGCCAATTAAATTTTGACAGCTTTTTAAAAAAAATTATAAGGACAACAATCTCTATCCAAAGAAGAATTAATTTTCCAAGTACAATCATATTACTCTCTGGATTTCATTTTTCAAATTAATAGCAATTCACTGGATTCTCTTATTTACAACCAATATTTTTCTGAATCCATTAATTTTTTTCAGATCCCACTACTATTGAAGGTCAGGCAGTTTTGGAGGGGCATAAAAAACAAACAAAAAACAAAAAACATAAAACAAACACCAGCTTGAATCAAAGCCTCCACAGTGAGAGAATTCTTGTGTCTTTGCCTTTCCTAATCAAACTTCAGGGTGATGTGATCTTAAAAAAAGGTAACTAAGCCAGTAAAAATCTGATTGAGATGGCTTATGTTTTTTTCTAGCTAAGGTTACTGAAAGCAGCTGTTTCACATGGAACAACTGGCATTCCTTGAATGTCAGAGAATGGCATAATTAGCCATACCTGAAGGCAAACTCATCCACCAATCAGTGTTGCCTTTCATTTGTCAGGGGAGATCCCAGTGAGGTAATGTCAGGTCAATGAGAAGGAAGAGATACTTGGATTTAAAGGGCCCTGTGACCCTCAATTGGGGTCTTTGGTAATCAAAAAACCAATGACCTCAATTTATTGGTTATTACTAGCCTAACTAATAAATTTGTTAATCAAGCTCAGAACTCCATCTCTTGAAATTTCATTTGGCATGATGATTTTCTCAAAAATCACAATACACTAAAAATTAAAAGCCTAATAATAACATAAACAATATTATGGATTTTAAAAACATGCTGCCTTAGAAGATTTCTAAGGGAAAAATACAACAACTCAAAGACTGCTATGCAAAAAACTACAACCAGAAATTTTAGAGTGCTAGAGAAGATTAATGCAGCTTCATGCTTAAAACAGTTCTCTCAGCTTTCTGTAATCTGATGGCTGGTTGCAAGACACTCATAATAGTCTCATCTCATTCCTCCCTTCCCCTCAGTCTTCCTCTAGATGGGGTTCCTGGCTATCAACCTGTATATTAACTCCACTTTTAATTATTTATTTTTGCTCATATTTATTTGGCCCCTGCATTTTTAACTTACTTGTGAGGTTTGTTTCCTCCAGGTTCCAAGCTATGAACTTGTTCAATCTGAATATCATGGGCTGACTCACTCGGGGACTCAACATCCCCTAGATGTTGCTGCTGCCATCTTCAAATCATGTATTTTCCTTCCTGGTCTGAATCCCCATTGAGTAGGAACAGCTCTATGCCCCTTATCAGCATGAAGCAATTCCAGAAGATGAGATTTCCATATCTTTGTCCCAAATTAATTTGGGGATGACTGCTTGGAGGGGGAAAAATGATGTAATATGATGTTTTGGTCCCCTGATTTTAGGGGGGCTTCTGTTCTGGTAATTCTGGTAAGTCAGTGATTCTAGATTTTCTGCCTCAGGAAACTCCCATACCCAATTTGATTCTGAATAGACTCTCAATTTATTGATGACTGATAATAATGGGAACAAAATTCCAGAGACTACTCCCTAGCCCTACCCTTGGGCCAAAGAATTACCATGCCAATTGTAGAATCAAATTCCAGAGACTACTCCCTAGCCCTACCCTTGGACCATAGAATTAACATGCCAATGGTAGAAGGCTAGAAAAGCTGTCCTCTGCTCCTTAGTACTCTGCTATTTCCCTTCCGAAATCTAGCCTGCTGTTCTCAGAGTCAATAAATCCGTTGCCACTTAACTTGGAGACTGGGTCTGTGAATTCTCTCTCCATACCTATGGCACCCACCTGGGGATCCCCAAATGTTGTTAGGATGTCTTATTCCTCAACATTAGTAATCTGAAACACATGTTTAGTAATAGTTTTCAAACCTATCAATCTGATCAGTTAAAGATATTTTTAAATATCTTTAATATCTTTAAACATATTTTTGTTAGTTTACTATAAATCTTGGAAATCAGACCCATATAAAAATTTTAACATAAAGACATTTTTCCTAGGAAATCACATTTTTTTTTTTATCCTGGCTATATTGATTTTGTTTATGTAGAAGCTTTTCAAAGTCATGTAAACAAAATAACTTATTTATATTTTTTAATTTTCTCCTTTTCTTAATTGGTTAAGAATTCACTCCTCAACCACAGTGAAAACTATCTCTTTTGCTTCTTTTCTAATTTTTACTAGCAGAGAATTCCTGAAAGAGAAATAAACAGGTGTTAATGATGTGAGTTGTGCTCCCTTTAAGAAACTAATCCTTTCAGGGAATGATGTGGGTTGTGCTCCTTTTAAGAAACTCATCCTTTCAGGGAATGATTTGGGTAGTGCTCCCTTTAAGAAACTAATCCTTTCAGATTGATTTATTCCTTTCTGATTCCCAGCTCCTCCTAGCTGATGCATTATCAATTCAAGAAGCTAGGACCTTTGATTCACAAATCCTATACAAAGCACCCTTTTGAATTCCAATAGGAGATCTGGGCCTGTCCCAGCCTCCATCCGATCTGAGCCAACTTGAGACACCATCCACAGGCCCTTTAGCTACAAAAGAGCTAAACTGGAGCTCTCTCTTTGCAGAGGTGCCAAGGGTCTCTGTCCACTGGAATCCTATTTCCAGTGTCCACTTATCTCTACCTTCACCTTTTACTAACTAGACTTTAACTTTACTTCCAAACCCCATAATAAACCTCTTTTATCAATCTAGGTTTTCAGGTCTGTAAATTCCTTTACAGGGGACTCTGTGCCTCTACTAGACCTCATTTAACTCTGTATCCTTGCGTCGAATCCAAAGGGGTTGCAGGGGAGCTCCATTTGACTCCCTGTACCCCAAACTTGCCACTAGACCTCAATTAAACCTAATTTCATTTAGTTACCCCAATTCTAAACCTCATCATTAACACTGAGAAGAGGGTGTCTCTTCACAGAGGGCAGGGGTCCTGGTAGGCAGCTGTGCTACTTGGGAGCTCTGCAAAGAAATGAGTTTAAAATTGCCCTTTTAATAGGAAATCTGAGACTGAAGTTTCAACTCCCAGGTTCCATTTCATATGCTTTAGATTGCCAAAACTGACAAAAAGGAAAAAAAACAAATATTAGAAAGGCTTTGAGAAAACAGGCACATTGTTATGTTTGTTGGTGGAATAGTCATTTGTAAAGTCATTCTGAAAAGGAATTTGGGAGTCTGTCCCCAAAACTACTGAAGTGTGAATATCCTTGTATCCAGAAATACTACTACTAATCCCATACATCAAGTAGCTGAAAGAAAGAGAAAAAAAATGCTGTCACTGCCCCCAGGCCTAGATGAGACCACTTGTTGGGAGTGGTTTTGAGCCAACAATAGGGGTTAATAGAAATCTAAATGTCCAGCTAAATGACATTATTTCAACTAGTCCCATCAAGAAAAACCACTGTATCTTGATTCCCTGCTGGGGTCTCTCACAGGGGCAGGGTTCAAAGGAGAATCTCCTTTAAGGGGCTTCTTAAGTGCTTTACCTCATGGCTCATCCCCAAAGTCAGAGAGAGAAAAAGAGAGTTTCTGGGCTCCCGTCATCAGATAGGCTGCTGGCCATAGAGTTAGGAAGACCTGGTGTCAACTGGCCTAAGACAAGGCAAATCACTTACTTTACTTTCTCACTTTCTTCAACTATAAAATGATATTATAATCACACCTACCTATATTTGTAAAGTGTTTACCAATGCCTGGCATAGTCAATGCTTAATAATTGATTGTTCCTTTCGGGCCTCCCCCTTAATTGGAAAATGGGAAGGGATTGAATCTCCCAAATATGTTGAGGTTATGGGCAGTACTGGAAGGAGTCTCAAAAAAACTTGTAGGCTTAGACCATCTCCAAATCAAGAGACATTTTATTATGCTTCTAGTAATTTCTAAAAAGGAGTTAGTGATTAATAATGGAAAGACTTGGGCTAATTAAGAAGTTGGGGGGGAATTGACAGATGGGCTAAATCTCCACTATTGTGACACTTAGTAAGGGGGCTATCCTTAAAAGGGGTTGGTGAAGAAGTGGGGTGCTACTTGGTTCTTTTACAGGAGAAAAATAACCCGGGGATTAACATCATAAATTTGGCCTTCTGATGGAATACAGCAACACTGGGGTCATGATAATTTTGTCAATGCAGAGAATTCAACAAAGGCCCATTACAGCAAAGGGTTCCATTTAATCCTGTTAATACCTCTCCCTGCTTGCATCAGGGAGTAGCTTGGCACTCAATTGTATATAGCAATTCAGGCCCTCTCCAGTTAATGCCCCTCTTTATGATCTACATAGCTATCAAAGACCAAGGACCCCATTATGACCCACTAGTCTAGGGCATACTCTCATTGAAATCACAGAAGACCTAGGATATACTATATATTTAATATGTATGGGAATGCCTACCATCTAGGGGAGGGGGTGGAGGGAAGGAGGGGAAAAACTTGGAACAGAAGGGAGTACAAAGGATAATGTTGTAAAAAAAAAATTACCTATGCATATGTACTGTCAAAGAAAATGTTATAATTATAAAAATTAATTTAAAAAATGACAATTAAAAAAAAAAAAGATCACAGAAGTAATCAAAGGAAGTAATGGCATTTGCAGCATTTTTTTTTTGACTGTTAAACTTCATATTGTTTGTCCATGACCAATTAATTCCATTTTTTAGAATATGATGGTGATGAATTTTGAGGTCTTAGTTTTCTTTCCACATAAGTCAATTGGTTTTAGAGGGGAAAAAAAAATTATTTCAGAGCCATGTACTGCACCCAAAATCTTGGCTTACCATTTTACAAATGCATGGTTTTGTTTATAACCTAATCAGTGCAAATTCACTGGCATCACAACAAAATAACTCAAAACATATGTCCCCCGATAATGTATTAGAGACATTATCTTGTAAATAATGAATAACATTTTTATATCCATTGATTTTGGTACCTATATAATCAGGTTCTTTGTTCTAAGATTGTTATTGTTAAATTTCTTTATGTTATTTTAGTGAAGAGGGTTTATTTATTTTTCTTTTGCTCTGTCTCTGTCCTAATGTGCTTGCTTCACCATTGGAAACTGGAATAGACTTTCCTCTTCACTTTGGTTTATGGCATGAAAAAACTTTGTGGGTACTCGCTAATCTCATTTTAAGTACTCTGAATTCAAACAGCTTCTCATTATACTTCTCTGAGTGCTCAAATATAGTTCTTACCCTTACTTTGGCAACTTCTGGTCCTCACTGTCTTAGAAACCTTATCTACTAAACTTCAAGTTCTTTTGTAAGGCTGTTTTTCTGGTTTTGATTTTTTTCTTCATTTTGCCCTAAATTCCTTTACTTTTCTTCCTTCTTTTTTATGGTTTGTGGTTTCTTTTCTTTTCTTTTTCTTTTAGCTCTTGGATTAAATATGCTTGGATTGGCCTGTGCTAATTATATTTTGTACGTTTGCCCAGAGGCCTTCAGCTAATAGATACCTTCTTTACAAGCCAATAAACAGATGAATAAAATCACTGTGGAGAATAAAACTCTCCCCTTTCATTTCTTCCTTCTCCCCCTATTCTTTTCACCCCAGTCTCCCTCTCAGGGTTTGAAAGTCCCTTTGAAAAAAAGCATCAGCACTTCTCTGGGTGAGCCAAAGGTCCTTCATTTGTAAAAAGTTATTTTGACCACACAATGCAAATTAGTTCTATGAGGAATTGCCACCCCCATAGTACTTGGCAACCTTTACCTATATCTGTAAGAAAATCGAAGCTATTTGGAATGGAGATATGAATGGATAATTGCACTTCAGGTCTCTCCCTAATGCCAGAGAAAAGCCTTTTAACTCCAGGAATTTTGGAAACAGTGTTTCTTCATCACAATATTCACTTGGTTTGTCATTTAAATAGCATTTATTATGGGTCTACTATGTGCCAGCCACTGAAGAAAGGTGAATATCTTCCTGTTCTGAAGGAGCTCCCAGACTAATTGGGTAGACATATGTAAATATTACAAACAAGATATATCCAGAATAAATTGAAGATAACCAATAGAGGAAAGGCACTACTAGAATTATGGGGAGGATTGTGTCTGATTATTTTAAAGCTTTTGTGTTGAGTAGGACTTGGTAAAATTGTGAAGGTCATAGATTGGGGATGAAGGTGGACCAAAAAAATACAGGAATATCCAAAAAGGAATGAGCCTGAGTACTCCTAGGTATTTCTGAGAGCAAACAGAGAAATCTCCAAGGAGAATGGGTCCCTGTAGGGTTTTCATGAGGAAAAGATCAGATGAGAACGTGATAGGGGTTGAGGTCCCTTTTAAGATTCCTTTCTAATTGCCCAACCCATGGCTGACCTTGATTCACAAATCCTGGTCAAAGGCTCCCTTTGAATATCCAGGCCCAGCCCCACTATTAGCTCAGCTTCCCCCAGTCCTCACCTGATCTGGGCTAACTGAAAAGCCCGCCAAGAACTTGGGGGGTACCGCCCATCATCTTCTAGGTATAAAAGAAACGAGCTGGAGCGCTCTCTTGGCAGGAGCACTCCCAGCCAACACATGGTATCCTTCCAGCCATGTAAGGGTTCCTGCCCTCCCAGCGGCCACCTCTGGCTCTGGCGTCTTTCTAACAGCTTTACTTCCAAATTTCTACAATAAACGTTTTATTTATCAATCTAGGTTTTCGGGCCTGTAAATTCATTTACAGGGGACACTGCGCCTCATGGGATCTTAGCACCGAGAAATAGTGTTCCCCCTTTCCTTTCCCTCATTAAAAGGATCTTTGAAACACATTATTCTTTTTTTTTTTTTAAATAGTATTTTATTTTTCCAAATACATGCAAAGACAGTCTAAACACATTATTCTTTTTTTTTTTTTTAAATAGTATTTTATTTTTCCAAATACATGCAAAGGCAATCTTTAATAATCACCTTTGTAAAACCTTGTGTTCCAAAATTTTCTCCCTCTCTCCCCTCTCCCCACCAAGACAGTAAGCAATCCTATATAGGTTAAACATGGAAACCCACTATTCTTATAAGTGTGACAAAAATCCCACTGCCCAGCATTATTGTGGATTATATCCTTATGCCAGCCAGATTTCCTACTTCTTCCTTGCTTCTGAGGCGTTGCTTCCTTTCCTCCCTTTCTGCTTCCCCTGAACATTCTGTTCCTATTCTCTCTCTCCACCCTCTCCCCACCCCCACATTCTCTTCCCCAGAGAGAGTCCCACTCCCTCTGCCTGGGGAGGCCCTAAATTTCTGTAGCCTCTGGCTAGGGCATCATGGTTGAGGTCACTGTTCTCACAGCCAGCTGATTGGTAGGTAGCCAGTCTTTCCATCTGTCTGAGCTTCATGGAAAATACAAGTGCTCACTGGAGTCTCCCCACACTTTCTCTTATCTAAAGTTTCTTTCTTTCTTTCACATTTTCTCTTGCCCGCCCCGTCACTACTTCCTCATTTCCCCAGACCTATTCCTAGAATCACATCTGTTTTCCAGGCTCTAAGCTCTCACTGTGGAATGGATAGAAAATGAGAGAGGTCTGGGAAGAAGTGACCAGGTACTAATAAGATATATATTCAGATTTGCCTTGAGGGCTGACCAAAATCTGCAAATCAGTCAGTGAAATGGGAAAAAGAAAGTGTACATATTTAATTTTCAGGTTTTTTTCTATCTTTTTTTCTCTTTCCTAATTTACTGTTACCCTTTTCTACATCATTTTTTCTAATCCATATTTTATTAGTCACCAGTTTGCTATTTCTCTGTTAAAAAAAAAAAAAGGGAGGGGGACTAAAAGAAATGGTTTCTCCTCAGAATTTTACAATATGAATCTATGATTCCATTTAGCAACTTGGACTTTCTCCCTTTAGAAAGGAATGACTGCAAATTCCATTGCAACTTGGTTATTAAACTCATTGTCTTTCTGTTTAGTGTCTATACTTTTTCCAAAATAAGAATATGCAGCCATCAGACTCCTAAGTACAGAGTACAGAACATCCAGGGTAATGATTTGTAGCTCCTTTTACCAATAAACTACCAAATCCTTAGCACATAAAATCACTTGACATTTATCCATGGCATCTATGATACTTTCCTCTTGTACCTGATATATACTCAAAATGGTAACTTATGAACCTGCAGATGTGTTGACTTTTTCTCTAGTCAGCCAGAGGACACAGTTAATAGAAAGCAATAAAATTGATGAAATTACAAGGAAGATTTGTAATATAACATTCCCTTCATAAATATAGGGTACATGCTCCCACAAATAGGGATCATCTATCAGGAGGACATTTGATGAATACAATATATATGGTGGGACAACTCTCCTTGCTAGGTGCAGCATCATTGCTGGACATCTATTATTCTACTGGTCGTGGTGGGCCTGCTCCTTAGTGGGCACAGAATCTTTACTGGGCTCATTGCTTTGCTGGTCTTATTGGATGTGGTTCTGGTTAGGGTACTCATTTCTTTAAGGAAGATCAACAGTCTTAGCTTCAGTCTGCTAAAGAAAAGTGGCTAAAACCTATCCCTGACAAGGTCCAACTGGCAGTTCTTTAGTTATTGCACAGCCTTTCCTCACTTAAATCCAACTTCCTTGCATGTCATGGTACCACCTCCCCATGGGATTCCTCTTGGAGAACCAAGGACAAACAATTACAACAGCCACATCTAGGTAACAAAAGTCACGCAGAGTGCTTTTAGGCTATTACTTCTACTTATCCCAGGATGCTAATCAAAGCCTTGTTTTACAGGTAATAGTTTAACCTGGAGTTCAACTAAGGTGATACATGACAAAAACCTCTCTGGCTTAATAGATTTAATGTAATGTGATTTTGGGGCCCCCTGACCTTGATCTTCTGGCTTTGGCATCTGCCTCAGGAAATTGAACACATCCAATCTATCTGAAGACCACCCTTAATACATCTGCTTCCTATCTAGTAAGCCTTACCCTTGATTTATAGAATTAGCATAGCTGTATAAATATCTCCTTGGTTCTCTCTCTTTACTGGATTCTCTTAGAATTCAGTCCACTCAGTAATGACATCACATTGCTTTTAATCAACTATATCCTTAACTAGGAGATGGGTTCAAGCCTGCAAATTATTTTGAGACACCTTGGGATACCAGTCTGGGACTTTTGGGGTCCCCCTTCTCAACCTCAACAGATTCAAATAAATTTAAGTCCAAACAAAAGGTAAAACCAAGAGAGAAAGTCAAGGTTTTCCCTCTTTCTTGTGCATGCTAAATTTCAGGCTTTGTGACGGATGCCTTTCTATTAGTAGCAAAGCCTGAATGCACTTGTGTTGAATTTTGGCCATTGAAAACCTCAGAATTCCTATATATGGACCACTAATTTTTTATATATCTGGCCATTCAACTCTATGAAAGAGATATTTTGGATATTTTCATTACCACCATTTTACAGATGTGGAAATTAAGGTTTAGAGAAATCATGGCTTACTTAAATGGCAGAGCTCAGAAATGCCAGGCCAATATTGGAACCTGGGCTTTCTTGACTTCAAGTCCAACACGCATTTGAAAAAGTTTTTGATAAAAAACATGAGAATGCCCATGATCTCCAGATTGTCTCTGACAATGTCCCTGCAGGGTTCCACAATCCAAGATGCTCAATGTAAGGTGGGACAGAGATCAGATCGGTGTGTCGTGTCCTCCCACAGAGCCCTATCATGGTGCTGGGCTGTAATTTTGCAACTGCCTGTCTATCAACTTTTAGTCTAATCCTGAGTCAGACAATCGTTTCCCAGAAAAGTAAGGTAAAATTAGGAACAGTCTAGAAACTTGAAAGCTTGAAATAAGGAAGCAAGAGACTGAGGAAAATAGAAATAAAAGGGATGAGGGAAGTGGGGTGGGGGTGGCACGTTGGAGGTATAACAGAAAGGACAAAGAGAACAGAAAGATGTAGGATTTTTTTTTTTTTTTTAGCAACACAGAGATACAGATTTTATTAAGTGAATGTGAGCAAATAATTAAAAGAGTGAGGGAGAACTAACTAGATAAGAAGGACCTGTGAACAAAAGGAGGAATTGGGCCCAGAGTTGTGAATGACACACATGTGCTCTGGATTCATTTACTAGGTTGGGCCCATACATACCCCAGAGAGAAGGATCATTAGGGTCCTAACCTTTGCATTGAGAGTGTATTCTTCCCTCTTCCCTCCCTCCCCTTTTCTCATTCCATACTCATTATGACACTCCATCCTGCTTCTTCTCTCTCTCTTTTTTTTCTCTCCTTCCTCTCTCCTCCCTCTCTTTACTTCATTCTTTCAGACACAGCCAAACTTGGAATGCTTCCTGGGGAGTGGCCCTGCTCGTCTTATTCCCCAGCCAAAGGGGGGACTGACTGAAAAAGTGTAAAGACACATACTCAACTGCTAAAGGAGACGGTAGGAAAAGACAGATCACTGAGCTTAGTGAGTTGTCCCGCTGTCTGGGGCCCTGAAAAGGGAGAGAGAATAGGAGGGTGGTGATCACTAAGTTTTAAGTGGTGTGGGATGGCAAATTTCGTTCCATTATCCAAGGTTCAGGAGACAAAGATTCACTAAAGGAAGCAAAGGAAGGGAGAAAGGCACAAGAAATCAAGGAGAACTGGGAGTCAAGGAGTGGAGGAAACAGAGCAAGAGCAAGTGACTATAGGTGGGATGGAACAAGGATGGACTGATGGGTGTAGGGAAAAAGAAAAAGGAAAAAGAGGAGAGAGTGAAAAGAACAAAGACTAGAGAAACAAGAATAAAAAATCAGAAGAGGGAGATACAATATGGTGCCAATGAAAGAGTGGGAGTTTAAGGACAGAGTGGGAAACGGTATATGAGAAGAGATCAGCCAGTGAAAGAGACAGGGATCCCTGAATATCCTGTTGCAGAATTAGATGCTGTTATCTCTTTCCCTTCTCAACCTTTTTTCCTCCTCTATTACCTTTTTCTACATCACCACTTTCTCTCCTTCCTCCCACAGACATGCTGCCCTTGGGATCCAAGCTTCTGCTGTGTCTCATTGCACTCTTCATTTCTTCTGGTAAGTCATTCTCCTTTTCATATTCTCTGTAAGGTGTCTCCTTCCAAAGCATATATGTGTGGTGTGTGTGTGTGTGTGTGTGTGTGTGTGTGTGTGTGTGTGAATATTATCAGGGCCTAGTACAAAAATCTGTATCTCTCCTAGCTAGGGGAACAATGAAAGTCTGGAAGGGAAAGTCAGTAATGTGAATATGGCCCTAGCCAGGCAAAAAGGTCCACTGAAGTCTGTACATAGCGTTATTAGAACAAGTAAACAAATATATATGCATAAACCAAGGAAAAACACCCACTCAGATTTATGTATCCCGAAGGAAATAAAGCTAGAAGATTGACATAAATAGATACACAGAGATACATATACACAGACACGCAAACATTTAAGAGCAAGGACCACACACATGAAACATATCTATCTATCTATATACACCAGACACATATTATAAAATCCATCTCTTTCTGAATGAAACATGCATACTCATAAGTTCATACACATATAATATGCATGAACATATATGCACATTATGTATGCAGAAGGAAAAAACTTTTCATAGGAGATTATTAGTATAGATATTAATAACTGGGAGTGGACTTCAGATTTATAAACAAGGGTTAGTCCTTGCTTCTCTGCCAGATAAAGTTTATTAAAGAAGAATTTCTTTGTCTGTAAATTCTTCAGAATAGTAAGTTGGGAAACAATCTTGATTGGTTATCACTTGCTTTATCAATAAGAGAGAAGGAATTTAATTGTTGGTTGCAATTATCCAAATCCTTTCTTTCTCTTATAGATTGGATTCTGCTAGGAATTAATGGTCAGCGAGGAGGTAAGTGTCTCATATTGTTCTGGTTCCTATTTGGAAATGATAGAGTGGGTTGGTAAGGTTTCAGCAGATGTACCACTGGTGATCAGAGATATTGGTCAATAGTGGGAGAGAGAATTGTGTAGACACTAAAATATTCCTTAGCTCTTGTAATCTCATGTCTGCAACATGACTTTTTTTGCTCTTTCACATATTTGAAGACCCCTTTCTCAGAAACATTTCTGACTCTTCCTTTGTCTTTATCCATTTCTCTTCCATCTTCAATGCATGCAAACTTCTTTTAAGTAAGCATTATGTCATTCTTTGGTCTTGTATCCCCAGTGCCTAGCACAGTGCTTGACATATAAAAATGCTTTATAAAAGCTTTTTGATTCATTGATTTTCCAAGGAAAACTGACCAACTATTTCACACAAAAACCATTGGATTATTACATGAATTTAGCAAATGGAGAAACTGAACCACAGAGGTAGAGTAGAAAGTTTTTTCAGAGGCATCTTCTCTTTTTGAGAGAAGTGAGGGATTGTAAATGTGGAACACTGCAGAGAATGTCTACTTTTTCAATGTGTTGATTACTTTTGTTGAACTTTTTTCTTTTTAAAAAAATCTTTATTATAAGAGATAACTTTCTGAGAGGGAAAAATACATTTAGAATACTCTAGGATATGTTGAGAAATGTAGGCTACATAAAATAAACTATATCAGTAGAACTTTATTTTTTCAAAAAGAAAAATTTTCTTGTACAACAGTGACATAAGTGGTGGCGCATCTGGAAACAACACCAAGAGGTATAGTTCTCTTCTTTAAAGTTGGTAAAACATATACTGTTCAACTTTTCTTCCTTTTCCTCTCTTCCCTTCTCACCTCCTTAGGACACTCAATATAATTATGAAGTAAGATCATTGATTTATTGCTGGAAGAACTTAGAAATCATTTAGTTCAATAGGTGAGGAAACCAAAGAACACAAAGGTCAGGTGATTTTTGTCCAGTGTCCCAAAGTACTTAGGGAATTTTACAATTTATTAAACTTTCCTCATTTTTGGTTTAGCCAGTAGGCCAGAGATTCAGAGAAAAAAAGGAGAAAGAATCCTTTTATTACTGTTAATGAAGATATTTGACTCCCTTGATTTACTAAATACAAATCAGTCAATCAGTAACAATCAGGGCTCAGTAAAAAGAAAAAAAAAATAGAAAGAAAATGAGAAGTTTTCATTTGTGGTACCCAAGTGTCAGTTCTTCATAGAAGAAGAAAAATGCTTATTTCCAGTGTGACAAAATTTTAAAAGTGAGAAAACGATTGGACAGTGAAAATGGATCTTTGGTAGAGAAGATTTGAAAATTTATATTGAGAACCAATAAAAAAAAATAGATTAATTCAAGTATTGAGATATGGAGACATGTCAAAGAACATACTGTGTCTGTTGCTAAGTTTGAATTAGGACTTTCACAATTTCTCTGAGCTCCAACTGATCCATGCCTCTGTTTTTGTGACAGAACTGTGTCTTTGTGGAAAAAGTTTACATCTCAGTGGTCTAGAACTTTGATTATATCCTAAACAGCCTTAGGATTCATTGAACCATTAATGAATCTCATAGAATGATCTTTAGTCATTTTGCCTTGCATTTATGTCCCCAATACCTTGGTGCTACTTCTAAAATTTGTATTTTCTTTTTTTGTATTAAGCATTTAATTTCTTTGGTGTAGTGAACTTCTTGTGTGGAAATACTCTCTGCTCAGTTCAGATAAACAACTCAATCATAATTTATAGTCTTTAAAAGTTTCCAGTTGGTTTTTTGTCTAAGGCAAGGTTTGAATCACTAACTCTTTGACCAATCTTTTATCTGTGCTACTTTATCTCTTGACTTCTACATAGTAAAGGTTTAATAAATTAAAAAAATAAAAATAAAAAATTTGTTGGATTGAATTGTATATTTCCTTCTGCAGTATTAGCAATAATAAGAGAAAAAGAAATGATTCCCTTTATTTTATTTTTGTTTCCCACTTTTTTCCCACAACTGTAGTTTATCTTATTTAGCTATGATGAATTGAACTGGGAGCAAACACATGAAGTTGAAGGGCTTGCAAAAGGCAATTAAATGGTATGAATTTGCTGACACCTAGTGGGCAGCATTGGTTATGTTATGAACTCGAGTTAAATTAGTTCTATCAGTTTTAAACACTTATTATGTTAGGTACTAGTGCTTCAAAGATAAAACATAACCGTTGCTCACCTCAAAGTACTTACAGGCAAGTGAGAAGGGTGAAACATGTATACAAATAACTGTAGTACAACTTAAAATATGTGGTGGGAATAGATCACTTCTAGATAGCGATATCTAGATAGAAATATATTGATGGAAAAATTCTTTTGATTTTAGCAAGTTTATCAGAATGCCAAAATTGCTTCAGTTTTAAATTAGGAGAAATTTTTAATGGGAACAAACATTGTTTACAATTTCAGTTAGGTTTTTGTTTGTTTGCTCCTTCTAATAGAAACTATCTTAGGACTTTATTTTTATATTCATTTTTAAAATATTTTTTTACTTTATATTTCCTTTTTTAATTATGACTCCATAATCTGTGACAGAGAAGTGCTTTTGAGTAATACCAGGATTTCTCCAGCATTACCACCACTAACACTCTTACAACAGTTGCCAAGAAATAGTTAAAGGAACCTTTAGCAACTTTAAAGTCAAACTTTAAACCTATAGGAAACTTTAAAGGTTTAGGTGATGATATAGTTGTACTCCCTTAGTTTATAAGTGACTAAACTGAGGCTCAGAGATCATGTAAGTGACTCATCCAATATTATATAATAGTCATTAATAGAGCCTGCATTTGAACACATATCTTTATATAACATTCAAATTCACATTCAATCCAATGTTAAACATCAAAAGAACAAAGATCTTAGCATAAAAATTCTTCATTTAATAGAATCTGATGTCAGATATGCAAAACATTTTTATTAGCAGCTTTCTACTATATATATTTTGTACATGGAATTCTCAAAATTTGTCTAGTTCACGCTTTTGTCTTTAGGAATGGTTGTATTTTATCTTTCTCAGACAAGTGGAATCTTGCCTATTTTAAAAAGATTTAAAGCAAATGACAATCTTTTTAATCATTTAGCATCAGCAAAGTCAAAACTTCTCTTCATCTTTTTTGCTGATCTCTATCTTTCTCAAGGATTTTTGTAGTTCATAATATCAAAGAATTGTAGCTCTAGAAACTAAAAGGATTATGGAGGGAAGCTGTCTAGTCAATTCCTTTCATATTAACAGGTGAGGGAACTGAGGCCCAGGGAGGTTATAAATGTAGTATGTGTCAGAAGTGGGATTTAAAAATCCAGGTTTGTCAATGCAAATCAAGTATGTTTTCCATTTGCCATTATCCTTGGGGACTTATCGACTTTTAAAAATTATAGCTTTTTATATACAAAACATATGCACAGGTGATTTTTCAACACTGACCCTAGCAAAAACTTCTGTTTCAACTTTTCCCCTCCTTCCCTCTATTCCCTCCCCTAGATGGCAGGTAGGGGGGACGTATCTATTCTTAATAACAGCCTTTATGACAATCTGATCACACAACTGGTCACCTCCACTTCAGTCACCTATTATGGAACCAGACAACCATAATAGGCAAGCCTTTCACATCATTATACTTAACTACACCATTTCCAAGAACTGATTTTAAATTCTGCTCTCTTGCCATATCACTTATCTTTCTACATCTCTCATTTTCTAACTTGAATTAAAACTACTGTTCATTTATCTCCTGACTTAGCCTTATTTTGTTATCCATTCCCCATGTGCTCTGTACTACTTTGCCTGCATAGCTAATCTTGACTCTATAGTTTGTCACTTTAATATTTTATAGCTGTTCTCTTGGAAGCTTAGAGTTCCTATCCTTGGTTAACTCCCAACATCTTATTTTTGTTCCTATTCTGAGGCTACTGAATATCACTGATTTGATTTTTTTTTAAAACTACTTTCTCTCTCTCTCTCTCTCTCTCTCTCTCTCTCTCTCTCTCTCTCTCTCTCTCTCTCTCTCTCTCTCTCTCTCTCTCCCAATTGCTGAGGCTGGGGTTAAGTGACTTGCCCAGGGTCACACAGCTAGGAAGTGTTAAGTGTCTGAGACCACATTTGAACTCAGGTCCTCCTGACTTCAGGGCAGGTGCTCTATCCACTGCACTAATTACCTGCCCCCCTTAGTGTCTTTAAAACTCAAGTACTTCTTCCTACAGGAAACTTTCCCAGATCCCCTCAGCTGCTAGTTCTTATCCCTCTAGATTATCTTGTATTCATGTTGTTTCATGTTTACATGTTTCCCCAAATAAAATGTATGTTTCTCAAAGATAGTGATTGTTGAGGCAAATGAGGCTTAATGACTTGCTCAGATTCACATAGCTAATAAGTATCTGAGGTTGGATTTGAATTCACATCCTCCTTACTCCAGGGCTGCTCTATCTACTATGTTACCTATTCCAAGGACAGTGACTTTTATTTCTACCTCTGCAAATCTGGTGCCTGAGTAAACAGTAGATACTTAATAAATAAATGAATGGTAAATAAATTTATTGGTTTCTTTTCTCTCATTTCTCCTGTTACCCTCAATCCACACTTAGAACAAAGGAAGTAGACTTCTACCTCACTGAGAAGACTGAAGTTATTTAACAAGCTATTTTAATGCCTTTCTCTAGCCTTCAAAACTTCTCAGCATTATTATTGTCTATTCTTTTGATCACAGAAGACAAAGTTGTCCTATTCTTGAGAAAAGCTAGATCCTTCTACTTGTGTGCTTGTTCTATTCCATTCAGCCTCCACCAGGACTCTTCTTTAGCTGTCATCCTATCTCCTAAACATTAGCGTAAAACCATTCTTTGGTCTTCTTAAGCCTCCCTTCTCTCCCTTTTCTACTTCACTGCCAAACTTCTCAAAGGAGTCATCTAAATCTTCTTCATTTATCCTTCCCTCTAAGCTTTTTGGATATCGCTCTCTCCTGTTCTGCTTTTACCTATCTGCTCCTTCTCAATCTCTTTTGCTGGATCTTGATTCTGTTTTGTGCCCTTTTATTGTAGGTGTCTCACAGGCCTCTGTCCTGGGTCCTCTTCTCTTCTCCCTCTATACTACTTCACTTTAGTCTCATTAGCTCTCATGGATTTATGGCGACAATTCTCAAATCTACCTATCCTTCCTGAAACTTTGCCTACCTCCAATCTCATTTCTATATCTGTCTTTTATTCATCTCTAATTGGTGGTCCAGGAGACATCTTTAATTCAATATGTCCAAAACAGAATTCATTCTCTTTTCCCAAAGTCCTTCCCTCCTTCTATTTTCCTTATTACTGTGGAGGGAACATCATCTTTTTAGACCTGCAACTTAGTTATTGTATTCATTCCTCACTATCTCTCACTCCCCATATCTGAGCTGTTGCCAAATCCTCTCAATTTTACCTTTACAGCATCTCTGGAATAATGCCCTTCTCTCCTTAGACACTGCCACCACTTTGGTGCAAGCCCTCATCAGTTCTCAGGGGACTATTGTAATAGCCTGCTGGTGGGTCTGCCATGTCACCATCTACTCACCCCAACTCAATAAACTCCATTGGCTTCCCATCACCTCATGTATCAAATACAAAATCCTGTCATTCAAAGAGCTTCATAACCTACCCCCCTTCATTTTTTGCAATCTTCATACACCTTACTGTCCACCAGGTACTCTTTGATCCAGTGATACTGGTCTCCTTGATGTTCCATGAACAAGACATCCCATTCCTTAGCTTCAGGCATTTTTTGTGACTGTTACTTATTCTTGGAAAGCTCTCCTTCCTCTTTTCTACTTACTGACTTTCCTAGTTTCCTTTAAGTCTCAACTAAAATCCTTCTTTTACATGCAGCCTTTCCCAATTCTTCTTAATTCCAATTTCTTCCATGTCTTAATTGTTGCCTATTTATCCTTTATATTTTTATATCTCTTTACTAGTCTCCTCCATTAAATAGTAAGCTTCTTGAAGGCACAGACTGTCTTTTGCCTTTTTTTTTTTTTTTTTTTTTTGGGTCTCTAGTGCTTGGCACATAAGTAGTTTAATAAATATTTATTGACTGTTAATTGATCAGATGTTTCTTTTTTTTCCTTTCAACCTACTTTTTTCTACTCTAAGACCTCCTTATCATCAAGTCCAATGATTATTTTTCAGCCTTATTCTACTTGACTCTTTTGTAGCTTTTTTTGCCCTGTTTACCATGGTAGTGTTTTTTATTTTGGTGAAGCTTACCTCCTTCTACATTCTATTAAATTTATTTGAATTCTCTTTTTCTCCCTCATGAACTTCCTTCCAGTTGGCAAACAATTTGTTGAATGTCTTGTTGAAGTGAGAACAACTCCATTTGGACTTTTCCTAAGCTTATTTTCCCCCATGAATGCTCTGAACATTATCTTGGTGATTCTCACCATTCCATAAGGGAAATGAGATGAGTTCTCATGATCTCCTGTCTTCTGAAGTCCCGAGAGAGGAAATGGTAATAACAACATGTAGGGTTCAAAGTTTAGGTCATTGGGAAAAGGACACAGGGTGGGATCAGGGGCAGAGGTGGGGAATGGAGAATATTGGAACTATTTGAAAAAAATTCATCCTTTTATTTATTTATTTTTTAAATTCCAGATGAGACAACTCAAGAGACATTTACAGATGATCCTAGTAAGTTTCCTTCTTTTAATGTTCTATTAAAGGTAGAATTGGAACTGACTTTTGCAAAAGGAAAAGTGAAAGTGAAGAGTATTAGACGTTTTAAATACATGTAAAGCCTCTTTGTCAGATGATGAAGTTAAGTTTTATTCTGATTATTCTTCCTATCCTATTCAGGTCCTTTCATGATTTTAAAAATCATTGTCCTTAAGATCTTATTACTTTCTCCCTAGTCCTTTAAGCTTCCTTTTAGACATTTTTTATTTCTCTTGCTTATTTTCTTTCTCAGAATTTTCCCTCTCCTGTCTCTGTATATTAATCTGAGTTGGAATATTTCAGATTTGGTGGTGAATGATCCCCCAACAGATGATACTGGTGAGTTCTAATCTGGTCCTTTAGCAATCTGTATCCTGAGAATAATCATATATTCTTATTACTTACTACCTGGACTTCTTGGGACCTTGGGATTTCTAGTTTTTCATCTGGAAAATTAAAGGGCTCAGATATATAATTTCTAACATCCTTTCTAGTCATAAACTATGATCTTTCTGCATGAGAGAAGGAAGGGTAATGAAGTACCATAAATTCAAAATGAGAGATAAGGAGAGAATGGCTTTACCTTTAGCTCATGAGGAAGAGAAAACTTAAAAGAAGTTTTGATAATTAATTTGGAAAACAAATATTACTTGGAACCGTATCAGTCAGTGAGATTTCACTTTAGTGAGTATTCATAGCCAGTTTAACATCTATTTGAATTACCTAACCCCTAGATCTAGTTTTATTTTCTCAGAAAGCTTCCTTAACCCTTAGATCTCTATTTTTCCTCTGCTATTACTACAAATCACTCCATGCTATTCTTTCCCTCTACTCATCTCTCACACATACTCTTGTTTTTTTTAGTTCTTGTTGATGTTGTACCTTCCATGGACGATCAGGGTAAGTTTGGCTTTGGAAACCCAGGTACTTCCCCAGAAGTGTGAGAGGAGAGGGACTGAAATAGATAATGTTTATTATTCAAGTAGATACTCTCTTTAACTACACCTACTCTGGATTCAATCTATCAGAAAAGAATTTGCCCCCTTGACCAGCATCTCATTCTAGATTGCTTGATGAAAACATTAAATACAGAAAACCAAGGCCCAAATGGAGAATTAGAGATCTCTGCTTCCCTTTCTTATATTCTGGTTTACTCTCAGAACTAGGATGCTCCTGGAAATTCTTCACTCCTAAGCATACTACCTGGAAATCCTTCCAATGATGCCCTTTAGAGATATCTCCTGTTGGTACTCTGATCTCTAATCAATCATGGACCTTTTTGTTCTATCCTTCCTGTGACGCCAAACTCATAACTTTTCTTTTCTCTAGTCTAATTCAAATGGTGGCAGGAAAATGGCCATATCTTTTCTTAAGCCATATCCCACAAAGCCTAGCTCTATAAGTTCAATAGGAAAAAAAAAATTGTATTCCTATGAATTCCTGTGAAGACACATAGTTCCACTCAGGATTCCATCTTTTTCTTTGCATACTCAAATCCCTAGATAAAAGATTTCCAGTTTCAGGACAGGAAGAAGGATAGATTTAGATTTTTTTCCACCTCATCTTGCTGGGATTCATTCTGTCCCATAGCTCATGAACAGTTTTTCTTTGTTTGTTTTTGTTTTTTCCTGAAGTGATTGGGGCTATAAGGTCACATAGCCAAGAAGTGTTAAATGTCTGAGGTCAGAACTGAACTCAGGTCCTCCTGACTCAGGGCTGGGGTCTGTCCACTGAGCCAACTAGCTGCCCCTAGCAATCTTTAAAGTAGTTTTTTTTATAAGCTATGTAAAGAAAACTAAAAAACAGAATGACATCAAATCTCCCACCTTTCGAATCACTCCCACCCACATAGCTGTAGCAGAGTGGAAGATAGCAGAAACTAATAGTAACCAACTAAAACTTTCTGTTTTTTAGCCACCGCCAGTGACAAAAATGCCAGTGCAGGTATGAGTGCATCCTTCCTACCTCTTTCTGTTACTCTTCTTCTCTCCCTTTGCTGCTCTTGTTTCATGTCTCCTTACTCTTGGGTATACATTCTAGCTCATTGTTTTCAGTTCTTTCCTTGACTTCCTCTAGGATATGTGAAATAAAACCAAGTCCTCTGGCATCTATATACAAATGCATTGAGTATGGGATAAGGAGCTAGAGAGCCCATAGCTGTCAAGGAGGCAACTATGATTTTAGAAGTATGGCTGAGACTGGATGGCATGAAATCTGATTGGAATATGTCTCTGGAAGGGCATACCTAATTTAATAGGAAAAGAATAAGGAAAAAGGGTGCGGACAGAATAGTATTGTATATTAAGAGGATAGATTCATATAAAGAAATCCTTGGGTTAGGGACAGTATAAACAGAAAGAAGATTTAGATGAAGGTCTAAAGAAGCAGAAATAATAGGGATTTTGTCCTTAGGTCATATTATTGACAATCTGGACAGAAAAAGGAAGTAGGTGAAGAATTCAGGAAAAGAAACAGAAATCTGAATTGGCAGCCAACAGAGTAGAACTTGGGAAATTTTATTATGTATGTTAAACATGGTAAAAATATATGTAAATCCAAAATAGGCTTATGTCTTTATACAACTATCTTGCTGCACAAGAAGAATCAGATCAAAAAGGAAAAAAAATGAAAAAGAAAATAAAATTCAGGCAAACAGCAAAGAAGTGAAAATGCTATGTTGTGATCCTCACTCAGTTCCCACAGTTCTCTCACTAGGTGTAGATAGTTCTCATCATCACAAGATTATTGGAACTGGTCTGAATCATCTCATTTTTGAGAAGAGCCACATCCATCAGAATTGATCATCATATAATCTTGCTGTGGCCCTGTACGATGAAATCCAGGTTCTACTCATTTCACTTAGCATCAGTTCATGTAACTCTCTCCACACCTCTCTAAAATCATCCTGAGATCAATCAGTTTTTTAAGAGCTCTAGTAAGTAAAATTCATTTGTCTCTAAGGATGATCTTTCTGACTTTGGAGAGTTTTTTACTTTGTTGGGGAGTTTTTCTTTTATCTCTTTTTAACTTCCACCTATTGCTACTTTTCCTACTTTTCTCTATATGTAAGTCTGACCAGGGCAGAATATGGTGATAATATCACTTTCCTAGACCTGGAAACTATTCAGAATTCACATTTGTTTTCATAGTTGCCATATCATTCACAATGTTAGTTCACAATGAATTTGTAGTTCATGAAAATCACTTGGTCTTGTCAGGTCAATGATTATCTGTTCATGCTGCTCACATGTGAACCCAAGTGTAAAACTTCCCATTCATTTCATTAATTTCATTCTTTTGATTCTTCTTAAATGTCTAGCTTGCTCAAGTCCTTTTGGATCCAAAATTTGTCATATGGTGTATTAGTTATCCTGAGTTTTGTGCCATCAATATAGATTTGATAGGTATGACATATATGTCTCTGTCTCGGGCAATGATAGCAATATTCAACAGCATAGGGAAAGTATAAATTCCTAGAGGAATCCACAGGAAATGCAATCCTTTCCACAATGAGACTGAATTCTTAATGGATTTTCTTTGGATTTGGCCATTTAATCAGTTTCAACTCTACTTAACTGTGGGATACAACATCACTCAATATTATCTATGAGTATAACATGAGAGACTAAAATATTTTGCTAAAATATAGGTAAATAATATCTTGTATACATATGCTATCTTAGAATTTGTGGTAAGAAAGGAGAGGAGAACTAGATATAGTCTAAAATGCCTCTTAGATTTTGGGACAGGATATTTCTAAGGCCAAAAAAAAAAAAAAAAAAATGCCATGGATTACAATTTAGCCCAGAGTGCATAAGAAGCTTTTAAGAATACAATTCTTAAACCAGACTAAAGTAATTTTGATGAGGGACAAAAGTGAAAGTTATCTAAAGGATTAATATTCATTCATAAGGAGATCATTGATCAACTTGGATGCTAAAAAATATACAGAAGATGGAAGCAAGGGAAAGTAATGGAGAATTAATTAATACAAAAATGGTCTAAGAATATTGTCAGGTATTTTTAAAAATCAGAAAGAACTAAAGCTGTCAAGAAAAATAAAGGTAGAAACAAAGTTTTTTTTTTAAATCAGAGGAAAGAAAAGGATTAAAGAAGGGGTAAGATTGCTATTTTGTGATGGAAAGGAGGATGATGCTTAATTATTATTTTGCTTTTATTTTCTCCAACAAGGAGAATAATATTTGGAGTGGAAAGGATATAGAGGGAAAAAAAACAACAACTAGTTATAGAGAGTAGATAACTAAGATAATTAATGAGAGATTAAGAATTAATTAAGATTAATTTTCTCAAATTAAGTTACTAGTCAGAGATTAACTTTATCTGAGAATATTATTAAATAATTGGTAGGTGTCATTGCTGGATTGTTTGTCAGTGTTTTTTGAAAATATTGGAGAGAAAAATAGATACCATTTCATTGGTTTGAGAAATAGCAAGAGTTGTTTAAATTTAAAAAAAAAATGTAAATTATAAGCCAATGATCTTATCTTGATTCTTGGAAAAATTCCAGAATGAATTATTAAACAGATAGGGAGCATCCAGAAAGGAAATAGTGATCTCAAAAGCTAGCATGGTTTCATCAAGATTAAATCATGGTATTAATTTCATTTCTCTTTCTTTTTTCCTTCCTTCCCTCCTTCCTTCCCTCCTTCCTTTCTTCCTTCCCTCCCTCCCTCCCTTCCTTTCCTCCCTCCCTCCTCTCTCTCTCTCTCTCTCTCTCTCTCTCTCTCTCTCTCTCTCTCTCTCTCTCTCTCTCTCTCTCTCTCTCTCTCTCTCTCTCTCTCCCTCCCTCCCTCCCTCTCTCCCTCTCTCTCTCTTCCTTCCTTCCTTTTTTTCTTCCATTTTTTTTTTTTTAACAGGAATACTTCACTGGTATAGGCAGCATGACATAGTGGATACAATGAAAGGCTTAGGATCAGGAAAATCTGGATTCAAAATTTACTTCTAAAATGTAATGCCAAGTCTTCAGCACCTGTGGGTCTTTGGTAACTTCTTGGGATTATGAAAGACAAAAAGAATTCCCACATGAGAACTTTCCTCAATTAATTGAAAATCTTTTCAGTATTTTCAGGCTAGTATGAGAGATCACAATAATACTATAGCAAAGTGGCAAAATCACTCATACTATTCTCATTGACAAGATGCAGAGATGTTGGATTGATGGTAAGATAAGTAAATTTGGAAATAATTCAATGGCCAGACCCAAAGAATAGCCATTAATCATTCAATTTTATTGTGGAAGGAATTCTGTCATGGTCAACGAGGGAGGAAGGAAGAGAGAGAGAGAGAGAGCAAGAGAGAGTGAGTGAGAGAGACACAGAGAGAGAGACAGAGAGAGAGACAGAGAGACAGAGAGAGAGAGAGAGACAGAGAGACAGAGAGACAGACCCAGACCCAGAGAGACACACAGAGAGAAAGAGAGAGAGAGAGACAGACAGACAGACACAGATAGACCCAGACCCAGAGAGACACACAGAGAAAAAGAGAGAGAAAGAGAGAGAGAGAGAGAGAGAGAGAGAGAGAGAGAGAGAGAGAGAGAGAGAGAGAGAGAGAAAGAGAGACAGATAGACAGACAGACACAGAGACAGACACAGACCCAGAGAGACAGAGACAGAGAGAGAGAGAGAGAGAGAGAGAGAGAGAGAGAGAGAGAGAGAGAGAGAGAGAGAGAGAGAAACAGAGACAGAGGCAGACAGAGGGAGAAATTGAGAATGAGATTAGCTTCTTTCTGTTATTTGTTTTTTCATGTTTCAGAGGAAAAGGCAGGAAGTGCTATAATATGAATATTGAGACATCCATAGGAAAAGGAATAGCTTAGGGACTGTGATCTCTTTAATTTGAGACAGGAAGATAGGTTACCAAACACTGAGTCTTTCCCTGCATCCCCAAAGAAAATACTGTGCAGACTACATCATCTGAGTTGTCTTTGTCCAACTCTTTACTTAATTTCTTGGCTATGTTTCTTTTCTGAAGTCATCCTTTTATATTGGGCTCTCCTGCAGAGTGCCGGGAGGAGCAGTTTCCCTGCACACGCCTGTACTCAGTACATCGGCCAGTGAAACAGTGTATCCATCAACTATGCATCGTCAAGTAAGAGAGCCCAGAACCCTCAGGATCAATTTTCTGGGATGGCATAAGTATCTCCTGGGCACTGGGAATCCTAGAGATTTTTTTTTTTTTTTGAAAGTTTAAGGAAACAGAAAGAATCATGGAGCACTTAACTGGAGGAAGTAGACACAAGGCGCTTTGGTTAAGGAGGAGATTCCTGGTAGTGAAAATTGGGTATCTGATGGGATAAAATTGAAGTCAGATACAATATCAGGTAAAGGACAGCACAGTGAAAAGCTCAAAAGCAATTTGCAAGTTTGACTACTTATTGAAGGAGGGCTTTAAAATTTTTTTTTATTTTTAGTACATCTCCTAAACAGAAGCTGGATAACTCTGGGGAATCCAAGGCTTACATGTTTGTGTGTGGGGAATGGGGTTGAACACGAGTAGAACAACATGGGTAGAAATGGAAGCTGGGGCTTGGAAAGAACCACATATTCTGAGGTAAACCTGGTCCTTTTTTCCTTTTTAATGAGTCTTTGTCTTTTTCCTTTCCATCTTTTGGCTTCTCTGGATGTTGACAGTGTCCGCCGGATGTATATCATCAATAAGGAAATCTGTACCAGGCTCATCTGTAAAGAACATGAAGTCATGAAAGGTAATATAAGGACCAAAGGTTGGAAAAAAGGAATAAAAGTGTTTTGGGCTCTTATTACAGGAAATACAGGTTCTTTGCCAAAACTCAGTAAGATAGATTTCCTTCCACAGAATACTGCCAAAGGTTAGTGCTATTAATAGTCCTAACTCATATTTCTGTTACCTTTCTTTCAGAAACTCATATGATCTAAGGGGTCCAAGTATCCTTAGGCTATTTTTTTCACTCATGACTAAATGCCCATTAAGGAAGCTTGGGACCATGTATGCAAGACTCCTTACTTGTAAATATTTAATTTACAGTGTCACTGAGGAAAGTCCTTTATTTTTAAAAAGGGAAACAAAATTGAAATGATAGAATCATTAGTAGGAGTAATGAGGTATTTACAGAAGATAGAGTTCTGGGTCTGGAATCAGGAAGACCTAGTTCAAATTTAGCCTTAGATACTTAATAGTTGTATGACTCTAGACAAATCACTTAAACTCTGTCTACTTCTGTTTCTTCATTTGTAAAATGGAGATAATAACAGCACCTACCTCGTAGGGTTATTGTGAGGATCAAATCGGATAATAAGTACAAAGTTCACCTGGAATATAGTTAAGTGCTATCTAAATATGTTAAGTGCTATGTAAATATGAGCTATCATTGTTATTATTATTAGTCCTAAATATTTATGCTAGTCCCTATTTCCTGAGCATGAAGACTTCTCTGACAGAGGCACAACTAGCCTGAAGCCCATTGTTCGTTAGATGGGAAAGAGGAGGTTCAGATGATAGTCTTCTCTCTTTTCCCCCTTCCTCCAAAGATCATGCCTCTGAAGAGCTGGAAAAATTTAAATTTTGGTACTATCTTTATGGGGACAGATGATGGCCAAAATATCCCCTGAATCTGGATTCAGTCTCAGATTGCTACTGCTCTTTTCTCTATCTTCAGTCTCTTTAGAGCTAGAAACTTCATTTATCACCAGGCCCAAACATTTTATTTTCTCCATTTCCTAAAATGGTAAAGAGAGAGAAAGAGCAAAGATCCTAATCCTCCCCAAATTTATAGTGTTTTCTTTAGTTTAGAACTGTGATATGCAAGTAGACAACTTATCAGTCACTTAAAGACTTAGAGATTCCTTTGGCATTAGAAGTTAAATGATTTGTTCAGATTATATAACCAGTATGGGTCAGTTCTTCCTGACCTAATCACTATCCACATCACTTCCCCTAAAAGGTGTTAAAATTTTCAAAGTGCTCAGAATGACTATGAGTTACATAGTTTAAATTTTACTCTCTTTATTTTACTGATGAGGAAAGTAAGGTTCAGAGAAATTAACTGACTTGCTCCATAAATGACAGAGCAAGGATTACCACCTCAGGTCTTATCAATACAAATCCAGTGTCTTTCTTTTGTAGCGTACTGCTTCTCTACTCTAATAATTAGTAAAAAAAAAAACAAAAACAAAACAACAAACCCCCCCCCCCACAAATATCCACCAATAAATGCTTTATTCATGTCTCCTTGATCCTTTTCCATTTTGAAGGAGAGATAGTGAGATTCAAGAAACCAATGGGGGCATAGGAGAAGAAAAGATTTTAGCACAGTCTAGATTTATCCAGTCAGAGTCACTGAATTGGAAAAAAGGAGGTGCTATTTTGGACTACAATTTCCTATCTTAAAACTTCCATACAAAGATTTCAGGACTTTTTAGGTGGAGTTGAGCTACCTAATCCTTGATTGAGGCAATGTGTATGGATTTAATATTTTTTCCTTGTTTTTAATTATAGCTTTTTATTTACAAGATATATGCAAGGGTAATTTTTCAGCATGACAATTGCAAAATCTTTTGTTCCAACTTTTCCCCTCCTTCCCCCCACCCCTTCCCCCAGATGGCAGGTTAACCAATACATGTTAAATATGTTAAAGTATAAGTCAAATACAATATATCTATACATGTTCATACAGTTACTTTGCTGTACAAAAAGAATTGGGCTTTGAAATAGTGTACAATTAGCCTGTGAAGGAAATCAAAAATGCAGGTGGACAAAAATAAAGGGATTGGTATTCATAGTCACCTTCAGGGTTCTTTGGCTGGGTGTAGCTGGTTCAGTTCATTACTGCTCTATTGGAACTGATTTGGTTGATCTCATTGTTGAAGAGCCACTTCCGTCAGAATTGATCATCATATAGTATTGTTGTTGAAGTACATAATGATCTCCTGGTTCTGCTCATTTCACTCAGCATCAGTTCATGTAGGTCTCTCCAGGCCTTTCTGAAATCATCCTCATGGTCATTTCTTACAGAACAATAATATTCCATAACATTCATATACCACAATTTACCCAACCATTCTCCAATTGGTGGGCATCCACGTAGTTTCCAGTTTCTGGCCACTACAAAGAGGGCTTCCACAAACATTCTTGCATATACAGGTCCCTTTCCCTTCTTTAAAATCTCTTTTGGATATAAGCCCAGTAGCAACACTGCTGGGTTTGATAACTTTTTGAGCATAATTCCAAATCACTTTCCAGAATGGCTGGATGTATTCCACCAACAATGTATCAGTGTTATGGATTTAATATTCATCCATTCATCAAATATTTATTAAGTGCTCTTTGCACTATGCTGCCTGTGATTCACTAGTCTTTCAAGGGGACATTTACTTAGAGAACAAGGTGAAGATGGCAGATTTGTTATTATGATAGGGAGATCTCACTGAAGAACAACATGGTCAAAGACCTAAAATAAAAATGATTATTTTAAAAAATTGGGAAATTGAGACAAGGCAGCTGCTGTAATTCATTGCATAGTAAGTCAGATACAGAATTAAGAATAGCACTTAAGGGAGTCTTGGGCTCCCACTTTGGCAATTAAGTTACTAGACTTTCTGTTTTGTTTGTCTATAGAATGTCATGGATGAAGGTTTTAGAGAGGTTTTAGAAAGACTAGAAGATTGGAATTTTATGATTTTCAGTTTGAGCATTTACACTTTGTAAAAAAGCAAAGGCTACAAATCAGCCTCAAATTGTTATTTTGTTGATGCTCTAAACTTAAAGTGGTGGAGAAAATGTTAATAGAGCAGATTAAATTGAAAAGTGTGTTGGGCATTTTTGGAGAGCTGATAGTTAAACATTTCCCAGCACAGTCTTGCCTAAAACCATTCACTGTGTGAACAAAGATTGCCTTTCATCCCCCTCTGTGGGATTTTAGCTCTGCACAGTGATTGTGGGTAGGGTTAGCACCACAGACCCAGCCTCACCCGACTCAGCAGCTGCTTAGTCTCTGCACCACATAGTGAACTTTACAGAAGAAAACTTGATATATGCTCCCATTAGCTCTGTGCAAATTACCTGCAAGAACAGCACCTTAAAACTGAAGATAGATATGGGGATTCTTGGCTTCCTTATCCCACTGTTTCCAAGGAGGCATTTCTCTTGATCTTTACACACAGCCAGTACTTTAATCAATAATTGTTGGTTGCTTGACAATCACTCAGTTGCTAGAATAGAAAGGCCAAATATTAGGACCATGATTGGGAGCCAGAAGGTAAAGGTAGAGTTTTTGTTATTGTTGTTGTTTTCTTTGGACTCAAGCCTTGTTCCTTTCCTTGATTTTATTAATCTTCCATTCTTTCCTTCCTCTCCAGATGAACTTTGCCGTCAGATAGCTGGTCTTCCTCCAAGACGTCTCCAACGTTCCAACTACTTCCGTCTCCCCGTTTGTGACGATGTGGAGGTGCAGAGGCCCAATGGCCTGTGATCATGAAGAAAGAAGAATGGAAAGGGGGAGGGAGAAGAGGGGAGAAAAAAGAGCCATTTATTTCCTAGGTCAGCTCACCACAGATGTCCTGATGTCTTGATCTGGTTCTCCTGCTCTTTCCCATGGCCTCTATGCTAAACTGCAAGTGTTGGGCTCTTTCCTCAACACTTCAAGTGGTACTGACAATTTGTGACATCACTGTATAATAGGGATACCTAAGGACTACATAGGTGACCTAGATTTGACCTAGATTCCAGGAAGGTGGGGGGTCAAGTAGATGCCATATAGGGAGAGAGTTTATTCTTGGCAATCTAGAGAATTTCGCATAACATCTTGCTTTCAAAGAATCCTAGAAACATTGCTTCCTCTCCTAACTCCCCGTTATCTAGATATCTCTCCCTACTCTTCTTTTGACTTGGCTATAGTACTAGCTAAAATTTTAGCATTGCCTACTAAAATCTTTCTGTGGGGAAAATGATGGTGATTTTAATAATGTGTTGTCCTCAGAAAACCATAGATCCTCTGAGAATATTTAAAGGACATTAAAAAAACAAAACAAAACAAAAAACTTGTATAAGGATCTGAGGAGCAAACCAAATAAGGGACTAAGATCTTTTTCCTAGAATCTTATCTGGCAATGCAGCTGGAAGCTGAGTATCATTTATTAACTAATTCATTTACTCATTACTCATTCAGTCAGTCAAACATTTAATGATTATTTTATTGACTTTTCATATAATAAGGAATCCCATTAATCTAAAGAGCTTTAATTGGAATAGTCATTCCTAATTATCAGGAAAGCTCTTTGTCTTTGTTGACCCATTTTCATGACCTTCACTAAATCTGTGAGGAAGCATGTAAGGAATGTAGATTTTTAGCCCATGGAGAAGATTTGGGATGTTTAGTCTACAAATACTGTGATTAGTTCGGAGAAAACAAAACATTAATATTGAAACAGAAAGGAGCAGAAGTTAGGACGATCAGGTAAAATAGAATAGGAATGAGATCCTGAAGTGATCCATTCCAGTAACGTGTCTTGGTAAAAAATAGTTTCCCAAAGAAAATCCTGGAGGAATGCTTTGGAGGCTTTGTATAATCTAAGAAGAAAAAGGGTTATCAATGGAGAGTCACTGATAAATTCCATAGAGAATATACCAGATAAAATAGCTCAGAAGAATTTTTTTGTTATGTTAAAATATTCTATAATTAAAAGGGTTGGGAAATGGGTCATTGTATTGGGTATAGAGTAGGATATAGGCAAACTGGAACATCATCTACAAAATAAATTCATAATACTGGGTTAAAAGTATGAATTTCTATCAGTGCAGCTCATGCTGCTTCCTCCCTCTTGCTCCAATTCTTAAAAATATAGAAATTATGAACTGTTCCATAGACTAGCATTTGTATTTGGGCTTGGAAAAGAGCTGAATTATACTGGATAGATATTGGATTTCTTGGAATGATCAGTTTAATATAGTGAACTAATATTTTAAAATTTTTAAAATTTTAAGAGACCTTGTATCTCCAACGAGTTGGCTGATCATAGAAAAATCATCGCTAAACCTAATGTTTGTCCTCTGAAAAGTGAAAGAATTGGAAATTCTTCCCCCCCCCCCCCCCCGCCAATTCTATGATTCTATGGGTTATATTTTTAGTATTAATCTCTATTAGGGCCTAGATACCAGAACCTTTTCTGGCTCCCCCCCCAAAAAAAAAAAATTGGCTGTCTTCTGTTATTTGGAGACAAATTCACTCTATATTAGGACAAATAGTCTATTATGTAAAAGGGCAGATTCTGGCCACATAAGGACCAAGTTGTTTTTTCAAAGAATCTTTCTGGCTAAGGAGATGATTTCATTTATTTCTAGACAACAGAGCTATGTTCTGTCAACTAATCAGCTATTGGAAACCATCATTTAAAGATTAAAATACTTTGCTATTGTGACATATTACATGCCTCAATGTTAAGCAGTCTTATTCACTTAAAAAAAAAAAAAGCAGCAGAATGGAAATTGATATGGCTCTGAAGAACAGTTTGACAGGATTTTGCAAAATTAATTTAGCTGGTGAGATGATTTCAAGAACTTGAAATTCTTCTTTTCCTTTGCTCTGTTCAATGCATCCTGTAGGGTTGAATGTAGGCACACATATAGACAAACATTAATTATATTTTTAAAACACTATATAGCAACTTCAGGGGTACAAAGTTTCTGAGAATCCTTTCTATCACTTGAATCTCTTATTATATGCAGGACTAAAAGTTTTATTTCTTTAGTGAAGGAGCCTTAATCCTGGTATTATGTATAATAGATAAGAAAATCATCAAAAGAAATATCATTTCCCCCATATTGGAAAGTAATCTATTGTCTCCTTATTTCCTGCCTTATTTTCTCTTTATGCTGATATATATAAAATTTAGCTGTGCTCTGCTTCCATAATTTCCGCTGTATCTCTGATTCTATTTTTTTGTTTTAAATGGTTTTCTTTAGTTTGGCCCATATAATTTCCTAACAGACACGTATTTCCACCTCCAAATCTTTGCCATTTCTCCTCTAATTACTTCCTTCCTCTTTATGCCTTTGCCATCTTTTCTGGATCACATCACACCATCCCTTTTTGTTGTTGTCCTACTCAGCAATCTCCAATAAACTTCACAGGGTGAAGATTTCCATCTGTTTGTTGCTAAATGTTCATTAAGTGCCTTACCATGAACCAGGCACCGTGCTAAGTGCTGGAGGAACAAAGAAAGTCAAAGAAGCTCATTTTCTAACAGAGACAACAAACAAAAATTATGTACAAACAAACTAGGTAAACAGGACAAATAGGAAATGATCGACAGAGGGAAGGCACTAAGAGGGATTAGGAAAAATTTCCGGTAGAAGTTAGGATTTTTGCTAGGATTTGGAATAAGCTAGGGAAGCCAGGAGGTAGAGGAGGGAGAACATTGCAGGCATGGAGGAAATTTCAGTGAAAATTTCTGGAGCCAAGAGATGGAGGATCTTGTATGAGGAACAGTAAAGTGGCCAGTGTCATTGGATCCAAGTAGAAGTTGAGGGAAGGGGTTAAAATTATAAGGTGTAAGATTGGAAAGATTGGATGGTGGAGGAAGTTAAATTGTGAAGGGTTTTGCATACCAAACAGAAGATTTTATTTTAGATCTTGGTGGTAATAGATTAATTGGATAGGGACGATGACATGTTTGCATTTTTAGGAAAATGACCAGCGACTAAATGGTGGATGGACTGGAATGGGGAAAGATATGTCAGATAGACCAAATAGCAGATTATTGTTGTAGTCCAAGCACAGATTGATGAGGGTTTGCCCCAGCATGATGGCAGTGTCAGAGGAGAAAAGCAGGTATTTCACTCTTCTCTTAACTTTGCAACCTCTGTTTTTGGTACCTCCCCCTCTGCAACATTCTCTCCCTCTTCCTGTTTTCCATGGGAGAAAATCAGAATATGTCAACAGTTTTGCTCATGCTATAAAGCTTTCTAATTCCTTTATTTCTAAAACCTTTCTAATCCCTTCTCCTCTAGATCTGATTCCAGGCAAAATTTTGAAATAGGCAAAATATTCCTCTTTCTTCCTACCTCATTTCTCCTTTACGAGTTCTTACAATCAGTTACTGAAACTGCCTTTCCCCTTAGATTTCTGTATACCTTAAGAGCTAAAGATTTTCATCCCCTTCCCCTCTTACCACTCAGAGAGAAAGGATCTGATAAACTCATTGGCATTAATGTGAAATGCTGAAACTATACCCTTTTAGGGATCTTTAATAAAAAGATGATTTGTAGGTCAAATGGTTGAAATTTTAGTTGGGGGACTATTAGATATCAGCATGGTGGGGGGAGATATTTTTTTTTTTTTTGTTGGGGGGAAGGAAATGATACTTTTCTGCAATGATGCTTTCTGAGTATCCTTGATAGCAAACTCCAAAGTCACCTATTCTGCCTAAACAAGTTCTGTCATCTTGTTTTGTTCTAAACCTAACCCCCTCCTTATGCATTGCAATTCAAACCTGAAGTCTCCTATCTTGACTGAAAGCAGTGGAGCTTTATTTTAATGAAATGTCTTTGAAAATCACTCCTTCCATAGCTTCTAAAACCCCTACTGTCCTGCACAGAGCTCTGGTTGTGGTCCTTTTGATCTGAGGAAGATAAACAAGTTCCAGCTGCCTTCACCACTGAGCCTGTCTTTTGATGCCTTCAAGCCACAGAAAATACTGACCACAAGCTCCTCCTCCCCACTCCCTTGCCTCCTAGGTACTGAAGGTTACAACTAGTTTTCTAATCATATTCTCTATACCTAGACAGAGCAGACAACTGCTCCCTACTTCTGTGATCTTTCTCCCCTCCATTGAAATAGTTGTGGCCCAATGAAAAGAGAGAGTTTAAGAAAAATAAGAAGAAAGGAAGAAAACAGTCCTGGTTTTGTAGTATAAGAAGTGAAGAAGGCAGGAAAGTGATAAAGGGAAGGGTGATAGTATTACAGTGAAACTGTAAGAGCTAAAAGGGTGTGATCAATACAAACAATTAAAACTATAAATGAAAGCTAGAAGGTATAGTTAAAAAAAAAATGCAATGGTATTGTTGGGAGTTTCCAGAGGGAGGTGTGAAGACCCAGGGACATCAGTAACATTGTAAAACAGCCTCATTGCCTGGGAAAACAATCTTGGGATGACAAGTCCAAAGTTTCAATGACAACCATTCTCCCTGCAGCTCCCAAAAGCATCTTGTTTTCAAATGCCTGTCAATGGGGGAAAGTGACTGAGGTTTCATTGTGGTAAAAGTGGGCAGAGAGAGCAGGTGGCCCTCGGCTTCTCCAAAACCAGTCAAGCAAAGCTAGCAGCAGTATAGTCAGATGATAACTTCTGAATAGACCCCAAGATGGAAAAAGCAGACGTTGTTTATATAAATAGAGATGTAGAGCCCACAGCTTCCTGTTGACAAACTAAGCTTCATTGCCTCTCCTCCAGTTATTAATTTTTTTTTTACTTGATTATAAACTTTAGATCACATTTGCAGTTTTTATAGTTCCCTCTATGTATCCATAGTCATATACAATATTCTTTAACACTAAGTTTAACAAAAAAAAAATTATTACACACTTACCATATGCTGGGTCTTGTGCTAGCTGACTGGGATAAAGACAAAAATGAATCAGTCCCTGATTTCAAGAAGCTAACATTTGACTGAGGGGATAAAATGTGATTATAGATAAAAACAATACAGGGCTATGAGAAAAGGGGCAAAGAAAAGATCAGATACATAGTCCTGGAAATATTTGAGAAGCTAGTATTAATGGTGGGATAGAAGAAAATAGGGCTAGGTGGAGGAGGGGGCACCTAAGCTGAATCATGAAAGAAGGATTCTGTAATGTAAAGATAAAGAGGAAATATATTCCAGAATGGGGGCTGGTTTGCACAAATGCATGGAAGTGGGACATATCCTGCAGAGTTTGGGGAATAGTGAGTAGTTCATTTAGATTGCAAAATAGACTTTATGAAATTGGGAGGAGGTGTTGCTGGTGACTTAAGGAAAGAAGAGAAACCGTGAACAGGTGTTTTGGGTTGTACAATAGGGAATTAAGCAGAGAGGAATGAAGGGGTTTTCCTAAACAGCGTCCACCCGTTAGGATTAGATAACACTAATTTGTAGGGACTTCACTCAATACAGTTGGATGATTTCTTTTATCCTCTAATTCTTTGGGACTAAATTAGTTGGGATTAAAATGGAGAGGGCAGATGGTGAGAACTTTTCCCTCAGGATTTTCACAAATTAGCATCCCTATTCTGGTTACACTTTTCCTGTCTGTTTTAGCACTTTAGTGAAGTGGTCAACAAATTTTTGTTCTGATTGTGAAGCTCTTCATTAAAAAAACACAAACAAACTGTTGAGCACTTCCTATATGTGTATATTTACTTATTTAAAATAATATATTGTGCTACTGTATTAAAATTATAAAATTTAAAATATTTATAAAATATGACAAATCAAAATCATATTTGATCCTTGAATCAGTAGGGAACTACCAGAATTAAATGATTAGAAAAGAGAAATGGTCTTGGGGAAAATTACTTTTACAACTATGTGGAGGATAGAATGGAGAAGGGAGAGTCTTAAGGCAAGAATACCAATTAGGAAGCTATTTAGGAGTCCAGGGAAAAGTGAAGAGAGGATGAACTAGGGTGTGGCTGCTTAAATAGAAAGAAGGGGATGGATGTGGGAGATGGTGTGGAAACAGATGATAAAAGCTACATATTTGCCTATGAGATTTTTGTTACTGTAAATATTTTATTTCAGCAATGTGTAGTCATCAGGATAAAAAAGGGGTGGGCCCACCTGGGAGCATAAATTCCAAATCAGAGTATTTGCAAGTTCTAGAAAAAGCAGCCATTAAAAGAGGCTGTTGTTAGGGAAAACTGGAATGGGCTTGTCCCCTTGTTGAAGTTCTATAATCAAGGATTGGAAGACCCATTTTTTGGGTAGATTGTAGTAGGGATGTTTTGTCAGGTATGGATTTGAGTGAATGGTAATTCAAGTGCTTTCCAATTTAAAAATTCCATGATTCTGCTTCATAGCTATCTTCTACTTTCCTCAAGTCAGAATGGTGAATCTGAGAGAAAAACTTATCAATAGAGGACTGAAGAAACTAAGTAAAAAATACAGCTTGTATACCCTATTCAGAAGTCCACCCAGAATAGAAAGACAAAGTAGTACAAGTTTTTTTTTTCTTGAAATAAACATTGATTTCTAAAAAGTTATTTGATATAGTTTCATATTTAAAATAAATTTGAGTAGTTCTAATATAATTCCAAAATCTTTATATTTGTCATGAATCTGATTTCTTATCCTGTTTATTTTCTAAGTTGAAGAATTATTGAACTCCTTATATAAAATCAACTTTATTATAATACATATATTTATAAAAAACCCAACAAAATCTAGTAGTTAGAGTACTGACTTCAAGCTAAGAAGATCTAAGTTCAATTCCCCTTTCTTATTTATCCTGGGTGTTTCGAAAAGATTCTTTGGATGAGAAGATTTCTCACTACAAACATACTACTAATATTAATATCAGTAATAGCTATCATTGTGTGTTGTGAAGAAGACATCAGTTTCTAAAGGATATCTCTGGTAAATGTTTTTTTTTTTTTTTTTTTTTTTTTTTTTTTTTTTTGAGGCTGGGATAAAGTGACTTGCCCAGGGTCACAAAGCTAGGAAGTGTTAAGTGTCTGAGACCAGATTTGAACTCTGGTCCTCCTAAATTCAAGGCTGGTGCTCTATCCACTACGCCACCTAGCTGCCCCTCTAAAGGGATATCTAAAGGATCAGGTTCTTGATCCGATTTTTCTTGTGCAGCAAGATAATCATATATATATACACATATATTGGATTTAACCTATTTTAAAATATTTAACATGTATTGGATTACCTGCCATCTAGGGGAAGTGGGGGAATGAGGAGAAAATTTGGATCAGAAGGTTTTGCAGGGGTCAATGTTGAAAAATTATCCATGCATATGTTTTGTAAATAAAAAGCTTTAATAATAATAAAAAAGAATAAACAGGATGAGAAAAATCCAAGAAGAAAGGCTTCTGTGGAGCCCAGATTAAAAGGAGTTCTTTTTGACTTGGAGCCTAAGAACAAGAATTAACCATTCCCTTGGTCAATAACTGAGGGTAACATCTGAAGACAATTAAGTTTTTTGCACAGGAGGAAAATCCTTGCCCAGTCACCAGATTCATACCATAATGACAGATATAGAAATTAGATTTTAAATTGCTGAAAATGGCAGCTTTGGCCACTAACCAGTTTCATAGTAGTGTGTGTACCCCAAACTTAGTTAATAACAAGATTCAGATAGAGAAAACAAAAATTAGCAGGAGGGAAAGCAAGACAGTAGAGAGAAGTCCTAAGCGCATTTATAAAAATGTAAACTAAACTTTTCCTCTTTTACCACACTTTCTGTGTATTTTAGGAAATAGAAAGGTTTAGTGGAAAGGATTCTATTCTTGGAATTAGTAAATATTTAAGTTTGAATTTTAACTCTGGGATTTATGAGTTGGGTTACCACCATGGATTGGTTAATCACTTAAATTCTATGATGCCCTTTTTTTTTTTTTTTTTTTTTTTTTTTTTTTTGGACCAGGCAGTTGTGGTTAAATGGCTTGCATAGGGCCACACAGCTAATAAGTATTAAGTATATGAGGCTGGATTTGAACTCAGGTCCTCCTGACTTCAGGACTAGTGCATATCTGTTGCACCATCTAATTGCCCCCTTTGAGCTTCAATTTTTGCATCTGTAAAATGAGACTAATAATAGATGTAGTATTCCTTTCCCAGGATTGTTGTGAGGATCAAAAGAAATAATGTATGTAAAGCATTTTTCAAGGCCTAAAATAATGAAACAAGGTTTCCAAAAGGTTCAGTATGATTTTAAGCTTTATTAAATAAAAATTGCAATGTCTCTTCGGACACCTTGTACCAATATCAGCTAATCTGTTATGGTATCATTCTCACAAATCCCCTAGTTTGCAATGATTCATAGTTAATCTATCTTTAAATCCCTAAAAAGTTGGTTAAGGAAAAGAAATAAGGATAGATGCTAGGAAAACAAAGACTTTTTTCTCATAGGACTTAGTGTTTGGGGAATCAAGTTAAGGAAAAGCAAGAGCTTCATATATAAGTTTTAAAACTAGGGCTGGTGTTCAGTCATGTCTGACTCTTTGTGACCCTGTATGGAGTTTTCTTGGCAAAGATACTGGAGCAGTTTGCCATTTCCTTCCCCAGCTCATTTATAGATGAGGAAACTGAGGCAGGGGGATAAAGTGATTTATTTGGTTACCGAGCTAGTAAGTATCTGAGGCCAGATTTGAAGTCATGAAGAGGAATCTTCCTGATTCCAGGCCCAGTCCTCTATCTATTGAGCCATTTAATGATTGATCATACTACCAAGGATTTTCTGAAATCTTTTACCATTTTTTAAAATTGGAGCTACTTATTGATTGATCATACTACCCAGGATTTTCTGAAATCTTTTACTATTTTCTTTTTTTACTGGAGTCACTTATTGATTGATCATACTACCCAGGATTCTCTGAAATCTTCTACCATATTCCATTTCATTTATTTATCATATTTATAGCCATCTCTCAATTGTCTAAGAGCCCAACTAAGATAGGAAATTCTTTTCTTCTATTGTCCTTGTATGTCCTTCTAAATCTTTTCTATTCCTCTTTTCAGAATCAGGAAGTTTATTTTGTTTGTGACTGTTCCCTTCCTATCCCTGCTTATTATATTGTTGTTTGATATTTACATCAAATTGTATGATCATTATATGTATGTTCAACCTTTCTTGACAATATTCATATCAAATAAAAACAAAGATCATCCAGTGCTTACTTTTATACCCACTCCTGTGTGTATGTACATATATATGCTTCTTTTTGTGCACTTCATTTATGAGAAATTGCAAATTTCATCCCCTTTTTGTTCCTTTCTATACTAATATATTGCTTTTAACTTCACTTCTCGCCTCTCTTTAAACTCTTGGAACAAAACCAATCTATTCCTCCTCCTAGGACCTCTGCTTTTTAAATCTGATTCTTTCAGTCCTCTTTAAAGACATTAAATTAGGAAGGAACACTTGTTTCATTTTTTTCTATCGTAATGTTAGTACTACCTTATTATATACCTCACTCCAATTTCTCCCTAAGTTTCCATTTCTAGGTTTTTTCTGGACTGCCGTGATTATATTTTAGAGTTTCTACTCAGCTCTGATCTTTTCATCAGAAATGCTTGAAAATCTTCTACTCCATTGAAGATTGATTAGGAACATATTAAGCTTTTCAGAATAATTTATTCTGGTTAGAAACTTCTCTTTATCTTTTGAAATATATTTCAAGATTTCCTTTCATTTATAACAGATACTTTTAGGTCTTATGTGATCCTGACTGCAGTGTCTTAGTATTTGAACTTTTTTTTTTTCTGAATGGCTTTAGTATTTTTTCTTGGAAATGGAAGTTCTGGTTTTGACTGACAATCTTGAAACTTTTCCTTTTGGAATTAATAACAAGAGATGACATGTAGATTCTGTCTGTCTTTATAGGACACTCTGGTTCTAAATAGATCTGTTATGGATAATTTCTTGAAATAGAATGAAGAGGCCTTTTAAAAATTATTGTTTTGGGGATGACCAATGATTTTTAAAAATTAATTTTTAATGATTTTTTGCATTATTAAAAATTCTCCCACTTTTTATTTTTCTTCTTCTATTTTTAAAAATTTTCTTTTAAAAAATATGAAATGCTTCACAAATTTGCATGTCATCCTTGCAAAAGTGCCATGCTAATCTTCTCTGTATTGTTCTAATTTTAGTATATATGCTGCTGAAACAACCATTCTCCTCTTCTAAAGAACCATCTCATGTAATAATGCTTCAAGGACCACAAGGAAGAGAGAAAAATGATTAAAACTGATGAATACATTGAAAAAAACTGAATGTGTGCAATGTACCACAAATGTGGTACATTTTCAAGCAAAAGGGATAGAGTGGAAATATCTTCTCATATCTCTTTCTCAGAAGTATGTTCTTTGTAATTTTTGTAAGACTCACTTTTGATTAGTTTATGGTTTTCCTTTCATTTCCAGTGTTGTTTTCATCATATGTTTTGCTTTCTTGGCTCTGATTATATGATTATCAGGTCATAGAAATCCTTCCATTCCTCTTTGTACTAACCCATCACAATTATAATTTCCTTCACCTTAATAATATATCATTATATTTATATATAACACAGTTATAGGCCAGAACTCTGAACTGGAAACAAAGATTCGACAAGATGCTAAGTCAGTGGAATTAATAAATACAATCGTTGTCTAGTTTAACATAGTGATTACTAGTTCTTCAAGTTCAGTATGATTAATTTAATATTACAACAAATACTGGTTTCCTAGTGATATAATGATTGGTTAATGCTTAGAATAGAGCATATAAATCAGGGGGATACACAGAGACAGATTCATTCCATCTCACATCACTGTGGTGGTAGGCCTGTCCTCCTTCATTTCTCCACTGAGACCAAGGCCTGAGGGAGACAAAGAAGACAAAGGACTGGAGGCAGGAGCTCAAGCTCTTGTAGCCAAGGAGAGAGATTCATTCCATCTTTGGTCAGGCTCTTGGTGACTCTCTTGGGGGACTGAGAGACTCAGAGTCAGATTCATTCACTTCATCTCACACCACCATGGTGGCTGGCCTCCTGCACTTCCCCCCCTGAGACCAAGGTTGGTCTGAAAGGCTCTCAAGAAAGCTAACTGGGCCCCAGGCAAGGAAACTAGATTGTGAAGATAATAAAGGATTTGGATTTTTACACCTGGCTATTCTTGTGGTGATTACTCTGCTGAAAAGAAGGCTGCTCTCAAGACCTTCAGAAAACCAAATGAGAACATTACATTTTGGCGTCTGAACGTGGGACTAAGAACCTACATCTGTGACCCAGAAATTAGGTTAAGTATAAAAGAGACAAGAAGGAAACTTTGTAAAGGGCTAAACTAGTATTTCAGCTGAAATGGGACAAATGTTTAGAAAGGAGATGCCTCCACCATAAGGAAAATGTATTGAAATTTAGTTAAACTCATAAAAAAACCCAAGATTTTATTGTAACTTGGATGCAGATCATTGAACTCTTCGAAATATTAAAATACACATGCCCTTAGTTCTTTAAGGAAAAAGAATTAGATCCAGATGAGTGGAAATTTATAGGAGGACAACTACGTGAATATTACAATGATAATGGCCCTGATTCAATTCCTAAGGAAACATTTTATACATATAATTTAATACAATTGGCTTTAAGGAATTATATAAGTTATAGAATAAGAAAAAAGAAGAAAGTTCAGGAAGGCGAGAATACTGACAAACTAGGTGAAAAGAATGAAGAATTAGACAAAAATGGAATTAAGTACAATTCTGATGAAATTAAGGAGTGTGGTGCTTCACAGCAGGAGTCATTAGGGCATTCCCCAACCCCTGACCTACCCCCCTCAATTAACCCTTCATGGGTGGAAGGAGAAGGAGGAGGGGCAGGGGCAGTAACACAATCAGCACCGCCTATGAAGCAGCCTATGACAAGATTACAAAAGGCACCAGTTAAAGCTAAAATAGAAGGACATGATATATCTGATTTGGTAAATGCATACCCTGTTATTGAAGATTTTGACTCTTCAGGTCAACAAAGGAGAAGATACACTCCTTTTGATCTGGAAAAAATCAAGGATTTTAAAAAGGGTTGCACTCTTTATGGGGCTACATCATCTTATGTTAAGAGGGTATTAGAGAATTTGGTTTATGAAATTTTAATCCCTAGTGATTGGAAATCTATAGCAAGGACATGTTAGAACCTGGGCAAAACTTGTTGTGGCTTTCAGAATATAGTGAATTCTATAGGATACAAGCCCAACAAAACAGGTAAACTGGAGTTAATATAAAAATCACCTTTGACCAACTAGCAGGTAAAGGTCAGTATGCAGATACTTCAGCACAGATTAATTACCCCATAGCAGCATATGAGCAAATTGCTGCTGCTGCTATCAAAGCATGGGGCTCCCTCCCAGGAAAAGATAGAGGGGAAGCCATCATGAAAGCCTTCATGAAAATAAAGCAAGGTCCAAACGAATCCTTTGCTGATTTTGTGGGATGTCTGCAGACAGCTGTCACAAGAACTATTGGAGAAAATGCAGCTACAGCAATCATTAAAAAAATGCTAATGAGGTTTGTAGAAGAATTATATGGGGACAATAGAAAGATGCTCCTTTAGAGGAGATCATAAAACTCTGTGCCATAATGGGCACAAATGCCTTTTATATCCAGGTTATGATGCAAAACATGGGAAGACAGGGTCCCTCTTGGCAAGGGACTTCTAGAGATACTCATCAATGCTTTCAGTATGGTAAAGTAGGCATCTGAAAGCTCAATATTGGCATAGAGATAGAGTGAGAAAACAGGGTGGGAGAACAAGACTCAAAACCCTATGTTCAAAATGCAACAAGAGCTTATACTGGGCTTCAGAATGTAGAATGACTCAGGGAAATGAGAGGAAGGTCCCACCTCCAAGACCTCAAACAAAAACAGGTGGGGCATGATGGCAACTGAGGTTATACCCAGAGAGACTTTAGAATTCAGGACTCTGATATGATCAATCAGCAGAAAAGCAACCAAATGGGAAAAAGGGATTACATGATCAGTTAGCAGAGAAGCAATCAGATGGGAGAAAGGGATTACAATTGGAGAGAATACAAGCTTTTTAACCCAATAGAAGAATAGTGTCCAGTGTGAGCAGCTCCAATATAATTTCCAGGTAATGTGGAGAGATCCAGAAAGTGGCAAATAGAAGTGACTAGATGGGTTAACTGCTTGGGGGGATGGGTTTGCTTGCATTTATAGATGGAGAAGGAATCAGATAGGTGCTAACAAGCCATATTCGTCAGAGAGAGACAGAAGAAAGGAAAAACCTCGAAATAAAGGAGAAGACCTAAGAAATATCTGACACTGAAAGATCATGGCTGATAAGACTGTTGCAGAACTTCAAAACCAGCAGGAATTATTGGATTCTTTGAGATATGATAAGACTGATATAGGACTTCAAAATCTGCAGGAATCATTGGATTCCCTAAGATGAAAAATTGTTAATAAGACTGATGCAGGACTTCAAAACTTGCAGGAATTATTGTATTCCCTACACATGTGAAGAAATGGACAATAGATTGGTTTTGGACTATTTCTAGGACTTATGGACATATATAATTCTTCATGTTAATTCATGTTGTTTGTTACATCACTACTAGTCTGCGCTATATTGCTATGTGTTTATGTTGATGGATTTATGTATACCTGTTTCAAGTGAGACCCTTCAGAAACCCACTAATCTCGTTTGATTCCCCATTTCCTTTGGTATTTTCATCTCCCTTCCTGAGATGTCAGGGAGGGCACGATCACCTCATGGTTTTGGTGTTTTCACCTCTTTTTTGAGGAGTCAGGGAAGGCATGATCACCTCCTTTTTGAGATTCTCACCTCCTTGAGAAGTCAGGGAGGGCATGACCACCTATGTTCCAAAACAAAAGAAAGTGGGAGATTTATGGGCCAGAAGCCTGAACTTGAAACAAGGATTCTTACAAGGTGCTAAGTCAGGGGAATTAATAAATACAATGGTTGTCTAGTTTAGCATGATGCTTAATAGTTCTCTAAGTTCAGTATGACTGATTTAATCTTACAACAAATAATGGTTTCCTAGTGATATAATGATTGGTTTATATTCAGTATAGAGCATATAAGCTGAGACAAACTCAGCCAAGGGACTCAGATTCAGAGACAGGGAAGAAAACTGGACTGGAGGCAGGAGCTCAAGCTCTCAGAGCCAAGGAGAGCTTTGATTTTAATTTCTCTTATTATTAATGGTTTTGGAGCATTCTTTCATGTGGTTATGCCTATTTAGCAACTCTTTTGGTAACTATTCATATATTTTAACCACTTATCTCTTAATCTCTGATAACAAACCTTATCTGAAATATTTAATATAAAGATTTCTTTTTCAACTGACCTCTTCCTTTCTTAGGGAAAAAGCATGAGAAAAAAAAGCAAACAATAACAAAAACATGAAAATACAATACTTTGGTTCACATTCAGTGTCCATAGTTCTTTCTCTGTATGCAGATGGCATTTTTCATCCCAAATTTTTGGAATTGCCCTGACTTGCCTCATTGTTGAAAAAGTGCCAAACCCATCACAATTGATCATAACATAATCCTGTTGCCACTGTGCACAATATTATCTTGGTTCTGCTCAGTTCATTCAACATCAGTTCATGTAAAGCTTTCCAGGCTTTTCTGAAATCAGTCTCTTCATCTTTCTTTTTTTAAATAATATTTTATTTTCCCAAATATATGTAAAGATAATTTTCAACATTCACCTTTGCAAAATCTTATGTTCCAAATTTTTTGTCCCTCTAGATGTTTAATTTTGTATAATCAAAATCATCTATTTTATACTTTGAAATTGCTTTTATTCCTTGTTTGGTTAAGGATATATTTTCCATCCAAAACTAAAAGAGAAATATATATGGTTTGCTTCTCCTATAATTTTTTATGGTATCATTTAATATTAGAAACATTTCCCTTTAGAATTTATTGTGGAATATGGTGTAACATGTTGGTCTAAGCCTAACAATTTCTACCAAACTGATTTCCAGTTTTCTCAGTAGTTTTTTCCATATAACATATTCTTTCCTAAATAATTAATTTTATTATATATAGATTTACCATATCTATTAGTTTTTTGTCTATGGTTTCTTTCAACATAATGTAATTTCCTTGTTTATCTCCTTTTTCTGCTGTGAATTTTTGTTTTTGTTTGTCTGATGGCATGATTACAACTCTTGCTTTTTTTGATTCACTGATGAATAGTGAATTTTGTTCTAGTCATTTTGTTCTGTATATTTCTTTTTCTTTTCTTTTTAGGTACATTTGTTGTAAGCAATACATTGTACAACAGTATGAAAAGTCTATGTACTTTGTTTCTTCATGTCATAGTTTTAATTCTTTGTTGTTGATGTTTCTGGCATTGTTTTCTTATCCAATTTGTCACTTTAAAAAAAGTGTATGGGGTTTTTAATCCATTTAAATTTAAAGTTATGAAGTATGTTTACTTTTTTTCTCCAATTGTCTCTATTTCTTTTCTGAATTATGAGTTTTAAAAATTTCCTTTTCATCTGTGAAAAAAAGTTTTTTTTAAAAAAATCTTTTTGGCTGTTTTTACTTAATCTACTTTAAGGAATGCAATTCTCTCTGTTTTTTTTTTCACTCATCAGTAATACTACCCACTTTGTCACCCCTTTTCCTAGTTTTGGAATTTCACTTAACTAATTCATTTTTATCTAGTTATTTAATTATTCTTCTCTTTTATTTCTCCTAGTTAACTAGTCAAATGAAATACTTCATTTTCTTCTCTCCTTTAACTAGTTTGTGATTTTTTTTTCATTTTCTGTGCCTTTTCCTAAAAAATAATTTTTTTCTTTCACTCTTTTAATTCTTTTTATGTCAACTCTAAACTTTTATTCTCTGTTTTATGGCCTTTATACTTATTCATTCCTTTCTTATTCTCCATATTCTTCATGCAATTTAAGTTTCTAAAATATCTATTTGAGTCCTTTCTTCTATGCAGTTTCTATGTTATTACTTTGTAGGTCTTCTAGCTTTTTTTTTTTTTTTTTTTCTGTTGTGCCTCTCTCTTAGGGATTACACATCCTGGACAAGGTAGAAAAGATAGGATAGAAGTATTGGTATTCAGTGATTCTTCTATTATATTAATATTTTAAGTTAAATTATATTTTTCGTAGAAGACCCACTTTAATTGAGGGAAAAAACAAAAACCAACAAAATTCCCATTACATATATGTATAGTTTAGCAAAAGAAAAAAAAAATTCCTGTTTTGATTATTAAAAAAAAAATCATGTCACCATTTATACCATCAGTTTTCTATAAGAATATGATAGAACATGTTTTGTTATAAATTATTGTATTGATCAAATTTTCTAAGTTTTTCCAAGTTTTTTGTTTTTAAAATATTATTACAATTGTATAGACTGTTCTCCTGGTTCTGCTTTCTCCACTCTGCATAAATTTATACAAGATTTCCTAAGTTTCTTTGAAAATATCCTCATTTTTGGTTTCTTACAGCATAATCATATTCCATTACATTTGAACACTCCTAATTTTCCATTTTTTACCACCTCATATAGATGTTATATTTTTGTTTGTCCTTTGTTTTGATTTATAATAATCTGACCTTTAAGCTAATTTTCTTCTTACCTCCCAGCTCCCTTCCTTTCTCTCATTGTTTCTTTGTTGAGTGAAATGCATTACTGTAATCAATTCAGATAAAAATGAGGTTCACGTTTCATTCACTTCTCTCATTTCTTCTTTGTTTATATACTTGTATCTGAAGCTTTCCAATAGTGTGACATCATTTCTCTGGTCTTTTATTTTTCCTCTCCTCCCAGTCCCTTAGAAGATATTCATCTTCCCCTCTTCCCATTCTTCTTTAAAGATGACTAAAGCATGACATTACTTCTAAATACTTTGTCCAATTAGAATTCATCTGTGAACTCTGATGATGATAGGTTTCTGACAGGACATGTGTAACATCTCACATTATTAGAATGTAAGCAATTTAATCCCTTATGATTGCTTACATTTGCTTTTTGCTATTTTTTCTTGGATGCCTGATAATTGATCTTAAATTATTCTGACTTGGTTTTCAAGTCAATTGCTTTTTATATCTGATAGCTTCCAGAACTACATTAATCAAATAACTCATAGTAATAGCAATATGCAAAGTCTTGGTATTTTGTTTCTTCATGTCATAATTTTAATCCTTTGTCATTGTTCTTTCTGGCATTGTGGGCTATGTGGAATCTTTGTCTCTTGAAAGAGATATATTAGGACATTCTCTATTCTTTCAAAACAATTTCAAATAATAACCCCTAAACTTGGGATAACCTATGAGTTTTTTGTGCTTTTTTGGATTTTCTGTGGGTTGAAATAAAAGCCAACTTGTATTTGATATGTGGATACTTTTATGGAATCTGGGAGACATCCCACCTTTTACCTACACCTATAAAAGAAAATATTTTCAAAGTAAACTCTAGGGAGGGGCATACTAAGACAAAGACTTACAGTTATTCCCAAAGGTATGCCCCAGGATTGGTTCTGGTACATGTGGGTCCAGAGCTTGGGGTTCTAGGTAGTGAGGTATAGATATAATTATGGAAATAACTTTGCAAAATTAACCTTTGATTATTATTACATTTGTTCTATCTTTCAGTCATGTCTGATTCTTTGTGATTCCATTTGGAGTTCAACATTAAAATGTGAGCTCCTTGAGAGGAGAGACTGTTTGATTTCTCTATTTTTCTTCATAGGGCATAGTATCATTAAGTAAGCACTTAATAAATACTTCATTCATTCGGTGATTCCTGCTTAGATTTCAAATAAATGATGAATTCCATAAAGATAATGAGATTGTCCAAAAAACCTATTTGCAGATGACATTGTGATAATTATATAATGACCCAGAATATTATGGGGCTTCTTCAATTATCCTCGGTCTTTCAAAAAGATTCATTATAACAGTTCACATTTAGAGACCCAATGTATCAAAGATGTGTTTTCCAGATTATTACATACATTTAGAGGGTCAGTCAACTGAAATAGTTAATTAATCAATATATAGCACTTGCATAAGTCCTACAGATTGTCAAGGATTCTGATCTAGAATTGAATAATGGAAGAAAACTGGTCGTTGCAAATATCATAGAGTAATGAGACTGTTAGATCACTTATTTCAACTATTAAACTACAATTATTAAGCTAAGATTATTGTTTAAGAATTATTGTAGTAGATAAATAATTTATATGAGATTTCATACCATAATCAGGGAGGGGCAGGAGAAAGAGGGAAGGATAGAATTTTAGAAGTCAAACTTAAAAAAAAAATATTAAAAATTGTTTTCACATATGATTGGGCAAATACTAAAAAAGGAAATTGTAAGATAACTATAAATATGTATACATATGTTGGATTTAACACATGTTTTTAACATATTTAACATGTATTAGACTACCTGTCATCTAGGGGTGGGGGTGGGGGGAAGGAGGGGAAATTTTGGAACAGAAGATTTTGCAAGGGTCAGTGTTGAAAAATTACCCATGCATATATTTTGTAAATAAAAGCTTTAATAAAATTAAAAAGAAAAGGAAACTATAATACAAGACTTCTTGTTGATAAGCTAGTTTACATATATTTTAATTATCATGGAACTTTGGCATTTAGTAGTGGAAAGGACTTAAAAGTTCATCTAGTTTAATCTCCTTATTTTACCAATGAGGAAAATGAGGCTCAATATGAGAACTGCCCCCCATTCCTCACCTTGTTCTAGTCATAGAGGCAAAAATAGAAGAACTGGGATTAATGTAAGTTGCAAATTATTTATTTGCTTTTTTTTTTCTGGGAACTCCATCAACCAAATGTTATTCAAAGATTTATTTTGAACTATCAGTTAAAATAATGTAATATAACTATAGTTCCTAAGTGTCTAGAAAAGAAGGAAAGATTGAAGGAGGCAGGTAAACTGGTGGAATGGTCATTATATCCAGAGTTCAGAAGATTAGGTCAGATCCTTGTTCTACCTCTTACTACCTATTTGACCTAGGAAAAGTTTCTTAATTTATCTTCTTCAATGAAATTACTCATTGATTCTTAGAGTTCTAAACTTTATGATCCTATTACTTGAAATTCTTCCTGAAAACAAAGCCATGAATTGCTAAATTTTAATGGAGCAATAGTCAGTTAGTAAACATTTATTAAGTGCTTACTATGTATCAGTACTACTGTACTAAGATAGGAGGATACAAGTACAAAATAGAATGATTGTTCTTGCCTTCAAATTGCTTATAAGTAAACAGAATGGGGCAGAGGGGGAAACAAAACATAAAAGGAAGCTGAAAAGGGAATTGACATGGGTGGCTAGGATAAAGTACCTCGAACAAAGGCATGATGGAAGGACCCAAAGGAGTGAAGCTGGATGGGAAATGAAGTAATAACTGCTATGGATACCCTCCTTAAATGGAGGCTTTGGGAAGGTCTCTTTGGTCCATTCTCTCCAATTAGAGGATACTGATGAGACATTGAGTATGAGACATGATGCAATCTTGCAGAATGATGTGGTTCTTGGGAACATGATAGAGAAATCTAAGGGAGTGCTAGTCCTTAATACAGTAGACTATAATTTTAGATCTATAAAGAAGTCTCAGGATCACTTTGTTAAGAACTTCTTCATTTCATAAGGAAACCGAGGCTCAAGTCATTCTAGAGGTTAAATGACTTGCCCTATGTTGCACTAATAGTAAAAAATAGAACCAGAAATAGTGTAAAATACAGTAATTAAATTATCCTTAGAGGAGGAACTTGGACACAGAACTAGAATCTAGAACATGATGGAGGCAGCATAGATAGAGAGTAGTCCTTGAATCTAGAAGACCTCAATCATGTGTTGCCCTTGACACATGGCTTTATGACCCAGGCTGCCCCAGACAGCTCTCTAAGACTAAAGCCACAGAGCAGGTGCAGACTTCCTTCCCCACAGGAATGTACAGGCATGATAAAATACTTTATACTTTACTCTGAGCATAGAAAAATAGAAGCAATGAAACATTACATTAAGAAAAAAACTTATTATATAACTGAACAACTGGGTAGTCTGTCCAGAACTAGGCTACTTCAGTCAACAAATAGATCACTCAAAACCCACTTCTTCTAGGAAAGACATGACTTGGTTGATTAATCCTGTCCTGGCCACAATATCTTCAAGGTAGCAAAATAATAGCTAAGCACTAACATTTATATAACAATTACTATGTATCAGGCACTGTGGTAAGCCCTTTACAATTACTGTTTCATTTGATCCTCACAAACTTGGGAGCTGGGTGACATTGTTATTCCCATTTAACAGATGAGAAAACTGAAGGAAAAAGTGATTAAGTAACTTGTCTAAGGTCACATAATGTTTGAAGTTTGTATTTAGCTCTTTGTACATTATGGAGTCACCTCTATGCTAAAGAATGCAAAAAACACAACCCAGTCCCCAAATAGTATTCCACTTGCATTAGTAGGGCTGGTCATTAGGGGAAATTCAGAAATTCTGAATCTGGTATTTGATTCAAAGCTAATTCTTATGTGTTTGGTATCTTGTTGCTGGCAAGCATCTCTGATCTTCTCTTGCCATAGCTAGTTCAATATTTGTAGAATAAGAGATGGACTTAAGCTGGCAGTGACAAGGAGAAGGCTGTGAATATTTTACTTTGGTCTCTTTCATATTGTTCTTGTCCTTGTCTGCTTCACCTTTGTCACCATGTATTTTATTGCTTCCTTCTACTCCCCATATTATACATCTTCACTGGGGTAGAAAGTAAGGGTTTAGGGAAGAGATTACATAGGAAAAAAAAAAAAGAAATATTTGTTTTGATACCTTTTATCTTTTGAGTATATCAATTTATTGAAGATATTAGATAACTATTATTTTTAATATTAATCATTATATTAATTATATTAATATTAAGTCAATAACTATTAAGTTATTTTTATTTTCCATAATCACTCTTTTCTAGTTCTTAGCACAATGCTGGATACATAGTAAACACTCAATAGATGTTTTTAAATTGATTCTCTTGCCCACAATGAACTCGAGGTAGTGCTCAGCAGAAGATGGGTGACTGATTCCTGTAAATGTTTGTATTCTTCACTTAACCTCTCCACACTCTAGAGAAATCCAGTAATACAGGAGACAGCATTGTAACAAACAAAAGTCAGGAAATACAGAAGCTAAATCCTCCAAAGACCACACTTTCACCCACACTGTCCACACTTCCTTATATAGAGAAAGAAAAGGTATCATATTGAGCAATCTTACTGAGGTCCAAAAATACTGCCAGTGTCTGTGAACACCTTGCTTCTAACACATAGGTATAATACCAATGAGGTCGCTTAGGGGAATATCTCTGCTTCACTACCTTGCTGAAATGAAACCTTTTTTTTGTTGTTCCCATGAAATGTGATTTCCAGATTGTAGCATCCAGATGTTCAAAGAGGGTCCTCGACAGAAATTTTGCTAAAAATAAGATCACTGGGTTTTCCTGAAGTTGTTTTTTTTTTTTGTGTGTGTTTTTTTTTTTTTTTTTTTTTTTTAGTTGGTAATGTGGAGGATGGTACAAAGAGAGAACTATCAGTATGAAAACTACTATAGCTCTCCCCTCTCCCCATTCTTATACCCATAAGGTATATAGAACAACTCCAGAGTTTTAGAAATGGCTACAGAATAGTAAATTCTTTGAAAATGCTGACTGCTTCTTTCACTGTTGTTTTTCCCTCTTCTAAATCAAGGTGATAGCTTTCTGAGAAGCCTTTTGCATATGCAGGATAAAAATGGATAACGACTTATTTTCCAGCAAATTCAATTCAATAAACATGTTAACTGTAAATAGGAGCATTTAGAATTTATCATTAGCTATAAAAATTCTTATATTTGGGCTCTGAAGATAGAATTAAATATTTTTGGTGAGCCTTTATGTCTTTTTGTTTATTTCTGCTCTCTAATCCAAAATTTCTAATTCTCTAATTGGGCACTTGAATTCATGATTGACTCCTCAGAAGACAATGGCTATCTTTCCTCAGTGTAACCCTCAGGGGTTGGGATTTCTACTATGTCTCTCAAGGTCCTATCTGCTGTGCTCCTTATTATCAATCAACTAGTTGAATCCTATTAGCTTTTAGGAAATTTATTTACTCAAAATGTATAGTGTTAGGATTGTAGGTGAGAACTCAGGTTGTCTGGACAGTGACAAGGTGAGAATTCAGGTTGTCTGGACAATTACAAGGTGAGAACTCAGGTTGACTTGACAGTTCTCTGGCTCAGACCTTTGGTTTGGGCCTTTAAAGGGAGTTTACAACTTTTCTTCAAAAATCTATCGCCAATTATGTAGTAACCGGGTTATCTTTAATGGAGATCCATGTGCAAAATTTGGAGCTCCAAATTCTCACCTAGTAATCCTAATAGTATAGCAAGAGCAATTGTATAAAACATTCTCTTCAATCTGAGGATGTTTTCTTCCTGTGTACACAGAAAATCTCTGGGGAGAATAGGCTCAAACTAATATACAGAAGTAGTGAACTACACATATAGTTAATACATTTGGCTAAGGGATACCTCTGAAACCTAGAAGTCCTTTTTCCATTTATAGAGTCCTCATAAAGTTCCTCTTAAACTATATCTCTAATAGCTAAAAGGCAAGTTTTCTTGCCTTTTAAAAAGTTAATATTGAACTTTTCTCTACTGTGAAAGGTCTGAATCCCTGAAGCTGCTGATGTCTAAATGTCTTTTTCCCCTCATTCATATGTAGGCTCTTTTATTGTTGACAATAGTACCATCTCTGGTAGAATCTGCTATTGATTTCAATAGCCAATACAGTTTCTGATGGGTCAGAAGAGCCACCGAAACTCGTAAGATTATAATATGGTCAGTTCTTTCTTTGGTTTCTTGCTTGCTTAAGATGAGGAAAAAATAATTATGAAAGAAAGAAAAGCACCATGTGCTCACAAATACAAGGATATGGGTGAGAGAACCCAGCTTGCTGACACTTTCCCAATTGACAAATTGTAATAGTTATTAACCATAAGGGAGAAGGAGATTGAGAGATCATTATTATCCCTTCTGTATATGAACTCAGACCTGATTCAGTACCTCTTGAGTCATTAATTTTTTCATCTCCAGAGCTAATTAGAATAATTTTTACACTATATTCCATCTATCCTCTCAACCACTCATATCTAGAAAATGGATTATTGGTCTAGAACTAGGCAAGGAATATTTTCCACATGCTTTATTCACCAGGAAAGACAAATCTAAGCATATTCTAAGGACTGCCCCTTTATTGGCCAGTCCCCTCATTACACATGCTTTACTTGATATTAATAACCAGAGGAGGTTAATCTGTTATTTCTGTTGTTTCATTCATCAGTTACTTTTTAAATGATCTTAACATATATGTTGTACATACTCTTTTGGAAGAGAACTTTTAAAGCTATAGCTTGATCTAAATTAATCTTATATAATAATCACAACATAATGAGATTTCATATTCTCTTCCTCTTTTAAGTTTAGTTGGCTGTAAGACTAGCCTTTTCTTTCTTGTCAAAGATATTCCTCACACATGGGTAAATTATTCACATAAAGATCTGGGAGAGATGAAGTAGATCAACAAATTAATAGTCATTATTTTCTTGAACGCCTTTTTTTAGGAGCAGAAATGTCTTTGATAAATGTTTGTGGCAGCCCTTTTGATAGTGGCAAGAAACTGGAAACTGAGTGGATGGCTATCAATTGGAGAATTGCTGAATAAGTTATGGCATATGAATGTCATGGAACATTATTGTTCTATAAGAAATGATCAGTAGAATGATTTCAGAGAGGCCTTGGAGAGACTTACATGAACTGATGCTGAGTGAAATGAGCAGAACCAGGAGATCATGGGAACAACAAGACTATATGAGGATCAATTCTGGATGTGGCTCTTTTCAACAATGAGATAATTGAGGCTAGTTCCAATTATCTTGTGATGAATAGAGTTATCTACACTCAGAGAGAGAGAGAACTGTGGGAACTGAATGTGGCTCACACCATAGCATTTTCATTCTTTTTATTGTTATTTACTTGCATTTTGTTTTCTTTCTCATTTTTTTCTCTTTTTGATCTGATTTTTCTTGTGGAGCATGATGATTGTATACATATGTACACATATATTGGATTTAACATAGTTTTAACATGCTTAACATATGTCAGATTGCTTCCCATCTACAGGAAGGGGTGGGGGAAAGAGGATAAATTTGAAACACAAGGTTTTGCAAGGATCAGTGTTGAAAAATTACCCATGCATATCTTTTGAAAATATAAACCTTTAATAAAAAAAAAATGTCTTTGATTTTTCCAATTGTTTGGTATCATCTCCTCTTCCAGATTTCTTGTGTTGTTATCAAACTTTGGACATTGCAGAGCTCTACATGATTATACAAAAAAGTCCAATTAAGTTAACAATATAGGTTTGAGATTGCTTAAATTATTCAGACTATGACATGTAGTTATAAAATATGTATGTCTTGGACAAACATCACAAATAGAATTTGAATAATCTCCAGGGAAACAGAATTGTAGGGTGTCCAATGGACAGTTGAGATATGCATGGTAATAGGGATAGCTACTTGGTGTAGTAGAGTATGAGCTGTGAAGTCAGGAGGACCTGAGTTCAAATTTGACCTCAGACGATCAACACTTTCTGGCTGTGTGACCCTGGGAAAGTTACTTAACCCCAAATGCAAAAAAAAAAAAAAAAAGAGAGAGAGAGAGAGATAAATAGATATGCATAGTAGGCATAATATTATGGTCATTATGAAGAAAGGAAATAAGCATTTATATAGTGCCCACTATGTGTTAGGTATTTTACTAAGTGTTTTATAAATATTGTCTCATTTGATCCTAACAACATCCCTAAGAAATAGGTACTGTAATTATCCCCATTTACAGTTTAAGAAACAGAGACAAACTGAGGCTAAATGATTTGTCCTAGATCACATGGCTAGTAAAGATCAAAAATCAAATTTGAACCCTGGTTTTCTTGACTCTAGATCAAGAGCTCTATCCATTGTGTCACCTAGTTATCTCTTTATAATACAAAATAAGTTTGTCTTTGTTCAATGGAATTTAAAAAAAATGGTAATGGGACAAGCTGCTATTCTGTTGTTATTCTTTAATGTCTAACGCTCTATAGATGGTTGTGCAAGTGGATAGAATGACTTTTTTGTAGTTGAATCAAAGTATTCGTATAAAAGTTTATCTTTTGTAGGGTCATTGAAAGCATCTTTGATACAAACAGAATGATGGAGATTATATGTATTTCATCTGTTCACTCATGATTTTGACTTCTACTTGGTCTCTATGTTTTGAAAGCTTTTTGTTTCATTCATCTTATAGATTTTGGGAATTTGATATGGCAACATCTATTAAAACTGTTGTTCTTCAGTTTTTTATAAATCAATATTATATAGATCAATTTTTGGATCAATATTAAAATTATGTCTATTACAATTGATGGCAATGGCTCAATCTATAGTAATTATCTAGTTTCAATATAGTTGACTACTTGAGTTCTTTAGGATATTTTCACTTCTGAATTTAAACTATGGGGATTTGTTTTCTTTTCATTAAAAAAAGAAAGTGAGCTTTTGATATTACCGCATATTATAATGTGAGATACTCAATAGCTGTTAAATTTTTGCAACTTTCTGTGATATATTTCAGTTTCTACCATCTCCTTATATAATTAATCTTCATCGATTACTAAGTTTATGTTCCTTAAGAATAGCTCTCATTTCTGGTAGTGATGACCTAGTCTTAAATTGCAATCATAAACATTTTTTAGTTACATTCTATAGTGATTCTAATAGTGTGTATTTATAATTAGCTTTTATTATTCCTTAATGAAGTATTCTACTTGTTTCAAAATATTTCTTGATTTTTTAATTATTTTTTTCTGAGGCAATTGGTTTTAAGTGACTTGCCCAGGATCACACAGCTAGGAAGTGTTAAGTGTTTTAGGCCAGATTTGAACTTAGGTTCTCCTGACTTCAGGGCTGGTCTCTATCCACTGCACTAACTAGCTGCCCCTAATTTCTTTAATTTTATGAAACTGTTTATTTAATTTGGAAAGCAAGTAATCAAAGCAGTTTTATTTCAGAGAAATGTTAATGGATTTAAAGCTGAGAAGGGCCTTAAAAGACTTAAACTATTTATTGAAAAATACCATGTTTGTATTAATATTATGTTAGTGGTAAGCCTTAATTAGAAAATAGTTTTCCATGTGGATTTTAAATATCATAAGTTTTCACTATATTTAGGTCTATTTTACATTTTTTTTTTTTTGCAGTGCACATTTTAATCATTAATAGGGAATTGAATCAAAGTTTTGCAAGAATTAATAAAGACAGTTATATTGCTTTCAGCTGTCTTATTCAATAATTACTGAATAAAAAATAAGTTTTTTTATATCCTTGGGAATTTCTATAACACCTTTTTTGCTCTACAGTCAATATATTATTTTCTTTTATATAGTTTTTTTGGGGGGGTGATAAAAGTTGCAGATGCTTCTAGTGCTATAGATACAAAAACAAAGACAGTATCTAACCTCAAAGTATTTATACTCTACTGGGGGAGACATCATGCATAGGGAATGGGAGCTAGAGATGGAGAAAGGTGCAAAGGTATGGGTGGGACTGTGTGGGAAGGAGATGATCAGGGAGTAGATTATAAAGTGAAGCATGGCTGGAGTTTTTCTGAAATAGTGGTCTAATGAGATAGTTATCAATCAAGATAGTATAAACATTTAGTTGGTCTATATTTATAGGGGTCATTGGGGTTCATATTTTTGGTAGCTGATATGTGATAACATATATGATGGAAGGTAGGATCAGTTTTGTGTAGGAGAAGAAACTGGTAAAATATTTTGCTAGTAATTCATGATCCACTATGTAATGTTTGAGCCAAGAATTATGCATCTTACTTGGCTTTGCTGCTTTTTGTAGGGGAAAAAAAGACTCTCTTAAAATGTCCTTTGATGTTGACTGAAAAATGATAGAAGGCTGTAATTGCAACACTGATCATGGTTCATTTGAAATATTGGAATTGGAGTACACGATGACCATACTATTTTATGTAACTGTCTTCTCTATTTTTGATTGTACCTTGCCTCTCTCCTGCTAACTTGATAGCTCCCTTGATAACTCCCTGCCTCTTATGTTTCACCTCCAAATGGCTAGCATTCTGCTTTTTAAGCTTTTCATCTTTCAGAATCTCCTTATGATGACTATAGGCTCACTGATTCCTAGAAATATAAGAAATTAAATACTATGGAAATACCCTTTCTATTTTCCAACCAAGTAAAAACTTTGCTGTCATTGTAAATATCACCAATTATACAGATATATCTGTAAACACACATTATAAACATTCATAAATTGGTGACTACAACATAGATATAGTACCCAAATACATGATGATTTTTCTCTGAATTCTCTTGAACTAAGACCACAGGTAGATAGCATAGTTCTTTCAACTGACCTTTTATTTGAGAGATGTATTTTTGTGTATTTTCCTATTCTCTCTATCTTTTGAAATGCCTTTAAGTCAAATAGACAAATATGGTTTGTTTGTTTTTTTTCCCCCCCAAATGTTAGCAGATACAGAGTTTCCTTCCTTCCTTCCTTCCTTCCTTCCTTCCTTCCTTCCTTCCTTTCTTCCTTCCTTCCTTTCTTCCTTCCTTCCTTTCTTTCTTTCTTTCTTTTTCTTTCTTTCTTTCTTTCTTTCTTTCTTTCTTTCTTTCTTTCTTTCTTTCTTTCTTTCTTTCTTTCTTTCTTTCTTTCTTTCTTTCTTTCTTTCTTTCTTTCTTTCTTTCTTTCTTTCTTTCTTTCTTTCTTTCTTTCTTTCTTTCTTTCTTTCTTTCTTTCTTTCTTTCTTTCTTTCTTTCTTTCTTTCTTTCTTTCTTTCTTTCTTTCTTTCTTTCTTTCTTTCTTTCTTTCTTTCTTTCTTTCTTTCTTTCTTTCTTTCTTTCTTTCTTTCTTTCTTTCTTCCTTCCTTTCTTTCTTTCTTTTTCTTTCTCCCTCCCTCCCTCCCTCTTTCCCTTCCTTCCTTCCTTCCTTCCTTCCTTCCTTCCTTCCTTCCTTCCTTCCTTCCTTCCTTCCTTCCTTCCTTCCTTCCTTCCTTCCTTCCTCCTTTTATCTGTAATGTGGATCTCCCTATCTCATTCAGGCTGGAAGTATAGAGGCTGGAAAAGAAAATGGTAAACCACCCTAGTATCTTTGCCAAGAAAATCTATAAAGTCATGAAGAATTGGACTCAACTGAATGACTGAACAATGGGCCAGATGTTGTTCTAAGCACTGGTGATACAAAGGCAAAAACACTCTCCTTGCCCTTAAGGAACTCATATACTAAAGGTGGAGATGAGATGCAAACAACTATGGACATCCAAAATATATACACTATAAATGGGAGATTGTCTTAGAAGGAAGGCACCAGAAATATGCTTTTGCTCAGAATAATTTTAAAAGATCTCTTGAAGAAGGGATTTCAGGTGAGTCTTAAAGGAACCAGAAGTGTCAGAGAAGTGAAGTTAAGAATATTCCAGGCAAAGGAGAGAGCCAATGAAAGCACTGATTCAATAGATGGAACATTGTTTCAATAATAAAAGCTAAGCATTTTTAGCACACAGGTTTGCAAGGTGCCTTACAATTATGATTTCTTAATGAAATTTAGAAATTTAGTCCTTGAAACAATAGCTCTTGACTGAGAGGTAGATGCTATTATTACTCCCATTTTACAGACTAGAAAAAGTGTTTAAGTTAAGAAGCTAAGTGATTGGTCCAGAGTTGCTTTTTTTGTCCCAAGATTTAACCTTGGTCTTTTTGACTCCAGCCAGGTTCAGTATTCCATCCATTGTGCTATCTAGCTATCTTTGAAGGACAACAAGAAGGTTAGTGTCCCTGAATTGTAGAGTACACTGAGGGAAATAAAAGATAAGTATACTGGAAAAGTAGGAAGTCTAACAAAGTATTCAAAGCCAAACAGAGAATTTTACATTTGAGTGGATTTCATCATCCCATGTCCATACCATACAACACAACCAGGGAACTAAGAATATACTATAATTCTTGCTCTTTCTTCCTTAGGTCATCTTTCCATTCTTCAAGCGACTTCAGCACCTCTGAAAGACCTCTGAAAGACCTTTTTCAGAATTATCTTTTCTTTTTCTAGAAATTCATGTAGAACAGAGCTCTGGTCCCTTACTTAGTTCATCTTCTATAAACAAGATCTACTTGAACCAAAGTAATTTCTTTCTTAGTTGCAACAATTCATACTTTCAGAGTTGATTTGGATTTTTGTCTTCTTTTTTTCTATCATCTTCATCTTTTTATTGATCAAGGGTATCAAGCAACCTCTAAGCTATCAAGAGACTATCCTAACTGCTTAATTATTGATCAGTGAAACTATAAACTTTTGTCATATGCCAATCCCTATTCACTTGGGAAAGTTTAATATCCATTTTTTTATAGGCATTAGTCCTTTGATAATCATCCTCTAAACCATCCTTTCCTGTAGTATCAGAAAGTCATAGGTCATATTTCTCTTTATTAAAATCACCAAAGAACTGGAAATATATGATCTACATATCCTCTAAACCAGCAAATTCTCCATCCAGCCTATTCAAGAACTCAAGCACTGTGATCTCTGACCACTGACTTTTCAGAGAGCATTGAGGAAGCATTCAATAACCACTATAGTTGGGAGGAGAGGTTCTGAAATAGGGATGTGCAATATTTCCTCCCTTTTTCATTGGTGTGAGAGAGAGATCAGGAAGAGTCCTGATAGATTGGACAGATGAGAAGAGGCAGTAATAGTAGAAAATGCTTTTCCTTTTAAAACTATTAAGTGGCTGGTTGTTTTTCTCTCCCTCTCTTCCTTTTCTACTTCTTCCCCTCAAACACAGGGAACAAAAAATAATTAATAACTTTTGACCATATATGAAAGTATATTAGTAAGAAATCAGAGTTTATGTGTCAACAGAAGTAGTGTCCTATCATGATCTAATCATATACCTTCCAGAGTTATTCAAGGTGCATGCTTAAGTCCATGGAAAATGTCCCAGCTAAAAGGTATGTGTAGCTAGAAATGGCCAGGATCCATATTTAACTCCCTGTGAAACATCCCAGTCAGAATAAGATGGGGAAGGAGGCTCCCCTGATTATCTGCATTTTATGTACATGGTCTTTCCTATATCTATTTGCATAAGTGAGGCTGGTGCTTCACTACCTTCATAACCAATCCAGGTCTTTGATTGATGACATTTTTACTTTAAAGGTTTACAAAAGATAGTCTCTTGGTCCCAAGGACAAAGATATAAAGTTAACAAAGGTTGAATTTTAGTTTTGATTAATAAAATGAATATGATGTAGGTTTCATTTTAACATGGGATAGGGTCAGAGTATTTGGAGTGGAGAAATCTTCCAAGGTTTAACTTGTTAAGCTTAGGAAAGGAAATGAAATTTTCTGTATTGGAAAATAGGCACAACCTTTCCCCAAATACATAGAAATCATTTGGGTTTCAATTCTGACCAAAAAATGAAGGTTTTGTCTATTTAGGATCACTTACATTTTGAAAATAATTAGTGAAAGTAGTGAAAGGAAAAGTTATTTTTGACCACAGTTGAGAGCTACTGTGTAATTTAGCAATGATAAATATATATACATATATATTTATATATTTTAAAAAGCACGGTACTGGGAAATAGAAGTCTGGAATCTAGTTGACCCCATGCTATGTTAGATTTCAGCAAATTGAAGATATCTGTACCTTACTCTTATTTCATAGGGATATTAAGATACTACTAAAGGTATTTTTAACTCATGGAATAGAATGTCATTTAAATGCAAAGTTCAATTATTTATTATTATTAATAGTAATTAAGCAGTGATCAATATGGGATCATTGAAATATTGAAATTTTTAATATTATTCAATAATTAAAATATTGAAAATTTTAGAATACCTTGTATATGGACCCTAAATTTTGAGTGTGGATTTAGACTTTTGCATCCTTAAGTGATGGAGGCAGGATATTCAGAGATATAGTCCCAGAAAAAATTAAGCCTAGTTGTACCCAGTTATTTAACCCTTGCTACTGTGCTTGTGGACAACTCCTCCCCCCTTTTAGATACCCAAATCAGGAAGAACATGCTGATGCAAGGTACAGGTTATGGGGGCAAGGGGAGGAGCACTGAAGGATAAACTTAAATTTGAATGTGTGGATTTGAAAGGTACACAGATACGCCTGTGGAGCAGCAGTGGTTGAAGCAACAATTTCCTCTCGCCCCAAGACTTCCAGGGAGCCAAGAAAGAGCCCCCCAATTCCCCATCACAGTCATGGACAGGTAAAGAGGCAGCCTCCTTACAGATTAGACCAGGGCAATTCATAGCAAAAGTAAGTGAAAATGTTCACTTGCTTTCTCTTGCTTTTTACTCAGAATAACTCTGAGTCATTAAGCATCTACGTTTGGTCCTTCTTTCTTTTTCTCTCTTTTCTTTTTGGTCATCTCCATCTTACTCATTCCTCTTTGATACTTTCTTTTTTCTCTTAAGTTCAGTTTGTTTGTGCTAAACCTTTTTAAAATCTCTCCATTCATATTCTTTAGCTCTTTCCTTATTTATTTATTCATATGTATATATACATAATTTATACTAGTACATGGAATTTTAAACCTATGGCCTCAAAGGTCACCTAATCCAAGCATCTCATTATAAAGATGAGAAAACTAGGGAACTTCTTTCTAAATCTCAGTGCAAAAAAACTCTGAATTTTATGTACAGATTTCTTTCCTGTAATCCCAATTTCTATCATCATCCCCAATGCTTTTGAATCTTCTATCAAAATTTCTGTTTTACAATTTTATATTGCTCTGAACAATAATGGTAATAATACATTTTATACAACAAATAATTCTGACTTGTTGGATGTATATTCTGAACATTCATTTTGTATTATAATATTATCTACCTTATCCATATGCTTTGTTTGTATTGTACTTATGCTAGACAGTCACCAATTAAGGTGAACTATTTAAGACTTTTTTTTGTGACTTAAAATAACTGAACTCCAGACTATATATCCCTTCTTGTCTTTAACCCTTGTGGTTACCCACTTATTAAAGTCAGATATTGGTCAATAGTGGTTGGGCTAGAACTACTTCTAGGTGACAGAGTCCAGTACTTGTTTCTAATGAAATGCAAATTAGATGACAGGAGAAGTGACTTTTGATAAAATTGGGCATAGTGAGAAAAATAAGGAAATATAGAGAGTGAATTTCATAGGAAAAAAATAAAATAGGAAGAGAAAAAAGTGAAATTTGTGAAGCAAATATGACTGATAGATGAAAAAGGACTGTCAGAAGTATGAAGAGACAGAAATAGAAATAAAGAAAAAATTTGGCAGATGACTAACATTTAATGTAATTATTTTCAATATGTGGGTTATAAACCCTCTGGGAGGGCCTTGGAGTTATTTCAGGGATCTACATATTCATATTTTATAAAGTATTGTCATTTTGACTCATATTTAGCTCTAATAAAATGTTCTATGTGACTCAGTTTCTTGAGCTATTACACCTGTGTAGGCAGAAAGAAAGAAATTATATGTTTCTCACTTATATGTATTACTACTATTTTTCTAGAAATACACAGAAACTATTATAAGTAATAAAATGAAAATTTAGTCAATGAATTCACAGTAACCTCTTGTCATTAAGTATTTTTTATTCAATAATACTTATAGCACAACTACTATCATATGAGATTTTTTTTTTTTTTATATATTAGGAAGAAATCCTTTTACTCAAGAAGGTTGGGGACCTCTGATCTAATGCAAGTCTCTCAAGGGAAAAATAAAATCTCTGCAATATTCACTATATTAAGGCTATTTTAAACCTATTTGATTCTGGTTTGCATTGTTAAGGAAGCAGCTAGTGTTCTACCTCAGGGAGCACAGCTGTTCAGAGTAGCTGACAATTTGAACATCTAAAAACTGTTTTCAAAAAATCTTCCTTATGTTGATGAAATATATGGAGGGAATTTTTCTTTGTATAAAATTTGTGAGAAATAGAGGGTTCCAGTGTTTAGTTGGTAACATAGAGGCTAAGAGATAGAGCAAGGGGGAGGTAAAAGATCATGAAAGATGAAAGGTTATGCAATTGTGACAGGAAGAGCTACTACAAAAATACTAATCTATTTGTAGGATGAAGAAAAAGTCTGTGAAGGGATTTTGTTATATTTTTTTAATTTATTTTTAATATTTCCCAATTAATTTTAGTCTGGTTTGAGCAGCTCTGAAGGCCTTGAGTTTGATATCTGTGAATATGATACTCTTATTTTAAAGATGAGGAAACAAAGGCCTAAATGGGTTTATCCAAGTCACACAGCTAGTTAATGAGAAGTAGTTAGTGTAAGAGTACAGATAAGAACCTCCATTTCCTCCTAGTTCATTATTCTTTCTAATACAACAAGCTGCCTCATTTAATTTTTTTTTTTTAAATAGATTCTTCTTCTCTCTCCCAGGTTGGAAATGCAGTGGCTATGCATGGAAGTTTTTTTTTATCAGTATGGAAGTTTTAAGTTGCTCCCTTTTCCTCGTTTGAATTCATTCACTTCTCCTTTGGAGGTCTGAAAGCCCTCTGCTTCAGAAGTGTCACTGCACTGGCGTCAGACAGTGCAAACTCTTAATTAGCTTTAGTCCTACTGCAGCTCAGAACTCCTGAACTCAAGTGATCCACCAGCCTCAGCCTCCCCAGCAGTAGGGACCACAGGCACGGGACACTCTACCCTGATTACCTCATTTAATTTACAGAGAACAAAGAAGAAGATGACACTGAAAGACGATTGGTCAGGGTTAATAAAACTCAATAGCTTTATTAAAAAGATCCCCTAGTGAGGGAAGGATGGGGGAGAGGAAAAGGAATACTTAAGCTTCTTTCCTAATTTCAAATGAAGTCCCTTATCTCCATCGATACCTCTCCTTCAACACACATATGCACACACACACATAAATACACATGTACTGCAAAAAATTTAAGACTTTTTCTTTCTAGGTTTACTAGAATACATTTAAACAATGTTCTGTATTTATTATTATTATTATTATAGCGTTTTATTTACAAGACATATGCAAAGGTAATTTTTTAGCATTGACCCTTGCAAAACCTTCTGTTCCAACTTTTCCCCTCCTTCCCCCCACCTGCTCCCCTAGATGGCAGGTAGACCAATACATGTTAAATATGTTAAAGTATATGTTAAACACAATATATGTATACATATTTATAGTTATTTTGCTGCACAAGAAAAATCAGACTTAGAAATAAGGTAAAAATAATCTGAGAAGGAAATAAAAAATGCAAGCAGACAAAAACAGGAGTAGAAATGCTATGTTATGGTCCACACTCGTTTCCCATAGTTCTTTCACTGGGTGTAGTTGGTTCAATTCATTACTGCTCTATTGGAGCTTATTTGGTTCATCTCATTATTGAAGAGAGCCATGTCCATCAGAATTGATCATCATACAGTATTGTTGTTGAAGTACATAATGATCTCCTGGTCCTGCTCATTTCACTCAGCATCAGTTCATGTAAGTCTCTCCAGGCCTCTCTGAAATCATCCTGCTGGTCATTTCTAACAGAACAATAATATTCCATAACATTCATATACCATAATTTTTTCAGCCATTCTCCAATTGATGGGCATCCATTTAATTTGGACTTATTATTTTACATATTGAATAAGGATAATCTATGAAAACTTTAAAATAGGAATTATTTATTTTGATATAATGTTATCCTTCCCATCTCAACATTTATTACCATAATCATTGCTTATCATCCTGATATTCTTACAAATCTTAATTATGTATAACAGGTACTTGGTAGAGGGGCTGGTTGATTTATAGGTTCAAGAGAAATAAAATAATTCTCTTTGAGGCCCAGCACATCATGTTTAATTATATCAGATGTGACATTTTGAGAAAAAGATTGCTAAAGTTCTGTTGGTTTTGAAGGGGAAAAGTGAGACCAGAAAATTCACTACTGTGATTCATGAGAAAAGCAAGTATTTTAGGAGATATAAATGAAGAGAGGAAGATGTGAGATAAATGAATATAATTCAACAATTTGAGAAATATATTTATTATGTGCTTACTGGAGAAGATACTAAGTTATAAAGCTTCTGTGATGCTATCTCCTAATAAAACAGGACTAGACAGGGTCTGAAGGAATCAGACAATTACTGAAGAAAGAAATTACTTTCCAAGTGAACTAAATAATAGTTGTTTCACAATCTTGATAAGCCAGTCTCAAGGAAATAGATCTGAATATTTCTCAGGCCTACAGCAAAGGGGCAATAGCATTATTCCTGTAATGTATATACCCAGTAGTGAGTGACTCTAAATTGAATTGTTGCCTTCAATAACTGTAGGGAAAGACAAACTCTTTCAAACTTTTTTTCTTTCTTTCTCCTCTTTTTCCATAGCCTCTTAATGAATCAAAGGAAATTCCTCTACCACTTCAAAAATGTAAGATGGGCTAAAGGTCGTCATGAAACCTACCTGTGCTTTGTTGTGAAACGGCGAGATAGTGCTACCTCCTTTTCACTGGACTTTGGTTACCTTCGCAACAAGGTATTGATCAGAGTATAACTTTCTGAACAATCTAGAGCTAAACCAGCTAATGAAGGCCCATTCATTTGATCATTGTGATTTGTCCACTTTCTTCTTCATCTCCAGTTACAATTATCCTAAATAACTGCTTATCCTACTGCTTATCCTACTACTTATCAGACACACACAATCAACCAAGTCTCTCCCACATCTCTACCCACACTCCCACATCTTTCTCCATCATATAAATTATGCTTTCACTCTCTCTCTTTCCACAGAGAAAAAAATTCCCCTACAATTTATCTATCAGTAAATATTGGACAACCAGGTGGATTGAGTTCCAGACCTAGAAATAGTTAAGAATGGCTGAGCTTAGATACTTCCTAGCTGTGTGACCCTGGGCAAGTCACTTAATCCCAGCCTCAGGGAAAAAAAAACAAAACAAAAAACATTAAAGTGTTATATAAATGCTACCTTTTATTATTTGTTTAATACCTACTATGTCTCAGATAGTACTCTGGAAAAAGAAAGGAACTTAGACAATGAGGGAAATACGTACACAGAAAAGCATTAAAAACATGGACTGCATGTGTATTTGTATTGGCAGAGGGGCATCCTGATTTTTAATCCTTCTTTTTTCAATGCATATTGACATCTTCTGTGAAACTTATAGTCTTAGAGCCCTGTCTGATCAGTAACATTTAAATGATTTGCCCAGGTTCTCACAGGAAGAACATATCAATGGTAAGACTTGAACTTAGATCTTTCTAACTTCAAACTTAGCTCTCACTCCAATCTGACATATGGGTCAAGTTCTAGGAAAAATCCACCAATAACAGGGGATAGAATAAAGTTGCAGAGTGAAGAAGTTTATGGGTCATTGTAGAAAAAGTCTACATAGCCTATACAAATATAAATTGCAGTCTAGAGATTGGGCCTATGAACCTAGTCAATGATTAGGAGTTTTAGGAGTTTCTTGGAGTGGTGGGCCATTACTGCTCTCTTTTAATCTCAGGAAAGTTATTTTTTTTTTTTAAAGTACAGGTAAATATATCAGAAGTTCAAGTTTTACAGTAAGCTAACATTGTTTTTTTTTTTTTTTTTCTTTATCCTCTACTCCCTCTAACTTCAATATCAATATCGTGTAACAATTTTCTCTTTTCTTTTCAGAATGGCTGCCATGTAGAATTGCTCTTCCTTCAATACATCTCTGCCTGGGACCTTGATCCTAGTAGATGCTATAGGGTAACATGGTTCACTTCATGGAGTCCCTGCTATGATTGTGCCCGGCATGTAGCCAACTTCCTTCGCTGCTACCCTAATCTAAGTCTTCGAATCTTCACTGCCCGTCTCTACTTCTGTGAAGACAAGAAAGCTGAGCCAGAGGGTCTTCGACGTTTGCACCGGGCTGGAGTCCAAATTGCTATCATGACTTTCAAAGGTCAGAATGGTTGAAGATGTAGAAATATTAAGGGGAAATATTTTGCAAAAGTTAGATCAACTGAGAGGATGGAATGGATTCAGAATTCAAATTAAGAAAAGACATTGAGGTGAGGTTAGATTTAAGGGGAGGAGTTTCAGGTTTGGGTTATAATTTGACTTTAGGGGCAAAGATCAGAATTAGAATGTTATAGAAAGATAGAGAAGGACAGTAGATAATGCCCATGAAGGGTGACATCAATATTCCAGAATACATAGATGGATATTCTGTTAGAAATACTGTTGGATTTGCAGTTCAGAACCTGTATTCAAACCTTAACTTTGTTAGTTGTTACTTGTTTGACCTTGAGCAAATTATTTAATATTTGTTTCTACTTATATAAAATGAAGTGCTTACAGTATAGTTAGGGATTGGGATTGGGTATGAGTGTGGAAAACTAACAATGTAAGGTAACAATATACTTATCCTTTAGAGAATATGATTTCCTTTCTCCACTCTGCCTTGGGATCTGACTTTTTCCCTCTCTTTAACTAAGATTATTTTTACTGCTGGAACACCTTTGTGGAAAATAGAGAGAGGACCTTTAAAGCCTGGGAAGGATTACATGAAAATTCTGTTCGTTTGTCTCGACAACTCCGGCGTATCCTCTTGGTAAGGCATCCTTGCTTTCCACCTTCCTTTGAGCCTCTTTTTCCTATTCTATTTTTGACTTTTATTCCTTCTCTCTTTGAGATCATTAATTTTTTCCCCTTTGTTATTCTTCCTCTCTTCTTTATTTTTCTCCATTTCATTGTTCCTTAATTTATGTACTTCTTGATCATCTTTTAGTTCCTTTTTCCTCTTATCTTTTAAGATTTTTCTTTATTTAAATATTATCTTTATCTTTCAGCCTCATGCTTCTGTATATTTATCTTTAATTTCTCCTTATCTCAATTCTTTCCTGTCCTATATCTTTTAAAATTTCTTCTTCATTCTCATTCTTTTGACCTATTCACTCCTGTCAACTCCCTCCTCTGAGGACTGCATACTAGACCATTCAGCCCTTATTTTTCTTTTTCTCTTTTTACAGCCACTCTATGAGATTGATGACTTAAGAGATGCCTTCTGTACTCTGGGACTTTGATACCAGCTTTAATATGATCACAGAGAGTGATATAACTGTTCCTTATAATACCTTCTTCTAGAAGATGCTTGAACTGGTAAATGAATTCACCCACCAAGAATCTATTACCCTGGTAACAACAGCTTTGGGAAATGCTGAAGTGATGAAGAATGCGAACATTCTTACCATTCTCCACCCTGGATCTTCCTGCCAGGATAGTTTTTCATAATTCGTTCCAGTTGAATTTTCAGTGATCTCACTGATGTTCCTTCTAGCCTTTTGCCTTGATAACACGATTCAAACTTGAATTAAGGCAGAATGCTGTTGGGACACTCCTTTTCCAGACTGTGGTTTATGCAGCCTCTCTATGAGAAAGGTTGAGTAACTTTAACCTTAAACCTTATTTTCAAAGCATTAATATCTGTGCAGTGCTGTATTTTAGCTTTGTCTAATGCATATGTTTATGTTTGTAAATAAAGTACTTTTATGTATGGGATGCACTTAGTACTTTCCTGATTTATCGTTTTAAATTTCTGGTAAATGGCTTTAATACTTAAAAAATGTTGAATCAAATTATAATTTCTGAGGTATCTTAGGGAAATTAGGACTTGGAATCATCACAACTCAATGATTTTCTCAACTAACTAATTCCTAGGAAATAAAATTTCTCTTAGCACAGTGTTCAGTTTAAACCAATGGTGTCAAACTCAAATAGAAGCAAGTATCACTAAATTTATCTTATGAATCCCATCAAGCTGCATATTGACTTAGAAAATCACATATTAACATTATCTATGCTCTATTGAAATTTTATTTTGTTAAATATTTCCCAATTATATTTGTAGGAAAATGGAGCACTACACAAAAGGGATGTGAATAGAAAAAGCTCTATGTGTGTAGTGAGGCCCATCTATGGGGTGGAATTATTGCTATGTATGGCTAAAGGGAGGCAGAATAGACATTTCTAGTCGCTTTTTGTTCCATCCCTCTCCAAGTGAGACTTCCATTCTAGCCAGGAGGGACAGTAGGAAGTTGGAGCTGGAAACCAACATTCCCTGAGAGAGAGGGAATACTGGGATGGAAGTCTATCTATCTGCTCTCTTAAATATTGTTTGTCTTGGGGGATGATTGTGTTCCATCCAACTTCTAATCACTTTGTCATTTTGTGAAGAGGGGACCCCAAGCTTAATATCTAAGACCTGATGACTTTTCCATCCATTATCAATTCCACAAAGATATACATAGAGAATAGCAATAAATCCCATTTATCCAAATCATAGTAAAATAAAAATCAGAGAAGGTATATGTAGAAAAACATATGCCAGACAATACAGTATGAAAGTCTCTGTTTTTTAAGGAATTCACATTTCAAACAGAGAGGAAGTTTCCATTAATAAAATTATATAGCTTTCTGTAATAAACCATTCTGACAGCTAGGACTTTAGTGGTGATAACCTTCTTTTCCAGATCTTTGGTTTCTGTGGGTGCTGAAGAGATAGATGGATGGATGGATAGATAGATAGATAGATAGATAGATGCATAGATGATAGATAAGATAGACTGATGGATGGGTGGGTAGATGTATAGATTGGGTGGATAATTTTTCAGCTCTTCACTTACTCTATGTCAAACACTGAGCTAAACAAGAATAAAAATACAAGCAAGCAAATAGATGTTGACCATAAAGAACTTACATTTTGTTAGGAGAAATCAACACATAAAGTAGAGTTGGAAGGAAGGGGAGAATTATATCTGTTGAGATGGTGTGGATGACAGAGACGTGGTATAGAGGTATGATTTGGAGAAAGATAAGGTGAAAACTCCCCTTTCAGAGTTGCAGAGTTCAGAGTCTGAGTACAAGGTTATGGTCATGGTGGGGAATAAGGATGATGGCCTTAGTAGCAGAATAGGAGAGGGCCAAGAGGTTGCATGGAGGTCTAGTTCCTAGTAAAACAAGTTGAAAGCAGTTGCCAGTTCATATTTTCACAAGATTTGCTTCTTTGCAAAATGTCTAAAAGGGATAGATTGATAGAAAGGCTAACCTGGATTGGAGGTGAGATGGAATGTGCTGTTATTCTTGGGAATCTCAAATATTCTTGAGAGTAACAGGTTTTAGATGGTACTTTAAGTCCTGCCTCTGCTTATAAATGATAATTCAGTGATGGAATGAGAATAGTTATTGGGGAAAGCGGGGAATTGGATGTAGGCTTAATATAGTTACTTTTGGAGTAACTTTTGGCACCATAAAATGGTAATTATGTGACCAGCTCTGGTGACATTAAAAAAATTCCTAAGTCTTCCTATTGAACACAACCATAAGAGGGACTACCTGATCCTGACCCCATAGTCCAAGCAGATTCAAACCATTTGGAGCTAGTCTTGTGATTTCTTTGAAATCTCCCTATTGCTACACTTGGAACCCATATTTAGACCATTTGTCGTCATTCCCGGAGCCTTCCCAAACTTCTCTATGGATTTTCGGCTATTTTGCAAAACAACTTATATAACAGTTTTGAGAGGCATTTCCTTGTTGAAATGTATTTAAACCCTACCCTTTCTCCCCCAACCTGGCACTATATTACTTCAGTGCTACATGGTGGCTTCCTAATCTCAATTAAAGACTTCTTATTGCTATTTCAGTAGTTCTTTTTACTTCAGGTTAACAGCCTATAGTTGGGGCATAGAACATCTAAATAATTTAATTTTCAGAGTGAGGAATTGGTAGCCCATAGGATGGAAATGATCCTGTTAATTTTGGAACCCACTGCCCCCTTATTTATGGCGGCAGATGAGCTAATACTTGTTTGGATAGAATTCTGTACTGGTTTCCTCCTCATTATATAACTGTTTCTTAGAAACTGAATAATGGATGGTCAGCCATAAGACTGACTATGACTGGAAATGGGACTTCATATGCACACATGACCTGAACAAACACAGACAGGCTAGTGGTCATGTCCAATGGAGTTAATTCATTATAAATGGATGAGGTCAAAGTCTCTAAAAACTTGTCTATCAGAACAACAGTATATTTAGTAAAGTCCTAACTTGGGGTTTAGAGGGAGCTGGAATAATTGGTCATTATTTCTTTTTCTCTTTGAGGAGGCCCCTCTATTCCACTAGTCAGCAAACTAGGGATTTTAGTGGTATCGCAGAACTCCTATAGAAATAATTTCATATTATTCATTCATTTTGAGAATGAGGGTAGCCTTACTGAGCACCATGAAGGTCACAATTATTTGGACTATGAGGAGTCTCAGAGTTGGAAATATAGAAACAATTTATCCTGGGCCAGGAAACTTGGGAGGTCCTCTGCCTGCCCCAGTAATCAATAAGTTCTTATTAAGCATCTTTTAGATGTTAGGTACCCCACTAGAGGTTGGGGACACGGAGATGCAGGTGAAAAATCTTATTGCCTATCAAAGAAAAATATTTATAATGAAAAGTATAGATGAAATATGTGCAAAATAAATAAGGTCATTTTATGGATAGAGAGACATGATATTGAGAAGGCAGGAAACTTAGGCTGAGCTTTGAAGAGAACTATGGATTTTAAGATGCAGAAATGAAGTAGCACATTCTAGACAATGGGGAAAACCTATCCAAAAGTACAGATGGGAAATGGAAGCCAGTTTGGCTTTACTATAAAATGTATGAAGGGAAGTAATGTATAATACTCCTAGGAAGGCTGAAACAAAGTTCTGGAGGGCTTTAAATGCAATACCGGCTGGAAATTGGACTGGAGAAGGCAGAGAAATGGAAATAGGGAGATGAATTAGGTTATTGCACTAGCCCAGGAGAAAGTTAATGAAGGCCTGAACTAGGATGGTTGCTCTTAGAAGAAAGAAACAGAGGTAAGGAGTGTTTTGGAAATACAATTGATAAAGATGTTGACAATTGATTATTTATTATAGATGGGGGAGAGTAAGGATTAAAAGATTACTCTAAATCAATGAAAAATTCTAGGAGGAACTAGGTGTTATATGAGGCTAGAACCCCGCCTTTAAGAATTCTTTAACCAAGCATTTGTGGGCTTCAGAACCTCAAGCAGATCCCATTATGTAGTTATTGGTTTTGAGATCTGATATCTCTGTTATCACTACTCTGGAGTCCCCTGCTGGAAGATGATCAGTATGACAGGCACCCTGCCTTTGCATCTGTAAACTATGGAGGTCTGCATCATGGGCAAGAGAAGCATGCATATTAATTAGGGTTGGATGAATGCTATGGATTCTCCATGGTGAAGACTTTCTAATTCTCCTTTCTATTTCTAGAGGATTAGAGGGAGAAGTAAGAAAATCAAAATATAAGTATTTTCTATAAGTTTACTTGGAAAAAACATTTAAAAATCTATAGAAAATACTAGGGCAGCTAGTTGGTGCAGTGGATAGAACACCACTCCTAAAGTTAGGAGGACCTGAGTTCAAATTTGACTTCATACACTTAACAGTCGGCATGTTACCTGGGCAAGTCACTTAACCCCAATTGCTTCAAAAAAAAGAAAAAAAAAGAAAAAAATATTATCCATTTGGATACTTTTAATACAAAAAAAGAAAAAAAAAACATGATAGGAATCCTACTTTTAGAAATGCTAATGTAGTCCAGTTAAAGTCAATTCAGCAATTAAAAACACACAGGAGATCACACTGTTTTTTCCAAATTCTAGTAACTTGACATTGTATTGCTAGTTTTTCTTTCACATGCAATTAAAAAAAAAACAACCCCAAAACAAAAAACATAGTTGTTATCCCAGATCACTGGGCTGGATGAAATGACTGGCCATCCTAGGATTGGAGAAGAGGCAAAAATCAAATGTTAACTGTGAGAAAGGGGGCTGAATGAGAGGGAGACACAAGATTGAATATACTTTCAATTAATCATATTTTAATCTTTGGAAGTAAATTACAATTCTGTCTCTTATTTACCATCTCTGATTTTGTTAGTCTTTTGGTCTCTCTGTGCCTCAGTTTCCTTATCTGTACGACCACTAGGTGTCTGTGAAGCAAATTTATCAAATTACTTGGTTAAAAAGGATCTATATAAAGAAACAGTCAAATAAGTTATTCTCTAATTGATAAGTGGTTAAAGTCTATGAACAGGCATTTTTCAGGAGAAAAAATTAAAGCTATTAATAGTCACATTTAAAATGTTCTAAATCACATTTGATTAGAGAAATACAAGTTAAACAGCTCTGAGGTACCACTTTACACCTATCAGATTGGCTAAAATGATATAAATTTTATTGAAAAATTTAGACACTAGTACACTGTTGGTAGAGTTGTGAACTGATCCAACCATTTTGGAGAGCAATTTGGAGCAATGTCCAAAGGGCTAACAAACTGTGCTAGGATGCTTTGTCTTAGCAATACTACTACTAGCTCTGAATTCAAAGACATCAAAGAAAAAGGAAAAGGACCTATATGTAAATATATATATATATAGTCACCAGAGAGAGAGAGAGAGAGAAGGAGAGAGACAGAGATGGAGACAGAGAGAGAGAGATGGAGACAGAGAGAGAGAGACAGAGAGAGAGACAGAGAGAGACAGAGAGACAGAGAGACAGAGACAGAGAGAGAGACAGAGACGGGGAGAGAGAGAGAGAGAGAGAGAGAGAGAGAGAGAGAGAGAGAGAGAGAGAGGGAGGGAGGGAGGGAGGGAGGAGGGAGAGGGAGAAAGGGAAAGAGAGAGGGGGGCAGCTCTTTTTATGGTGGCAAAGAACTAGAAATTGATATATCTATGAGTTGGGAAATGACTGAACAAGGTATGATATATGATTGTGATGGAATATCATTATTCCATAAGAGATAATATGTAGGATAGTTTTAGAAAAACTTGGAAGACTTACACAAATATCTAAAAGTGAAGTGAACAGAACCAGCTGAACATTGTACACAGAAATAACAATATTGTTAGCGATGATTAACTATCAAAAACTTAACTACTCTGATCAAGACAAAAATCCAAGACAGTTCTGGAGAACTCATGATGAAAAATGCTATCTGCCTCCAGAGAGAGAGAACCGATGAGATTTGAGCACATTTTGAAGCATATTTTTTTCACTTTTTTTTTTTCTTCTTTTTTCAACATGACTAAATAAAGAAATGTTTTGCATGATTTCACATGTGTAATTGCATAGATTGCCTTTTCAGTGAGTGACGAATGGAGGGAAGGGAATATGGAACTCAAAATTTTAAAAAAGAATGTTAAAAATAATAATAAATTTATGTTTAAAAAGAAAGACTGCTTTTTTGTTTGTTTGTTTGTTCTGGGTGGCTCAAAGATGTAACTTTCTTTGTTACCTTTAATCCAGTCTCTCTCTGGGTGGAGGTTGGATTCTCTTAAGAGGTTACCAAGATCTAATCAGTCACAGCCAGCTATAACAATGAGAAATCAAAGCTCTGTTGTTCAGTCTTTTCGGTAACTCCATTGGGTTTTCTGGACAGAGATACAGAAATGGTTGGCCATTTCCTTCCATTTTACAGATGAGGAAACTGAGACAAACAGGGAAAGTTAAATAACTTGCCCAGCTGTCTGAGGCCACTTTTGAATTCTGATGAGTGTTCCTTACTCCAGGCCATGACTCTAAGTATGTTCCTTTCCTATCCTTCACCTCCCTCTTAACAACATCAGTCACATCTAGCTATTGCAAAGAGCTGTTGTAGCCCACAATCAGGATCTTAACCCGGAGTCTAAGAACTTTTATTTGAATTACATTTTGATAACTGTTTCAATATAATTGGTTCTCTTTGTATATATTCTATTTTATGCATTCGAAAACATTTTTCTATTGTTCTAAAAGAAATGATGAACAGGTAGATTCTAGAAAATTGTGGAAAGACTTAAATGAACTGATTCTGAGTGAAGTGAGCAGAATGACCACAACCACATTGTACCATTGTCAGCTATGATAAATTTAGCTCTTCTCAGCAATACCATGATCCAAGACAAAGAATAGGATTGATTGGATGAAGTATTCTCAGTTTATGAGACTAGGCCTATAGTCCCTATTCCCATAGCCAGAAGATCAGATCTTGGACCCTGGGTTGCAGGAAGTCACATAATCTCTAAAAGGTCAGACCCTAAATTATAGAAAATGATAGTGATGCAGTTACTGGCAGTGCAGAAAGTTGTGGGAATCCTCTCTGGTCCAACGTGAAAGAATTCATGAACCCGAAAAGTCTGAATGGCAAAAGGGAAGTTCATTGTTTTCTAGGAAGACAGACTCCTCAATGGCAAGGTCCTGTCAGAGAAATAACAAGAAGTTATCACTGAGAAGAGAGTCTCTTTGGGCAAGAGTCCTGGTAGGCAGCTATGGTAAGAAGAGAGAGGTCCCTTGGCAAAGCATAATTCTGCAGAGATTTGTAGTCCAAAATGGTCATTTTATAAGAAGTCTGGGGGTAGGGTTTCCATTGAGTGAGATTCCTTCAATATTGTCACTGCCTCCAGGCCCAGATCTCCAGCTGAATAAGTCCACTTAAGTTCAAGCTAAGCAGGAAGTGGTCCTGCCCTAATCTTAATGAACCCACTTAACTGCCCTGAAGGGTGGGTCTCTGTCAGAGGAGAGTTTCAGAGCTCACCCCAAAAATCAAGGGGGACAGTTTCAGGGTTCACTCCCATCAATAGGAAGTGACAGGAAGTGATGTGACCCACAGGAAGCAGACATTAGTGACCATTGGTCAGTGATGGTTACTTCTTTTTAATCTATCCAATGAAAAGGCTTGAGTCTTTTCTATTTAAATCCTGACAAGCTTCCATGAGTACATGGTGGGAGATGGGATGCCTCTCAGGTGTGCTTCCTTGGGAGGGACTAAATAAATGCTTTTTCTTTGTATCTGAAGGTGTCTCTGATTAGTTTATTTGGGGAGGGGAGTCTAGAACCAGTCCCACACAACAAAAACTCATAATGGAACATGCTGACCACAATCAGAAAGAACTATGAGTCCTGAATGCATATCAAAGCATATCATTTTCACCTTTTTTTTTTCTTTTCTCCTGACTTTTCCTTTTTGTTATGATTTTTCTTTCACAACATGACTATTGTGGAAATATGTTTAATATGACTGTACATGTATAACCTATATTGGATTGATTGCTATCTTGGGGAGGCGGAGGCAACAGAGGAAGGAAAAATCTTGGAACTCAAAATCTTACAAAAACGAACAAACTACCTTTACATCTAATTAGAAAAAAATACCATGTTATATATATATATATATATATATATATATATATGACATTTTTCTAAGAAAGGGGTCTATGGACTTTACCAAACTATCAAAGGAATTCATGACATAAAAACAGGTAAGAATCTCCAGCCTGAAAGCAGGATGGCCCTTTGATTAACTTGGATCACTCTCTGCTAAGTTAAGGAGTTTCTATAAAGCAATTTTATTAATTAAGTCACTTGGGTTTTCTAGCTGTGGAGGTTATGGGGTGCAGACTCTTCCTGTACCAGACCACCAAAATGATGGGGTATGGACTGTTATCCTCAAAATATATTGGGGTTACAGGCTGATTTCGGGGATTGTCTCAAAAGAATTTGTGGATTTAAACATCCTCCAAATCAAGAGACAAAGATTTTTATTAAGAAGAGATAGGGCACCAGAGTGTAATCAAAAGTCTACTTAAAGCCTAATATAATCCTATCAGTGCTACTTCCTGCTTACCTTGGGGAATAGCTAGGCTTTCATATTGTTTATAGTGAGTCAGGCTTTCTCTGTTGAAGACCTTAGCTTAAAAAGGCCAAGGTCTCCTACCACATCCCGAGCCATCTCCAATCGTCCTGATATGTATCTGCCTGCTGGACCCAGATGGCTCTGGAGGGGAAAGTGAGACTGATGACCTTAACCAACCCTGCTCCACTTAAATCCAATTCATTTGCATGTCAATTTGCATGTCATAGCTTCATCTCCTTGGTCCTCATCCAAAAAAAAAAAAAATCTAGTTATGAGCCCCAAGATATTTTTTGAACTTTCAGCTATCAAAATTTATATTCCTTTAAGCAGAGCACCTGCAGATAAGGGTATGATATCTTATGTGGACAGAGGGAAGGGAAGAGAAAGAAGAAAGAAAAGGAAAGCAAAGAACTGTGTTGAGCAACTGGCCAATTCCAGCTGAGTTCCCAGTGAGGGCAACTCCTACTACTTACTACTCTAAAGTTGTAGTTTGTCCTTTGCTCTCAAAGAAGGACCAAGATACCAGGGAAGTGATCCATGACATACAAGTGAATTGGATTTGAGAGAGGGAGGGCTTTGCAAAGTCACCAGTCTTACTTTTCCCTCCTAAGCCAATGGGTCCAGGAGCCAGATATAGATCAGGATGACTGGACATGGTCCTGGATGTAGCCAGAGACCTTGGCTTTTTTAAGCTAACAGGTTTCAGTTTGACTGAGGTAATGCTCCATCAGTGATTAAGGCTCAAAATCATAGTGCATGAAATTCACCACTGATATGATTACTTTTCCAAGCCAGGCAGATAACATAATTTATTCAAAATAAGGACATTTAGTGAAATAAGAAAAGTAGCAGAAGAATACTTCTCCCTGTAAGTATAGGGCACACTGTCTAACAAATATGTGTATCAGCATTGGGAAGAGTATACTCACCTAATGAACATGTGTGGCCATGGCTCATATGTATGGAATCAATTCACCCTTCTAAGACTGCAGGGCTACTACTTTTGGTGACTTCAAAGTCACTAATCCAATTGGATTTGCTTTGTACTCTGTGTACTTTATAGTTTATATACTGTAATGAGCATTGCCTTTGCTGGTCTTAACTGGTCACCATCAGTCAGTGTTCAGGTTCTATGATCACAACCAGGCAGTCTGGTTGTTGTTAATCAGTTGTGACTCTTTGTGACCCCATTTGGGATGTTCTTGGCAAAGATACTGGAATGGTTTGCCATTTCCTGTACTCTGGTAGGGATGTGGTTATGGAACTGATCTCTGTTATTAACTTCAACTGGATTCTTTAATTGATGTTTCTCCATAAAAGGATCAATAGGTTATGATTTCTCTATTTTAGCTTATGCTTAGATGCTTTTTTCAGTAAGGGAGATAGTCCCTTCACACATTCATTTATCAGAGTTGGAAGAGAAACTATTTTTTCTCTAGTAAGAAACTTCAGCTATCCTCCTTAAGAGTGCCGTAGGCTCTGGGGATTAGGATTTTTAAAATAAAGAATAGCTAGGCAGCTAAGTAGGGCCGATAGGCATTCTTTTAGATTATCTTTAAACCTACTTCCTCCAATTTATTAGGGACACCAGCTCTGTTTGAAGTCTTTATTTGATTTGGGGTTAAAATCCTCTTTAAATTCTATCAGGGATCAATGTGAATACTTAGGATTTGCCTTTCAACAAACTGTCAAGGAGTGTCCAGATCTGAGAACCTATTGTTTTTCTTAGTGTTTAAAGATCTTTTTGTTCTTTTATGCAAATGAAGCTAAAAGGGAAGGCAAAAATAACAACCAAAAAAGTGAAAGATAAAGTGATATGGTAGAAATTGTGACATGTTTGGGATGAGAAGACTTCAGTTTGAATTGTTGCTCTCTCTTTTAATCTGTCTGATCTTCAGCTAGACACTTGAAGGGAAAGGAACAAGCATTTATTACATGTCTGGCATATATCAAGCACTATGCTAAATATTTTACAAATATTATATCATTTATTTCTTAATTTCTCTAGTTCTCTATTTCCTAAAATGTGAAATGAAGGGATTGGAGTTGTTTTCTTCTATGATTTCTTCCAGTTCTAAATATATGATCTAAGTGAAGTTATTGTGAAGCATCACCTTTTGCATCAAACTCTTTATTTCATATACATTGTGATGTATAAAACGTTCTAGAGTTATAATTTCTGCATAATTAATCATTTTGTTAATCATGCTAGTGGGTAATTAATAAAAGGGGTCAGTAGCACTCTCAGATACCCAAGACCCTTGGTGGGACCCCCTCAATGACTCCTGAGGATGGCAATCAACTTTGAATGGTTAATAATTAAGGAGAAGAATGAATGAATATTATAATGAGAGGTAGACCTATTCTAATGGGGAGCTGAAGGAATGTGACTTACTTCCAGACTGCCCTCAACTTCAGGCAATATAGCCAAAGGATCTACCACCCACTGGCCAGCCCTTCTCCAAGACTGAGTGGGACCTCACTTTGACGGGATCTGAACAAAATTGAAGAGAAAGTTAATCCAATCTCATTATCAGTAATGTCTTTCAAGTGCTGACTTGACCCAGTAGCGAATGAGGATACAGGAAGGTGAAAAACCCTGGATCTACCCAATAAATGGATATTTAATAATCATCTCTCTCAACATATATGCATATATCTATCTCTATATATTTGAAAATCATACATACACACATATTTATGAATCCAACATTCAATAAAACTCTAAGGCTTTGAGCTGACATAAATTAGTATCAATCTTATTTGTCTTCATATACTCATATCAATGGGACATAAAAGTTCTTATCCTCCTTTGACAAAGATTCTGAAACAGATTAAGTTTAAACATATTGCCCAAGGTTTTACAGCAAGACAATAACTAAACTGAGGTGAGAACTCAAGTCTGACTTCCTAATTAATGCTGGATCCATTAGATGGATTTTAGCTATCAAAAGGATTGTTTACAATCCATGTGAACGTTTCACAAGGATACTGTTGTTCCTAGGTTTATTTTATAGAGCTTCATAGTTCGAGGGCACAATTTGGTGGTTTCCCTTTTACCTCAGAAATCATTTCGAAACAATCCCAGGGGGTCTGGCCCACATATTTTGTTCATTAGGGCATCTCAGCATACTCTAGAATCCATTAAAGTCTTTTGAGAGCTGTGGATGCTAAGAACCTGTGATTTTTCCTTTTTTGCAGATTGGCAGACTAATGCAGACTATTAAGGAAGGAGCCTTCTTCAGCTCATACACCAGGGAGCTAGGGAGACATCAAGCCCAGCTAACCTGGTACACAGCTGGCTGTTCTAATCCTCAAACCACAAACTCTGCATGACGTAAACATCTTCTAGTTGAATGCATAGTCAAATGATCTCTCACCCTAAGGGTTTTTAATGTGTCATGGACCAGGGGATAAGTTTCCTTTTGCTACTTACTTAAATCCCAAGAGCTTCATGTACCTTGATTCAGACCTTTGGGTTCAAACAACTGATTCAGAAATATCTAAAACATTTATAGATATGAAACAGAAAACAAAGCAAGAAAATGAAATACTGAGTTTTAGATTTTAGAATCACAACCATAAATTGTAGCTTTGGAAAAAGTCTTTATAAAATTTTCCAAAAGTCAGTGTGATTGGGTTTACTTCACAGGAATAATTGGAGTTGATTATCAGTGTAATACCACTCTAGTGAGTGAAAGTCAGGGGATGCATGAAGTTATGAATGCTCAAGGTGGTACAGAAATAAGGAGACTGCAAGAAGAACATCATGCAGATTGTATCATAAGAATGTCACCCACTTTTGTCATTGAAAAGAAAATTATTGGGATTATCAAACCTGGCAGCAATTAGAAAGCATCTAGAACATGACAACAATAATTTTTGGTAAAGAAAGTTCATGATAGAACAAGAAATGTAAAAGGTTTCCCGAGAATATTGAGAAAAGCTGAAATTGACAGCATTTAATTTTTTTTTAAATATAGAGGAATACCATGTTCATGATTGTACACAAAAATAGTGACTTGCAATTTAAATTGGAAAGTATGTTTGAATTATGAAAAAAAAAGTTTCAATACTTCATTGGTTCCGTGATTCTATGAATGTAGGTATTCACTACAATGATACAAATACTTCTGAAGATCATGCTGACCACATTGTCCCTTATTCTTGCTACTTGATAATCCCAAATACTTTTTCATTCATATATTTCTTTCCTGATTTCTTTTTTCTATAATAAATAAACTTCATCTTAAATCTGTTTCTTTCTCATTCCTTCCATTTTATGGCCCCCATTGAGGGCCTTCCTAGCAATAATATTTTCCTAACACCTTTTTTAGTACTGCCTATATTTTCTCTCCCAGTTCCTGATTCACAGATCATGGTGGGACAGTTAGAATACACTTTTCTTTCATTTCCACTTTCACATCCTTCCTAGACCTCTTTCATCAAAGATCCTCTCCTTTGAAGTTCATGCTATCAAAATTCATTACTCAATCCAGATCCTGATGGCTATTCTCTTTGGTATATTTTACACCAAAATAGTTATTTGTATTCTGGTTCTTTTCCCTTGCTTACTCATTTTTATTTTTATTTATTTTTGTTTTACTTTTTAGTAGTTTATTATTAAAATCAGAATTTGATTCTGAATTGTGGGTGCCCTAGGTTTCAGTCCTCCTTCCTGTTACTTTTTTGAATTCTGTTCAGGACTCAATCTCAGGAACTTCTCTCCCTCCCAAATCATATTTAGGGCCCCCAACCTTTATATCCCCAAAATATTCTTCCTCCCTGAGGTACCACATCTACCAGATGTGTGCTTGATCCTCTCTGCCCACAGTCACAGCCCATAATAACTTCTTGGCAGTACCACTACTGGCAGTTTCTCTCTATGACCTGCCCTTATATTAGGAAATTTCAACATACATTTTTATATTCCTTCCCTTTGTTAGTTCTTCAATCTACAATTCCCATGATGTAATCCTTCAATCCATCTCAGCTCCATACAATGATGGTCATTCTCTTGACCTTGACATTAACTAAAAGGACTCCATCTCCTTATTTCTTAATCTGTTCATAATGTTTTTTGTTCCATCTTTCCATCTGCCTTAGGATCCTTAAATCTGTTTTCATCCTCATCTGGACCTTCAATCCCTTCACTTTCCAGTCCTTTTTCAGATTATCACCCCTAGAGTGACTGCTCTCCTCTCATCCTATATAGATCCATTGGTGAACCAATATCTTCTACCTGATTCCCATGGCCCTTTGCCCTATTCCTGATCATGTCTGACTAAATCCCACCTTGCATTGCTCTTATCATACACCCCTTTTTTTTTCTACTCACATATTGAAATTATGACTTGGAAGAAATTATGAAACCATGTTGATTATGGCCGCTACAAATTCACTTTATATAATCTCAAGTGGGCCCTCATTTAAACAAAACAAATATTTTATTGTTTCTTAATTGATTTGTTACCTAGTTTTTTTCCAGCCATTATTAAAAGCTTCCCATGGCACTCATGTTCCTGTCTTATTATCTGAGAACTTGACTCATATTTCTTTGAAAGTGAAATTTTGGGGGCATTCTGAGAAGATGGTGGGGTAGATCAGAAATTTCCTAGCTCGCCAGTTTTCTTCCACAGACAGACAGAAAAGCACTATGATATGAACATAGAGCATTAAAAATAAAGGGGTAAAACAGATGTCTCCCTAAGTAACTTGGGAAGACCAGAAAAGACAGGATCCCCAGGAGCTAAGATTTGGCCTGAGTGAAGAGTAGATAGCTCCCTCCCAATTCCAATGAATCAATAAACAGTAACCCCTGAGGGCCATACCTTTAGGTAATGGGCTAGGTCTCAAATTGTACCTCAACTATCACTCCCTCTAGGTCATTTATAGCCTCAAGAAATTTCACTTCACACTTTCACTTTACAATCTCAGAAACTTTCACCTCACAAATTTTTACCACATAAAGTAAAATAACCAGTTGAATCGAGAAAAAAATAAAGGACTCCCTGCTGTTTCTGGAAGCCAGGCCTAGTGGTGCTGAGCAGAAATGATTTCAGGCTGTGACTGGGGCCAGGAGGATCAAGCCTGGCAAATGTGGTACCTCAGAGAGCAAGAACGTTTTGGGGAGAATGAGGCTGGTAGGGGAAAGGCGTTTCTGAGGTTGAGTTCTGGACAAAATTTTAAAAATAACAGGAAGGAGGACCTGAAGCTTAGGGTACCATTACTCACAACTCAGAATTAAATTCTAATTATAATAACAAGTTGCTTAGAAGAACCCAAAAAACCAAAAAAACAAAAAACCCACAAATGAGTAAGCAAAAGGAAAAAACCTCAATCAGAGGTAAAAGAAGATACGAGTTCATATTCAAAAGAAGCTAACGAAGTTTAAAAAAAAAAAAAAAAAAAAAAGCCACTCCTATCCCAAAGAGTAACAGCAAATGGTCATAAGTCTAAAAAAAGTTATTGAAACAACTTAGCCAGGAATTGAAAAATCAGATAAAAGAGACTGAGGGAATGTTAGGGAAAAAAATAAAAGCAATGCAAGAAAAGTATGAAAAGAAAGTTGACCAATTTGAAAAAGAAGCCCAAAAACCTAAGGAAGAGAACAACTCCTTGAAAACTAGAAATCAAAATTGTCACAGAAGAAATAATACAACTAGAAAAAAGAGAAGAGAATCTGAAACATCTCATTAGAAAAATAAGTGCATTGTAGAAGAGCAACAATATAAGAATTGCTAAATTACCTGAAAGTTATGATTAGGGAAAGTATCTAGGTACAATATTACATGAAATTATTAAGGAATATTGCTCTGAAGTTCTAGAATAAGAGTAAAGTAGAAATATATGTATATATATATATTTCTACTTTATATATATATATATATATATATAAATCTACTATTACCACTTGAGACATCCAGAGAAAAGCTTACAAAAATATCATAATCAAATTTCTCTTTATTTTTTTTATGAGGCAGTCAGGGTTAAATGATTTTTCCCAGGGTCCCACAGCAAGGAAACATTGTGTCTGAGGCCATATTTGAACTCAGGTACTCCTGATTCCATGACCAGTGCTTTATCTACAGCATTGCTTAGCTGTCCCATCAGAATGAAGTTTTAAAACTCTTATGTTAAAGAGAAAATATTGCAAGCAACAACAACCACCACCACCAAAACAAAACAAAACAAATCAAAAATAAAAACAAAATGAAACAATTAAATACTGTGGAAATACAGTCAGGATTTCATAAGACCTGGCAGCCTCTACTCTAAAAGATCAATCATATGTCTTATAATACTATGTTTTGAAGAGAAGGGATGAGTTTGCATTGAAAGCAAAGTGGAGTAAAATCCTGAATGAAAGAACATACTTTTGACAAACAAAAATAATTTCAGGTATTTGTAATAAAAGACCAGAATTCAATGGAAAATCTCATATAATAGATACAGAAGAATGATAAAGAAAACATTATAGACTAATTATATGGTACTCATTAAGGTCAAACTGTTAATTTATTGTAGCTTTGAAAGTGTTAGAAGTATTCTTAAAGCTGTCTTTATTACTAAGGTAGTTTGAAAGAAAGATAGGTACTATTTTGTGCATGATGAATTGACTTTAAAAACCAAAATTGGATATGAAGAGATAAAAGAGAGCAATTAAATTATTAAAATGGGGTGTGAAAGGAAGAACTAATACAGAAGAAGGATGGCAATGTTGGAACCTTACTCATTTCATAGCAGCTCTCTTTGTGGTGGCAAAGAACTGGAAATTAAAGGGGTCTCCATCAATTGGAAAATGGCTGAACAAGTTGTGATATATGGTTGTGATGGAATATTACTGTGTTTTATGAAATGATGAGCTCAATGATTTTAGGAAGGCATGGAAAGACTTCTATAATGTGATGAAGAACAAAGTGAGTAGGACCAAGAGAATATTGTATACAGTACAGCAGTAGTAACAGCAATACTGTTTTAAGAATAACTTGGAGCAACTAAGTCATTTTGATAAATACACAAATTAAATATAAAGGACATATGAAGAATGACCTATCATCATCCAGAGAAAGAACTGATAAATAGAAAAATGTGTAGAATAGTTTTTTACAACTATCTATCTTGCTGTCTCTCTATCTATCTAATAACCATCCTGGGGAGGGGAAGGAAAAAGAAATTTATATGATAACTTTCTTGTCTATTTGATAAAAATAGCAAATTCTACATGGTAGATTTGCAGTTTCACATGCAATCTTTTTTTTTTTTTTTTAATTGTATTGTGTTGTGGATGAAGATGCTCTTTTTTTTTTTCTTTGTTCTGTGAATTTAAAATAGAATAATACAAAAAGAAAAAAGTAAAATTTATCAAAAGCATCTTCCCCTTCCCCCCCTTTAAATCTCACATTATTCAGGCATCTTCCTCCACTAATTCTTTCAAGGTGGATGAGAAGCTGATGTTTGTTTTTTGGCAAGGCACCCTTTAATAAATTTTATTTTTATTTTCTTATTTATTATTTTATTTTATTTTGTTATTTTATAATAAAAGATTATAAAGAAGTTAAGTTTGGTAAAGATAAAATGGATAAAATGGATAACAGAACCAGGAGTCTTTTTAAACAGATCAATCAACAGATTATTTTTTGGACCATATAATGTATATAACACTTTGTTAAGCTGTTTGTAAAGTATTAAAAAAGACTTTTAGATGCATAGATCTGATTTCCAAGTAGATTACAATCTAATTATGGAGATAAGATGTACAATATAAGATGGTATGGACATTTGGTATTATAAGAATTTAAAGGAAGAAAAGATCATCTTAAGATAGACTGATTATGGAAAGATTCACAAAGATTGGTCCTGACCTGGACTTTGAAGTATTGATTGTATTAAAAGAGGTATTAATAGCATTCTAACTTCTTTTGTTGTCGTTTGCTTGAATTTTATTTTCTTTCTCATTTTTTTTCCTTTTTGATCTGATTTTCCTTGTGCAGCAAGATAATTATATAAATATGTATGCCTATATTGGATTTACATAAATTTTTTTACTATGTTTAACATATATTGGATTACTAGTCATTTGGGAGAGAAAGTAGAAATTGGAACACAAGGTTTTGCAAAGGTCAATGATGAAAAATTATCCTTGCACATATTTTGAAAATAAAAAGCTTCAATTACAAAAAAAAAAAAAAAAAAAAAAAAAAAAGGGGTGTGGATTAGTGTAGGGAAGAACATTCCAGATGAAGGGAATAATATGTGTAATAGCGAATGTAAATTAACACAGTCTAACTTGGGAAGGTAATAGTATCAGTGAAAAGGCCAAAATTAGAATTCAGTTCGGTTCAATTGATCTCAATAAAATTATAGTGCTTGTGTAAGAGACGAACTTATGACATGAAAGGGATTTTTACACTTTCTTGGCTCATAGTCCTTATCTAGAAAATGTATTACCTGGTATCTTGAGATTGACTAGTCACTTGAAAGCTTAAAGTTTACAACAAAAGGAGAAAAATGGTATGGAAATTCTACAATAAGTATTCCTTATTAATTTTTTTTTTTTCCTGAAAGATTACATAGATCTGTATGGTCATTTAATAATCCTGTGTGAGAGGTTTTGCTTATGGAGAGCCATTCTCCACCAAATCCTGGCTTGAAATTTTTTCTTTCTTCCAGTTATAGGGGAAGCAATGCAATTGTATTTTAAGTATATTTATCATTTAATAAATTGCTTGTCATTAGCCAATAGAAAAGAAGGCATTTTATATCATAGTTATTTATTTTCATAGCTTGTTTAGGGTTAGGTGACTAAAATATAAAAATGAATTTCTATCTCTTAGCAAGAGCTTGTAAAATTTTCCTACCCTTTCCACTATATATTTGTTGTAAATAAGCATTTTCATGTTATTCTTGTTTAAATCAAAATGTAGACAGGAATGATACAGAACCAAATTTAAGATTGTGCTTGGTATTGTGTCTGGTGTTATATTTGGTATTACAAATTTTTGTTCAAATAAAAAAGTCCAATATCAAAATTAGGTTTATTCATGATTATTATATTCTAGGGCAGCTACATGGCACAGTGGGTTGAACACTGGATTTGGAGTCAAGAAGAGTCATCTTTATGAGCACTAGACACTATGTGACATTGGAAAAGCGACTTAGCCCTTGTTTGCCTCAGTTTTCTCATCTGGTAAGTTGCTTCAGTGTCTTTGTCAAGAAAACCTCAAATGGGGTCATAAAGAGTCAAACAACTGAAAATGACTTAGCAAAAGTAAAAAAAATATGCTATGTCAAACATCTTTCAGGTTCTAATTTTTCATTAAATTAATTTTATTAAAACATTATATTCAACAAAAATTGTGCAATAAAGAAATTTGAACTTGCAAATAATAGTAAGCATGTGATTTTGCTGCAGTACTATATTCTTACAGAATGTTCTTACATAAAATATTCATAATTATTTTTTCAATTAGAGAGTAAAGGAAGAGAATACTTTAAAAAATTTGTACAGAGTTTTAAAACTTATAGTAGCGTAAAAATTTTATATTTCATTATATTTCATAAATAAAATTACATTATATTAAATTTAATTGTTATATTTTTGGGAAAAACTATCATTTTAGTAATTGTAAATATTGAATGAGTAAGATTAAAATATTATTATGGTTGTTGGGGTTCATGGAACAAAAAATTTGGGGAATTACTGCTTTGTAACTCAGCTGGATAAATGGTCATTCAATCTTTGCTCAAAAATCTTTAAATAAGGTGGCAAACTAAGGGTGCTGGGTCTGGAGCTAGGAAGACCTGTGTCCAGATGTGGCCTTAGATACTAATTGTGTAACCTGGACAAAGGACATAACCTCTGTTTGCCTCAGTTTCCTCATCTATAAAATGGGGATAATAATAGTATCTATCTCCCAGGATCATTGTGAGGATCAAATAAGATTATAAAATTCTTAGCACAGTGCCTGAAACATACTAACACTATTTAAATGTTAGTTGTTGTTATTGTTATTCTTATGGCAGATCATTAAAGTTAGGTACTACATGTGCAAAAATGTTTGTGGCAGCTCTTTTTGTAGTGTCAAGAAACCGGAAACTGAATGGATGCCCATCAATTGGAGAATGGTTGAATAAGTTATGGTATATGAAGGTTATGGAATATTATTGTTCTGTAAGAAATGATCGGCAGGATGATTTCAGAGAAGCCGGAAGAGACTTATATGAACTGATGCTGAGTGAAATGAGCAGAACTAAGAGATCATTATACATAGCAACAATATTATACGATGATCAATTCTGATGTACGTGGCTCTCTTCAACAAAGAGATGATTCAGACTGTTCCAATGATCTTGTGATCATTGAGCCATTTACACCCAGACAGAGTACTGTGGGAACTGAGTGTGGATCACAACATAGTGTTTTCATTCTTTGTTGTTGTTCACTTGCATTTTGCTTTCCTACTCGTTTTCTTTCCTATTTGATCTTATTTTCCTTGTGCAGCAAGATAACTGTATAAATATGTTTACATATATTGGATTTAATATATATTTTAACATGTGTAACATATATTGGATTGCTTGCCATCTAGAGGAAGGGGTGAGGGGAAGGAAGGGAAAATTTGGAAAATAAGGCTATGTGAAGATCAATGATGAAAAATTCTCCGTGCAAAGGTGTTGAAAGGAAAAAGCTTTAATAAAAAAATAAAGTTGGGTCCTTAATAAATAGGCAACATCAGAAATCTCAACTCTCATAGCAAATATATTTAGTATAGTAAGCATATATGTATACTATATGTATAGTATATGTTTAGTAAAGTGAGAATGCATATACATGTATATATATATACACACACACGGAGCAAATATGTTTAGTATAGTGAATATATGTATTGTACATTTTCCTTCCTTCCCCCATTTCTGTCTACCTGTCTGTATCTGTCTCTGACTTCTCTCTCTCTTTCTCTCTTTCTCTCTCTGTTTCTATCTCTCCATCTCTGTCTCTCTTTCTGTCTCTTTCTCCATTCCCATTTTCTCTGACTCTCTCTTTTTCCCTCCCTCTCTCTTTTTTCTCTTTGCCTCCCTCTCCTCCCCATTCTCTCTCTCTCTCTCTCTCTCTCTCTCTCTCTCTCTCTCTCTCTCTCTCTCTCTCTCTCTCTCTCTCTCTCTCTCTCTCTCTCTCTCTCTCTCCCTTTCTCTTTCTTCCTCTCTATTTCCTCCTCCCACCCTTTCCTCTTTCCCTCTCTCTTCCCTCCTTTCTCCCTCTCCCAACACCAGATGGATTGAGTTAGCTATTTCTTCACAATCCCTCTCTGACCATCCCAAATAATGACAATCCTGAGGTGTGTGTTTAATTGAAATGTCTACTGATTTGTGTCTATTGCACTAGACAGGCACAAAAAAATGGAAGTGACAAACTGGGTCACTCAATGAAGAGAATTCCAGAAAGATGTATCAGTCAAGTTTCATGGACCAGAGTTAGGAACAGATATGTACTGGTAAATGTTTAACAACTGGATACATTTAATAATGTATGCGATTTTTAAGTTTAATCTGCCCTATTAATATTTTCCCCATTATTTTCTTATCTAGACATTCAATAAAACAACAACATCAACTGTGATTTGCGTTAATTATAGATTTCTACGATGGATGAGAGACAGAGACACTCAGAGGCACACATAAACCACAATGAGATTGATACTGTAAAAGTCCGGATTTATGCAGTCCGCAACTGAGTCTTCAGTCTTTGGAAAATTCTGTCAGTCATAAGAACTATGAAGTGGGATACTCAGAGAAGACACTTTTAAAGGGGAAAGACATTGTATTTAGTCCTTATGTACTCAAGTACAAAACCTTTCTGTGTTCCTTATTGTGTAAATTGATCTTGTTATATGTAGGATGCCTTTGTTAATTGGAGGACTTGCAGGAGAATTGATGGCAATTTTTTTAGTAGGGAGATAGATTCCAAGAAGAAAGTCCTGTGGGGTGGGAACTATAAATAAGACAAATTTACAGTTATCCCTAGACATTCATAGGTTTTATATTCCTGGTTTTGGTTATTCCCAAGTTGGCCATTGATAATTAGTTGGAGATTTGGAGGTTAGTAGAGAAAACTGTAGAGACATGCAGATGTAATGAAAACAAATAGAAATCAGTAAGTCACAAATGCATAAACACTATATATTATTAATCTAGTTTATAATTTGCTGCTAAAAGTATACATACATAAACAATTACATTTTGTTAAAAGTTTGTGCTCTAAAGAAGTACGGGCCCTGCACTCTTTGGGAAAGCCTCTTTGTTATTTTACCAACCAGACTCTGTTTGATTTTCTTCCACAGTGATCATTATGGGAGAAGGAAATCCATGAATAAATTACTAGAGTTACACTGAAAACTTGAAGACTCAGCATAGTATTTAGGGTACTAATCTCTCTCTCATAGAAACTGCAACTTCTTTATGGGTGTAGTGTGTTCTGTTTTTTTTTGGGGGGGGTATTAAATATCATCAGAATTATTGAAGATAAAGGTTTGGGAGGGGCCTAGAGTTATTGTTATTTTTTCACATTTGAGGAGATCCACTGTCCTAACCTCTGTCAATGTCAAGGGTTGTTGTACTGTTTCCTATGCAATAACAATTGCCTTGTTTTTTTTTCTCCTCTTAAAAATTTTTTTTTTGGGGGGAGTATAATTGTTATTGAACTCCCAGCTGAAATTTATCCCATTTCCCCCTGGTTGCTAGTGCCATCCCATTGAGAAATAACGTTGTATTTATTTTTTAGAAATTTTGTATTGATATATCTGTGTCCATATTGTGCCCTTTCAATTAATTCCCTTTCCCCCCAGCAATAGAATGCAAACTCCCTGAGAAAAGGAACTGATTTATTTTTCTCTGTGTATCCACAATGTTAAGTGCCACATCTGGTACATAGTTACTGTTTAATAAATTCTTGTCAAATGAATGAACAGACACTGAATATATATTAAGAAAACCAACAAAACAATAGGCTTCCTCGGACAAATTCTAAAATTGTGTGTGTGTGTGTGTGTGTGTGTGTGTGTGTGTGTTAGGCAATTAGGTCCTGACCACTTAGTCTTTGGTGACAATTTTCAATTCAGCAATCATTAAAAAAGTACAATGGAAGAAAATCCATATATGATAGCCCTTTTTGTCTAGGGAACCCTTTCTAATGGTTGTTCTTCAGTTTGGATTATGTCTGACTCTTTGTGACTGCATTTGGGATTTTCTTGGCAAAGACACCAAGTAATTTCCCATTTCTTTTTCTCTTTTTTAACTTCCCTTTTATTCTTCCTCTTTTGACTTCTTTCCTTTCCTTTAGCTGAGAAGTTTCTAAAATCAAATTGAAGATATGTTTATGATGGTAATGGCTTAGAGGGCCACTTTAGTGTGCCTTGCCACAAATGCCTTCATTCTTATACTTTCTGCAGAGAAGCCATGTGATCCTTTCAACAAATGACAATATTTATAAAACACTAAGCTCTATGCTTAGAACATAGAAGGTTCTGAATAAAGCTTCCCTTTCTATCCCTTCCTGCATACTCCCAGATGATCTTTATAATAAAGGTTATGTTATATCAGATAATAAATATAAAATTCTAGGAATGCCTCCAGTTTGATGCAATTTGACAATATATTCTTTGAATGTGACCAGATAGCAAATTTCGGGTACAGAGCTTCTGTTTGCTTATTGCTTTATTCAGCAATTATTGAATTATTCAGAAAAAGAACTATATCAACCTCTTTGTTAACATTTATTGCCTTCCTTGGAAATTTCAGTTGAGTTATGCTGTGCCTTTGATATGGTTGTTCCTTTCATTGTTGCCATGAAAGTTTATTCTTCCTATTTGCCTCAAATTTTGCACTTAGGCTCATTCAACTCCAAATTTATCCTGAATCATACATGGTAATGACAATATTATGTCAACTGTGATGTGACTTAAGATTTTCTCAACAATGTAGTGATTTAAGGCAATTTCAATAGATTTGGAATGGAAAATGCCAATCTCATCCAGAGAGAGAAAGATTTCTATCTAAATTTACTAAATGTAAATTGAAGCATAGTATTTTTACTTTTTTTGTTTATTTGTTTGCTTATTTTTTCTTTTTCATGGTTCTTGACATAGATTTTTTCTTTCTTTCTTTTTTTTTTCCCTGAGGCTGGGGTTAAGTGACTTGCCCAGGGTCACACAGCTAGGAAGTGTTAAGTGTCTGAGACCAGATTTGAACTCGGGTCCTCCTGAATTCAGGGCTGGTGCTCTATCCACTGTGCCACCTAGCTGCTCCCTTTTTCATGGTTCTCCCCCCCCTTTTGGTCTGATTTTTCTTGTAGAACATGACAAATATGGAAATGCATTTAAAATTATTGCACTTATTTATTTTATTATCATAGCTTTTTATTTACAAGATGATATATGCATGAGTAATTTTTCAGTATTGATAATTGCAAAACCTTTTGTTCCAACCTTTCCCCTTCCCCCCACTCCTTCTCCCAGATGGCAGGTTGACCAATACATGTTAAATATGTTAAAGTATAAGTTAAATATAATATATGTATATATATCCATATAGTGTTTTTGCTGTACAAAAAAAATCGGACTTTGAAATAATGTACAATTAGCCTGTGAAAGAAATCAGAAATGCAGGTGGACAAAAATAGAGGGATTGGGAATTCTATGTAGTGGTTCATAGTCATCTCCCAGAGTTCTTTTGCTGGGTGTAGCTGGTTCAATTCATTACTGCTCTATTGGAACTTATTTGGTTCATCTCATTGTTGAAGACAGCCACATCCATCAGAATTGATCATCATATAGTATTGTTATTGAAATATACAACGATCTCCTGGTCCTGCTCATTTCACTAAGCATCAGTTCATGTAAATCTCTCCAGGCCTTTCTGAAATCATCCTGTTGGTCATTTCTTACAGAACAATAATATTCCATAATATTCATATACCATAATTTACCCAACCATTCTACAATTGATGGACATCCACTCAGTTTCCAGTTTCTGGCCACTACAAAAAGGGCTGCCACAAACATTCTTGCATTCTTCCCTTCTTTCAGATCTCTTTGGGATATAAGCCCAGTAGTAACACTACTGGATCAAAGGATATGCACAGTTTGATAACTTTTTGAGCGTAGTTCCAAATCATTCCCCAGAATGGCTGGAACTCACAATTCCCCCAACAATGTATCAGGTATTACACTTATTTAACCTATATCACATTGCTTGCTATTTTAGAGAAAGGGATGGTAAAAGAAGGAGAGAAAAATTTTAAAACACAGTCATAAAAATGAATATTGAAAACTATGTTTACATGTATTGTGGGCAAATACTATTAAAATAGATATAAGGAAGTTTTTCCTTATATGGAGCTTTAAAAAATGTAGTTTCCTTGCTTACTATTTTAATCATGTTTATTTTTATTATTGCCTTCTCTGAAATCGTGATTGCTACTCCTGATTTTCTTTTTCTTCCTTCCTCCTTCCCTCCCTCCCTCCTTCCTTTCCTTCCTTCCTTCCTTCCTTCCTTCCTTCCTTCCTTCCTTCCTTCCTTCCTTCCTTCCTTCCTTCCTTCCTTCCTTCCTTCCTTCCTTCCTTCCTTCCTTCCTTCCTTCCTTCCTCCTTCCTTCCTTCCTTCTTCCTTCCTTCCTTCCTTCCTTCCTTCTTTCTTTCTTTCCTTCCTTCTGAGGCAAATAGGGTTAAGTTACCCAGGGTCACACAGGTAGGAAGTATTAAATGTCTGAGGCTAGATTTGAACTCGGTCCTCCTAACTCCAGGAATGGTGCTCTATTCACTATGCCACCTAGTTGCCATCATAGCAAAATGGATTTTATTCTAGCTTTTGATTTTATCTTTGTGTGAATGTTTATATTTTGAATGTATTTTTTTTTGCAAGCAACATATTGTTGGATTATATTTCTTAGTCTGTTTTGGTATCTTTTTCTGTTTTATGAGTAGACTCACCTCATTTATATTTGCTGATATTTAATTTTAATTTTGTAAATTTAATTTAATTTTAATTTTGTATTTTCCTCCTTCTTTCCTTTTCCTTTTTGCCAAAAAAAGAAGAAAATACTGAAAGAAGAATACTTTGCTTAATACTAGTAATCTTTAATTAATGTGTCCATTTTTGTTTTGTTTTCTTCCTCTTTTCTTCCCCTGTCTCCCGTCTTTGGTTTTTGTATCTTTTTACAATTTCCTTTTAATTCCCTTATCATTCTTTCCTCTTTTGATGTTGGTTTGTTTTTCTTATAACTACTGCTTCACTTAACCTTCCCTCCCTTATAATGCTATATCTACCTGTTCATCATTTCCCTTTAAAGATTAAGATATTCCTACACCATAGTTTTTGTATGTCTAGCTATCTTTTGTCTAGTTTAAATGAATATTAGGTTCATATTAGGTTCATAAGGTGCCCAATCTCCAACCCTTTTCCTACATGTTTATGTAGAGTCCATTTCATATATTCCTATTATAAAGGATAATAAATTCTCCCTTTTCTCCTGCTTTAGTCCCCAATACATTTCACTATTCCTCCCATTTCCTTTTCCTAAGACCATCAACAGAAAATAGAACCATACCCATGTCCTTTGCTTATTTTATTTAATTTTATATATTTTCTTTAAAGACTCTATGAAGAGACTTATTTTTCTTCTCTTTTATTTAAATGTAACTAATTCATTGCTATTATGTAATTCTTTCTAATTGATTGTCCCTGTATGTGTAGTAGACCCCTTCTTTTGGGGAAATTCCTAGGTTTTGGCTCAGTTTTCTGATGACCCAACTTAGATTTTGGCTTTGGTTCCTTCTCTCTCTTCTTCCTGAATAATTTTGAACAGAATTTGTTTTTGTTCCTTGGTGTGAGCCTGATAGATCCCACCCAGATGTTGCTGATGGTGATGGAGCCAGCTTAGGAGGGACCCTAGGTACTTTACTTCCCAGGTACTTCAAGGGACTTTCTCCTGTTATACCTTAAGCATCAATTACTGGGTGCTGGATTTCTTCTATTATACAATATTGCTTAAGTGCTAAGCCATTCTGGTTTATCTGTTTGTGCCTCCTTTGGAGCTTCTTGGCCACCAGGAGCTGTTTTAGTTTTCATTTCTTTCTATGTCTTTGTTGATGTTGTAAGATCCCTGAGTACTAAGATACTGAGACACTGTCAAGGTACTGATCTGGTGCTATCTGCTGTTGCATTTTCTGAAATCTACTCAATTGTTAAGCTGACTAGGCACAAAGCTAACCTAACCTGGATGTTGATACGTGCTGTGTTCCCTAAGTTGTCTCTTAGTCTAGGTCCAGACTCTTATCTACCCAGTTTTGTTTCTGCTCTAAGCTTCCAGTGGATTCTAGCAATCTCTTTGTGCATTCCTAGACTGAATGAATTGATTAGCTTATAGTTGTTTCACCTTTAATTTTATTTGTCATTCTTCTGGTGCATTTTTATAAGTTTTCTTGGGGTGTTTGAAGGAAATTTGGGCTCTCAGATCCTAATATGACAAAATTTCTTCATAATTCTGATGAAATTTAATAGGAATAAATTTAAAGTTCTTAAATTAAAAACAAAACAAAACAAAACAAAACAAAAATTTTAAATACAAATTGGGGGTAAGGTAGGGAGGAGACCCGACTATATTTAAATTTAATCAAAAAACATCTTGAGATTTTCATGAATTTCAAACTTAATATGAACAGTCAGTCAACTAATAGTTATTAAGTCCCATTATATACTAGCTACTGTGCTAAGCATTTGGAGTTACAAAGCAAGAAACAGTCCCTTCTTTCAAGGGACTCACAGTCTAATAGAAGACACTTTGTACAGATAATATATAAACAGGATAAAATGGAGGTAATTTAAGAGGGAAAACCTTTAAATTAGGGTTTGGGAATGGTTCCTTTAAGAAGATAGGACTTTAACTGAGATCTGAAGGACAGAGGGAAGTTAAGAGATAGATATGAGAAGGGAGAGATCTCTAGGCAGGGACATTACTTGTCTAGGAGGACATGTAGTCATAATTTGTGGCTGGATGAGGGAGAGCACATTTCATGACTACTCCTCTGGATAACTCAATGAATTGTCCTTGCATTTTGAAACTGGGAGGAAAAGAAAACCCAAGGAAGTGTAAGCAGCCCTGTAGTATTTCACAGAATTCTAGCTCAGCAGCCAATTTAAAGACTTTTCCATCAGTATACACTATGAACTCCTAAATCATCGTGGCCAATAGGCTATGTATGAGAGATATCAGAAAAAGTTGGTGATACCTAAAAAGTATCTGATACCTATAGATGCCTTTTGATATCTACACATTCTCTGAGGTGTGATGGTGTTGGTGGTAGAGATAAAGCCCTTCTATTATGTATGACAATACTATGCTTATTTTAAGCTTTCTTATGTTTGCTTGGGATCCAGCTAAGCATCCCTGTAAATAGAAGTGTATAGAGGTGTTATACTCATATTTCCCATTAATATTAAATCTTTGAGGACAGAGACTATTTTACATATTTTTTCTTGGTGCCCCCAGACTTTGAACATAGCAAGTATATAATAAATGCCCACTAAATTGAATTGAATTAAAAAGAAAACAACGAGAATATTAATGAATTTTTTGTGGCTTCTTAAAGTTGACTCCAGAAGGTATTAGGTGTTTTGTCTAAGAAATGTATCCCAAACTGTTTGTGGGGGAATATTTGTGATATTACAGTTTGCTTTGTTTCTTGTTTGTTCTCATTTCCCAACTCTTTGTCAAGTCCAGGCATTAGTACATCATCAATACTGTAGTCTGAGATGAGAACACCAAAAAAACCCTATTTTATTTAGCACCAGGTTACAAATGGCCGGACTATTCCTGTGGCTATAAGAACATGATACGGAATCCTTTGATAATGGCAATCTTGCAAATCAAGGCTGAAGAGCACAAGCTGATCCGAATGACGCACTGAAATCTTTAAACATGGTGGAAGCCCCTGGCAAGCAAAATAAAATAAACAGAAAATTAAGATCATGTCATTATTGTTCCTATTCTTGTTTAATGTTTTACATTTTAATCATCATTTAATGTTTGACTTTTAATCATTAATTTGTGTTAATTATCAGATAAACATATTAATAGTTATCAGTAGATGATCTAACAAATTATACACACATCCATATACACACACAGAGGAAGGATATTAAATATCAAAAGTAAAAATGCTTCCAGAACCTGATTTCTTTACTGTAGGAAGGGGTGAAGTACTCGTAGTTTGTTCTGTATCTACCATCCAATTATTCTCCACAAGAAGTTATCTTGCTCCACTCCCACCTCCACCTCCCAAGACAGATTAGCAAATCAAATAAATGGACCAGTCTGGTCCTGGAACTAAGGCAACTGAAATGCTGCCTATCATGAATACCAAAAACCTCAGAAAAAAGATAAGACACAGGGATTTTTTCCTCCTACATTTCATCCCTCTGTCTAAGTAGGATAACTCACTAAAATTATACAGTGGAGCTCCAGGACATATAACATAATCCAAAGAGTAGGATATTTAGGCCAGTGGTCTTCTTCCCCAGGCAGATGGTCAACAAAATTTCTCCAACAGTGACGGTACTCTGAGGAAACAGAAATCTTGGTTGAATGATATAAGTACCACAAAGAGCTTAATATTATAAGGGTTTGCTGCTGTGTCTATCCCTGCAAGATAAAAACAAGATTGAAACCCAAAATTAGATCCCAGTTAGAGAGGCTTTTTATCTTTTTCAGATAGCTATGATAAGCTCCCCTAAAAGTTCTGGAGCAGGAATATTACCTGAATTATTGTTATTCATTCTTTATATTGCCTAAAAGAATGATTCCAAGAGTACAACAGAAAAAGGGAATATATGAGATAAAATCTTAGTATCACTACATTTCCTCCTTGAGCATGATTCTTTTTTTATGTCTTTTTTCCTCCCCTAGAGGGTTAGAAGAGCAATTCTTTTTTGCCAGCGTGAATATGATACCCAAAGTCAATTCCCTCAGAAGGCTAGGGGTGACTCACCTCTCAAACTTCATTAGCCACCTAAGCCTAAAAAAATTATCAGAGTCTTGGCCCTTACTCCTGGTTTTTAACTTTGCCCTTGATTTGTAAAGATGAGGATCTTAGCAAGCACCTAGAATGTATAGAGATTGTGGTCTTACATAGGAGTTTATAACATTGTTTCTATAGGGAAAGATGCACTCTAATTTTTTGACAACTGATTTACAAGCAAGATTATGCAGGTAAATGTTTAACAACCAACTCTTGAGGTGAGGGAAGAGGTTTGGAAATATATTCATGACATATTTATAAGTTTCACTGGCATTTTAAAGATTATCTCTATCCCTTTCGTAAGTCTAGAAAATAAACAAAACAATAAATCAGGTCCTGATTTGTAGTGGACTTCTGAGATGAACATGTTAACACTACAATTTATCAGTTATGAGCTGGTTTGAGCTACCTCCAGCACATCCCTGCTTATAATAATAATTTGGAAACAATTCTTTTGTAAATTGGCAAAGGGCTAGTCATGCAAACATTCATTGATACAGGTTAGATCAAATACAATTATCTCATGATTCCTCCTCTAAAATAACGACTATGGTACTCTTTCCTTCTTTCCCTAGAAATGTTCCCTTTCAATTTCTCTTCAAGATCATGGTCTTAATACCTGAGTAGTTCATAATTTGGATAGTCACACCAGAGACAACAAGTTCCTTGAGTTCTTGACGATTTTGTTGTTCCATGTGCCAGTAAAGCCGAGATACAAAAATGATCAAGGTCACATTGGGGTATTGATTTAAAAACTCTCTAATGGCCTTGGAACACCTCCAACAAGGGCTCCAGGAGAGGAACCAGGTAATGGAGCATTTAACAGATGGTTTAAAATCTCTTTCTGAAGTGAATTTTTCCATGAAGTTGATTTCAGCATGTTGAGTTGTGTTTTGATTTGAGTTTCTCCAGATATTGTGACTTGTGCCCCACTTGATTTCATAGAGTAGACATGTCTCCTTACGGAGTTCTTGAGGGTTAAAGAAAGCTTCAAATTCCCAGGGTTTGATTCTCCTCCTGAAACAAAGGAAGCAGCCCCATGTTGATATAGAATCTTTGAACGGACACTAGTGTTTTTTATTCTCCTTCCTGTTTGTCAATTCTGAACTGACTGTTTCAAGGAAATTTGCAAGCATTCTTATAGCAATTTCTCTGAGAAATGATAGTCAGAAATATCATTATGCCATTAGTCAACAGCTAGAATTTTTGGGTCAAAGTCTTCCAGCTGTTGTGTATTGGGGAAAAGAAAGGAGTTTATTGTGAATAAAGTAGTTTCTCAACATGGCAACAAAAGAATACTGTAGGGATAAATGTTGACTTTTTTTGAGGATGGCTGATAACTATTTCTCAGCATAGCTGACATTTGTCACCCTCACCAATTCCAGCATGGTCCATATGATAATCTCCCTCAGAAGACTCTACAAACTTTTAAAATATGCATGCATGTCTAATCTGAGTACAGGCTGAATGATGTCACTGTATTAAGGTATTCACACATAGCTTTTGGATATATGTAATCCAAAGAATATTTCTTTCAATTAATAAAAATTCCTCAGCCCTGTGCAATCCAGAGTGCAAGTCCCAACATCTGTGAGACTAGTAATGAGAAAAGTAGTTTTATCCTGTTTTGCATTTGCTGCAGAAAGAGATCCTCAGTATTCACTATAGTGTCCTTTCATGGCTATCTATTCCCGATTGAATCTGTTTACCCAGCAGAGAAAGAGGTACAAATTAGTTCACTTAAGGAAATATAATACAATAGAAGTCAAGGCACAACATTGAGAGAATGCTGTAGAGATTGTAGTTGATCTTAGTTTGGGGAGTGCCAATCTCTCGGTGCAACCTAAGATAAACTATTCTCTCTTGGCATTTCCGCTCCTTCTGTTCATTCCTTTGTAGCCTCTCTACTCTTCCTACAACAACCTCCCTTTTGAGGCTACTTAGTTATTTTAAATTGCAAATTATAAGCATCTTTGAGTAATCAAGAGTACATAGCAGGTGATGTCACAATGTTGTAGAGCTCACACAAATACAAAGAAAAATTTTTTGCAGAAAACATGGCTCACTCAACCCCAAGCTTTGTGGGCCAAATATGGACACATAGCCCTTCACAAATATTTCATTTGTTTGAACTCAGATTTCTTTGATAGCTCTTCTATATGATCCCAACTCTAATCATTTCCATTACTACCCAGCTGACTCTTGGTCTTTTCAGGTTGTGAAGCTCCAGATTAAGTATCAGATTCTAACAGGTTCTGAAGAATGGTTTTATGATTCCTCCACATTGTATCTTTGTTTAAACAAAGTTCTTTTATAACTTGAAGACAATTTTGTCTTTGTAGCAATTTCAGCTTTAACCCTGTGTATCTCAAAGTTTCAATTTAGGCAAGTCAAGATAGTTCTAACTAGCATACAATGTAATCAGAGAATGATCTTGCTGTGTCCCAAGAGTTTTTACTCCTCCCATTCTTGAAACAGATAATTTGTTTTACTTATCATCAGATAATGCTTATTTTAGACACCACTTCTCTGGGATTCTGACATTTTAGGGGGACAGCTTTGGGAGAAAGTAGGTTCTGAAGAAAATGAATAGAAAATGATATAGGATAAGGGGTTTCCAGGACATTTCAAATTGGTTCTGAAATGGTTGACATATTGTGAAAACAAGAACTAGAGTAAGAAAGATAGTAAAGCAGATGAAAAATTAATTGTTTAAACAGACGGTAAGAAGTGTAAAAACAGATGTAGATAGTGAAGAAAATGATTAAATCGAGTTAGAGAGGAGACAATAAGTGGAGAAAGGAGGATATTTGAGATTGGAAAGACTGTAAATGCATTTGACTTTTGTGGCACTGAAATGTCCTTTAGTCCTTAGAATAACTGAATATTATTGTCCTCACCTTAGAGTGGCATCTCCCATTGAAGGACCTGTTGGCAGAAAGATAAGGAGTATTACATAGCACTTTAGTGAGAGGAAGATTCTTTATCAATAAGGTTCTTCTCATATGATTTTTATGTCATTTTATATCATTAATATTATAAATTTGAGTTTGAGCCGGTACATATGTACTAACTCAACTTTCCATTCCCCTGCTTATTTTCATTTGAAAAAATATTGATAATCTTTCATCTGGTATTCTGAGGAGATGCTTTATCAACTATCATCTAATGCAAGGGTCAGAACTATAATCAGGGCAGGGTATTGAAATTTAGAGGGTACTGGCAGGTCTTATCCTCTGTTAGCAAGATATGAACATCTGAGATTAGTACTTAGTAAGGATGAGTAATTAAAATAAAAAGCCACTAGATAATATACTTCCTTGTGGTTGTATCCCTGACCTTGTCCCTCCAGAATTCTATATTGGGTGGCAAAGCAGTGGTTCTATGGGATACCAGGGAATTCCTCATCTATATCAACTGATTTCATCTTTTCAAATTGATTTGATAAAGGAAGACTTGTATATATGAACTAATGCTGAGTAAAGAACCAGAAAAGTAATATTCATAAGAATTACAATGATGTAAACCAGGGGTGAGGAATCTTTTTTTCTGCCAAGATATATTTGGATATTTATATTATCATTTACTTATATTATTATTTATTTAAATATATATCATATTGTTAATATAATATAATTCATATTATATAAACAAATATTTATTTTAATATAGAACTATTATTTATATTATATTTATAATATCATTTGCAGACTATATAAAAATTATCAGCCTAAAAACTCAAGTAATGAGAGGTGGTTGTATCTAGCTTTCAGCTCATCATTGTTTTGGCAGGGCCAGACCATATGATTTCATGAGCCTTATGTGGGACACAGGCTGCATATTTCCCATCCCTGATGTAAACAGAAAGAACAATAAAATGAAACTAAAAGTCAGATGATGATAATAACAAAACTTGTACTTAAAGGAGAGTTGAGAAAATGCATCTGTCTCATTGCTTTGCTTAGGTGGGAAACCATAGATGTGGAACATTGAATATAATGGCTGATGTGTTGCCTGCCTTTGCTAAACTGATTCTTTTTAAAAATTTTTGTTACTTTTGTTACAAAATTTTAGTGTTTTTTGTTTGTTTTTTTGTTAGGGGAATGAGAAAGCACACATTTGGAAAAGAATCGAATATAAAAATAAGAAAATATATTATAGCAATGTATTATAGCAATTATATACTGTTTGTATTATTATTTAATATATTTCATATTTGTCTTTCAATTTCATATTGCCTTACTAATTACAATGCAAGATTCCCAAGCTGATCTCCTTCCTTCCTATTTCTTTTCCTTTAATCCACCTTTCGTCACAAGATCATAGATTGGAAGAGACTAATTTCACAGGCCATCTATTCCTGTGACTTTGTTTTATGTATATAAAACAGAGGCCCATGAATGTTAAGTGACATAGCTAACTTCATATAGCTTGTGCTCAAAATAATATTTAAATCTAGGTCTTTTAAATTTGACAGTATTATTTCCCCCATTTTACCATGTTCCTCAACCAGTAGGTATTTTCAAGTATAATGTAGAGCAATGAGCTAGGTGTCTAGGATGACACAAAGTGAAAAGGAATAATATCTAAAACCATTAAAGTTAGTAATATAATTTTACACAATGATTACATTGGAAAGCTCCAAAATATTAGGGACAAATTAAGTAAAACATACATCTAACATAGCTTTAAATGTGAATGAATTAAATAATCCAGTAAGATGAAAAAGTAACAGATTGGATAAATAAACAAAACTTCACAATTTGTTGCTTATAAGAAACACATTTAAAAAAAAACCAAATTGCCTAGAATAAAAATAAAGAACTGGAAAAGAAACACATTATTTATGATATAAAAAAAAAAATCTAGGAATTTTAATCATGCTATCAGACAAACCAAAAACAATCATTTAAAATATTTAAAAAGGATAAACAAGAAAACTGCATTATGCTGAACAACCCCAAATCCATATTATACCTAAATTCATAAAGGAAAAATTAACTTAACTACAAGAAGCCATAAACAATAACAAAGTAATGGTAAGAGATTCCACTATTCCTCAGTTTTCTCTAATAGAAATAAATGAAATAAAAATATAGAACTGAACAAATTGGAGGAAAAATTAGATCCAAAAAAACTTCTGGCACCTTCTAAATGAGATTGTTAATATGTATGGATGTATATGTGTGTGTGTGTTTGTGTGTGTAAACACAAAATTTAAAGAAGTCATAAGCTCTCTGCTCAAGAAGCTTGTAGTCATCCAGGGGAATCAAATATCAGCAGAGATAGCTATAATAAACCATCTTGTGTGATAGTTGCATTAGAAAGCTTCAAAATATTAGAGACCAGAGGAGAAAAATATGAACCTAATTTTCATAACTTTAAATGTGAATAGATTATACAATCCAGCAAAATGAAAAAGTGATAGATTGGGTAAAAAATAAAGCCCCACGATCTGTTGCTTTTGGGACACACATTTAAAAAAAAAGACAAATATAGAATAAAAATGGGGGGTTAGATTTAATGATGATATTGAGACAGCTTCAAAGATTTACCAACAAACTATCCAACTGATTGCTTTATTTTCCTGGCCATAAGCTCCCTAGGGTTTACCAATACTAACAGAATAGAGTCCAGAGAAACCTGGAATTTAAGGATCTCCATAATGTATTATCAATCTGCTTTAAATTGTATGCCTTATTGCTCCCCTATACAAACTCTTTACTCCAATTAGACTAGTTCATTTCCTCTCTAACACAATCAGTGCTTTCATGCCACTCTTTTGCTTTTGCCATTGCATTCTCCTGGCATGCCCTCCCTTCTCAATCACTGCACAGCTCATGTTCTCTATTTCTACCTTCCTCCTTAACCACTCTAGTTTCTGAACACTTAAGAGTAATTATCTATATAATTCATTAAGTAATTGATGTATTTTATGACAGATATCCTATTATTATTTTGAACCATTATTTATATATTTTTTTCTCACTGAAATTTTTGTACATGTGCCCTGTAAAGTAGAGACTATGTCTATATATATATTTTAATCTCACTATAAAAGCTTGCATAAAGAAGACACTCTGATATTTGTTGCTTGGGTTTACTCAGATTCATTTTCTCAAACATGGTGATCATTGGAGAATAATAAATGTCAATGACAATAGTGATAAACATCAATAACCTAGGGGGAAAAAAAAACAACACTTAATCAACATATGCCCAGATGAAGTTTAAAAACTGAACATGAGTACAGAGTGCCACACAGTTCTCTCCCTGATCCCTACACAAGAGGTTCTGTGAGTTACCTTTTTTTTTTTTTTTTGGAATCCGTGGATCCGTGGCTTCTTTCCACTGGGATTGTTACTGGAGCTATGAGCTGGGTTGACTGTCCCTGCCAGCAACAATATGAACTTTGACTCTCTAGAAGCACCCAATGCCACCTTCCTAGGCAGAGGAAGGTGACTCATTCAAACTTACCAGGATAATCAAATGAGACACAAATGAGGAAAATAATTAATGAGTGGGGCAGGGCTATCATTTGGTTGCTAATATGATGTCTTTTAATGTCTAAATAAGAATACTTTTCACACTGAACATTAAGAATGATGGCACTTGAATTTAACACTTTCTTCTTCCCACTAAATATAGGTGAGCTCAGTTTTGCCTATCTGAATAATTAAATGAAAGGGAATTAAAATTAAAACTAAAAAAAAACAAGAAATAAAGTTGTTTTCTGTTTCGGTTTTCAGAGTATTTCAAGGCACTGATATTGTCAAGTAATAAAAAGGAAAAAAAAAGCTTCTAATTTTTAACTAGAATTAATGTTATATTGTTTGCTCACCAGGTATCACTCATCCTATCTTTTTTTTTTTTTTTTTTTTCATTCTTAAGATTTTGTCCTTTGACCGAATGACAGAAAAGAGTAAGGGAGGGGCATTCCCAGATGTACAGCCAGAAGGACTTTGACCTTTGAGATAGTTTATCAGTTTATAATAGTCTTTAGAGGTCTAGCTGCTCTTGTCTATAGTTGAAGTTAAATGTGGGACTGTGTAACATGCCTCCTTCTGATTTTTATCTGTTGTGAATGATTGAATGCTATAGTACATATCTTCTGTCATTTTCCTTTTGGCTTGCCCAACTATACTTCTTCCCATTGCTACATGACAAATATCTTGCTTATTGTTGGAGGACTTGAATACTATCTTTTCTGATCAAGATAAATATAATGTTTGTGATTCAATTATATCAAAAGGAATATGATATCAAGGTACTGGCATGATATATATGGGCATTCTGAAAATGTTTCTGGTTTGTGCCATTTTGCTCAGATTTCACTCATTACAATGCCAATGCACTCAAATGATCAAGTTACTTAGACTGTGTTTTCTGAGAATCAGAGCCTTCTTCCCTTAGTCCCTCCTATCCAGAGGATGATAACTGAATTAGCCTTAAATAATCAATGAAGATCCAGACATCATACCTTTTACCATTTGATCTAGGACCAGTCCTAAACTCCTAGTGCATACTCTTCCACAATTATAATGACTTTCCCTCAATCTAGAAAATGAAATCAACATCTCATTTTGGGGCCTAGGGCTCAGCTATCATTGTTTTTTCTAGGGAATAGTGCTATAGATTACTCTTCTGTCAATCTATTAGTCAAGCAATAAACATTTATTAAGTGTGTATTATATGTCAGGAATTATGCTAAATGCTAAAGGTACAAAAAAAAAAGTCAAAAGATAGTTTCTGCCCTTCAAGGAGCTTACAGTCTAATAGGATAGACAACATAACTACTAGTATATAAAAAGCATACCATATTGAAAAAAATTTAACAGCAAATCCCTTAATCTCTACCTGCTTCAGTTTCTTCAACTGTAAAATGGGGGCAATAATTGTATCTCCTTCAGAGGATTGTTGCGAAGATCAAATGAAGTATTATTTATAAATAATACCTATACTTGGAAAGTTTTTCCTCTTCTTCTCTAAATCTTTGTGATTCAAAGACTCCCAAGACAAAAATTTCCTTCCTGTAAGACTGATTTCTTACATCATGTATCAAAATAAAGTTAAAAAATGGATGTAGGACCTAGATATAAAGATATTATAAGAAAATTCAAAGAACAGAAAACAGTGCTTATTAGACTTATTGACAGGCAAGCAACAATTTATGAATCAACAGTGATAGAAAGCAGGAGATGGTATAAAATGGTTAATAATGATTACACTAATTTTAAAAGGTTTTGTTTAAATAAACAAATGTAGATTAGAGGAACAGAGAATAGTCTACCTCTCAGACCTGTGGAGGAGGAAGGAATTTATGACCAGAGGAGAACTAGAGATCATTATTGATCACAAAATAGAAGATTTTGATTACATCAAACTAAAAAGTTTCTGTACAAACAATACTAATGCAAACAAGATTAGAAGGGAAGTAACAAATTGGGAAAATATTTTTAAAAGTAAAGGTTCTGACAAAGGTCTCATTTCCAAAATATATAGAGAACTGACCCTGATTTATAGGAAACCAAACCATTCTCCAATTGATAAATGGTCAAGGGATATGAACAGACAATTCTCAGATGATGAAATTGAAACTATTTCCACTCATATGAAAGAGTGTTCCAAATCACTACTGATCAGAGAAATGCAAATTAAGACAACTCTGAGATACCACTACACACCTGTCAGATTGGCTAAGATGACAGGAACAAATAATGATGAATGTTGGAGGGGATGTGGGAAAACTGGGACACTGATACATTGTTGGCGGAGTTGTGAAAGAATCCGGCCATTCTGGAGAGCAATTTGGAACTATGCCCAAAAAGTTATCAAACTGTGCATACCCTTTGACCCAGCATTGCTGTTATTGGGATTATATCCCAAAGAAATACTAAGAGCAGAAAGGGACCTGTATGTGCCAAAATGTTTGTGGCAGCTCTTTTTGTTGTAGCTAGAAACTGGAAGTTGAATGGATGCCCATCAATTGGAGAATGGTTGGGTAAATTGTGGTATATGAAGGTTATGGAATATTATTGCCCTGTAAGAAATGACCAACAGGAGGAATACAGAGAGGCTTGGAGAGACTTAAATCAACTGTTGCTGAGTGAAATGAGCAGAACCAGAAGATCACTATACACTTCAACAACAATACTGTATGAGGATGTATTCTGATGGAAGTGGAAATCTTCAACATAAAGAAGATCCAACTCACTTCCAGTTGATCAATGATGGACAGAAATAACTACACCCAGAGAAGGAACACTGGGAAGTGAATGTAAATTGTTAGCACTACTGTCTATCTACCCAGGTTACTTATACCTTCGGAAGCTAATAATTAATATGCAACAAGAAAATGGGATTTACACACATATATTGTATCTAGGTTATACTGTAACACATGTAAAATGTATGGGATTACCTGTCATCGGGGGGAGGGAGTGGAGGGAGGGAAGGGATAATTTGGAAAAATGAATAATAATTAAAAAATAAATAAATAAATAAACAAATGTAGCTAAGATAAGAAGGAAAGCAGAAAATTGAGAAAAAATATTTTTATTTATAGACATTTTCTTTAAGGTTTCACATGTCAAATCTATAAGAATATGTCATTCCTCAATTGATAAATGGTTAAATGATATGAATAGGCATCTGATGAATACAGTTTATAATTATATGAAAAAAATTCTCTAAATCATTATTGATTAGAGAAATGCAAATTAAAATAATCTTGAGATGTCATTTTATACCTATCAGATTGGCTAAAATGTTGGAGGAGACATGGAAAAATTGAGACAGTAATTCACTATTGGTGGACCAGTGAACTAACTCAATCATTTTGGAGAGTGATCTGGAATTATGACCAAAGAATTATTAAACTGCCTATACCTAGCAATACTACTACTAAGTCTATTTCCAAGGATGATTAGGAGAAAAGGAAAAGAATCTATATTTTCTACAATATTTAAGCAGGTCTCTTTCTGGTGCCAAAAAACTGGAAATTGTGGGGTTATCCATCATTTGGGGAAAGGCTAAACAAATTATAATATATGTTTGTGATGAATAATACTATGCTACAAAAAATGACATTAGAAAAACATGGATTAATTTGCTTGAAATAATGACTAGAAGATTGACGAGCAGAACCCAGAGAACATTATTTAGAGTAACAACAATATTGTTTTAAGAATAATTTTGAGTGAATGCCATTTTAACTATATTATATATCTATATATATATCTATATATTATAATCATTATATATATCTAAATTAACTATAAAGGATACTTGAAGGAAGATGCTATCTGCATGCAGAGAAAAAACTGATAGAGCATGCAATAGAATGATTTCATGTATGTATATGTAAACACACACATATTTGTGGCTAAAATTAGCCGTATTTAGGTTGGGACTGGGGGAAGAAAAAAAAGAAAAAAATTTGCACAATAACTTTATTATATATTTAAAAGGAATTTCAAGTTGTATATAATGTTCATATTTTCATGTACAATCATTTTTGTTTTATCATACTGACATGGAAAAGCTTGTTTTATTCTGTAAAATAAAATAAGATATTCTAAAGGGAAAGTATATATCTGAGACAATGTTCTCAGAATTGCAAGATAAATCAATTTATTTTTCTCAATATTTCTTGGAATTAAGTGGCATAGGAGTACTTTTTGCTAAGTGTATATTAGTTGAGAAATTATTTCCAAAGGTTTAATCTGAGATTGTTTTTCTAATTTCTTTCACAAGAAATAACTTTAATACAAAGCAAGCAAATCCTTCTTGGCCCTGCTCTCCCTCTTACCTGCACACCCGAACCTTAACAATAAAAGCATTAAGGAGCAAGAAAAAAAAAATCCTTCCCCAAGAGTAATATTGCCAACACTTTCATTATGGCTCCTGCAACTTCATTCTTTGTAAACAAACTGCTTCTCCCATTAAATATTTTTATATTATATTCTTTAAACTTTCCTGAAACAGTGGAAACATGGCTCCACCTAAAAGATGCTGAATGATTTATCAATCCCTTCTAGTACTGGATGCACATGCACATTCTTTCAGGATCACAGGACATTTGCTCCTCTCTGTTACTTACACACACCCACTTATTCTCTCCATTACTTCCCAATCTTTGTTTAAGCTTCACTACAATTATATCCTGGTGGCTAGTTTCTAATCTCTAGATATTACCCCTCCTTTCTCAGTACTTGGCTCACTGTTTTCTTTTCTACATCATATCCTGCCCTCCTACTTGGAGATTTCATTATAAATATTAATATTCCCTCAAAAATTCTTGCTTCTCATTTCATCAGCTTCAGATCCCATGATTTGCATCTTCACTGTCCTTCAGTGGTTCCCTTGGGAAAGTCATAGTTCTGATGTCATCATCACTCAGAAGTGTTCCAGCTCTATTATCCAAAACTCTAAAATTTCCCTGTCTCCCTATAACTTCCCATCATTTCATGTTTGCCTGTGACTCATTATGACTTCTAAATTCATTCTTAATGTTCACTATCACACTAGTCATTTGATTCCTCTTTCATTGTCTTTATTCTAGTTTTACTTTTTCAATCTCTTCCTAATCTTGAAACTCTAGTTAACAAATTTAACCCAGAATCATTGCTAAATCATTCAGCATGTTCAAGTTCACAGTATTGTCTACCATCAAGTCCCTTTCCCCCTTTTCTTTTTGTTGCCCAGCCCTATTCAAACTCCAGAACCAGATTACATTTTTTCTCAGTCTTTGTTCAACTGTGGTAATAAATGATCAAAGAGTCATAGAGGTTCTGCAACTGCTGTTAATTCTAGGACTGTTTTGACTTACATTTGTCTTTGTATCTAGTATTTAACATAATGTCTGACACTTGGTTCAGGGAAGATTTGGCTTTAAGTCCTCATTTCATCCCTTACAAGGTGTAAAATTTTACATGAGACCCTTGGCTTCTCTTTCAAATGAAGAAATTAGACTAGATGATCTGTAATTTTTCTTCTACCTCTGGCATTCTATAATTCTGGCAGATACTCAGTAAATATTCATTGATTAGTTACTAATATTTATATTATCTCTTTGAATCTCAGCTCTAAAATATTTACCATTGTCTTGGAATAAAGGAGTCTACACTTTCAGGTAAATGAGGAACCAAAGGCACCTATGGAATTTTCTCTGTCATTAAAATTGTAAAATGTATATTCTGCTCACAGGAACAATTTGCTTTAAGTTGGCAGTAAAAGGGGTAGGGAAAGGTGGGGAGGCTGAATAACCACTCTGTATGCCATGCTTAGACAAGCCACCAGATGGCAAGGCAAGCACTAAGTGATCAGCTCAAATAACTATGCAGGTGAGAACAGTGTCTTGTTGCTCTCAGTGCCTCAGGCTCCTTTTATTTTCTCTGCACATGTGTTTTTGAAACCTATATTCTCTATATGGTCCCCAATGTTTTCTTTAAATGCCTTACTAGTCCTTATTTAATCTAAAGGTATGAATTTATCTCCTTAAAATTTATAATTCACTTGGCTCACTTATACTCTGTCCCATAGAATCTTATTTTCTTTTTCAATGTGGTTATGAAAGATTCATCTTTCACACATAGATCAAAATACTTTCACTAAGAGAAATTGAAATATAAGCAGTCTAGATTTAAAGCCAACTATGCTTAAATGAGCCATAGCCAATACAATTAGGGTCTGAAATTTCTATTGACTCCCTCTTTTAAATTTCCACTAGGGAACATGACTTCTCATTTCTCTGTAGTTTGGTCCTTTAGAGTAGAAAAACTCTTAACAAGTTTTTTCCCTGCCCTTTCTCTCTTTTTATCTTCTACCTTGTAGAAAAGATAACTGGGGTTGTGAGAGGCTATACAGTTAAATAATTCTCTAGGTCTAGAGTCTTTGGGTTTTCCCATCTTGTTTACCCTTAGTGTACCAGAATCTTGACTGTAACATCCTGGGGCAGATAAACTCTGAGGGGCATACCTGTTGTAATTGGGAGAAGAGAAGGTGAGTTCTACACTGAAAAAAAAAAAAAAACAACAAAAAAACAAAACTGCAGTATTGGAAAGCTGTTTGGAAATGGGTACATAACTTAATTCAAGGGATAGCAAGCAGATAGTGATACCATTATTTACATAAATAAGAAAGTGACCACAATGTGCAAAACTGCCCATTCAAACATGGTTCTTGCCATGAAAAGCCTTACCTAAAAATGGTTTCTCATGCTTGTTGCAGCTTTACATAAGGTTTGTCACAATCAAAGAAATTGTTTTACCTGAAACTTCCCATGACTTGAAACAAGTTTGTGTGACTATATTTCCACATCACTGGCACTTTTTCCCTTCCATCCATACCAATGAAAATTAAGTTATAACCAATGGATGACAAAGGATATCACTTCAGTGTTCAAGTTGACAGAGTATTTGAACTATGTGAAAGTTTCAGGATTTCACAATAATTATTAAGTCCCTTTAAAAGACAGAACAGGGGGCAGCTAGGTGCTGCAGTGGGTAGAGCACCAGCCCTGAAGTCAGGAGGATCTGAGTTTAAATTTGATTTCAGACACTTAACACTTCCTGGCTGTGTGACTCTGGGCAAGTTACTTAACCCCAATTACCTCAGGAAAAAAAAAAGAGAGAGAGAGAAAAGACAGAACAGTATGGTCAGTGAAGAATAGTGTCTTCTTTATGAAGTGTTTTCTGGCTTCAGATCACAGTATCCTTTGTTGTCTCTGAAATCTTATGCCAATTTTGACACCCAATTGGACATTTCAACACATATTATTTTATGCATTGTATAATTGTTTTATTAGTCTTTTCTTCCCAATTAGATTGTAAACTCTTTAAAGTTAGAGACTATTTCTTATACTTGTATAACCTTCACAAGTGTGGTGCAGTGGTGGGTATAAGTGAGTTCTCAATAAATGTTTGTTGGTTAGACTGTTATTGACAAGTAAAATTCAGATACTATAAGCAAATTAGGAGAGCAAGGGAGTACTTTGCCCATCAGATCTTTGGAGAAGGGAAAAATTTATGGCCAAAGAAGAACTAGAGAACATTATGAAAAATAAAATAGACAACTTTGATTATCTTAAATTAAAAAGCTTTTGCACAAACAAAATCAAAATGACCAAGATTAAAAGAAAAGCAGAAAATAGGGAACATTTTTTATTACAGCCAGTGTTTATGATAAAAGGCCTCATTTATAAACAATACAAAGGACTGAGGTAAATTTATAAGAATACAAGTCAATCATCAATTGATAAATGGTCAAAGGATACGAATAGATAATTTTCAGATAAAGAATTTTAAAAAAAATTTTAAAAATTAATTTTATAATTATAACATTTTTTGACAGTACATATGCATAGGTAATTTTTTTTTTATACAACATTATCCCTTGTACTCCCTTCTGTTTCGAATTTTTCCCCTCCTTCCCTCCAACCCCTCCCCTAGATGACAGGCATTCCCATACATATTAAATATGTTATAGTATATCCTAGGTACAATATATATGTGCAGAACTGAATTTTGTTGTTGTTGATGCAAAGGAAGAATTGGATTCGGAAGGTAAAAATAATCTGGGGAGAAAAACAAAAAATGCTAACAGTTTACACTCATTTCTGGGTGTAGCTGATTCTGTCCATCATTGATCATTTGGAATTGGATTAGCTCTTCTCTATGTTGAAGAGATCCACTTCCATCAGAATGCATCCTCATACAGTATCATTGTTGAAGTGTATAATGATCTCCTAGTTCTGCTCATTTCACTCAGCATCAGTTGATGTAAGTCTCTCCAAACCTCTCTGTATTCATCCTGTTGGTCATTTCTTACAGAACAATAATATTCCATAACATTCATATACCATAATTTACCCAACCATTCTCCAATTGATGGGCATCCGTTTATTTTCCAGTTTCTAGCCACTACAAAAAGGGCTGCCACAAACATTTGGCACAAACAGGTCCCTTTCCCTTCTTTAGTATTTCTTTGGGATATAAGCCCAGTAGTAGCACTGCTGGACAATGTATCAGTGTCCCAGTTTTCCCACATCCCCTCCAACATTCATCATTATTTGTTCCTGTCAAATCTGACAGGTGTGTAGTGGTATCTCAGAGTTGTCTTTATTTGCATTTCTCTGATTAATAGTGATTTGGAACACTCTTTCATATGAGTGGAAATAGTCTCAATTTCATCATCTGAAAATTGTCTGTTCATATCCTTTGACCATTTATCAATTGGAGAATGACTTGATTTCTTATAAATTAGAGTCAGTTCTCTGTATATTTTGGAGATGAGGCCTTTATCAGAACCTTTAACTGTAAAAATGTTTTCCCAATTTGTTACTTCCCTTTTAATCTTGTTTGCATTAGTTTTGTTTGTACAAAAGCTTTTTAATTTGATGTAATCAAAAATTTCTATTTTGTGATCAATAATGATCTCTAGTTCTCCTTTGGTCACAAATTCCTTCTTCCTCCACAAGTCTGAGAGGTAAACTATCCTATATTCCTCTAATTTATTTATGATCTTGTTCAGATAAAGAAATTAAAGCCATCTATAGTCATATGAAAAAATGCTCTAAATCACTATTGATTAGAGAAATGCAAATTAAGACAACTCTAAGATACCATCTCATACCTCTCAGATTGGTTAATATGATGGAAAAAGATAATGATAAATATTGGAGGGGATGTGGAACAATTGGGACATTGCATTGTTGATAGAGTTGTGAAATGATCCAACCATTCTGGAGAGCAATCTGGAACTCTACCCAAAGGACTATAAACTGTGCATATCCTTTAACCCAGCAGTGTCACTACTGGGTATGCATCCCAAGGAAATCAAAAAAAGTGGGAAAAGAACCTACATGAGCAAAAATGTTTATAGCACCTCTTTTTGTGGTGGTAAAGAATTGAAAAATGAGTAGATGCCCATCAATTGGGGTATGGCTGAATAAGTTGTGGCATGAAAGTAATATTATTGTTCTATTAAAAATGAGGAACATTTTAAAAATGAGGCTGATTTTAGAAAGGCCTGGAAAGAGTTAAATGAATTAATTCTGAAGTGAAACAAGCAGAACCGGGAAACATTTCATACAGATTGTGTGATAATCAACTATGATATAATGGACTTGCTTCTTCTCAGAGGTTCGGCAATCCAAGGCATTCGTAATAAATTTTGGATGGAAAATACCATCCAAATAGAGAGAGAAGTATGGAGACTAAATGTAAATCAACACATGCTATGTTCACTTTTTTTCTTTTTCTTTTTCTCTTATGATTTTCCCCTTTTGTTCTGATTTTTCTCTCCCAACATGATTCATAAGGAAATATGTAAAAAATAAATGTACATACATAATTCCCCAAAATGTTATTTCTACATGTAAATGGAGAAAATAAAAATAAAAAAATAAAGTAAAATTCAGGGGACATCTAGGTGTTGCAATAGATAGAGCACTGGTCCTGATACCAGATCACCTGAGTTCAAATTTGATCTCAGACACTTAATATCTGTCTGATCCTGAATACTCATTTCACCCTTATTACCTAAGAAAAGAAAAGAAAAAAAATTTCAGAAAGATAGCACAACGAAACATAAGTATAGGTATTGCTTCAATTTTCAGAGGTAAATTATGGTTATCCCATTACCACCACCAAATATTCTTTCAGTTTTCCTACATCACTTTGTCTGATTCCTGCCTTTGTGCTATTACACCTTACTTTATATTATGCTTATTTTTGTCTATTTCACATCTCTTAGAATAGAAGGTAAGCTCCTTAAGGGTAGGGTGTTTCAGTATTTCTTTGTATACTTAATATAATTCTTTGTAGTTCCATAGTAAGTTCACAGGACCATTGATTTAGAGCTAAAAAGGATTGCAGAGCTAAAAAGATTGAGTCCTCTCATTTTACTGATGGAGAAACTGAGGTATAAAGAACTTCTTTTGCAAAATGAAAAGATTACAGACTCTGAAAGATGCATATATTTTATCTTATATCCATAATATATATATATATGTATATATATATATATATATATATATATATATATATATATATATATATATATATATATATATATATATATATGCATACACACACACACACACACACACACACACACACACACACACTTTGATTGCTGAGTTATTACATGACTGGAAGCAATCAGAGGGTTCATCATCCTGAAATATCATCATTAAATGCTGAGTCACCACATCCCTGGAGTCCCCAGAAGTTTCCAGGGAGAACTCTAGGCACACATTCCATAGGATGACCCCATGGGGTAATTCACCTATTGATGCACAGATATGGGGGAAATCTTATATAAAGCCATGGAGATAGAAGATGGACTGTTATATTTGAAGATAGAAAATAGGCTAATTTATACACATAGAGTATATAAAAGGAGATAATGTGTAAAGGTCTGGAAAGCTAAGACTGAAGACAGATTATAAGCTTTGAATATTAAGAAAAGTATTAGAAGCAAAAGGAAACTATCAGACCTTTCAAAGAAGGGTCTAAAGTCCAATTTGTGTTTTAGGAAAATCCCTTGGGCACTTATGCAAAGAATGAATTATTGATGCCTTCAACTTTCTTGAGATATTTTGACATAAAATAAATCAAACTTTTTTTCTTAAAAATGGCTGTAGAAATTCATTAAAAGGAAAAAGAAAAGTATATGCTAATTGTACTCCTTAAGTAAATAAAAAATACAAAAATAGACCTCAAGAATTTTAGACTAAAGAAAATAGTTATCTCTTAAGGAATAATTATTTTGTTTAATATTTATTTTAAACTTCCTGCTTCAAATCAGTTAACCTTAACAATGACAGCTGTCAAGAAAATCCCAGAATACATTAAATAAAAAATACAGAAGAGGAAACAGTATATTTTCAACATTTTTAATAGTTCTCATGATTACATGCATAATTAAGAACATCTACTTTCTTGCAAAATTTGCTCATTTAAAGTTTGCTTTTTCATCTTTATTCTTCATGTGGCAAAAATCAATTCATCAAATCTTGATTTAACTTTTGTAATTTGTTCATATGTTGAATTTGGGGGCATACACGGTAGAGAACATGTCATGATCATAATAAAGGAGTAAGCCAAAAGAGCACTGAAGAATCTTGTGCTGGAACCTAAGCAGAGAAGAGTGGAAAAATCGTACTGTGTTTTACAGCTTGTGACTTTCACCTTTTTAGCTGCCTTGACAGGACTGTGATATACTCCTTGGACTTATCCATTTTTCAAGGGATATAAAAATTGCATTCAATGCACAAGCAAAAAAATAGAGTTGGAAGTCAGAGAGGAAAGCCAGATTACCTGAGAATGAAATTGAGCTTGAAGTCATCCAGCTTGCTCAGTCTGTACTACCAAAAGAAGTTGTTGTACCAGGGCAAATGAATTAAATTTAATTTTTATTTTTTAATGGCATTTGAGTTTTTATAATTATAATTAAATTAATTTAATGTTTTTATTTTTATGGCATTTTATTTTTCCAAATACACCCAAAAATAGTTTTCAACATTCATCTTTGTGACACCTTGTGTTCCAAATTTTTCTGTCTCTTCCTCCTCCACCTCCTCAAGACAGCAAGCAATCCAATATACGTTAAACATAAGCAATTCTTCTAAATATTTACATATTCATCAATGGCATTTTATTTTGCCAATTACATGTAAAGACAATTTTTTAACATTTATTTTAAATAAGATTTTGAGTTTCAAATTTTCTTTCTTCCTCTTCTAAGACAATAATCAATTTATTAATCATGTTGTTAAAGAAGAAACAGAAAAAGGAAAAAAGACTACAAAAATATTGTGAAAATAATATGCATCAATTTGCATTCAGACACCATCAGTTCTTTTTCTGGATATGGATAGATTTTTCATGCTAAGTCTTTTGGAATTGTCTTACCAAGGCAAATTTGTGAATGGAAAATGCCTTGGGTGCAAGTCTGGATGCTCACTTTCTGGTAGTGGCAAAGGTAACTGAATTTAAGAGCTTCAATTTTGCCTATTGCTTTGGACTACACTAAAGCTTCTGATGTGGCCAGGTGACAATTCAGCACAATTACTGAAATAATCTTTAAACGCAAATCTGACTGCAACACACTTCCATTCAAGAACCTTCTGGGACTCCCCATTGCCTTTGGATAAAATGTGGAATCTCTCAATGAGGCAGATAAGAAGGGCTTATCAGAGGAAGTGGAACAAAAACCAAGACTTGAAAACTTCAGTTTTGTCAACATTCTAAAAGGTTGATTTGATGGAAATACATTCCAGTAATAAGTGACAGCCCAGAAAAGACACAGCAGTGGACAATGTTCTATTAAGTTTAGAGAATTGCAAGAAGGTTATTTTGTCTTCAACATGAAGTGGTATTTGGTGCAATTAATTAATCTGAAAGAAAAAGAAAAATGCGTACCCAAATACCACTTCATGTTGAAGACAAAATAATTAATCTGGAAAGAAAAAGAAAAAAAAAGTCACACCACTGCTGTCTTTTTCTGGGCTGTCACTCATTACTGGAATGTATTTCCATCAAATCAACCTTTTAGAATGTTGACAAAACTCAAGTCTGAAGTTTTTCAAGTCTTGGTTTTTGTTCTACTTCCTCTGATAAGCCCTTCTTATCTGCCTCATTGTTAATTTGCTTTCCTTCTCAAATTATCATGTTTATACTTCTTTATTATATCTCCAGATGAAGGGATTATGGGAATTGAGTTCATCTTATGCTGGTTCTAGTTCAGTTCTCTTTCTATTCAGTTATGGGTCTAGTCCAATTTCTGTCTTGTGAGAACTATTCAGTTGCAGAATGAGAAACTTTATTTTGTATTATTTTGAACCTGACCTTAGTGAGCTGAGAAGTTGGCCATCTGTTTAGAAGCATCTTAACTAGTACTTACATTGTTTGATCAGAAACCCAGTTATATCACCAAGATTGATGTAAAGTTTTCTAGTTATGATGACTTGAGGCAGTCAAATATGACTTTTCTTGAATTGATCCAACTTGTCAACTCGTTTATCATTTCTATGACTCTTTGACTTGGTCTGCATTTTGGGGCAGGAGGAAGAGTGAGACAGCCTATTTTTTCCTCATTTCAGGAAGGGAACTACTTTCCCCATCCAGTGTGAATGCCCTTAATCTTCCTGGCTTGTCCAATTTGTCGATTTTTATATCCTATTCACAAACATTTTGTTGCAAAAAATTTTGTCCTTCTGCATCTCTAGTTCATGTCAGTTTGCTGCAATTTAGTATTATTTAATAAATTGATATGGTTATATCAAACCTTTGTTTTTCAGTCATTTTTCATTATTGTTCAGTGTCCAATAGGTTTCTTATTCTTTTGTGATCCTCACAGACCATGCGTTATTGCTCTCTCTGTCTACCATTATCTCTTTATATTTATCCAATTCTGTGTTTATTATTTCTGTTTATATCTGATTCCTCTCTTGCCCCTTTTTCTTTTTTATATTTAATTCTTCCGAAGATCAGGTGTCGAGAGTGAGTTTTTAGGTACAGATTTTGATGCCATTGTGCCTATTTTGCCCAGCTTTGTAGAATAATCACATATAGCAGAAACTCAATAAATGTTCATTAGATTACATTCCTGTACTTGAGTGCTGCCAACTTTGATGTGAAGACTTTTCTGATTTTCCCCAGTGATTAGTGAACTCTTTCCCAATTAATTTTTTATACTTATGTATGTACATATTATTTTCTCCATTAGAATGTAGGCTCCATGAGTTTAGGAACTGTTTCATTTTTGCCTTCCTTTTAAGCAAAGCTCAAGTACATTGCATGACAAATAATAGTCACTTAATGCTTATTGATAGAATTGGATTGGATATAACAGAACATGAGGCTCTCTACATCATGAATGTTTCTTTTCTTTTCTTTCCTTCTTTCCTTCCTTCCTTTCTTTCTTTCCTTCTTTCCTTCCTTTCTTCCTTCCTTCCTTCCTTCCTTCCTTCCTTCCTTCCTTCCTTCCTTCCTTCCTTCCTTCCTTCCTTCCTTCCTTCCTTCCTTCTTTCCTTCCTTCTTTCTTTCTTTCTTTCTTTCTTTCTTTCTTTCTTTCTTTCTTTCTTTCTTTCTTTCTTTCTTTCTTTCTTTCTTTCTTTCTTTCTTTCTTTCTTTCTTTCTTTCTTTCTTTCTTTCTTTCTTTCTTTCTTTCTTTCTTTCTTTCCTTCCTTTCCTTCCTTCCTTCCTTCCTTCCTTCCTTCCTTCCTTCCTTCCTTCCTTCCTTCCTTTCCTTCTTTCTTTCTTTCTTTCTTTCTTTCTTTCTTTCTTTCTTTCTTTCTTTCTTTCTTTCTTTCTTTCTTTCTTTCTTTCTTTCTTTCTTTCTTTCTTTCTTTCTTTCTTTCTTTCTTTCTTTCCTTCCTTCCTTCCTTCCTTCCTTCCTTCCTTCCTTCCTTCCTTCCTTCCTTTCTTTCTTTCTTTCTTTCTTTCTTTCTTTCTTTCTTTCTTTCTTTCTTTCTTTCTTTCTTTCTTTCTTTCTTTCTTTCTTTCTTTCTTTCTTTCTTTCTTTCTTTCTTTCTTTCTTTCTTTCCTTCCTTCCTTCCTTCCTTCCTTCCTTCCTTCCTTCCTTCCTTCCTTCCTTCCTTCCTTCCTTCCTTCCTTCCTTCCTTCCTTCCTTCCTTCCTTCCTTCCTTCCTTCCTTCCTTCCTTCCTTCCTTCCTTCCTTCCTTCCTTCCTTCCTTTCTTTCTTTCTTTCTTTCTTTCTTTCTTTCTTTCTTTCTTTCTTTCTTTCTTTCTTTCTTTCTTTCTTTCTTTCTTTCTTTCTTTCTTTCTTTCTTTCTTTCTTTTTCTTTTAGTTTATCCTTCTGAAAATGTACTATCCAGAATCAAATAAGCCAGATCATGGTCTGACCCAGACAGAGGATTAAGTGATCATTGCTATTCTGGAGATTGCACCTCATATAACAAAAAGATTGCTGTAGCTTTCTTGTCTGCCATATCATACTGACCCATATTAAGTGTGAATGCTAATAATATACTCTGATTTTTTTTCAGATAAACTGTGGTCTAATCATATCTCCTCCACATTGAATTTGTGAGACTGATTTTTTGAAAAATGTAAGCAAACCAGTCTTATTTGGTGATGTTAATCTCATCTAACATGGAAGCCTTTGTATCCCTTACCATGTGGATGAGATATCCTCCTTTGATTGGCTGTCTTTGTCTAAAAAACTGGTGAGAATGAGCCAGTCAATCTCTTTCTGATGCTCTTTTAAATTACTCTTATTATCTGCTTCAGAGAGTGAAGATGATGCTCACCTGCAGTATAGGTGCCACGAACTGATGTGGTAAGAAGGAAAAGTTCTTCCTTTCCCTGCTCTTTCTCCTGAACTTACAAAGAAAGCTGCTGTTTCCGCTCTGTGTTGCTTGTCCTCCTCAGTTTCTGGTGCTGGAGTTGATCTCCATGGGATCCAGAAGTCACTTTGGAGCCAGGATTGCAGATAGAGTCAGCCTGGACAAGGCACAGTCAGTCAGTGTTGGCAGCCTTGAGAAGCTAGGGAGCCTGAGTCTGAGGAGGGATTTTGATTTGGAATTGCGAATATACTTTGTAAGAATTTAACTTAATTATAAAGATAATTCGTGTAAATTTATATATTTTTATAATTATTCCTTCTGAAGTGAACATTTCAGATTGGCTAATGGTTTAATGGCTAATGGTTAATTGCTAATGTAACTTTCTGGGAGTGTTATGGAATAGTAACAAATCTGGTCTTTAGGTAGTAGAGTAGAATATATTAAGTTTAAGACTTTCCATAGATCCTTATTTTATCCATTAGATTAAGCCACATGTATCAGTACCAGGGCGGTTCAGTGGATAGAATTTTGGACTTAAGAGTCAGATCTGAGTTCAAATCCTGCCTCAGACACTATCTGACCCTAAGAAAATCATTTAACTGTTGCCTACCTCATTCCCTATAAATGGGGCTAATAATAGCACCTAGTTCCCAAAGTCACTGTGTAGATGGAATGCAATATTTGTAAAGAGTTTAATGTAACATGTGGCACATAGTAAGGGCTTAATAAATGCTTGCTAAATGTTATTTTTAAAATATCCTTTTGGAACTTGTCTCTGTCAAACAATATGTTCATTATTCCTTAGAGCCATCTATTTCTATATGTAAGTCATGGTACAAAATGATATAATAGGATCAAGCACACACTTCTCAGGCTATCCTGCTGGAGACCTCCTTTTAAGTTGACATCAAATACAGAATTCTTATTCTTTGTGTCTGATTATTTAGCCAGTTCTGAATCCAAACTAACTGTACTATCATGCTGTACTGTACATGGAATCACGAGATCTGTATTTTAGTCCTGGATCTACTACTTATTATAACCTTAAGGTTTTGGTTTTTCATCTGTAAAATGAAAGGAATTATTTCTATCATATCCTTTTAAGCTAACATTCTGTGATGGATTCCATAATACAGATGGGCATTTGGGCTATTTAGCAGTGCTTTGGGACCATGAATTCCCTGTGACAAAGCCATTATGATCACTACTACCTCCACTGCCATCATCACCAGCAATAATGACAATATACTTCAATACTCCTGAATGGTCTGAGGTGTACTCCAGTCCAGTTGAGGATGAAGCAATAGAGATAAATGCTCTTGGGTTATTGTGCTGATGTTTAACTAAGAGGAAATTGAGAGGGGCAAAGGTAGAGGAGAGGGAAACTTATGAGGAAACAGTTAAATTGTAATTAAACTTTCTGAAAGCATTAAAAAGTTTTGGAAACACCATGGCAAAATGGAAAGAGGACTGCTCTTGGTTCTACCTTTTGCATTGTTCAAGATCACTTAGACTTTTTGAGCTTGTTCCTTCATCTATAAAACTGGGATGATACTTAAATGATTTATCTTACTTGCTTCTGAGAATGAAAGTAGATAATTTATATGAAAACATTTTTCAACTTTAATGCATGCTGTCTCTCCCATACCCACATTACTCACCCACATAATATACCCATATGCTCATACCTATACTCATATACCACCTTCTATTCCATAAACACTGACTCACATCCACTCACATACATTTCCAAGAACACACAAATCATCCCCCTACCTTCCCTACATACACATTCCATTGAAAACACATATCCTCCCACACCCACATTCCATATCTGTTCACAAACTCACACACATGTGCCATATACCCTCATATTCATATATACCCCAATTATACACATTCCATACAAACAACTCCTTATACATCTATATTTATGGACAAAATGAACAACATAAGATATATTTATACATATGCAAACAGTAAAATACATATATTGTTCTGAATATACATAAAACTTTAAGTTAGACATTTAGTGGATCTGACCAAGCATCCAGTGAAGGGAAATTGGATATAAAAAATATCTATTAAATACAAGTTTGTGGGTATACATAATTTAGCAAAATTGAGTAATATGAGACATAATTATAACATGTATTTGATTTATGTGTTTTACTCTGGAATTCCTTTGATTGGTGCATTTTGAAAGGCTGACTGAGCTTGTGGTTTTGGAGAGAATTTGATGGGGAGGGAGGAGAATGGGAACAATGAATAAAATTAGAACAAAATATCAATGGTTTTGACATAGAAACCCCCGATTCCCTGAGTAGATGTGGTGAAAAAGGTGCTAAGGAATAATGAATCTTGAGACTGCTAGCTATTTGTTTTGGATGTTCTTCTGGATTCCCTTTTGTCATGTTCTCTTTAGATGTCATAGATAACAGTATAAGATTAAAGTCTAAAGAGTCTGACAAGTAAGCGATTATCTGGTTTACTCTCATACTTCCCCCACAGTCTTATATCATAATGTCTCTGGTTATCAGAAAACTAAGGGGTGGGTAGCTTTATTAGGCTTTGGGACTATGCTCCATCCTCTCTATGCTTGGTTATCCACAACCACATTCATCAACTACCATACTCTTATGGTGCCGAAGAATGATATTACCATCACCATCATAGTAAAGCATGGAAATGGGGGATAATTTTGTGGGGATACAAGTAGCTTTGGGGATTTCAGGGGTTCTAGAATTCATGAGAGTCTGTAAGAAGGCATAGTTGGAGCTGTTAAAGAAGCTCATAAGTGATAAAGGACAATCTCCTTTGCAGTAGTTGGTCCTAAACTCCTTGGGAGCAATGATCCACTGATGCCAACCCAGCTCTTTAAATTTGATGACCACCTGGTGACGTCGGCAGAGTTGCCCAGAGCTAGGTTCTGGAGTTGGAAGAGTGGCTCTCCTCTTTCTGGGAAAGTGAGGAAAGTGGGGGCATTCCTTGGGGGTTAAAGTCACTACCATTAGAGACGCCTGAATGGACTGCCTCCAGTTGTCACAGTTATCCTGAGAATGTATTGTCCCTGTAGAGTCACTATCCCTTTTTGGAAGCAATTCTAGCATTAATCCCTGGTTACTCTGGGGGTTGGAATTCCATTCCTTAACCACATCCAGCAGGTTAACATGAAGAACACCTTGAGGCCAGGGAAGATAGCTCAATAGGAGCTTTTGGTCTGACTGATGGTCAGGTCCTTTGACTAGAGACACCATTAATTCCAGGTCCTGGCGCAGGTCATTGTAAGTATTTAGCCCCAACTTCAACTGGAGCTGGGCCATCATTAGCTGCTCGTCTTGGGTGATGACTGAAAGGTTGAAAAAAAGAAACTTCTGTGTGCATGATGGAGCTTGATCCACTTCCTTGGGATAAAAAAGGGCACCTGAATAAAGACAAAGGGATAATACATATCAGCATCTGTGAAACTTTATACTCTCATCCCAAGTGAAATAAATCTATGACTTTGAGAACCATTCAGTGGGATTGTATGCCAGATAAGAGAGAAAAAAGATATTGATTTATAGAAAGGAATTAGGAGATTAATCTCTGCCTTTCTTTCAGAGAATTAGTTTTATAGCACCTAACACATTAAGAGTCTAAGTCAATCTTAAACTAAGTCCTCCTGTACAAGAAAAGTAATTAAGTCCTTGAGAACAAGGAAAAGAAAAATACCCCAGAAACTTAAATATGGATTCTGTCCTGGCCCTACTTTGTCTCCTGACCCCCTAGTTCAAAGCTTTATGTTTTCATAATGAAATGAATTTCAAATCTAAAATTCTGCACTGAACCTGTTGTTTGACTGTTTGCTAGATAACTCCATTATGATGTCCTGCTGACACTGCAAATTCACCATGTCCTGAACTGAAATCACCTTTCCTGAAAAAGTTGTCACTATCCCACTTCTCAAATTTTGTTGATGACACTACTATTGTTATCCTCATTCAGCCCAATAACCTCCATCATCTTTGCCTCTTCCATCACCCATACTGCATATATTTAGTCAGTTTTGAAGTTCTATATATTCTATTTTCCCAATAACTTGTGCATCAGTACTCTCCTTTCAACTCCCACTGTAACTATCTTAGATAGGACCTCATCTCATCTATCCTATTGTAAATGATCTTCCTGTTTCCAGTCTATCCATATCCCAATCTACTTTTCCTACTGCTGCCCAACCAATTTTCCTAATGTCAGAAGAAACTCTTCTTTCTTCCCCAAATCTCTTATTTCTGATTCCTATATCCTATATTAGAGAAGGGAAGCAATGCTCATACACAGAAGGGATAAGTATATCCTCATGAAGAAAGTGGCCAGTGAGGTGGATTTTGCAAAAAGAATCCAATAGACAGAAATAGTGTATTTTGGCATGGAGAATTCTCTGTACAACTGCATAGAGGTAGAAGAAGACAGAAGAATAGGGAATCCATTCTCAAATTCAAATAGCATGAAATAAGACTTAAAAGTCAGATGGTTCCTGATCATGAAGGATCTTAATTATTATAGCAAGGAATTTATATTTTATCCTGTAGACAATGATGAACTGCTGAAACTTTTGGCCAGAAGAAGACTTAGATAAAACTTGTTTATTGAGAAAATTACTTTGCTATGAACCAAAAAAATGGACTGGAGAGGGGAATGACTGATAGCAAAGAAATAGATCACATGAGAATTAATAAAGATCTGACAGAGTGATAGTAGTAGACAGAAGAGATCAGAGAGGTGTTGGAGGAAGGATAAACAGGACAGAGAGCATAAGGCAAGTGAGGGAAAAGATATTTGATGCACAATCGGTCCTGGATTTCAAAGTAGATGACTGAGAAAGTAGTGATGATTTCAGAAAAAAATTTTAAAAGGTTTGGAAAGATATTAGTTTAAGTGAAAAGATAATGTATTCAATTTGAGGCATGTTGAATTAAAGGTGTTGTCAGGACATGATGGCACCTGGTACATGGCATCTAGTAGGTGTTTAACAAAGACTTGTTGATTATCCATTAAAGTTCAGAGCTTAAGCTCAGAGGGAAAGCTGGGGCTGGAAAGACAGATTTGAGAATCATCTACATAAAGGTGATAATGAAGATAAAGGAGAGATGAAATTGACAATGGATATAGTATAAAAAGAAAGGAACAGGGACAAGAGGGACAAGGGCTTTAAAGGAGGCCCTTGAATAAGGAAAGGAATTAGGAAAATGAAGCAGCAAACTAGACTAAGAAGGCATATATGCTCATAAACATAGAAAATAGAGGAGAGACCAATATCATAAAAGTAAGAGGAGATTAGTATCCTGAAAGGTGGTAGCCAAGAGTGCTCCAGAAAGATCAAGAAGATGAGCATGGACAAAAAAGTAAAAGGCCACTGGATTTCAGAAGTAGAAGGTCAAAGGAGAGACATAAGAAGATATGTTGAAGTAGAAATAGGGTAAGTAAAAGTTTAAAGTAAAGGTTTAAAATTGGGAAAACTTGAACATGTTTCTAGGTAAAGGTCAAGAAACTGGTAGAGGAAAAGATTGGAAATATATATGAAAACCTTAAGGAGATAGTTAAGTATGGGGAACCCCCCCAATAATTACACAGTTATAATGCATTTTAACATCACTTTTTTCCCATAAAAAAGTGAAGTCAGTCAAGACAAGAAGAATTTTTTAAGCACTAGTGCTATATGCTGAATCCAAAGGCATGGAGATGGGAAATAGAGTTGTATTCAAGGAAAAAGAAGTAGGGCAGTGTATGTAGGTCATAGAGTCTATGCCAGGAAGTAAAAGTGTAAGAAGATGAAACACGTAGGAAATGTCCTGGTTATGAAAATGTAATAAACAATCACCTAATACTGGAGATAATGGAGAACTCCTTGAATTTATTGAGCACATGGCATAGTCATATTTATGGTTCAAAAAATTTTACTGGGCAGCCAACTAGAGAATGGAGTGCAATTGGAAAGACACTTGAGGCAGAAAGAACAGTTCCAAGTCCACTCTAATAACTTAGGAGACAGGTTAAGGCCATAGCTAAGGTTGTGGCTCTATGAGTAGAGGAAAGTGACATATATGAGAGAGAGACTGAAGGTAGAAATGGCAAAATTTGGTAAGATATTGTATATAAAGAGTCAGGGATGACATCAGTGTTATGAGCCTGGATGTAGAAAATTTTTATGGCCATAGGAAAGTTTAGAGTAGGAGGAAGATTTAGGAAAAGGATAATGGTTTTGTTGTGTTACTTGTTGAGTATGAGAACATCCCACAGATAATACAAATAATCTGCTCCTTCTGACCTAGATCAGGACCCCTTCCATATGGGATTGAAGCCTGAACCTCCACACTAGGGATCTCTAGAATCCAGATGCAGGGAAGTCATCTGGGAAAGTTATTTCATTTTTTTTTTTGAAGATTTCATCCAAGAGCCAATCCCAATTGATTGGTAACTGACTGTCTGTAACATGATCTACTTAGCCATCTATATTAACTAGTTGGCTATCAATACCAGATTATACTTTAGTTTTCCATCCCATCCAGATGTCTATACAAGTCATTATATGCCTGTCTCAGAGAATTTATCCTTATTCTGTAGTTTCACAATCTCAGAGCAAAACTTCCCTAGTTAGGAAAGATATCCATTCAAGTGAAAAGATGCATTCAGTTCCGGGGCATAATTTATTAAAGGTATTAGCAGAGCATACTAGTACCTGATACCTAGTAGGTACTTAATAAAGATTTGTTAATTATTCCCTAGTCATTTTTTTCTTTTTTGGCAGAAAAACATATAGACTTTTTTCAAATATATTGGAAGGTTTTAATACTTTAAACATTTCATTTAAAAATTCTTCCACTAATTTCCTATAATTAGTAGACAGTAGTTTGCTAATGATCATACATACTTTTTTCTTCTGCATTTTTCAGCATATATATTGTTTTTGACTTGAAGGCTATTTTCTTTTTTTTAATTGGTATTCCCAGCACTTAGCACAGTGTCTGGCACATAGTTGATACTTAATAAGTGTTTTTAATAAATGACTGACTGTTGCTTAGCAGGTAGGGCTAATCTCTCTCCTACTTGTGCTAACTACTCCTTTCTCTCAAGTATTTATCCTACCTTCCTCCTCATTTCCATAAAAGAAACATAATGAAATTATTATCACTGCATTATCTTTAACTCACTAAGCAAATCTTAGTGAGTGTCCAAAGTGATTGAATTAAAAATGTAGAGCTTTTTTTTTTTTTTTTTTTTTTTTTAAACAACCTTCTTGCATTTATAGTTAATCATCATTTGCATTTTCAATTTCTTCAATTTTTCTTTTTGGCATTCCCAATGAGAAGGAAGTAAAATTCTTCAGGAAAAAAAAAAAAAGAGAGAGAGAGAGAGAGTGTGTGTGTGTGTGTGTGTGTGTGTGTGTGTGTGTGTGCGTGTACATTTGCATTTAGTAGATTGGTAATAATGCTCTTGTTCAAAGGGTAAGTGAATGAATGAATGAAATGAATGAATGAATAAATGAACGAAAAAGAAAAGCAGTGTGGCAAAGAGGTAGCAAGCTGTTTTTGTGGTTGTTTTCCTTTGTTCTCCAAGAGGACCATGACATCAGGAGAGTGATGCCATGACATGCAAGTGAATTGGATTTAAGTGAGAGAGGGCTGTGCAAAGTCACCTGCCTGACTTTCTCCTCCAGAGCCAACTGGTTCCATTGGCAAGATCAGGACCTTGTAATTGTGACCTTGTCAATTCACTTTTCTGTTCTGAGGCTCAGTTTTTTCATCCATAAAAAGGAAGAGACCGAACTAGATGAAGCCCAAGTCCCTTCCAGCCCTAAATCTATGAAGATGTATAGTTTTATAACTCTCATCTTGCCAAGTAACTCCCCAAAAAGAATTCATGAATTCACAGCTCCATCCATTTGTTCATGGTGCTGACAATATTGAGAAATAACACTTGGGTGTGTGTTGGACAGAGATTTGGATTCAGACCTTGCCTCAGACATGGAAAGTCCAAGAGGCAGTCTCTCTGCTTCTATTTTCTCTGATGCAAAACAAGAGGTTAGACTTGGTGGTCCTTAAAATTCCTTCTAGCACTAAATCTATGTCCCCATAATAATTTTAAACTATCTTTGCCAATGTGATAAGTATGTGGGATTATAATAATTTACATTTTTTTCTTATTATTAGAGCATTTAAACAACAATTCAGGGAATTACCCATCATTTGTTTCCTTTGATAATTGATTGTCTCCTGATGAGGACATTTCATACAAATTTATGAAGAAAAGATAGGGATTTAGAAGTTTTTATTAGGAATATTTATGGCAAACCTCTCCCCAACTGATTTTTTCTTTTTAATTTTATAACTACATACTAGTTATTTTAAATACAGTGTTGTTTAAATTTACAAAATCAAATTCATTCATTTTATCTCTTATAATTTTAAAGTAATTTGTTGAGGGTTCTTGTCTATAAGTCAGGGGTATGTGATTATAGGAGAGACAAGGAGAGGGAGTGGGCAATAGGATAGTGTATAGAAAAATCTATGGAGTCATAAAAATCTGGCTTACCTACTACTTCTGACTTGTTTATTTGCTAAATGACCCTGGGAAAGTTACTTGATGATAGGGCAACTAAGTCTGTGATAAGGTGCTGATATACATTGGTAGAGAGTTTTTGAATAACAAATGCTAATTGGTTTTACCAATGAAATCAGGGTCCCATCTCCAAAAAATGGCAGAGAAAGAAAGTGCCATGCATCTGGAGCCAAGAAAATCTGAATTCAAATTAAATTCCTCAAACTTCACTAGTTGTGTGACTCTGGGTTTCTCTGAGGCTTGGGCACTCTTATGTTGATGGATTGCAATCTGCTCTTATTTCAGATCTTTGAATCTGACAAGTTGCTATCTTATATGATTAGAATGAGGAAGTACGAAAAATGTTCGAATCAAGTCTGTTTTGTGCAAGAGAAATCTTGACCATCTCGCTCTCTCTGTGTCTCTCTGTATCACTCTCTGTCTCTGTCTCTGTCTCTGTTTCTAGCAATTGAGGTTAAGTGACTTGCCCAGAGTCACACAGATATGAAGAGTTGAGTGTCTGAGGCACAATTTGAATTCAGGACCTCTAGACTCCAGGGCTGACACTGAGTCATCTAGCTGTCCCAAATCTTGACCATTTGATGGATGATGGGGATGGTGCAGTATACCATAAATGCTCTAATTATAATTAGTTCCAGGAAGGCATATATTTCTTTCTTTCCTTTTTATTCTTTTCATTCACCTTGCCTTCAAAGCTCTTTCTCTGAGATATTATCTACCCAAGAAATGAATAAATGAAAGCTGGAACATCCTGGGAGAACAATCCCCTGAGGAAATAGGCCACCCAAAATGCTCCTTCAAGGTGAGCCCACATATCTGGTTAAAGCTCATAGCTGGTAGGAGAGGCCAGATCTTCTCATTTTCTCAATAGAAGACAAATAATAATAACTAGCATTTAGACAGATTCTTCAAATATAGAGCTTTAAGGCTTTCAAAGTACTTTGATCTCACTTGATCTTTACAACAATCCTGTAAGACAGGTGCTATTATTATTCCCATTTTACAGATGAAGAAACTGAAGATGAAAGTCTTGCTTAGGCTTATATAGCTAGTAAGCATCGGAAGCAGGATTTGAACTCAGATCTTAAATCTTCACTCTATCCCTTGTACTACTTAATGATTTCCTTTCTGCCCCAAAGAAAGGAAAGGTGCTTTCTGGTTTCTGCCTCTAAAGAGCCAAGTGATTCTTCAGTGCAGCAAACTGCATTGGTTGAGGGAGTATTCTAATATTATTGAAACCACACAGGTCTTATCTTTAGAAATGTCTCTTGTTGAAATTCATAACATGCATTTATGCAATCAAAGGGAACTTTTAATGAAAAAAAGCAATGAAGAAATATTGAATGCATTAATACTAAACTCGGTAAAACTAAGACTTTGAGGGGAAGAGAGAGAATTTTTAGTTTAATTCAATGCAATTTACACGAACAACCAGTTTATTATGAACAAAATGTTATGGCAGGTGTTGGGGAAGATAATGAGAAAAATTAATGTAATTTTGCTGTCTTGAAATTTTTAATGTAATAGTGGTCATAATTGCCATAATTCCTCTTCCATTTCCCTAATTATTACTGTTTCAATTCTAAATCATATATAGCGGTCATATGCCATAAAAAACATGATTTACAAATAATTATACCATGCAATAAAACACAGTAAAAGCACAATATAGGTACAAATTAAGTAACTAAGAAAAGATGGTACTTTGAAGGGAGGGAAATGGAAATGAAGGAAGTCTTTGAGTTTTGACAGTTAGAGGTAGAGAACATTCCAGATAGGGAATTGGGGATTAGAAATTAGTTATTAATACAGTTTTTTATAACGTTTATAGTGACTATGGGTTGCTCTTAGAAACAAAGAACAGCCTTCCTTTTTGTTTCTTGGACATTCTAAAAGAGCAAATAAAGAGCATTCTTTCTTACCTTGGTCTTGGAAGAGACGGATTAAGTTCCCAGGGACCCCAAACTCCTTTACATAGCAAAGCTTTTGGTATTGCCCTGTGGCTGCAGCCTTCTGTCTCTCCTGGAAGATCTTCCTCAGGATAAAGGGCACAGGTTGGACTACCCGGGGTGAGGGTACTTTCTCCAGGCCCATAAACTGGAGCAAGGCAGCTTCCTCAACCTGTGATGCTGTTTTTAAGGCCAGGGTCAGCTGAAGACCTAAGATGAAGCAAAAGAAAGGAGACATGATCTTAGCCAGGGATGAGTCAGAAGATAGAGGAGGGGAAAGAGCTCCTGTGGTGGAACTGCAGGAGCTGTTATATCTGCTAGGAACTGGTCATCCTGGTCATTATCTGATTAAGGATAGGGCACCTCAAATGTCTCCCCTCCCAGCTACTTAGGAAGGCTTAGTCCAATTGCCTTCTACCTCTCATACCACCCAAAATATGAAAACTTAAGGTGTATGATGATCATTAAAACAAACAAACAAAAAAGAATAAGGACTTTTCTGATGATATCTAGAAAAACCAGTCCAGTTTTACAGAGTAAAACCACAGAGGCCTAGGAGCAGGAAATCCAGGCCTGAGATATTTACCAGTAGTGACCAAGGGCCAAGTCACTTAATCCATCACTGACTCTGACTACTCTCTAGCATCAATCTATTAAATAATAGTTGGGTTGGATTTGAATTGGAGGAGGGAGTTCCTATCTATTAACATATAGTCAGGTGATACTATAAGTACTCTTCCCTCTCCCCAGTCACTCAAGCCACAGTTTGACTTCTACATGCATTTATAGTAGCATAAGTTATATGCATCTCTTCTACTTGAGTGGACTGAAAACTCTGCAAAGATAGACTTTATCTTTGTGTTCCTAGGGTTTATCATAATACCTAGCCCATGTAGACAGTTATTAAATTTTTATGGAGTTGAAATAGGAAAATTTCAGTTCTTTCTAAAGTGAGCCAAATGTCTTCAGTTACCTATTGTTCATTCTTATCGGAGTCTTAATGAGGGCAATCAGTTCTTAAACCTCTCCCACCTGAGTAAGCTGGTAGTGATAGTGTAGAGTCTGCTTGGGAGTGGCGGGAAGAAATTGAGATCCTAAGGCAGAAGGAACCAGAGAGCTGGAAGTGATAGACTGAATTTGTTGACCTACGAACAAATCTCCAACCATTTCTCCCTAGTTTTGGTTTAGATTTTGACTCATATACAGTCTTCTCTCATATTGCTAATATGTCATGGATCTTTTTGGCAGTCCGGTGAAGTCTCTGTCTCTGTCTCTGTCTGTCTGTCTGTCTATCTGTCTATCTGTCTCTGTCTCTGTGTCTATCTGTCTGTCTATCTGTCTCCCCCTTTTTTTAAGTGCATAAAATAAAATGCACAGGAAACCAATTATATTGAAATATAGTTGTCAGGTTCATGGACCCTAGATTAAGAACCTCTGTTATAGTTATAAACTGGAAATTCACCAGATATGATCTGAATTTTCAGATCTTCATCTATAATGCCTTTATGACTCACAGAGACTGGCTAAAAAAAAAAAAAAAGGGTCAAAATGGCATAGGATAATCAATTTACCAGGTGAGAAAAAGGTGGAAGGAAAAGATGCTACTGGGAACAGAGTTCTGAGTTCTCCTAGGGAATAAAATGATGACCATATATCACTAAAGAAGAAATAAAAATACAAAGATGATTTCTCTAGACCTTTTTTAAGAGCAAGGGAAAGGTATATAGGGTAGCACAAATAAGTTTAATGAATACTAGAGCATAAATATATAAGAAAAGTGATACTTCTATATCTTCAAAAATATCTTGAAAATGTATGGAAGAGAATGAATAATCAGATTAAAATGCTAAAACAACTAGGGAAAAATTTGTTTGATGTTTAATTGTTGGATTAAAAGGTTTAATTGTGCTTACATTAGTTTATTGCAGGAATTCCCTTTTTTTTTTTTTTTTTTTTTGCTGAGGCAATTGGGGTGAAGTGACTTGCCCAGGGTCACATAGATAGGTGTTAAGTGTCTGAGTTCATATTTGAACTCAGGTCCTTCTGGCTTCAAGGCTGGTGCTCTATCCACTGCGCCACCTAGCTGCCCCCTGTAATTCACTTTTTAACAAGGACTTCGTAGACATTGTCTCTTTTGATAATCTGAACACCAACAATGTTGATATAATGTGAGATAAGGAAGGCTTACCGTAGTTTTATTTGATTCTCATTAATAACTGTGGTACCAAGATGTTTTAGGCAGCTAGGTGGTATGGGGATACATCACTGGGCCTGAAGTCAGGAACAGCTGAGTTCAAACACAGCTTCAGCTACTAGCAGACCCCAGGTAAATCCCTTAATCCCCTATTTGTTCCAATTCCTTATCTCTAAAATGTAAATATATAAAATGTAAACTATATTGGAGAAGGAAATGGCAAGCCGCTCCAGTATCTTTGCCAAGAAAACCATATACATAGAGCTGGATACTGCTAAAGAACAATAACAATCAGTATTATTAATTTTAATTTAAAGCTGAGGTCAGAGAGTTTAAGTTACTTGTCCAAAACCCTATAATTAGTCAGGAACAGAGCCCCAATTTAGCTCTAGATCTCCACTACTGTCATTGAATACTTTCCATACTTTATCATTGTAAGATTTCAAAATAGGTATGTAACGTATAAACTATATCAAATTGCTTGCCTTGTCAATGAAGGGAGGGAGAGAATTTGGAACTCAAAAATTAAAAAAAAAATAAAAGAATGTTTAAAATTATTTTTACGTGTAATTGGGGAAAAATAAAATATTAAATAATATCCAAAGAAAATAGACATATGTTTAATCATGGTGCACACCCACAATCCCTTTTATTGGGAAGACTGGGGCTGATTGATGCCTTGAGCTTTGAGAAAGAATCAGAAGAGAATTTATTACATTGTTATAGTAATTTAATAAGTTAATGAATAGAGAGGCAAAATGACATAACAGGCTAGCTTTAGAGGAAGGAAAAGTTAGCTTCAAGCTCTGCCTGTGATACAAACTGTCTCTGTGACCTTAGGGATTTCATTTAATATTTCTGCAGCAGGCAATAATTTTACATTATGATTTATGGGAAAAATATTGATTGGCATTGGTGGAGGGAATCTTCTCATCAGGAGTTCCCTAAACCAGTAAAATCATAGATCCAGATGCAAACTTTGTTGTTGAATCACATTTGACTCTATGGCACCATTTGGGGTTTTCTTGGTAGAGACATTGGAGTGATTTCCCATTTCCTCTTCCAGCTATTTAAAAAGATGTGGAAACTGAGGCAAACAGGGTGAAATGATTTGCCCATCATACAGCTAGGAAGTATTTGAAGTCTGATTTGAACTCAGGAAGATAGGATTTCCAAACTTCAGGGCCAGAACTTTAGCCACTGTGCTACCTAATTGCCAAATAATAAGTAGGGAAAAAATGTGACATTTCTTTTGTCTTCTACCTTAGTTTTTTATAGCTAAGTCCAGAGTTTCAATTCTACTTTAACATAGTCCATTTGGACTTTTTTGTTGTTGTACTTTGCCTTAATCGGTGGTATTTAGTTATCTATATTTGATAAAGTAATTAATGATTGTTACATGTGAAAAAATATGCATGAATATTAGCAAAATATTTCCCATGTATTGCTTAGTTTTTTAGTATCGAGGAGGGCACTTAGCATAGCCACCAATCCTGAAGCTTCTGGTTTTTTTTTCTTTGCCTGGGCAAAGTTACAGAAATATGCTGATTTGGCTACTAAATTGCAAAATTTAGAGCTGATGGAGTCCCAGTTTAGCATCTAGTTCAGGAGTTCTTGATCTTTTTTGGTGTCATAGACACCATAAAGTTTTTATCACTAAAGTTCTTGGCCCTGTTAAATGATTCAACATCAGAAATTGATATAATTTTATCAGTGGAAATGACCTTGAAGAGATGTTCTTTTCCAAAGGGAAAAGAACCTTGAAATTTGCATCTGAAACCTTTCTTAGGTGCTGTATCCTCCATTAGAATCCAACTTCTTGAGAGAAGGGATTGTTTTCCTTTTCTATTTGTATTCTCAGTGATTACTGCAGTGCTTTACACATAGTAATAAATGAGTTATTAATTTACAGATCATTCAGAGTCCCTTTTTTCAGAATGCTTTAAAAAAATTGAATGAAATGGTAAACTTCAATTAGAGCTTAATGAAAAGATGTATTTATTTTTTTTTTTTTCCTAATCAAGCTCATAGAATCCCCTCTCCTCCTCCCAAATAAATCTATGCACATGGGGTAATTGCACACAGGGTCAGTAGACCTCAAGTGAAGAACTACTGATCTAGTCTAACTTTCTCCTTTGAGTGATAAGAAAAGTAAAAAGTAACTTGCCTATGGTTAGATACAATTCATAATACTAAGTAAGAGCCAACATTAAAGAACAGGTTCTCTCTCTTCCAAATCCAGTACTTCTCCCCACTAACCTCAAGACTTCTCTATCCTACTCTTCCTCACCCCCTATGTTTTCATATATGTTTTATTTTTCCCTAATTACATGTCAAAACCTTTTTTAGCATTTAAAAAAATGTTGAATTCCAAATTCTATTCTTCCTTCTCTCTTTCCCCTCTTCCTTCCTTGAGGCTGCAAATAAATCAACATAGTTTAAACATGCAATATGATTCTACTCTTAAAAGAGTCTTTTTTTTTTTTTCTTGCTCTACAATTTGTTCTTTTTATCCCCTAATGATTTAGCTATTGTGCTTCCTGAGGACAGCTTATCCTAAAACTTTTCTAGCTAACTCCAGCCTCAAATCTCATCTTCATTTCAGTCTGCCCATCTTATTTCCCTCTAAGACAAAAGCCCTACCCTGTAAGGGCCTCAAAGTGACTCTGAATCAACAATATAATTGAAAACAGGATGCTGTTTTGGAATTTTGTTTGTTTTAAATGGTGCAGGGGAATGGGGGAAAGAAGAAGATAAGCAAGGATAGGACCATAAGAAGTCCACAAGTCAACAAGCCATCAATATGAAGGCCAAACATCCCAACAATGCCAACAAACATTAAGTGACCAATATGTTCTAGACACTGTGCTAAGTACTGGGAATACATTTTTAAATGGAATTTCTTTTTGTAACACTAACTCTTGGATTTTGTTAGTGATATATAAGAATGCTGATGACTTAAGTAGGTTAATTTTGTATCCTGCAACTTAGCTAAAGCTGTGGATTATTTCTAATAGCTTTTTAGTAGAATCTCTAGAGTTCTCTAAGTATGCCATCATATCATCTGCAAAGAGTGATAATTTGATTTCCTTGTTACCTACTCTAATTCCTTTAATCTCTTTCTTAGCTCTTATTGCCAAAGCTAGCCTTTCTAATACAATATTGAATAGTAATGGTGATAGTGGTCAACCTTGTTTCACTTCTGATCTTATTGGGAATGGTGGGAAATAAATTTTTAAAAAAGAATGGAAGCAAGCAAGAAAAAAAGCAAACAAAACCTAATCCTGACTCTTATGGAGCACCCATCCTAATGGAGAAGACAAGATTTGAATAACTATATACAAATAAGATATATACAGGTTAATTTAGGGGTAGTTTCAGAGGGAAACCTGTAAGATGAAGTATCCCAAATGGCTTCTTTTTCATAAAATGAGACTTGAATTTAGTTCTGAATAAAATGAGGAAAGCTAAGAATCAATGAAGAAGAATATTTCAGACATGGAGCAAGTTAGGAAAAATGCTCAAGTTAGGAGATGGAATGTCTTATATGAACAACATTAAGGATGCCAGTGACATTGGATTGAGAGTATGGAGGACAGTGGGAGAATGAATACTAGAAAGAGTCAGCTGAACAGAGGATTTTATTTTTGATTCTGAAGGCAATAGAAGTCGATTGAATAAAAGAGTTACATAGGGTCAGATCTATGCTTTAGGAAGATCAATTTGATAGCTTGAAGACTTGAAATTATAGCAAATGTATCTTTACATTTAAATGTCTATATTAATATTTATTTTTTTTAAGCAAACACCTATGGAATCCCTTCAGCTTTTAAATGAAAAATTTCCTTGTATATTAAAATAAATTTATACAAAAACAAAAGAATGAACTCTGAATTTTTCATTTTTCCTATTCCCTCTCTGTTAAATCATAAATCTAAGTATATGAACATGAAATTTTATCCAAATGGCTAACTGAAAATTAGTTATGTTATTCTTGAACAAGCTATTTTATTTAACCAAAAATTAGATGGAGGATGATGAAATAGTATTGACAGAACTGTAAACCTATCTTTATATTTATTGAGCCTTAGTTGAATTGAGCCTTTGCTAAGTAATCACTCCATGCAAGATGACTATTTCAAGTATTTTTTTTTTAATTGAAATTTAGTCCCTTTTTCAGTCCCTGAAGGTTACATTAGTAACTTAACTGAATTGACTTTTATACTATAAAGGGTTGGAATGAATTCCTTTCCTCCATTCTCCATATCTACCCAAATCTCCAAGAAGCCTTGCCTGAAAATTCTTTTTTTTTTCTCTTTTCTCACTCTGACCCCAAGCTGAAAATAATCCTTTTCAAATTCCTTATAGCACTTCACCTGGATTTTTCTTTTGGACTTGTAACATTCTTTTATAGCTCATTATCAGCTCATTTTAAGGCTAGGATTTAATTGCTTCGACCAGCCTGGCCACTACCAGGTAACAATTACAATGGCCACTAAGATCCATATGGTTCATCCTCTTCAGTTTTAGGGAGTTTACTTTACATGAAAAATTAGTATCTTATCCCTTTTTAGGAAAATCCAACATTTAGGTAGAGATTGAGTCCTTTGTCTAAATTTATATTTAGTTCTAGTTAACTCCTGGACTCTATGGTTGAGAGAAAATCTAGTTGAAAGAAAACATTTGGGCACTAAAACAACAGATTATTTTATGGTGTCTGAAGAAAGAAAGGAGCTTGGAAGGGAAATTGGGAAAAGGATCATTTTTTTTTTTTTTTTTTTTTAAATGGGGACTTTGTCAGGCTGATGAGATGCTTTTAAGTTCAAGGATACTTGTAATATTTTCTTTCCCTATCACAAATCAATCCTACTTTTGTTCCTTAGGGGTGTGCTGGAATTCTTTCTCTCCTACTTCTACTTGGAAATTTCTGATTGAAGCTACCTAGAAGCTTTAATATAGGATTTAGAGGGTGTATGATGAAATTCCTTAGCCATCTGGAACAAGATTTCTCTATGGAATCACTTCCTTTCATCACATGGTTATCAAAGACTTTAGTCTAAGGACTATGAGTAAGAATGATTGATTGATTGGACATTTTATCTTTTACTTTTTGTGGTATAAGAATGAGTAAGCCAATTTCCCAACTCTTATTTATATACATTACATTTTCCGTTGTGTTATGATTATTTGTATACATATTTTATTGTTTCTTCCCTTCTCCTCTCTTCCATTTGATACCAATGTCCTTGATGTGATGGCCAAATATCCCAAATCATATACTGAGACAGAGGATACATTTTTTTTTTTTTTTTTTTTACTGGTAAATACTTCAATATCAGGTAAAGTGTCCTGAGGCTTTAAAGAGAGATATCATACCCTCTCCTAAACTGTAAGTCATGATTATGATCATCTCATGAGCCTATAGATAATTTATGATGACATTTGCATATAACATAATATTTTAAAAATTTTATTTAAATTAGATTTTTATTAATATCTTCTATTTCTTACATAATCATAGTTTTCCTAAGTATCCCCAAGAACTATATCACATAATTAATAAAATTTTTAGAGAGGAAAAAGCCCCAACACAACTGATCAATACATTGAAGAAGTCTGAAAACATGTACAATGTGTAACACTTAGATTTTCCACTTCCAGGAAGGGGTGGGTTGGATGGTTCTCACATATCTCCTTTTCTGAGTCCTGCTTGATTTGTTAAAATTTGTTACTTTTATTTTTGAGTTTTTTGTGTGCAATTCATTTCATTTACATGCAGTAGTAACTGTGTATATTGTTTTCTTGGTTCTGCTTACTTCATTTTGCAAAAATTCATATAGATAGTTTCATGCTTCTCTACATTTATCACATAATTTTTTTTTTTGTAGCACAGTAGTATCCCATTATATTCAAATATTACAAATTTTTAGCCATTTTCTAATTTATGGATATCAACTTTATTTCTAATTGTTTGCTATTACAAAAAAGTACTGCTATAAATATTTGGAGTATTTGAAGAGTTTCTTCTTATTGATTGCTTACTTGGGGCACAATACCAGAAATGGAGTCTGGTTTAAAGTATATAGATATTTTAGTTACTTTATTTGTGTAACTCCAAATCACTTTCTAAAATGGTTATGCTTTTTTACATTAATTTACCTATTCTGCCACATTGTTGTTGTTCAGTTATTTATTTTGCCTAACTCCAAATTGCTTTCCAAAATGGTTGTTCTATTTCACAGTTTGACCAACAATGAGTTAGTTTATTTATCTTTCCATGTTATTGTTCAGTGATTTTGGTTGTGATCTCATTTTCTTGGCAAAGATATTGGAATGGTTTGCTCTTTGCCTCAATGGCTAGAGAAGCTCATTTAACGGATGAGGAAATTGAGGCAAACAGGGTTAAGTGACCTGCCCAGGGTCACACAGCTAATACGTATCTGAGGTCAGATTTGAATTCATGAAGATGAGTCTTCCTGACTTCAGACCCCACTCTATTCACTGTGCCACTTAGTTGCTTTCCACAATCCCTCTAAATTTATTATGGCCATTAAAAAAAAAAAATCATTTTTGTCAGTTTGCAGGATATAAGGTAAAAATTTCTGGGTTGTTTTGGTTTGTATTTCTTTTGCTATTGGTGATTTGGAACATTCTTTCTTGTGGTTGTAAATACTTTGCAATTCTTTTAACGACTATTTGACTATCGGGAATGGCTATTAGTTTTACAGATATTTATTAATTATTTATGTCTTGAATGCTAAACCTTTATCAGAGAAATTGAATATAAACTCTCCTTTCCCCTTACCCCAACCACTTTTCTTTTTATCCTAGGTGCATTAATTTTGTCTTCACAGAAGCTTTTCAGTTTCAAGTAATCAAAGTTATCTATTTTACTTTTTGCATTTGCTTCTCTCTCTTGGTTAGGAATATATCTCCTATCCACATCTGCAAGAAATATATGATCTATTTCTCTTGCAATTTTAAAATAGTATGATCTTTAATTATTTAAATTACATAAACTTTTAGAATATATTATGGAAGATAGCATAAGATATTAGTCTAAGTCTAATAACTATTGGACTGCTTTTCAATTTTTCTAAAAGCTTTTTAAAAAAAAAAATCAAATAAGTTTTTTTCCTGGGTAATTTATGTTGTCTTTTTACCAAATATTGGGTAATTGAGTTCTATTGTTTCTAATTCTTGCTTGTCTAGTCTGTTTCATTGAACTATCTTTCTATTTTTAAACCAATACCAATAGGTTTGGAGTTTAGAAAAATTATTCCTTCTTTGTCTTTACTTCTTTTTTAAAAATCATTTCCCTTAATATTCTACATCTTTTAGTTTTCTAAAATAATATTGTCATTTTAAAAATCACGTTCTATAAAGTATCACGTTGGTAATTTTATTGATATAGCATTAAAAGTATAAATAATTTTGTTAGTATTGTTGTTTCATCATATAAGGATGATCAAGTCAATGAATATTCTTCCAGCTATTTAAATTGTTCTTAGCACTGAGTGGATGCCCATCAATTGGAGAATGGCTGAATAAATTGTGGTATATGAATATTATGGAATATTATTGTTCTGTAAAAAATGACCAGCAGGATGATTTCAGAAAGGCCTGGAGAGATTTACATGAACTGATGCTGAGTGAAATGAGCAGGACCAGGAGATCATTTTATACTTCAACAACAACACTATATGATGATCAATTCTGATGGATGTGGCCATCTTCAACAATGAGATGAACCAAATCAATTTCAATAGAGCAGTAATGAATTGAACCAGCTACACCCAGCAAAAGATCTCTGGAAGATGACTATAAACCACTACATAGAATTCCCAATCCCTCTAATTTTGTCCGTCTGCATTTCTTATTTCCTTCACAGGAATTGTACACTATTTCAAAGCCTGATTTTTTTTGTACAGCAAAATAATTGTATGAACATGTATACATATTTTGTATTTAACTTACACTTTTCATATTTAACTTGTATTGGTCAACCTGCCATCTGGGCGAGAGGGTGTGGGGAAGGAGGGGAAAAGCAGGAACAAAAGTTTTTGCAATTGTCAATGCTGAAAAATTACCCATGCATATATCTTGTAAATAAAAAGCTATATAAAAAAAATAAATTGTTCCTTGTTTCTTTAAAGAGTACTTTTTTTAAAAAAGCTTTTTATTTACAAAACATATGCATGGGTAATTTTTCAACATTGACCCTTGCAAACCTTTTGTTCCAAATTTTCCCCTCCTTCCCCCCATATCCTTCCCTAGCAGGCAGATAGTCCATGTTAAATATGTTAAAATTATGTTAAATCCAGTATATGTATACATATTTACATAGTTATCTTGCTGCACAAGAAAAATTGAATCAAGAAAGAAGAAAAAAACTGAGAAAGAAAACAAAATGCAAGCAAACAACAACAAAGAGAGTGAGAATGCTATGCTGTGGTCCATACTCAGTTCCCACAGTTCTCTTTTTGGGTATGGATGGCTCTCTTCATCACTGATTTGACACTGGTTTGAATCATCTCATTGTCAAAGAGAGCCACCTCCATCAGAATTGATTGTTGTATAGTCTTCTTATTGCCGTGTATAATGATCTCCTGGTTTTGCTTATTTCACTTAGCATCAGTTCATGAAAGTTTCTCCAGGCCTCTCTGAAATTGTCCTAGTGGTTATTTCTTACAGAACAATAATATTCCATAACATTCCTATACCACAACTTATTCAGCCTTTTTCCAATTGATGGGTATCCATTTAATTTTCAGTTTCACTACAAAGAGGGCTGCAACAAACATTTTTGCACATGTGGATCTCTTTCCCTTTTTTAAGATCTCTTTGGGATATAAGCCCAATAGAAACACGCTGGATCAAAGGCTATGCACAGTTTGATAACTTTTTGTGCATAGTTCCAAATTGCTCTCCAAAATGGTTGGATCCGTTCACAGTTCCTCCAACAATGTATCAGTGTCCCAGTTTTCCCACATCCCCTCCAACATTCGTCATTATCATTTCCTGTCATCTTAGCCTATCTGAGAGGTGTGTAGTAGTATCTCAGAGTTGTTTTAATTTGCCTTTCTCTGATCAATAATTTTTTAGAGCACCTTTTCATATGACTATAAAGAGTTTCAATTTCTTCATCTGAAAATTGTCTGTTCATTTCCTTTGACCATCTGTCAATTAGAAAATGACTTGAACTATTATAAATTTGAGTCAATTCTCTACATATTTTAGAAATGAGGCCTTTATCAGAAACTTTAACTGTAAAAAGTTTTCCCAGTTTATTGCTTCTCTTCTAATCTTGTCTACATTAGTTTTGCTTGTAGAAAAACTTTTCAACTTGCTATAATCAAAATTCTCTATTTTGTGATCAATAATGATGGTGGGTTCTTTGGTCACAAATTCCTTCCTCCTCCACAGATCCAAGAGGTAAACTATCCTATGTTCTTCTAATTTGTTTATAATATCATTCATTTTTTAAAAATTCATGTCCAAACAGTTATTTTGCTGTACAAAAAAAAAAAATAAGACTTTGAAATAGTGTACAATTAGTGAAGGAAATAAAAAATGCAGGTGGACAAAAATAGAGGGATTGGGAATTTTATGTAGTGGTTCATAGTCATCTCCCAGAGTTCTTTCTCTGGGTGTAGCTGGTTCAGTTCATTACTGCTCTATTGGAACTGATTTGGTTCATCTCATTGTTGAAGATGGCCATGTCATCAAAATTGATCATGATATAGTATTGTTGTTGAAGTATATAATGATTTCTTGGTCCTGCTCATTTCACTCAGTTCATGCAAGTCTCTCCAGGCCTTTCTGAAATCATCCTGCTGGTCATTTCTTACAGAACAATAATATTCCATAGTATTCATATACCACAATTTATTCAGCCATTCTCCAATTGATGGGCATCCATGTAGTTTCCAGTTTCTGGCCACCACAAAGAGGGCTGCTGCAACTACAGGTCCCTTTCCCTTCTTTAATATTTCTTTGGGATATAAGCCCAGTAGTAACACTGCTGGATCAAAGAGTATGCACTGTTTGATAACTTTTTGAGCATAGTTCCAAATCATTCTCCAGAATGACTGGATGTATTCATAATTCCACCAACAATGTATCAGTGTCCCTGTTTTCCCACATCCACTCCAATATTGTGCATTATCTTTCCCTGTCATTCTAGCCAATTTGACAGATGTGTAGTGGTATCTCAGAGTTGTCTTAATTTGCATTTCTCTGATTAATAATGACTTGGAGCATCTTTTCATATGGCTAGAAATAGTTTCAATTTCTTCATCTGAGAATTGTCTGTTCATGTTCTTTGACCATATTCTTTATGTCTGAATCACGAACCCATTTCAACCTTATCTTGGGATACAGTGTTAAGTGTGAGTTAATGACTACTTTCTGCCAAAGTAGTTTCCAATTTTCCCAGCAGTTTTTGTCAAATAGTGAATTCTTATCCCAAAATCTGGGGTCTTTGGGTTTGTCAAATACTAGATTGCTATAGTCATTGACTATTTTGTCCTATGAACCTAACCTATTTAACTGATCAATTGATCTATTTCTTAGCCAATATCAAATGGTTTTGATGACCACTGCTTTATAATATAGTTTTAGATCTGGTATAGCTAGGCCATCTTCATTCGCTTTTCTTTTCATTAATTCCTTTGAAATTTAAAGAGTACTTTTTAATTGAATCTATATGTCTTTTTTGTCTTAGATAGATCAAGTCCCAGCTGTTTTACAATGGTTTGGATTGGGATTTCCCTGTTATTGCTTCTGTTTATTGAAATGCTGTTGATTTTTCAGGATTTATTTTGTAGCCTGAAACTTTGCTGAAGCTATTGTCTTTCTTAGTATCTTTACTGATTCCTTAGGATTTCCCAAGTAAACCAGTTTTTCATCAGCAAATAAGTTAGTTTTATTTCTCCTTTGTCTATCTTTATGCCTTTAATTTGTTTATCTTATCTTATTGCTATTGGTAATATTTCTAGAACTATGTCAAATGATAGTGGGGAGAGTAAGCATCCTTGCTTACTTCTATATTTGTTAAATTTTTTTCTAGAGTATCCTTGTTACATGTGATCCTTGCTTTTGGTTTTAGGATAGAGGCTTTTTATGATAGTAAGAAAAATAGGTCCCTCTTTGCCTGTACTCTAGAGTTTTTAACATAAAGGAGTATTGTACTTTGTCAAAGACTTTTTCTGCTTCTATTAAGATGATCAGATGGTTTTTAGATATTTTGGTTTTCAATATAATTAATTATGTTGGTTATTTTTTTAATGTTGATTTATCTTTACATCCCTTGTATAAATCCCATTTTGTCTTATTGAATGATTTCTTGAATAAATCTATTTGATAGGATTTTTTTATTGAAAATATTTGAATCAATGTTTACTCATGATATTGACTGACCTATAGTTTTCTTTTTTTACATTTTATCTTTCCCGGTTTAGACATTAGAAGTATATTGATCTCATAAAACAATTCTGGTAGGAGAAATAGAACATTTTAAATTGAGACAACCAGAAAATTTGGGATCCCAATATGCTTGCCTTTGTAATACATATTAAGGTAAAATCCTGAGGGCAAAGGCACTGTTATATTTCCCTGTTTACCAGAAGTGGGTTACAAATCCTTCTCTCCATCCCACTATTTTCTTTATTGTTGATGTAACTACCAACCACACAAATGCTTGAAATGGAAGCCAATACCAGTAATCAGGAAGGATAGCTTAGATTGTAAGGCATATCAGTATTTGAGATGGAATCTAAAAACAAAAATCCTGCAGAGCTGAAGGGAAGGGCAGCCTGGAATTCAGGAATCACTCAGTGGCTTGATTCTAGGTGAGGTTAAGTTGTAGTTTGCTGTACTCACAGTATCAGACATTAAACTTGTCTACAGGAGCCTTACTTTCCAATTTTTTTTTTTTTTTTTGAATTAACTGTCCTGATTTCTATTGAAACACTGGAATCTATGTAGTAGTATACTCCATTTCACCCCAACCCCCCATTTGTATTGGGTTTCTTTTAAATGCTTTGGGGAAATATGTAAGACAGAAGATTTGAGCAAATTGACTAATCCTATCTTATCTGTGACCTATTGTTCTCCTTTTGCCATGAGGTAAGGTAGGAACATCAAATTTTCCCCATGCCTCCAAGAGAAAGATAATTTATCTTATCTCACCTTAGAAGCATATGATGTAACTCTTTACAAATCTTTGGAATCCGTCTTCCAGATCTAAGATCCTATGAATGTATCTGTGTAGGAACAAAGAAGACCAACAATTCCATCCTTGAAGAGACATAAGTAATTTGTGTTAGTGATGGAAGAAAATGAGACCCAAGACCTGAATTTTGGTTTAGTCAAGAAGCATTTATTAACAACTTACTAAAGTGACAGGAATTGTATTAAATGCTAGTGAAACAAATAAATGCAAAAAGACTCTCTTTGTCCTCAAGGAATTTACATTCTAACAGAAAAATAACATCTAGAAGAAGAAAAGAAGAGGAGAAAAGTTAGGAAGGTGGAAAAAGAAGTGTGGATAATCAGTTTTAGTAGAAAGAGCACATTTTTATCAGAAGAATTGGATTCAAGTATGATTTGCTGTGTGGCTGTGGACAAGTCAGTCACTTTACTCTCTGAATATCAATTTCTCTAGCTGTAGAATGGGGGATCAATCAGTTCATATTTATTAAATATCAATTGTGTCAAATGCTGTGCTTGTTTAGGATTTACAAATACAAAAGTTATCCTAACTATCCTGTTCCTGTCTTCTAGGAATTTACATTTCTCTAGGGGAATAGACCAATTTCATAGAAAAGTATACAGTTGGAAGTCAAATATGGGGAAGTTGATCAGAACAAACCTAATCAATTGATTTCCACCCCTAGCCTAGTTGTTGTAATCACTGAAAGAAAGGGGATTATAATAGAGAAAAGAAGGCATTAAGGTTTGTAAAGAAGGGTTTGGCAGCAAAGTGGTACAGTCAATAGAATGTTGGACCTGGACTCATTTTCATGAGTACAAAGCTGATCTCAGATACCAGCTGTGTGATCTTGGACAAGTCGTTTAATTCTGTTTGCCTTAGTTCTTTGTCTGTTAAAATGAACTTGAGAAGGAAATTTCAAACCATTTCAGTATCTTTGCCAAGAAAAACCCAAATGGAGTCATGAAATAAGACACATTAAACAAAAAGAAGGCTTCACACTGTTAACTCCTATTTACAAGATATCAAGAGGTACTCAATAAAATTGATGGAATTAGAGTACAGATAGCTATTGGCTGGCCAAGGATTTGCTAAGCCACCTCCGTGGCTTTTCAAGACCAAAGTACTTTCCAGAAAACAAGAAAGGGGAATGTTCCATTATAGAAAGAAATATAAAGAAATAAAGACATTTATACGTTGTTGTGGTTTCCCTTTGTTTTTTAAAGAGGATCGATGATATCATAAGATGCTTGAGTTGGATTTTGAATCACAGCTTCACAAAGTTTTCAGTCTGACTCTCTCTTTCAGAATCATAGAACTCCAGTGGTAAGGGAAAAGTTGACTGGTGATGGTCCAGGATGCAGTAGATGACCTTGAGTTTTTGATGTCCAAGAACTTCACAGTGCCTACTTCAGTCACCTTCGTGGCCATTGGAACACACTGTTCTCATTTGCCCAAGTCTTCACACACTTGGGGAATATACTGCCTAATTTAGGGCTTCTTAAACTTTTACCACTCATGGCCCTGAGAAATTTTAATGTGACCCGGGGCATATACAAATCAAACCTTTACTGATAATAAATCATAGTTTTGTGATCTCCACATTCAATTACAAGAATCCATATGGAGTTGTGAACCACACTTTAAGAATCTGGGCCCCAACTCACTAACAGCTTTGAGGCTTGTTGGTTACCCTCAACCTGTTTTAGCTCAACTGATGAGATGTTTTTTCCTGGGTGTGGCCACTATGCGTATGACAGCTTCTTGGAGCTATAGGTGAGAGCTTAGTGCCAGTTGGGACATCAAAGATGGATTAGTAGTGGGGCAACTAGGTGGCGCAGTGGATAGAGCACCAGCCTTGAATTCAGGAGGACCTGAGTTCAAATCTGGTCTCAGACATTTAACACTTCCTAGCTGTGTGATCCTGGGCAAGTCACTTAACCCCAGCCTCAGGGAAGAAAAAAAAAAAAAAAAAAAAGAAGATGGATTATGAAAAGGGCTCAGCCCCCACACCAGAGATGCAAGTCCAACTTAAACATCTCATATACCCCAGTATTATATAATTCAGTAAGGGCATCCTTCCTTTATTTTTCTATAGGAGGATATACCATATTCTTAATTTCAAAAGTCTTACATGGAGACTCAATTCTAACAAATCATATCAAATGTTTTAAAGATTTTATCTCCATTTTTCTTTTTAGCTTAAGCCATAATCACAATATATACAATTATTACTACCTAAGAACATACCCAGGTAATAGTTATAGTAGAATAATTCATCTTCCCTATTAAAAAACTAACATAACCTGGCTCCTCCATACTCCTGCTTTCCAATCATAATCTAGGAAAGGAAAAAAATATTATAACATGAAAAAGAATCTAGTGAATCCCTTCATTGTGAGAGAATTTGCAATCTGAGTTCTGGGATGAGCCTCATTTTAATCTTCCCTGAAGTATATTAGGTATTCCCTCTCCTTAATGGGTTCCCAGAAAAATTATCCCAGGTTCAAAGTACTTGGTGAGTTAGAATCCACTCAAAATCATTGATCATAAAACATGAATAATATGTTTATTTTTTTTATCAGCCAAACAATAGCATTATATCTCTATACAAAAGGAATTTAGTCAAATACCATAAAATATGAAATGTCAAAAAAGATCCCCCCTCCCACCATACAGATACAGATAATAATATATCACAAAAAAGCCATTTAATAAGTAAAGGCACAGATCATATGAAAAGAACATGTATGAGTGGGGAGAACACATGGGGAGCACAGTCAGAGGGAACATATTTGTCCCAGAAACATGCATGAAAGTACATATTTCAAAAGCCTTTTTGTGACCAAGATATATTCATGGAGGCACACATGTCAGCAACACATGTGATTACAGAGAAGTCTTTTCATGCTATAAATAATTTCTTTGGAGATTATACACCAAAGTAGGGTCACTGACTCAAAGAATATGAATAGACATGTAACTACCTTATTAGAATTCCAAATTGTTTTTAAAAATAGTTTTTAATGGATCCTTTACTGATGAAATTGTATATTCTTTTTCCTATAGCTTTGCATACATTGAATCTTTCTTCCTTTTATCATCATTTCAATTTAATGAATTTGAGATAATACTTGTGAATTGCTTTGATACATATCTTATCAGATGACTGCAGATAGTATTTTTAAATTTGTGAACTGTTCATTCATATTCTTTAACTGTTTTTCTTTTGGAAGGAAGGAAGGAAATAAGTATTTATTTCATCTAATATGCACCTAATATATGCCAGGCACTATGCTAAGCACTATTTACAAATATTATCTCATTTGATTATTATAACAACTCTGGGAGCTTGATGTTATTATTATCTCCATTTTAGTTGCAAACAGAGCCTAAATGCTGCATATATTTTGACATGTAGCATTACTAGTCTGATTTTTTCTTCTTAATTTTAGCTGCACTGATTTAATTGGAAATTTTTTAAATTATCAAATTGAACTCACCTTTAAAATATTTATAATATTGTCCTTTTAAATATTCTGTATACTACATCAAATTACAAATTCTCCCCCAAACCACATATGTGAAAGTTATCATCTTCCATTCTCTAACTTTAAAAAAAAAAATAATGTGACATTTTATATGGAGGTGATTTATCTATTTGCAATTTATTGTAAGGTGCTGATTTAAACCTGTTTTCTGTGAAATTGTGATCCTTCCCTCTTCCAGATGGCAAAGTGGATAAGGTGCTGAGCTTGGAGTCAGGAAGACTCATCTTTATAAGTTCAAATCTGGCCTTAGGTATTGACTAGCTGTGTCACTCTGGGCAAGTCACTTAGCCCTGTTTGCCTCAGTTTCCTCATCTACAAAATTAGCTGGAGAAGGAAATGACAAGCTACTTCACAAGAAAATTCCAAATGGGTCATAAAGACTTGGATACAATTGAATAATTATATTAAAAAAAATGTTGCCTTCTTTTTTAATTCATTGCACTGATCTACTTTACCACAATGTATCCAGTTCCAGAAAATGAACCTTATGTTTTACAATGTAATTTCTGATCTAGCAATCCTAACTGTGTATATGTATGTTTCTGCATGTAGATATAACACCAAGTTTATGTATGTATACACATATAGGTGCATATATTTGTGTATGCATATATATATGTCTATTATATATATATATATATATGTATATATATATATATATATATAAAATTTATATTGAGTTGGGATTGGGATTTATTATTTCATTAGTACAGGGTAATTCTGGTTGAGGAGACTCCCTCTACCAATATAGGTTGGCTTTTTTTTTTTTTTTTTTCAGCTTATTGTCTTAGAGAGCCTTTGAGCATCTAGAAATTCAATGCCCAGGGTTACACAGTCAATATGTAAAAGAAGTGGTAGTTGAAGTATTTTCCTGAATCCAGGTGGGCTTTCTATTCATGATGCATGCTTCATCTCATATGAATGTGTGTGTTTGTATTCAAACATACATGAATGTGTATATACGAAAACACACATGTATGAAAGTTTGTATATGACTAAAATTAGCAAAAGAAGAAATAATCTAAGTAACCTAGAAGTTTACTTAAGGGATATAGCTCACAGAGCCAGCCTCAGAGTTGGGAACAACTGAGTTCAAATCTTGTCTCAACCCAAGCTATGGAAAGTTAGCACACCATAGAATCTTTCTCACCTTCTGAAACACAATAACAGAAGCTTCATTCCCTTCACCCTAAATGGAAATGAACAACCAATCATAGAAGCCAAAGATCTAGAGTCATTTTTGGGGACCACAAGACTAATGAGGATGTCTTAATCTATTAAGGAAAGAATTCATCCTCAAATGGAGAAACAAAAAGCTCTGAGGAAAGAGATGGCATAAGCCATTTGAAGCTTTTTGAATGCTTCTGCAGCCAGTTGAAGAATCTCTTATTCACCACATAGCTAGCTGATCCGAACTAGTTACAGAATGTTTATACACAATGCAGTTTCTTCAAGACACTTAGATTTCACATCATCACAACTCTCCCAGAAATAAGCTCCTCACTTTCTTATTCTGAGGAGATTCCATCTTAGGTGCTTTATACTGATCAGACTCAGTTACTTTAATAATTTTCAAGTTCTTTCCTTTTTTTTTTTTTTTTTTTTTTTGGTTGGAGATATTATAAGGGTAGGCCTGGTGATCTTGAGACCACTGTAGCACTTTCCCCTTAAGAGAAGCTATAGCTTATAGAAGCTATGCAGGGAAACCATTGCTATAAAATTAGGCCTAATGATTTTGAGGTCATCATGACAGGCTCCCCTTTAGGAAGGCTGTAAGCTTATAGAACATACTTATGGAAAAATACTGACAAGAACTTTTTTTTTTTCAAGGTTGGTAAAGCTGTATTCTGCAAATAGTATTTTGTTTGCCATCAGCTTGTTTTTCTCTCTGATAACAAATCCCAAAATAATATTTTGCCATGACCCTTGATGCACAATTTGGTCAGCTCCAGGGAAGCTATCCAAAATCATTCTCAGAAGAACATTTTGGAGTTTATCTTTCCCTCCATTGCTGCTTCACTTCTTCCTTTTGAATCTCCCCTCCCCTTCCAATTTCTGCTGGTTGGACCCTGTCTCTGAGATTCCTGATGCAAGGCTGCCCTTACCTCAGTTATATTTTCTATATTAATGTAAAAGTCTGAATTGGATGTTTGGATCTTTTCCTCTTTTTTCTTTTCCCTGTTCCCTATTGCTCACAATAAAGTTTCCATTGAATTGACTCCCACTATTTTACAAGATATTCTCAGCACCCTAACTCTTTAAGATGTGTCTTTCCTTAGACACAAGTACACCAATAAGTACAGGTTGTGAGCCATTGATTTTCAGAATCAATGGGGGGTACTTTACTTTCCTTCCAAAAAGGACACCCTATTCCGGAGGACTATCTCAAGGCAATTGTCACAGTGGATAGGATCTCATAATAGAGAGTTATGAATTTGCTGGTTTTCTTGTTTCAAAATTGCATGCTCAGTTAATTAGTTCTATCATTTTCTCTTTGTTAATGAAAGTATTTAGAAAAATACATTTTTCTATGTTTAAACTTAATCCTATAAATTTTGGTACATTCTCTTATTATTCTAATCCTTTAACACATATTTGTATTTGAAATTTTCCTTTATGTCATTGGAGAGAAAGAGAGAGAAGGCTTAATATAGTCTTTTGGTTAAGCCTAGGACTATTGCCATCAGGACATCCCTTTTGTCCTTCCCTTGGTATGTTGTGGTCCACTCCTTTATAGTAAATATAGTAAACAGTCAGAATGCAGAAAAAACCCAATTTATCTTTATTTAAAGATAAAGCTCATTGCACAAACAACAAAACAAGCAATATTTTCAGAGAGCTGGAAACTTCCAAGGGTAAACAAAACCAGTTTGTCAGGACAGCAATGAAATTTTTTGGGGAAGAAGAAGGTACTTAAATTCACCATGTCCCAATAATGATGGCATCAGGGAGACAGCAAGATACTGCCTGGGCAGTTCACTCTTTAAACAAACTGAAATCAATTATCATACAAGACTCTAACTGTTCATGATTGTATTCAATTTGGGTCAGGAATACTTTTGGTTTATAATTGGTAGGTAAATGTTTCACACCTGCACCCTTTGTTTTTTCTTTTCTCAGAACCTAGAAGTTCCTGAGCTTCCTTCTATCATCTGTGACTTCCACCTTCCATGATCCTTTAGTTCTCCTTCTATGGGAAAACTATTCTTCTCATTGGCCCCTTTGCAAATGAGGGTCAAGAGTTTTTATGATTTGATATTTTTCATCTTAATCAAGTCTGTTTTTTTTTTTTTTTTTTGGCTTTGTTTTTTAATTCATTCAAAAACTCAATTTATGAGTAAATAAAAAAGTGAAACTGCTGAATTTCTTTTTTCTTTCTTCAAATATTATATTACCTTAAAAAATTCATCATAGTCTGTTTTACTTGCAGTAACACAATCATAATTTCTTCATTCACTTACAGACCCTCTCTACTTTCTCACAATTCCTAGGATCTTGTTCAGTCATGTCCATTTAGTCATGTCTTGGAGTTTTCTTGGCAGAGATATTGAAATGAATTTCCATTTCCTTCTTCAGTTCATTTTACAGATGAGAACATGGAAGCAAACAGGGTTAAGTGATTTGCCCAGGGTCACACAGCTCGTAAGTGTTTGAGGATGAATTTAATTTTAAGTCTAAGCCCAGTACTCTATCCACTGAGCTAGCTAGTTGCTCCTTTGCACTCTACATTTTTATACTCCTTTCTCCAATATAATTATTTTTTTAAATTTTTCTTTCTGCATCCCTCATATTTATTTGTTTGTTTAACCTTCATTTGAGAAGCCTGAAATAATAGTTCATTGCTCATCCTAAACTCTTCACTTTAGTCTTCCTTTTATTCTAGTTTTGTCTTCTCTAAGTAAAAGCCAGGAGATTAGCTTTTGTCAAGTTCCTAGCCTTTGTATTTTCCCTGACTTTTGTTAAATGTTATCTTAAAACTCCAATAACCTTAAATACTTCATTGAGTAGATAAACTTTGAAAAATGACTTACTTTTTAGTTATTTTTAAGTTTGGTTTACTTGATTAAGTTTCTGTAGGTTTCTGGATTTACACATCAACTGTCTAGCCAAACGTTATGTTCTTTATTAGAAGAGAATATATTTCTCTATGATTGAAGAAATGCTTTTTCTCATGATAAATTAGGGTGGTGCAAAAGCTGGTTTTTCTTGCTTTTTGGTATATAACATGTTCCACTTCATTTCTCATAATAAATGAGTAATTTTGTGGAAAATCAAATTATTACTCTTTGTTATTTGACATTGTCTTTTTTTTTTTGACATTGAAGCTCTGGGATTTAGTGACTATATTTCTAGATCAGTTAAATTTATGATTCTTTTCTGTTGGTATCCTGTGAATATTACTGATATGAATTCTGTCCTCTGTTTCAAGTACATCCAGGCATTTGTTTCTCTATATTCTCCCGAAATATAGTATTCCTAATCATTGTTTCTTTAGATTTTGAGGGAAAGAGAATAATCTACAGATTACTTTGGGAAATTTGTATTTCTAATTTTGAGCTTTTTATTGAATTCCAGATCTGTCCTTACCACATCTAGTTGTCCTCTGGCATCCTAACCATGACATATTTAAAATGAAACCTAACATTTAATTCTACTTCTTTCCCCACAACCTATTCCTCTTCCCAACTTTTCTATTTCTTTTAATATTACTACCCAGAGAAATGAGTGTGAACCACTACATAGAATTCCCAATCCCTCTATTTTTGTCTGCCTGCATTTTGGATTTCCTTCACAAGTTAATTGTATACTATTTCAAAGTCTGATTCTTCTTGTGCACAAAACAACTGTATGGATATGTATACATATATTGCATTTAACAAATACTTTAACATATTTAATATGTATTGGTCTACCTGCCATTGGGGGAGGGGGTGGGAGGGAAGGAGGGGAAAAATTGAAACAAAAGGTTTTGCAATTGTCAATGCTGAAAAAATATCCATATCCATATATCTTGTAAATAAAAAGCTATAATAAAAAATATTGCTACTCAGAGAATTATCATACATCCATGCTCATTATCCTCAAAGTTCTTTTTAACATTCCTCTCTCCTTTTCTCTCTTCCTCAAGCAACTGCCATTGTCAAGTTCTTTTGTTTCCATTTCTATAATGTTTCATCATTTTCATCTTCATCTTCACATCTTCCTCCTCATCATATCTCTCTGATTTCCACTGCCATCAGCACAATTGAAGTCATCATCTTTTGTATAGTATAAATATAGCCAGACTCCAGAGGGTCTACTTTCTAGTTTCAGTCCCAGTTTTTCAACTAAAGGTACTATGTGATCATGAGTCAAACATTTAATATTTCGGAGTCCACATTTATTCATGTGTAAATTGAAGATTTTTGAAGTAGATATTTAAGTTCCTTCCAATACTATGGTTTTATGTATTATTAAAACAGACTCTCAAGTACTCTTCTTGACTTCCATTTCTTTATGAGCATTAGGACCACTTAACCTAATGGTATTTTATCATAACTATGTTGTTGTTTACTCATGTCATTTATTTCTGATTCTTCATTAGCCTATTTGGTTTTTTTTTGGCAGAAATACTAGATTGGTTTGTCATCTCTTTCTCCAACTCCTTTTATAGATGAGGAAAATAAGGTAACCGGATTAAGTGATTCACATAGGTAATTAAGTGTCTGAGGTCATATTTGAATTCATGAAGATGAGTCTTCCTGACTTCAGACCTCAAACTATTCACTATATTACCTAGCTGCTTTCCATAATCTCTCCTCAATTTATTCTTGCTATTTAAAAAAATTAGACCATTTGTGTGACCTTGGGCAAGTCATTTAATCTCTGTGGGGTCTAAAATGAAAAGGTAGGATAAGATGATGTCTGAGGTTCTTTTCCCCTCTAAATCTATAATCTTATAGTCTTATGTGACTATTTCCCAATTGATGGGCATCTACTTTACAGTACTTTGCCTACTACCTGGAGTTGTCTATTGAGTTTCACGTAGCTCCTTATCATTCACAAGTCATACTGGAGGTTATCCATTTAAATATAAATATAATCACTTTAAAATTCTCCAGTAGGAGTAATTTCTAGATCTATGGACTTAAAGTATGGATAATTTCCATACTCTTTAACTAGTAGTGCTATTGTGATTTTTTTGTTGTTGGGTACCTAGTTGACACAGTGGATATAATACATTATATCCAGTCATGGAACCAGGAAGACTCATCATCTTTCTTTGTTCAAAGTTGCTCTCAAACACTGGCTATGTGACCTTGATCAAGTCACTCTTTGCCTCGGGTTCCTCATCTGTAAAATGAATCGGAAAAGGAAATAGCCAATCATTTCAGTATCTTTGCCAAGAAAACTCTAACTGGGGTTATAAGCAGTCAGCTAGGACTTAACAACAACTCTATGACTACAGCAACCAAATGTACCTGTTTCCTTCCCATTCCTCCAAACTATATGGAGACATTCTGTCACATGAGAGTAGACACAATATTATTCAACATTTTACATATCCCTCCCAAAATACTTCCTTATGCTGCTAAAAATAGTTGTAAAATTCCTTGGTATAAGGTTCTTTTAGACTAGGATTATAAATGTCTTTAAATTTTAACTCATTTATAATTTTTCCCTCCCCAAGCATGCATCTTTTCAGTTTTTATTTTCACATTACTTAAACTGAAGGATGTTCTGAAAATCAGAATTATATTTTACAACCAGCTGTGAAAACTGTCTACCTAAGAAGAAATGAGTTCTCTCTCTCTCTTTAAACAACCATTTGATCTTCACTGAGAAGCTATAAGGTACATATTATGCACCTACGGGTCACTGATTGTATCTACCAATGCTATGGATAGATCCATTTAATGGATTGTAGACTACAGCACCAAGTAGTTTTTACTTGTGGATAACCAGCCACATCATAGACATACATTGTAGACAATTTTTTTGTCAATTCAAGAATTTCTTTCAGACAGCTCAATAACCTAGACTTAAGAGAATGTAAATCAATTCCAGATCTCATTAATTAATTCCTCATTCCATATTGAACTGCCTCGAGTTAAAACTGGAAAGAAAATGTGTTATGGACTGGAACTTCCCCACATGTTTCAGGCTGTGCCTTCAAGGAACCCATATGCATTTGGCCCATGTTTGATTTAAATGAGGAAAGCAAAAGAGACATGAATTGTACTGACACTTGAGATTTTTGTATGCCTTAGATTTAATGCTGCTAGTGGAACTGGGGAGGTGATCAAGTGCTGCCAAAAATCTAGGAAAGGGCCCAAGACAAAAGGTTCATGCTCAGTTGGCCAGAAGTACTAGATACTAGTGTCGGCTATCAGAGATACAGAATGTTGAACTGGAAGCTTAGAAGCCTGAGCTGGGTCCTAGATCAGGAACACTGGATTGCTAGAAGGATCAACAGTGGATATGGTCTGGAGATCTGTGTAAAAGGATCCAATTTATGAAGAATAGAGAGGATTTGAGTTATCCCCATAAAAACATAGTGTTTTTATGCTCCGATGCTAAGGGTTAATCTCAGTATCCAGTTTGTACTATTTAGCTATATCTAAAGTTGCTTGAAACAACTAGAAAATAAGAAATGTACACAAATGTATAATACAAATTTGAATATGATAAATTTATATAAAAACTATACAGGGCTAAGAGATTAGTTAACAAAAATTGCTTCAAATATGAAAAATTCTTGGAGATAGAATTTGAGCTAAACCCCTAAGCCCCAAAGAGTAAACAGATTCCAATAAGTGGAATCTGGGTACAAAAAGATATTACAGATCTAGGGAACTATATGTATATACATGTAGGAAAACATGAGACATAATCAGGTATAACATCCATTTTTGTTTGAAAATAAATTACATGAAGAGGATCATATAAGATAAGCATAGAAAATTAAGACTGGTATAAGAATGAATGATCCCCAAGAAATCCACTTTATTTCATAGATTGTAGAGTGCTGTGGAGTGTACAGGAATAGTATAGTAATTATATTAGCATACTCACCTGAGATCTTTGTAGGATTCAAGAGATGAGAGACATTTAGTAAAGATGGGAGTAGGGATTACGCCTATGATTTTAGTGGAAAAGTGGATTCCTAAGAACAGTGTCAGAACATTGAGAGATCAAATGACTTATTCAGTCATACCACTAGTATATATCAGAGATAGGCGTTGAACCCAGGTCTGGGTTTCAAGCTCTCTGTGTCACATTGCTTCTCTTTTTGACTAATTTATTACAATAGTCTATGCAAGTTAGTTAGAGACTAATCTAAGCTGGAAGCAGTCAGGAGATATTGAATGGGGAGAATTGACCGGATTTGTTGACTAATTGTATTTGAGAGGTAAAGAAGTCAAAGGTCATTTCAGAAGTTGGGAATACAGGTAATTTAGGAGAATGGTGCCATCTATAGATGAGAAGTCAGAAAAAAGGAGGATGGTTCTGTGGAGAAATGAACATTATGTTTAATTTTAGATGTTGATAGGAGCCATCAAATATATGGCTCTGTAGGTCAACTATGAAGACTCACTTTTATGTCCCTTTAACATTCTGTCATGGCAGTATTTTCTTTTCTTTTCTTTTTTTTTTAATTTTTAAAAATTTTTACAAAAATTTTATGCATAGGTAATTTTCCAGCATTGACAATTGCAAAACCTTTTGTTTCAATTTTTCCCTTTCTTCTCCCCACCCCTTCCCCCAGATGGCAGGTTAACCAATGCATATTAAATATGTGAAAGTATAAGTTAAATACAATATATGTATAAATGTTTTGGCAGTATTTTCAAGATGAAAATTTTTCCTTGGTTTGTTTGCTTTTTGTTTTTCTCTTATATGAGCAAGAGAGCATTCTGGATCAGGTGCCTCCATTCTCCCCATAATAGTCAGGCTAGAGTTCTTCTAAATGCTCAGAAGACAGTAGGAGTAATCTTTAGTTTATTCTTTAGAATTAGTCTATAGGTCATTAGGAGAAAGATTCAAAGTAATTATTAAAAATAGAAAAGCAAAACAAAACAACACAGCAAACCAGACTGGCTTGGTAACTTGCTTTTAATGATATCTACCAGAAATGAGATTTAATAATTAGTTTACTAGATCCATAATGACTACATGTCTTTTCATTTACTTTTGAGCCTAAATTTCCATAAATGTTATTTAGAATCAATAAACCATACGCAAATTTACTTCTAGGGCTACCTAGACAACACTACACTAAAGCCTCAGGGGTTAGAGATATTTGCCATTCCCATCTTTTACCTCCCCTTACATTTTTCCTTATGTTCATTGCTCTGGGCTGGCCTATATCCTCAATTTTATTTCTACCTTAGATTCCTGAAGAGAAATTCTACTTTTGATTCTAGTTTAAGAGTTAGTAAATAAAGTGGGTGTAAAGGAAGTAAATAAAAAGCCCTTAGAATTCAAGGATAGCTTTATGGTGCAGTAGATATGCACTGACCCTGAAATCAGAAGGACCTTAGTTCAAGAAATCCAGCTTAACACTTACTAACTTTGTGAATCTGCACAAATCATTTAACCCCATTTGCCTGGGTTTCCATTTAAATTGGAAAAGGAAATGGCAAACCATTTCCATGTGTTTGCCAAGAAAACTTCAAATGGGATCATGAAGAGGATATTAATGAAAGCAATTTTCTTTTCCATTCAGAAAAATGGATGTTAACTATAATAAAATTTATATTTATATGCTTATATATAACAATTTGTTTATAATGAAAAATTACAAAATAATTATAATCAATTGAGAGACCAGTATGCAAGCTGACTTTATACATTTGCAACAGGATCTTCAGTATCTATTTTACTTTTCAAGTCCCCTGAATACAGCCTAATCAAGTAGGTCTTCTCATTTCTAGTGATTTTGTTCTCAATGTAGACTGGTTTGCTACTATCTTTGCTAAATCCCAATAGCTGATAACCTGGTATTCAATTGCTTAAGAAGGAAGGAAGTTGCTAGCTGCCTTTCAGTATCTCACAAGGCCCAGTACCTGAAAAAAAAAGACACAAATGGAATCCCAAGAGGTCATATACTTAAGAGGTTGCTTGGTGGGGAGAAAAACATCCCATTACTGGAACTCAGAGAGTTGTGTTCAAGGCTGGCAGGAAGAAGGCTGAAGGGGTGGGGTTGCCCTTTTAGTATAAATATCCACAGAGTTCCTGTTCACCAATCAATTAAAGGTGTCCTCATACTGCAGCCAGGAAGCAGTCAAAGGATAGTTGAACCTGCTCTGAAATGTGTGTGTGTGTGTGGGGGGGGGGAAGGGTCCCCACTTCACATATCACTAAGAATATGCTACATATAGAATGCCAAGAAAATACTTATTTTTCCTAACGAGTTCTAGTCCTCAGGTTCTGGAGGGTCTCTTGCCTTCTCAGGAAAACTATAGCTCCCAGAGGTTTCTGCACAAATATTTATTTATTTATTTTCCTGCTGGAATAATCTAGTCTTGACTCTGGGACTTTTTGAGAGAAGGAATTATTTCATTTTATTTGTCTTTATATAACTAGTGACTGACATTGCACCTAGTACTTTCTGTAGTGGCTGTGTGTGTGTGGGATATCTTAAAAATGCTTGTTAATTGATGGAGGTTTTTTTGGGGGGGTGGGAAAGGAGAATACAAATTTTCTTTTTAATCTTCTTTTTCTCTTTTTTAGTCTCTTAGAAACAACTCGTGGTACAGTGGATAGAGCATTGGGCTAGGAATCAGAAAAACTTGAGCTCAAATTTCAACTCAGATTTTACTAGCTACATGACCTGGGTTAGTCATTTAGCCTTTATTTGCCTCAATTTCCTCATCTCTAAAATGGGGGATATAAATAACAATAACATCTACTTCCCAGGGTTGTTGTGAGGATTAAATGAGATAACATTTGTTTAAAAAAAATCATTTAGCATAGTGCCTGGAACATAATATATAATACAGAAATTAGCATTTATATAAACTTCCTTCCCCCTTCCTCTCCTCCTTCCTTCCTTTTTCTTTCTCTTCTTCCTCCCCCTCCTCCCCTTCTCTCCCTCCTCCTCTTCTTTCTCATCATCATCATCTTCTTCTTCCTCTCCTCTTCCTCCTATTCCTCCTCCTTTTCCTTCTCCTCTTCCTCTTTCTCTCTCTCTCTTTCTTCTTCCAGATGGATTTTGTTATTATTTTTTTCAAGCTTTATAAAATAATTCTACTGTCTTTTGATTTGTATGTTCATATATATATATATATATGTATATATATATATATTATAAATACACTCCCAAAGACTTTATAGGTTTTGTAAATATTTCTGAGTGGAATTTATTTTTCTAGCATTCCATTTTTGGTTTTGAGGTTAAAATGGATAAATGCTAATAATTTATGTGGATTTAATTTATATCCTGTAATTTTGCTGAAGCTATAAATTATTACAATTAATTTTAGTTGACTGAGGTTTTTAAGTTTATTATTATATTATTTGTGAAAAGTAATCATTTTCTTTCTTCTTTTGCCCATACTTATTCCTTCCATTTATTTTTCTTGTGTTATTACTATATCTGAAATTTCTAGCTTTATATTCAATAGAAGTGACAACAATGGACAGCCTTATTTCAACCCTGATCTTGTTGCAAATGGCTCAAATGTATCCTTACCATATGTCATACTGGCTTTTGGTTTTAGATATTTACTATCAGAGGCAGTTAGCTGACTCAGTGTACAGAGTGCTGGGCCTGGGGTCAGGAAGATCTAAATTTAAATTGGGCCTCATCTAATGAGTGATCCCGGGCAAATAATTTAACCTCTTATTATCTTAATACACTACAGAAGGAAATGGTAAACCATTCCAAATTCCATGAATTGTTCATTGAGTCACAAAGTGTCAGACATGAATGATTGAGTAACAGATTTACCATGTTAAGGAAAGTCCCATTTATACTATGTTTTCTTTTTTTTTTTTTTTAATACAAATGGATGTTGTATTTTGTCAAAAGCTTTTTGATGTTAGTGATAATAATATGGTTAATTATATTTATAGTTTTCCCTAACATTAAACCAACTCTAATTAAGTGAGATATAGTATCTATATTGACCAAGGAACTTTGTCAGATTTCTCTTCAATTTTTCATTCAGTTCATTTTAGGAAGCATATGGATAGGCTGGAGATACTAATAAAGAGTCTTGAAATAATATAATAAGAGGTTTTATTGAAATATTTAAATAAGTGAGGATGTTTCACTGAGAGAAGATATAGAATGAGGATAGAATGGGGGAGGTAATAAATATGATAGCTGTCCTCCAGTATTTCAGGAGTGTCACATGGAAAAGGAATTAGCTTTGTGCTATTTGACTTGTGACAGAAGTCGGAGCAATGATTCAAATTACAGTGATAATGGTTTTAGTTTGATATAAGAAAAACGAAGGGGAAATGTTCCTTTCAGATGTGTTTTTGGAAGCTCTATTAGAGCATATTCTTTTCCCATAAGTTGCCTGTCACTCCATTCCATGGATTCAAGGTACCCCAGTATATGAATACTGAACAAAACTCCTATTTACTGAACTAATACGATGTGTTAGAGTTTGGCAGCTAGTCCAGGAGTTAGGAGTTCAGTAAGAAATTCAGACTGTGCACAACCTTAATAGTATCTCTGTTCTTTTTTTGTTAACACTGTATTCTCTGAGCCATGAAGTTCCTTAGTTAATGAGCATTTTTTTTTTTTTTTTCCTGCGGAGGGGTGAATGTCTGGATTTTGGGAAATTAAAAGAAAAATGTGTGGCAGAGTTTAGCCAAGGACTTGAGGAAAGTCAAATAACTTTGTAAAGTCAGACATAGAGAAAGTCAGAATTTCTTTCATTTCCCACCCCCTTTTTCTTTGTACCCCTCAATCAAATATGCTCAAAGATTCTGAAGAAAAAATATAGGAGAAGTAACAGGTAATATAAGAAACAGGATTTTCCTTATATAGAAAGAGAAAGCTAAGAAATCAGTTTTAGTGCTGCAACTTCCAAGAATCATTTGAGCTCCTGTCACCCCCAGAAGCTATTCTTCACTAGGCTGCTCCCCCTTTAGTATATACATCTTAGTGGATATGCATCTTTATGTGCAGACTGTGAGACTTGCAGTATCTTCCATCCTGAATCCATCTGAGGCCTTGTGCATCTGTAAACAATATTATCAATAGACAGCATTTAGGACATTGAATTTTAGTGTGTATGCCTTGTCATTTCCTCTCTAGCCTGCTGACTTACATAAAATTACTTAATTAGAAATGCATGTACTGCTGAATGATATCATTAAATTTATAAGAAAGACTGATTAATTTCTCTCTTTTAATGAAAAATCATAAGAACTCAGAATAGAAATAATTGGGATGTTAAAAGGGTATAAAAGGCTCCTTTAAAAAGGTAGGGGAGACCGTAATTTTTCTTATTTAACAAAAAATCTTAAGAACTGAGAATAGAACTAATTTAGTTAAGAGAGGTGGGGAAGGTATAGCTTTTTGAAGAAGTAGGTTTGGGAGAAGCTTAAATTTTCTAGAATGGTAAATTTATAATACATAGGATCTAAAAATTATAGGATCTTAGAGTGAAATGGAATCAAGAAGGCCATATTATAATCCAACCCTTAGAAGAGAATCTCTTTCTTTTAATACTCTGTTGCATGTGTTAGCTCTGTCTAGTGATTGGATTCATTGAAATCTTCCTAATATTCTTGAATGATCTCAAAGATCCCAAATCTTGGGATAAGAATTCATTATTTGACAAAAACTGCTGGGAAAACTGGAAATTAGTATGGCAGAAACTAGGCATGGACCCCCATTTAACACCACATACTAAGATAAGATCAAAATGGGTCCAAGATTTAGGCATAAAGAACGAAATCATAAATAAATTGGAGGAACATGGGATGGTTTACCTCTCAGACTTGTGGAGGAGGAAGGAGTTTGTGTCCAAGGGGGAACTAGAGACCATTATTGATCACAAAATAGAAAATTTTGATTACACCAAATTAAAAAGTTTCTGCACAAACAAAACTAATGCAAATAAGATTAGAAGGGAAGTAACAAATTGGGAAAACATTTTTACAGTTAAAGGTTCTGATAAAGGCCTCATCTCCAAAATATACAGATAATTGACTTTAATTTATAAGAAATCAAGCCATTTTCTAATTGATAAATGGTCAAAGGATATGAACAGACAATTTTCAGATGATGAAATTAAAACTATTTCCACTCATATGAAAGAGTGTTCCAAATCACTATTGATCAGAGAAATGCAAATTAAGACAACTCTGAGATATCATTACACACCTGTCAGATTGGCTAACATGACAGGAACTAATAACAATGAATGTTGGAGGGGCTGTGGGAAAACTGGGATGCATTGTTGGTGGAGTTGTGAAAGAATCCAACCATTCTGAAGAGCAATCTGGAATTATGCCCAAAAAGTTATCAAAATGTGCATACCCTTTGACCCAGCAGTGCTACTACTGGGCTTATATCCCAAGGAAATACAAAAGAAGGGAAAGGGATCTGTATGTGCCAAAATGTTTGTGGCAGCCCTTTTCATAGTGGCTAGAAACTGGAAAATGAATGGATGTCCATCCATTGGAGAATGGTTGGGTAAATTATGGTATATGAATTTTATGGAATATTATTATTCTGTAAGAAATGACCAACAGGAGAAATACAGAGAGGCTTGGAGAGACTTACATCAACTGATGCTGAGTGAAACGAGCAGAACTAGGGGATCATTATACACTTCAACAATGATACTGTATGAGGATGTATTCTGATGGAAGTGGATATCTTCAACATAGAGAAGAGCTAATCCAATTCCAATTGATCAATGATGGACAGAATCAGCTACACCCAGAAAAGGAACACTGGGAAATGAGTGTAAACTGAGAGCATTAGTTTTTTGTTTTTGTTTTGTTTTGTTTTGTTTTTCTTCCCAGATTATTTTTATCTTGCGAATACAATCCTTCCTTTGCAACAACAACAACAAAATTCGGTTCTGCACATATATATTGTACCTAGGATATACTATAAGATATTTAATATATATGGGAATGCCTGCCATCTAGGGGAGGGGTTGGAGGGAAGGAGGGTAAAAACTCGGAACAGAAGGGAGTACAAGGGATAATTTTGTAAAAAAAAAATTACCTATGCATATGTACTATCAAAGAAAATGTTATAATTATAAAAATTAATAAAAAAATAAATTAAAAAATATTCTTGAATGATAATACCTCATTCTCTGGTATCAATTCCAGACACTAATAACTATCAGAAAAGATAATTGAAACAAGGGAGGTCTCCTGTTCTCACTTTATTACACACCCACTGGAGAACAAGGATATAAGGACCTTCCATGCTATTTCTTTTCAGCTCTCCCTTCAACATTAATCCATTCTCTCATTCTGCAGTCCCATCCTTCAAACTATGCAAGAAATGATCAAATTCATTGAAAAGAAAAGGTTGTTGTTATATGTCCATGACATTAAGAAGGTGATACTATGACATGCACGGGAATTGGATTTAAGTGAGGGAGGACTATGCAAAGTCACCTGCCTTACTTTCTCCTCCAAAGCCATCTAGGTTCAGTGGCAAGAAAAAGGAAAGAAAAGAGAAAGAGAATTTGGAATCAGTTGGTTAAAGCAATGCTAATTTCCTGATATAACACCCATTCTCACCCAGATGACATGGGAGAGGGATATCTCTGTTTGTTGTGCTCCTGACTAAGAGAATTCTCAGTATAACACTGGGTACCTATATAAAGGACCTGAATTGATTTCAGAGAGATTTTAGGAGAGGACCTGAAAAAGGTAAGATGTAGACTGAAGCCCTGAAGCCCTAGAAGAAACAGACCCATTATTCAGACCCGTGACTTCCAGTATTTGGAGCTTTGGATACTGCTGAAAATGGACCTCACTATGGTGAAATTGCTTTTCTCGCTTTCACTAAGGTGCTTTATATTATTACCAGAAGTTTGCTTTTTTTTTTTTTTTTTTTTTTTTTTTTTACTATAATATTTATTTGGTCTTTTCTATTATGTGTAACTTCCCTGACTTCTGCTAACTGTTTTGCTTGGATAAATGATTTACTTGCTATTCATTCTTCATAGTGGTCTTTTGTGTAATGAGTGCTTGTTGAGACAGGGTCAACAGGGCTAAGCTGATAGGTGTAAACTAAACTAACAAGTCCCTTTTCCTTTTTTGACAGTGATTTAGAGAGCAGCTTTTCTTCTATTTCTACCAAGTAGAAATAATAGTAGGACAACGTACTTTTTGGAGATTAGAAGAGAGCTTGTCCAGCCTTTGTCATCCTGGTTCAAACCTATTTCTATTCTTAGTTAGATGGTTGGAGAAGTCTAACACTTCTATCATTTTCCCCAAAAGTGGAAAGGCAAGATAAGCAAGATCAGACTGAATCTGAGCTTATATTTTTATGCATCTTCATATATCTATATTTATACACATATTTAAATAATTTCATATGCATATCTATTTTATGCTAACTGACATTGTCTCCTGGGCAGGAATAGTAGTCTTAAACTATTCTGGGAACTTCCAATCCTCCTATTTTGCTCCTAGAAGGTGGTTCGGTTTACAACAACAATTTAGGGCTCATATGTAGACCAGAGACCTATTAATCTGAGAGACATACACAAAAAGACTCTCAAGTGATCTGCAAAGGTGATAAGATGAAATTTGTGTTAAATTAACTTCCTGATTTGGCAATGTCATTTCCCAGACACTATTCCCAAAACATGTTAAACAATAAAGAGTTGCTTCCCCATACATACCACAGACAACTAGACACAGATTCTTTTCTTCTATTCCTGACTGTCTACTACTATCCTTATATTATTTTTGACTCTGGAGATAGTCAAAAGCTCCCACTGTTCACTGCTAGGTTGGCACTGGCAAGCTCAAAAAGGAAAGTTGCAACAATATTTTCATTATTTGCACTTGGAGTCAGACTTGTGGACATTTGGCAGCACATACTCATTCCAGGCAAAGGATTGGCACAAATGATGTAACTGAGGAAGAAATTTTTTTTTTCCTAAAGTCAAATGTAGGGGGAAAATACATTTGACTATTTCTTTTCTGAAATAGCAGAAACAAGAGAGAAAAAAATATTCCAAACCAAAGATCTTGTAAAGAAATGAGGTTTCTTTTGATTTGAAAAAATATTTTGGCTTTAAATAGTATCATACCACTAAGGTTTTTATTAATATAAATTAATTTGCAGGCTGGATGTGTATATGGATTCTAAAACCATAATTAGAGATTTCCTGAAGCAATATTAAAGAATGCTGTGCCTGGGAGTAAAGGTTTAATTAAATACATGATTCAGATATACTAAGGGCCATAGTAAATATTTGGGAGCTTGTCTCAAGGGACATGCTGAGAAAGGAATCATTGGTTTACACTGTGCATGTGTATTTGCCTTCAAGAGTTGGTATGGGGGAGGGCATATAGTACTCTATTTTTGCTTGTTGGATGCCCACATAGCCTGAGTTCCCCTCAGGCACACATTTTCATGGCAACCTAAACCAGGAATCCAAGAATGATTAAAAAAAGATTTTATTTAAAGATTGCTAAATGCTCTATACACAGTATTTTATTTGAATCTTACAACAAACCCTCTGAGGAAAGAACTAGAATTCTTCTTCCTATTTTATGGATAAGGAAATGGAAACTTAAGATAGGTGGCAACTTGCTCATAGACATAAAGCTAAATGACAGAGTTGATTTTAAGTATGTATGAGTTTTATATATATGTATAGATTCCTATAAAATAGACATATAAATCACTACTCTTTCTCTTTCCACATATGTACAGATGAGGAAAATAATTCCATTTCCCCTAATTTCAAACTTTTTAAAAATCTCATGTGCCCCAGAAAATCTTCCAAGACTAGGTTAATTGTTTCAAATTCCTCATATATGATTTTTCCTTCTCTTTATTCTCCATCCCATTACCACCATCACTGTGCTTCACAGTCTTGATTTATTCTTCCAACATGCATATTCTCTTATAATCTGAGAAGTAAAAAATAGTTGAGATGAAGGGTTGGGAGGAAGAAGGAAAATGGAGTTTTAAAAGGTATAGTTCTGGGTGTGTGTGTGTGTGTGTGTGTGTGTGTGTGTGTGTGTGTGTGTGTATAGGAAGAAGGCCATGTTGAAGTTGAATGAATTCTATAATTTTCCTAGGAATTGAGGTCAGCCTAACTGGCCTAGATTTTGCAAATTCCATTCATTTCATGTGCTTTTTTTTTTTTTTTTAATGGAATGCTTATAGCAGTGCAGAAGAGTCCTGGGATTCAGCTACTAAGAAGGTGGCTTTGAGTTGGGTGACAGGCTTCCTGCTGAAGTCCTCTTAGAGATACAACTTATGTTGCAATGGCACAACACCTTCTGTCTCTGGTTTCATTACTGTAAGCCAGATTTGTTCAAAGCAATAGAATAAAGATTATGCATGGTCTTATATGTAGCAAGCTGTTGTTTTGTCAACTCTGTCTCTCTTCCTTTACCTCTTTGGGCCATAGCCCTACCTAGTAGCAAAGCTTAGCAGAAGTCTATCCACTAGAAGGTTTGGTCTGCCATATTTAAATTTAGTTGTGTTTGAAATTGTCAGAGCTACAGTGTTGGAAAAGCAGTAAGAAATCAGCTTTATGGGGTGAGCTGTTGATGATTTCTTGTTCCCTTAAATAATGAAAATAATTAATACAATTTAATAAACCTTTTAAAAATGGAATGTTTATCTTGTTTTAACCTGTGGTATCTAGGATATGGTAGTAGAGTGTTCTAGAGACAAGCAAACTCTAGCTACTACTAGTATATCATCCTTCTATGACAAGCTCGGGATGTCTCCCTAAACTCTTCATTTATTTCTTTTTTTCCTCTCTAGGTCTTTTGTATGCTTCCTTTTTAGTATGCTTCATTTTATAGTAGCTCACAAATATTCCATTTTTAAAAAATAAATTGAAGGTTTGTGGCAATTGTGCATCAAATACATCTACTTGTTCCATTTTTTTCAATAGCATTTGCTTACATCATGTCTGCCATATTTTGGTAATTTTCACTATTGTTTTATCTATTATGGTGATCTGTGATCAGTGATCTTTGATGGTATGAATGTAATTGTTTTGAGGTGCCAAAAACCTTGCTCCCATAAAATGGTGAACTTAATTGAGTCATGTGTGTGTTCTGACTACTCCATCAATCTGCTGTCTCTCTCCCTTTCCTTTATTCTCCCTATTCCCTGAGATTCAACAATATTGAAATTAGCATAATTAAGAACCCTACAATGGCCTCTAACTGTTCAAATGAAAAGAAACATCAATCTATGGAGGAAACTTCATTGTTGTCCTGTTTTTAGAAATTGCCACAGCCATCCCAACCTTCAGCAGCTAAGACCTTGATCAGTCAGCAGCCATCAATACTGAGGCTAATGAATGAAATAAAAAGACATTCGGTGCTCATTATATGCAAAGCACAGTATTAAGCTCAGGACATCCAAATAGAAATGCAGAGACAGTTCCTGCTTTCAAGGGACTCATATTCTAATGGAGGAGATAATATATATGAAGTTCAGCTGCAAGTCAGATGGAAAGAGCCAATAGTTTTTAAAGATGCAGCAACAAAGGAGATGCTAAGGCATCTTCTTTAATGTAATTTCCTCTGATAAAACCATGTCCTTTTAAAAAATATTGAATCATTTGAAAATGCTGAGGACTTTGGATCATATATTTTTAATTAGAAGAGACTTCTTGGAAGTCAGATAATTGAGACAGAAGAAGGAGGGGAGGGAGGGAAAAGAGAGAGAGACATAGAGACTGACAGACAGAGGCAAAGAGAGATACACACAGAGAGACAGAGAGGAGAGAGAGAGAGAGAGATGAGAGAGAGAGAGAGAGAGCAGAGAGAGATGAAGAGTGAGAGAGAGAGAGAGAGAGAGAGAACGATAGAGAGAGAGAGAGAGAGAAGAGAGGAGAGATGAGGGAGAGGAGAGAGGGGAGAGAGGGAGGGAGAGAGAGGGAGAGAGAGGGAGGGAGAGGAGACGAGAGAGGGAGAAGAGGAGAGAGGAGAGGAGACACAGAGAGAGGGAGACTAGGAGAAGAGAGAGAGAGACACAGAAGAGACACGAGACACAGGAGAGAGAGAAGACGAGAGAAGAGAGGAGAGAGGAGAGAAGAGAGAGAGAGAAGAAGAGAGAGAGAGGAGAGAGAGAGAGAGAACAGAGAAGAAGAGAGAGAGGACAGAGAGATGTGAGACGAGCAGACAGAGAGAGAGAGACGAGATCGAAGAGAGAATGAGGAGAGAGAGAGACAGAGAGAGAGAGAGAGAGACAGAAAGAGACAGAGAGAGAGAGAGAGAGGAGAGAGAGAAAGAGAGACAGAGAGACAGAGAGAGAGAGAGACAGAAAGAGACAGAGAGAGAGAGAGAGAAGAGAGAAAGAGAGGACAGAAGGAAGAGAAGAGAGACACGAAGAGACAGAGAGAGAGACAGAGAGAGAGAGAGGAATGGAGAATTGAGAGAGAGAGAGAGAAGAGAGAGAGAGAGAGAGAGAGTCTGACCGAGATCCGGAGAGAGATCAGAGTCGGAGGAAAGAGGAAGGAAAAAGAGAGTTTGCCAATCCTTGCCGATCTGCCAAGCAATTCTCAGCCCAGCAAGCTCGAGATTTGTACAAAAGTTCAGTAACCTTCTAGGCCAGAGGGACAACCAGTATAAATGCAAAAAGTGGGGAATGAAGCATCATTTGTGACGAGCAATAAATAGCTCAGCATAGTTGGATTATAACTTGAATGGAAAAGGCATGAAGTTTAAGAAAACTGGATAGAAAAGAAGGAGCTGGGTTTTGGATGGGCTTTAAATGACAGAGGACTTTACATTTGATCTTGGACAAAGCCACTGGAATTTATTGAGAGAGAGAGTAGCATTAACATGAACTAACTTGCTGTAGGAAAATCACTTTGCAGCTCAGGGAGAATAGGATAAGGCTATTGTAGTAATCTGGGAAAGAAGCAAGGAGAGTTTAAACTATCATGGTGATTAATGCAAAAGAGAGAATATTCATGTGAAAATTATGAATGTAGAAATGACAGAATTTGGCACTGTGCTGGATCTGTGGGGTGTATGAGAGTGAGGAATCAAGTATAATGCCAAGGCTTCAAGCCAGGGTAACTGGTGGGATGTTGGTGATCTTGACATTAATGGGGAAGTTGGAAAGAGTGGATAGTTGGGGAGGGGGAAGATAGAGATTTCTATTTTTGGCAGTTTGAGTTTCAGATGCCTATATTCAAGATATCTAAAATATATTTGGTGCTGTGAGGCTCAGAAGAAAGACCAGAATTCTGTGTGTGTGGCAATGTACCCATGCAAATATGTATGCATACATATATGTGCACATATAAATTTGGGAATATGACACATAAAGATAATATTTGAATCCATTGTGTTTATTCCATTGGATGAAATCACTAGGTGAAATAGTATAGAAAGAGAAGAGAGCCCAAGATAAAGTCTTCAGAGAAACTATAGTTAGAGGATTTGACATGAATGAAGAAACAGTTAAGGACATTAAAGAGGAATGATCAGATAGGTTGAAGAAGACAATAGTGTCATGAAAATCTAGAGAAGAGAGTATTCAGGAGGAGATAATCAATAGTGTCAAATGCTATAGAGCAGACAAGGAGGATGGAGACTGAAAGAAAAACACTGCATTTGACAATGAACTTTAGAGAGGATAGTTTCTGTTGAAGGATGAGGCTGAAAAATTTCAGAATTTTATAGCTACATTTCTGGATGAAATTTATTTGGGATTCTTCCCCCACTAGCCTCTATATTTGCACAATCTTCTCTGTCTTGTTTTCAAATTAATTGTATGATTTCCTGAAATAGACTATTCAGCCTATTTATACATTTGACTCAGAGCTAAATAGTTACCAGGTTGTTAATTGAAGCTCTAGCCTCTGGTTATATTACTTTCATTTTTAGGTTTGTCAAATATTCCAATTTTTATTCTTTGATTTTATTTATTTTAGCTGACTTTGTTTTCCTTTGATCAAGATTACTCTATTATCTAAAATGTATACATTTTACCTCTTAAAAAAGAAACTCCAGGGGCAGCTAGGTGGGGGCAATGGATAAAAGCACCAGCCCTGAAGTCAGGAGGATCTGAGTTCAAATTTGACTTCAGACACTTAACACTTGCTAGCTATGTGACCCTGGAAAAGTCACTTAAATCCAATTGCCTTAGCCAAAAAAAAAAAAAAAAAAAAAGAAACTCCAGTGAATTTTACAGTATCTTTTAATCTCTTATTTTTGCATTTGTTTCATTTAATGATTTTATTTTCATCTTTATAGTTGCAAGATTTTTCATAATTTTTCATCACTGAATCATTCTAAGAAGTCTTGCATTGCAAACTTTATGGAATATTATTTTCAGGATTAAAACCTAACAATAATTCATCCTTTTTTTGTCAAATTATATATTTTTTTGTTTAATCTCTTTCTTCTATGTGAATTTTTTTGTGGTTTTTTTTTTTTTTTTGTTTTGATTTTAAAAATTTTTTTTGACACATTTATTGCTCTTTGTGAGGTGACAAAAGAGGTTTTTGGGTTCATAAAAAACATTTACTTTGTCAATGAGTAGGAACAAGAGATCATCATATACTTCAACAACAATACTATATGATGATCAAGTCTGATGGACCTGGCCCTCTTCATCAATGAGATGAACCAAATCAGTTCCAATAGTGCAGTAATGAATAAAACCAGCTACACCCAACGAAAGAACTCTGGGAAGTGACCATGAACCACTACATAGAATTCCCAATCCCTCTATTTTTGTCCGCTTGCATTTTTTATTTCATTCTCAGATTAATTGTACATTATTTCAAAGTCTGATTCTTCTTGTGCAGTGAAACAACTGTTTGGACATGAATACATATATTGTATTTAACTTATACTTTAACATATTTAACATGTATTGATCTACCTGCCATCTAAGGGTGGGGGAAAAGAGGGGAAAAGTTGGAATAAAAGGTTTTGCAATTGTCAATGCTGAAAAATTACCCATTAATATATCTTGTAAATAAAAAGCTATGATAAAAAAATAAGAAAAAAAAAAAAGAAAAGAACCACATCCATCAAAGTTGAACCTTGTTGCTGTGTACAATGTTCTCTTGTTTCTCCTCACTTCACTTAGCATCAGTTCCTATAAGGGTCTCCAGGTCTTTTCTGAAATACTCCTGCTGATTGTTTCTTATAGAACAATAATATTCTATAACATTATTTACCAAAATTTATTTAGCCATTCTTTGACTGATGTGCATCTAATTAGTTTTCAGTTCCTTGCCACTACAAAAAGGGCTGCTACAAACATTTTTGCACATGTGGGTCCTTTTCCTTTTTTTTTTTTTTATGATCTCTTCGGGATAGAAACCAGGTGGAGACATTACTGGATCAAAGGGTATGCACAGTTTCATAGGCCTTTGGGCATAGTTAAATCTTCTTTTAAATCAGGTTCCTTAGTGTTCAGAAAGAGAAACTTGGTCATGATATCCTACTTGATATCAGATCATTTCAAAGGGGAGCAGAAGTAAACAAAGCTGGTCATTACCATCATTTTCTGCCAGTTTGGTTCTTTTCCTTTGAAAGTATTGTAATTATCCTTAAGTTGTGATTGGCTTGGAGGACTAAGGATTGGGCCACTGATGTTGCTTCTTGATCACTTGAGCATCACAAGGAGCTCCATCTCAGCCTTGAAACTTCGACTGTCAGACTTAGTAGCAGTGCTCTTCTGCTTAGAAGCCATGCTCTACTGAATGAACCCAATGTTCTTTATTTTTTTTCTTTATTGCTTTTTCTGGTTATACATGCATATTAACATTTTAAATATATATGTCTTTATGAATTATCTTAGGAAAGAAAAATTAGAACAAATGGGAAAAACCATAAGAGGGAAAAAAAAACCAAACAGAAAAAAAGAAGCGAACATTCAATCTCCATAGTTATTTTTCTGGATGCCAATGGTGTTTTCTATACAAAATATATTAGGATTGCTTTGGATCAATCCAGTGTTCTTGATGAATACTCTTGTTGAATATCTTTTCTTACCTATGGCTAAGTAGATTTTCTTATGTTAACTGCTCAATGTTCCATGACAGTTATTTCTTTTCAATCTTGAATCTTAGCTACCAGGTCTAAATCATGCTTTTCATACAGATGTACCTAGATGCCCTTTGAGTGAATTTTAAATTGTGAGAGCTATAGCATAGGCTTCCAGAGGAATAGTAGGGTTAATTAGACCAAGAGTAATGGGTTTGTTGTTGTCCACTTGTTTCAATCATGTTTCACTCTTTGTGACTCCATTTAGCGTTTTCTTGGTAAGATAGTGGGATAGTTTGTTCCTTCTTCAGCTCATTTTACAGATGAAGAACTGAGGTAAATGGGGTAAATGTGTTGCTCAGGATAATACACTTATTAAGTGTCTGAGTCCAAGATTTGAACTCATAAAAGTAAATCCTCAGGCCCAGCACTCTGTGCATTGAGATGACATCCAGATGCTGGGATCAAGAGAAAGGTAGTTCAAATTTCACTTCTATGTACAAACTGTATATAGTCTAATAGTTCTTCAACTCTCTGAGCTTCAGTTTCCTTCTCTGTAAAATGTAGGAGTTGAATTAGATAATCTAGGGACTCAACTTAAGTGCTGTGATTTTAGGAAGGCTTTTCTAGGTTGGCTTTCACTCAGTAAGAAATTTAAGTTGGATTCTCCAAAGAAAAATTATAATATTATATTCCTTTACTTTCTTTCTCTTACCCTTCTACAAGTCTTGGATTGATTTGAAGACGTAAGATAAAAACAGAAATGGAGACACAGACAATAGAAATAAGGAAAAAAGGGAGACAGATACAAGTAGAGAGACAGAAACAGGGAAAGAGACAGAGAGATAGAGATACTTAACAGATACTGAAATTCTAAATCCTAGCCTTATGCTTTCAGCATCATCTCTCTCCTTTCCCCACCTCCCCCCTTTGTGAGGAGTCCAATCTGCATCTGTCAATTGTGCCCGGGAGGAAATGAGCATCCACTCAGTCATTTCTTGCCTTCCTGAATTACTTAGGGAGTAGTGAGAGGTGGGCATGAATATTTTATTTTAAAAGCCATGAGAAATCCCACATTTTGCTTCTTTGAGTAAATTAGAAATTGTAGTTAAAAAAAGAAAAAGCTGTTACCATCATTGTGTGAGAGCACTCATGTTATTTAGGCCTAGCTAGTTAGTTATATCAGTAAAGCAAGAGAATTAGAATCTTAAATCACAGCTGTTACTCCACAGGGCAGGAAACATCAGCTCAGAGGCAGAGCTATATCTGTCTTTGTTGGACTCTACATAGGAACATTTGGTTTTTGCTCACAGGGTATCCGTGGAAGGATAATCTGAGTCTTCCCTTTATGGCATGTGGAAACCTTTTTCCTTCTCTATGAAATTTTGCAGTTTTTCCTATACTTATATCCCAGGCCTTCTTCCATTCCTTATTAATCATACATTATCTCAGGGAGTATTCCTGGAGGTTTCCTCTTTTTCTGGGCGCATTGCTTCCCTTCCACTACTTGCATCTTAATCCTGGGCCCTCCCTTGGTTGTTTTTCCATTCCTAATTTTCCTACTACCAGATTTCATAATGGAGTGGCTTAGGGAATTTTTTCACAAAAGCTTTTGTTTAAGATATCTTGTCAAGTCACCTTTTCCTTCAGCACTGTGAAAACATTTTCAGATCATATCATATGGGGATCACTAGACAAGGTATGCTTTGATGAAGACATGTTAAAGCTCTTTAGTATCTACAATAATAAATGATGACAGTAATTAATAAATATTGATAGCTTACAGAATAAGGGAATCATGATGAAGACATGTTAGAGCTCTTCAATATCCATAATAATAAGTAACAACAGTAACTAATAAGTAATGATAGCTTACAGAGTAAGGGAGTCATCACCTGGATGGAGACTCCTTGATTCTTTTTAATCTACAGAAGAAAAATCTTTTCTTAAAAACAGATAAACAAAAATTCTACGAAGAAGCGAAAGTCAGTGGTAGTGACAATACTGTGATGGTTCTCTGGGTTAAAATTTTTTAAAAGCAGTCTATGCATTATCTTCATATATGTAGAAAATATTTATATGCACATGTTTACATGTACATATCTATCTATCTACCTATATATATATATATATATATATGAGAGGCAGCATGACAGTCAGAAAAGTTTCTCTTTAAATTCTGATTCTGACACATATTGTTTGTATGGTTCTGAGTAAGTCACCAACTCAGTGTCCTGAGTGATTCTTTAAGGATTTACAATTATAGATTCTAATGCTAAAGCTAGATTATGAGAGGTGAGAATAATGGAAAGTTGAAAAAGATTTTCAATTCCAAAGTGAAAAGTTTGTAATTTATCTTAACAGCAATAGGGAGCCACCAGAGCGTCTTAAGAATGGTCAGGCATACTTTAAGAATGCTACTTTGATACCTGTGTAGAGAATAGGTTGGAGAAGGGAGAGATTGGAAGCAAGAAGAACAATCAGAAAGTTATTTCAGTAATCCAGATGAAGTGTGACAGAATAAGAGCCCAAAATAGAATGTAGCAGATCAGCTTCTCTTAGAATATACTGAAGTCAGATGTCAATTTTAGGCCTAGCCACTGGCATCATTATCATTTCAGTATTTGTTAATCTTTATTTCTATAGTCATCTTCATCTTTTTTTCTCCCAGAAACTTTTACCTCTTATAGAAGTAATAGTTGAAGGTCAGCCTAGGAAAATGAATCTCCAGAGAGAGCCAAGAATAAAAGTCTCTATAAATCTCTTAAACCACAATGTTATAGTTGGAGAAAGTTATGTCAAGATCAGAATATTGTGAAGATAAATCAGCAAACTTAAATGCACATATGTGGTTAAAGAAAGGGAAGAACTGAAGATAAACTTAAGGTCATTAACTTGTGACTGCAAAGATTGTAATACTTTAGACTAAAATATGGAAGTTAGTAAGAGGGCTGAGTTTGAGGAGGGGGAGGATATGAACTATGTTTTGGGCATGTTGAATTTGTAATATTTATTGGGTAACTAGGCAGAAATGTCCAGTAGAAAGCTGATAAGGCAATATAAAAGCTCAGAAGAGAGATGATAATTGGACATGTGAATTTTGGAGTCATCTTCATAAAGATGATAGTTGAATCTATGGGAGCTGATGAAAAGAGAAGAAAAGACAAGAAGAACGAGAAAGGAAGACAAGGGAAGGGAAAGAGAAGGAAAGAAGAAAGCAGAGAGAAAAGAAGAAAACATGAAAGAAGAGAAGAGGAGAGAAGGGAAGAAGAAAGGAAAAGAGAAGAGAAGAAAAGGGAGGAGAGAAGAAGAGAAGAGATGAAAAGAGAGGATGAGAAGGGGGAAAAGAGAAGACAAAGTCCTGGAGTTAAAGGCTGGAATGAGAGATTATGGAAAGGAGCAACTAGAGAAAGAGAAGAAAATCTAGGAAAGAACAGTAGCATGAATACTCAGGAGAATATTATGAGGAGGAATTGGGAAACAAATAGCAGTAATAAATACCACAGCAGAGAGACCAAAAAAAAAGGGGGGGGGTGAAATCAGAGAAAAATCCATCATATTTAGCTAAGAGATCATTGTTAACCTTGGTGGAAAATATTTCAGTTTTGTGGAATTGGAAGCCAGATTTCAGGTTAGGAACATTACTCATTTTCTTTTCCTCTTCTTCCTCCTTAAAGCTTTTCTTCTTCCTCCTCTGTAATAATATACACTTTTTCTTTCTTTTACTAAGCTAAAAAAGAACTTTTGTGGGGAGGAGGAGAGGTGCTGTCTTCAAACCTTAATACATTTTTGGGAAAGATTAGTGTTTGTCACTTACTTCCCCTGTGATTCTAAGCCAATCACTTTACTTTTCCATATCTCTATTTACTCATCAGTGAAATGAAATGAAGAGTTTTAGAGACAAGAGATTATGTGGTATAGTAGTTAATATGTGGGATTTGGGGGAAAAAAACCCCAAATAAACCTGGATTCATATCCTTTCTTCCTCACTTACAAGATGGGTCATCAGCAAGTACTTATATTTATTTTCTGAGCTCAAATTTTCTCATCTGTAAAATGGGAATAAAAGTTATAGTATCTACCTCAAAAGGTTGTAGTGAGGGTCAAATAATATAATGTATGTAAAGCACTTTGCATACTTTACAGTGTTATGTAAATGTTAGCAGTTTTATGATTATCTCTAAATGTAGAAAGATGGTGCATATGTAACACACACAAATAACAGTTATCATGTTTTCTTTTAGAAGGGATATTTTCCCCATGTCTTTCAAACATTGCTTTTAAAGAATTCCTGAACAGTGAGTGAGCAGTCTTATGAATAAAACATAGCACCAATAAAAAAATGGATATATAAATGAATAATTTATTATCAGTTGTGGAAAAAAGGAATACTGGCCAAACAAATTTGCCAGCCAGGGGATGATTCTTTATCTTTGTTTATCAATAATTGCATTTCTGAGGAGGTAACCATGGATGCAAAGAGTATATTTGTTGCCTTTTTTATTTACAATAATATTGCTTTAAGGACAACTTTAGTCAGTCATTTTGACTATTAGACATTCCCAGATAAACTACAAAGGACCTATGAAGGAAGACAAATCTAGAGAAAGAATTGAAAAATAGAACTACGTATAGAATGATTTGACATGTGTGTGTGTGTGATTACATACATATTTGTGTCTAATGGTAACCCTCTAGGGTGGGGGAAGGGAAAAAAGGGAAAAATTTATATGATAACTTTATTATATATTTAAAAGGAATAGCAAATTGTACAGAATGGATTTACAGTTTCACATATAATCATCTATTAAATATTATGTTATGGAAATGCTTGTTTTATTCTATAAACTTTATTTTTCTGAGGCTGGGGTTAAGTGACTTGCCCAGGGTCACACAGCTAGGAAGTGTTAAGTGTCTGAGACCATATTTGAACTGGGGTCCTCCTGAATTCAAGGCTGGTGCTCTATCCACTGTGCCACCTAGCTGCCCCTATTCTATAAATTAAAAAAAAATGGATCTGCTTCAGGATTTATTCATGTGGCATCTACTTTGTTTAATTATCTTATCAGATATATAGGAAAATGACCAATAAATTTCGTGTCTATTCTTTACTGAGACATACAAAATAAAGAAATTAGAAAACATCTGGGGAGTGAAAAGGGAAGAAAGGAGGGGCTGTTGTAGCAATGTAGACTTCTTGAGAGACAAGTTGGTTGTGGTTATTATGAGTTCTAATCCTACTCTCTTCCTACATTCAATTAACAGAACCTAATTTCCCTGTCATTTCCTGTAATTCAGCTCCTCTCAATTCTTTGGTAGGAAGGAACACAGAAGTATGTCACTGAATCTCTTGCTTTTAAAACACTTTGCTAACTCAAAGGGCTCTTAAATGTAATTGATGGTTACAAAACACCTTTCTCCATCATTAGGATTCATAAATGTTTAACATTCAAAATGCACTAGACAAATTCATTTTTGGCACTTTATACACATTAACCAAGCAACATGAAGCCAAAGTGAAGCGCTAGGAAGCAAAGAGCACTTGACCATCCAAAGGGAAAGTCAAGTATACAAAGGATAACTCATTTATATATTGCTTCTATTAAGTACAAAGCACAATATATATTTAAACCCATTTGATCCCCCAAATCACTGTTGATTCTATGAGCATTATAGGTTAGAAAAAAGAAGTTTAGTTACACAGGTACTGTAGCAAATATCAGGGGCAGAACTGGAAGCCAGGTTGTTTATTTCAATTAGAAAACTTGTTTCTATTTCATTCTTGTGACAAAAGACAATACGCATACAATCTTTTCCAGAAAGTTTTGATAATCTGTTGGTACCTTCTCCTTGCCAGTTTTGGGGAAGGTACAACAGGTTGTTTCATGTCCAACTCTTTCTGATCCAAATTGGGGACTTCTTGGCAAAGATACTGAAATGGTTTACTATTTCCTTTTAACCCCTCTTAACAACATCTGGGGAGTGAAAAGGGAAGAAAGAATGGGCTGTTGTCGCAATGTAGACTTCTTGAGAGACAAGTTGGTTGTGGTTATTATGAGTTCTAATCCTATTCCCTTCCTATATTCAATTAACATAACCTAATTTCTCATCTCTATAGTCATCTTTTGCCTGGAAGGCAACTTATTACGGACTATACCACTTTTAAAAACTCTCAAGGTAGCTAGATGGTGCAGTGGTTAGAACACCAGGAGGAGCATTTGAGTTCAAATCCAGCCCCAGACATTTGTATTAGTTGCCTCCTCTGGAGAAGAAAATGGCAATCCACTTCAGTATTTTTGTCAAGAAAACCCCAAATTGGGTCAGGAAAGAATCAAATACAACTGGGAAAAAAAAAAAAAAAGACTGAACAACTACAGAAATTTAATTTAAAGGAATGTTACCTAGGAACCCCCTCCTCCCCTTAGTCCTGTTTCCCCAGCATCCATCTGGCTCGTCTCTCCCTTCAGGTGGAGAGTCCACAGAAATATTCCAAATCAGAGTGCATTTAAGGAATAGGTGTTATTTTCCAAAATGTATTCTAACATTTGAATCTATGGGAGCTGATGAAAAGAGAAGGAAAGACAAGAGGAATGAGAAAGGAAGACGAGGGAAGAGAAAGAGAAGGAAAGAAGAAAGCAGAGGAGATTGGAAGGAATGGGAAATCACTATTGACTTTTTTCTTCTTCCGAAGAGAAGCTGCTATTCAGATGTGACAATTTCTAAGCTTTCTCAGATCTGATTCAAGGCAAACATCTGGTGGGAGCTGTCCCATCGCCATCACTACTTTTCGGAGCAAACTGCCTGTGGCTTAGGCCCTCCCCGCCCACCGGTGCCTTAGTCGGATGGATTCTGGGGCGATTTTGTAAAGGGTCCCAAGAGGGAAAGAAGAGGTTGTAGATTGAGGGGTAGAGGTGTGACATTGGGCGATTATTTAGATAAGGAGAAAGGGGCGTGTCGGGTTACCGGAGAATTTCGACTATTGAAGGAGGTGTGTCTGTTTGTCCTTGAGTCCTTCTACTCAGCCCCAACTAGTGGGCAGTCCGTGGCTAGCTCGGGGGTGTGCTGTGGGAGTGGGATGGGAGGGGGCAGAAGGCGGGGCCTAACGCGTCACTTCGGGATTGTAGTGAGAGGAAGGGCAGAGCCATGCTGCAGCAGCTGCAGTGACAGCAGCGGAAGCTAGAGCATTGGGGAGTACTGCCCTGCTCTCCGGGGCTCCAGAGAAGGGTTAGTCCTTTCGGACGGACCAGTCCACTCGGAGCCCATGGGAAGAGCGCGAGGAGAGGCGGCGTTGTTAGGGGCGACCTCAGCCAGACGTGAGGCTTGCGGTAGGCTAAGCGCGGAGGCAGAAGCCACAGCTGGTGGAGAGGAGAGCGCATCTAGCGCTTCTTGCGCTTCTGGACTGAGCTGTGTGGATTCTAAAACAACGCCCAGTGGGCGCTGGGCAGTGCTGAACCAACCTGAGAGGGACCTAATAGCCCCCGAGCCCAGATCCAAGAAATCCTGAGACGCGAAGCCAGCAATTCGAACCGGGCATCCGATTCCAGACTCGCGGGGTGTGGAGTCAGGTACCTCCACTGGAGGAGCCCACATCTGCTTTCAGTCTTGTAGGAAAGACAGCGCGTAGACAGCTGGGTCAGGATCAAAGAGGAAGGGGATCGGGAGCCGCACCCAAGGAAAAAAGAAGCTGGAGCTCCATTCGGCCACATCTGGTAAGCCAGACCCGCGTACGGGCAGCGGGCGCCTTGTGGAAGGGCGCACGGCGTAGTAGGCGGCATGCGGGAGGAGACAAGCTTGGCTCAGGCGGCTCACAGGGAGGTCCGGGGACCCGAGGAGGAGCAACAGGGTGGGGGAGACTTCTCCGGCTCCGCTGGAGGTGGCGGTGGCTGCTGCAGTAGTGAGCGCCTGGTGATCAACATCTCGGGGTTGAGATTCGAGACACAATTGCGCACCCTATCTCTGTTTCCTGACACACTTTTGGGAGACCCGGGTCGCCGAGTCCGCTTCTTTGACCCCTTGCGCAATGAATACTTCTTTGATCGCAACCGGCCCAGCTTCGACGCCATCCTCTACTACTACCAGTCCGGAGGCCGGCTGCGGAGGCCGGTCAATGTGCCTCTGGATATCTTCCTGGAGGAGATCCGCTTCTACCAGCTGGGTGAGGAGGCCCTAGAGGCTTTCCGGGAAGATGAGGGCTGCCTTCCAGAGGGTGGTGAGCATCAGAAGCCCTTACCTTCTCAGCCCTTCAAGCGTCAGGTCTGGCTCCTCTTTGAATATCCTGAGAGCTCAGGGCCAGCTAGGGGTATCGCCATTGTCTCCGTACTGGTCATTCTCATCTCTATAGTCATCTTTTGCCTGGAAACACTGCCTCAGTTCCGGCCAGACCCCCGAAGTAGAAGTGATGGTGGTAGGATAAATTCAGGGGGCCCGGCCCCCAGAGGAAGCCAGGAAGAAGATGAGGGAGACCACTCAGTATACAAACTATTAAATCCCAGTGTCGTTGTCCAGGGAGGAGTTGTGTCGGGACCTGGACCATCATCCCAACTGATTCCTCTTGGGGTTCCTACAGAGTCTGCCTCTTTCTTCACAGACCCCTTTTTTCTGGTAGAGACCCTCTGCATTGTGTGGTTCACGTTTGAACTGCTGGTTCGTTTCTCTGCCTGCCCTAGCAAGCCGGCTTTCTTCCGCAACATCATGAACATCATAGATTTAGTGGCCATCTTCCCTTACTTTATCACGTTGGGCACAGAGTTGGTACAACAGCAGGAACAGCAGCCCGGAGGAGGCAGCAGCCAAAATGGGCAGCAGGCGATGTCCCTGGCAATCCTGAGAGTCATACGTCTGGTCCGAGTATTCCGCATCTTCAAACTTTCCCGACACTCTAAAGGTCTCCAAATCCTAGGCAAAACATTGCAGGCCTCCATGAGGGAACTTGGGCTCCTCATCTTCTTTCTTTTCATTGGAGTTATCCTCTTCTCTAGTGCTGTCTACTTTGCTGAGGCAGATGATGATGATTCACTATTTTCCAGCATCCCTGATGCTTTCTGGTGGGCTGTGGTCACTATGACCACAGTTGGCTATGGGGACATGTATCCCATGACGGTAGGGGGCAAGATCGTGGGATCTCTTTGTGCCATTGCAGGTGTCCTCACCATTGCCCTACCTGTACCGGTAATTGTGTCCAACTTCAACTATTTTTACCATCGTGAAACAGAGCAGGAGGAACAAGGCCAATATACACATGTCACATGTGGGCAGCCAATACCAGATCTGAAAGGAGTGGGTGGGGGACTTGGCAAACCAGATTTCTCTGAGGTTGTCCCAGAACGGAGACCCAGCTACCTTTCTACCCCACACAGGGTTTACGCAGAAAAAAGGATGCTGACAGAAGTTTGATTATTGAGAAGAAGTTGAGGATTGAAGGGAAGGGTGTAATAAAGAACTGCAGTAGTTTTAGATAGTCACTCCCTATCTAGCGCCAAGGTCTTCATCATTCCCTCTAACCAGAGTGACCAAATGGCTGAACTGTGAAACGCTATTTCCTGGACCCCTAACTCCAGTGACCACAAGGATGTCTCTTGATATTTAAGATACATGGTATACTTCCATGGGTGTCATCTGATCATTCTTACTTTTCTAACAATTACATGGAATATCATTTCTCCTTATACTCCCCAAAGACTGATTTCCCCTGCTTTGTCTGTAGTCTCAAAAGAATTAGTAGTCCTGGGACTACTTTGGGACTCCAAATCCTAGTTTTCATCTGCTGAATTTCTATCTAAAGGTGGAGGGTCAGGAACAACTCACTCAATCTACTATTTTCACATGGTGCCCTTTGTCATCTATCTATTCAGAAGACTCTGATTTTAGCATCATGGATCTAATATATCTAATCATCTCTAAGTGTAGCAAGGATGAAAATTTTCAGGATTTAACTCGACCATTTAGAAGATGTATATACAGGGCAATCTAAAAACTAATGGGATGATTGTGTGTGTGTGTGTGTGTGTGTGTGTATGTGTGTGTGTGTGTGTGTGTGTATGTATAATGTGTGTGTTTTGGGATAAAAATGAACCTGTCTTTTGTTTTAATACAATCCCGATCATGTTTCTCTATTTCCAGGAGAACTGGTTCTCAAAGCCAAGTATTAGTTATATGCAAGTGCCTTCCCATGCAAGGGGAATAGGGACCAGGGAATCATCAAGTCCAGAAAATCATTTAAATGGAGTCTCCTATAACCGTTCATCCAGTTCTATTGCCTCTGAAGGGCTGTGATGTCTTGGTACATAGTACAGTTTTCTCTATTGCCCTAACTGCTACACAGTATCAGCTTTCAACTGCCAGCTAGACCTGAAATGCTCCCAAATCCTCCATAGTTGTCAGACAGACTCAAGTATTTTTCCTTTATCCTGGGCATTTAAACTTGGGGATGCCTCTGATACTTTGCTAAAGCAAACATTTGACTTAAGCCCCGCCCAGACTGGCAGATGCAAAGATATTGCAAAGTGACCCAAGAAAAAATTTCTGAGTCTATACAAATATTTTCTGTTTTCATGGGCAATAGGAAATAACACTTGTTAAGAATAGCATTGATTCTTTGTGGACAGTCCTATTGTTAGAATCCTTTTGTTCAGTTAGATGAGCATTTGTGAATCCTCTGAGCTACATTTTTTAATAGAGGTAGATAGTATAGAAAGAATGCTGAATTTGGCTTCTGAGATCCTGGATTCAAAATCTCTTGCCACTTATTACTTATGTAACCAAAACTTTGCCTCAATTTTCTTATCTATAAAACATGGTGCTGGATTTGATGATTTCTAATGTCCCCTTCCTGCTCTAAATCTGTGACCCCATAACTGTCATTCACTTCTGTTTTAAGATTGTGGTCCTTCAGGCACCTGGGCACTCTCTTTTTCTTTTTATATATAATGAGACATTAGTCACATCTGTTCAGTGTGAAATTCAGAAACCTGAAGGATTGTCAGCTAAGTTTTGATTTTTCTTTCTAAGGCTGAGACTGCTTGGCAGAGATTTCTTTTTCCTCTGGGTGTATCTAAAGATTGATGTCCTCTTAAGGACAATTCCAATGAGTTACCTACTAGATTAGAAGTTGACTAATCCCAGTTTCAACTCTTAGTTCTGTTTTAACTTCCTTGGGAGACTTGGGGCAAATCACTTTCCCTATCTGTACCTCAGTGTCCCCATCTCTTAAATGGGGAGTATAATCCTTCTCTCTCCCTACCTCATGCAACATCTCAATGAACTTTTCTGGTCAGATTGGCGGTGATGCTATGCAAGCATATGATTTTGTTAAAAGTCTTTGACATCTTAATCTTTGCCTTTTCTCTCAGTCTTAATCAAAAAACAATTTCCTTTTCTTCCCTCACTCATGAGTCCCTAGATTTAGATATAAAGCTAAAGGGAAGAAGAATGCAAAAAAAAAAAAAAAAAAGCATATTTGGGTTTTCAAACTTCTTAAATCCCTCCTCAGTTCTTGAGGCTGGAGCAGTCTTTACTTTTTCATGTCCTCAGGAGAAGAAAGGGGATCATCTAGTATCTTGGCTCTCATAAGTTTGAACTGGAGTAAAACAATTTCATAATTCAGGAACATGCTGTTGAGATAAACGTTGTTTTTCTGAGACCCTTCAGTCATGTCTGCTAGCCATTTAGAGAAAGGAGCATTACAGATATAGGAGCAAAGGAATATTCCTGACCATGGATAAATATATAAGTGTATGTATATATAATCCTACTCATAATCTATTACAAAACATTTCCTTTTCAAGACAGTGCACAGATGAAGTTAAGAATTTGTGGAAAACTGCTATTTCAAGGGATTCCTGTTGTCATAACAACCTTTCAGCCTGTTTTCAGGTCTTCTGACTGGGAGAGCAAAGGGAAAGAAGAGACTGCAGTTTTGGTTTCTCAAATAGAGAGACCTCAGTACATTCTTTTAGGTGCTACTGGTGACCAGGGCAGGGCATATGGTCAATCCCTGACATGGATCAAATAAATCATCAAACTTCCTTTGATCCTTCATTCACCTTGTTTTGCCATCCCTGACCTTCCAGCTTCCTCAGTCACTTCTGTTTAGTCTTCACTCACCTGTGTGCTTGTCACCTGTCCAAGAAGCCATTGTTAACATAGACTCCAGAAAGACACAGGGAGGTCCTTGGAAGGAGGAACCTTACTTGGAAAGGAGACTGGTGAGAGGCTTTCTGATAGGATGATTATAGCTCTTTCCACTCAGAAAAACTGCTCTCAGACCTAATTGATAGAAACAAGTAAATCCTCCTCCCCTTCAAAGAAATTCCCAGCTGCTAAAGAGAATTCTTTTTAAACATGACATTAAAGAAAAGTTTCATATACTAAAACCTTTGGAGGCCATGGCTCAAACTTAGTCTTTGTAAGGTTTATTAAATGTATTCATCTGATACTTTTGTCTGCTTACTGAGTCTTTGTTGCTACAGCTGTTGCTGTAGCAGTGGGACAACTCCATTGGGAAGACATGATGCTCAAGCCATCTGGTCCCTGAGCATGGACTCAACCAATGCCCTAATGGAAATTCTGGGGACTTCCAACAGAGATATCAAGACATCTCTGTAGAGAGACTTGAGTTCTTCCTGTTTCATCCCATAGGAGAGGAGGAACTGAGAGCTGCTGTTTCATTTAAGGTAGGTGTTACCACAACAAAAACAATCTGGTTCTTTAGGTAACATTTGAAGCCCTGAGGGGAGGGAAAGCTGTGCTTAATATGATTTATTTCTTAGGCATCATCTGTCCTTTATAGCTGGGATCAGCTGTAGCATTTCTGCTGAGACACTAGGTTTTATCTCTTGGGTAAATGTAAATGGGTTTGCTGGGGAATATCCTATAATATATAGTCATTCTTATGCTCTAAAGACAGTATACCGTCTTTCTATGTACACATTTGCCTTCTGGTCATACTAGAATGTTAGATAATAAGATTGAAAGGGAGAAAAAAAAAGAGAAAATGACAAAGAGAAAAAGTGGAGGCATTGAAAGAAAAGGCACTAAAGATAGAGGAAGAGAAAAATAGATACTGAGATGATCTATTGGATAAAAGCCATTGTACTAGGTACAATGGAAAAAGCATACACATGTTTACATTTCTATATAAATATATATATATATGCATCTACATAGACAAGATGTATAATATATATTATACTTGTATCCCTTTTGCTTCACCTCTCCCCAACATTCTTTTGCTTAATCATGCTGAATGAAACCTTGTTATAAACAGTATTTTCTATCCCCATATGCCCCATGTAATTGCTAGGTCAAATTCTCAGGGAACAACAGGGATGAGCAGCCTGATAGCCCTATCCTCTTGGTGAGAAAGAAAGAAAATGTAATCCAAACCTTTGTGATGGTTATTTAAAGGAGAGGATGAAACACACTTTTAAAATTATAGGCTCTTCTTTTTATACCAGAACACTACTGTGACATCTCTAGTTAGTGGCAAAAATAAGGACTAGATCTTATATCTGTCAAGTATTTTTTGGATAAAACCAAGGGATTTGGCTATTTGGATATTGGCCCAGTCCTAGCTCTGTCTATCCTGATATACTATGTATAAAATATATGATATTAGATGACAGAACAAAATAAGAACCACTTTATTTTTGTTTTGCTTTTAATTTCTTTACCAAGTATATTTTTCATGTTGGAAAATATATCTATTTATATATAAAAACTGAAATCCAAGATGTGATATAGTATAAATACACCTAGCTATCTTCAATATTGTCAACAGAACAGAATATACTACTTCCTGAGTACTGAACAGCTAAGCAAATGTTAGGAATTTTTTATTGAGACTTTTAAGAAGTGTTGAGTTGCTGTTGAACTAGAGATGAGTAAATGTCTTTCTCTTATTTTAAAAATATCTTTTGCAAGATAGATTTTCCAATCTATAGGTTTTAGTGTGGCTCCATGTAGAGTTATGATTGATTGTTAATGAAGTAGTGGAACACAGAATTAAAGGTGAGTACTTAGGTAAACAGTGATCACTATAAAAGGACTGTGGGCCATTAAAAACCGATAATACAAGACTAATCTAATTGACTATTTTTGACAGTTATTAGACTGGCAGTTATTAAACAGGTATTAGACTGATGTTTCTAGATGTCAGCAAGATATTTGATGAAATCTCACAATATCTTCATGATCAATATGGAGAGAAGTGTGATAGATAGTCTGGTTAGATGGATTAGGAATTAATTAAGTGACTGGACCCAAATAATGATTAATGGATTAATGACAACTGGTCATTTTTGAGGAAGATAGGCCGAAAAATCACCATTACTTAGTAATTCAGCAAAAATTTAGTAATTTCTTAAAATGTGCCAGGCATTTTGAATATAATTACTGCCTATATAACAGCAAGAATGAAGAGATAGAGAAATATTATGAAGAATCTGACAAAATCCCTATATCATTTCAACATATTTTTTGATACTCGGTGATGTCAGTATGAAAGTAGATACAGTGAAGCTTCTGTTTCTTTGTTAGAAAAACTAGGTTGTAAACCCTCCAGCTCTAGGTTATTGATCCTAAGCTTCAGCATGATGTTTTCCAATAAACTATTGATACTGAAGTATGGGAAATGCCATATATCTTGACCTTAATTATCATTATTTCCCATAAAAGTTTAGCCATGTAAGACAAACATTATCTGAGGTATTCTTTCCTATTCCTCCAATAAATAATTACTCTAGCAAATACTTTTCTAAGTAGGAGATGCCAGCCCAAGATGGCACTGTTTTAGAATTTCAACTCATTTGTGAAACGTTACAGAAAAGAATGTCAGAAGGTTTTGAGCAGTGAGTTGCCTAATAAAACAGTGAAAAGCACTATCTTCTAATGGCTTGGAATGACACTCAAATCATCCTAAGAATATTCATAGATAAAACTGATAGGGCAATAAAAGGAAATAGAAAAAAAAAAGTTGTCAAAATTTGGAAGTCACAAAAGCCTGTGCAAAAGTTGGCTATATCATAGAAGCAGATGAGCAGAATGAAAGAAGAACTATGCTGACCTCTCACTTAGTCTCATCACATCTAGAATATTATGTTTTGTTTTGGGAACCACATTACAAGAAGGACTGTGTTTAATCTAGAACATATTCAGAGAAAGGATGATTTGGATTGTGGAGTTTCTGGACATTGTCATAGAAGTTTTTTAAAATTATTATTTAAAGAGGCTAGTTTATAGGAATTGGAAATATTTAGCCTGAAGAAGATAAGGCTTAGGAGAAAAATAAATAGGTATATTTAAAAAATTGAAGCATTATCATTGTTATTGTTCAATCATGACTCTTTGTAACCCCATTTGAAGTTTTCTTGGCAAAGATACTAAAGTAGTTTTCTATTTCCTTCTCAAATTTATTTTGTAGATGAGGAGACTGAAGCAAACAGGATTAAGTGACTTTCCTAGGGTCCCACAGCTAGTAAGTGTCTAACATCAGATGTAAACTCATGAAGAGGAATCTTTCTGATTCTAGGCCTAGCACTCTTTCCACTGTACTACCTAGCTACTCCTTATTATTATTTATTTATTATTATATGGAATGCTTATTACACTTGTTTTGCTTAGGCCCATATGGCAGAACTTGGAACAATAGTTGTAAGTTGCAGAGAGGTATACTCTATAATAAGAAGTTTACTAACAATTAGACTTGCCCCTAAATAGAATGAACAACACAAGATACTGAATTTCCCATTAGTAGCAATATTCTAGTAGATATTAAGCAACTACTTGCCAGTGTTATTGTAAAGGGAATTTTTGATCAGATATGGATTGGGCTAGGTAAGCTGTGAGATCTATTCTACTTTTGAGTCTATCTATCATTGACAAAAATAAACAGAAAGGACCTATGTCTGAAATCTAATCACCTTCTCCTGGGGTCTGGGGTCAGGAAGTAGATAATACCTAAGAGTGAGTTCCAAAGGGCTCATGTAGGACAATGGGTAAATATTATTAGGTAGGATTTTGAAGGGAAGGTTAGAGAGTCTAAGAGAGATGGAGTAAGGGGAAAGTCACTGTCATGGATGTGGAGTAGAGAAGAGCAGTGAGGTGTTTAGGAGTAAGTAAGACTTTAATGTATATCATGGAATATCAGAGTTCCCATCCATCTAGGTCAATGGGTGAGAAGTGAGTGCACTTTCTGTAGCTTTTTGAGTCAAGGGGACAATTCTACTCTTCTACTCTCTGCTTCTCCCCATGATGTGAATGACTCCCATCTTTCTCTGTGTCCAGTGACAATCTGAATTTTGTATTGAATTCCTAATTTTTGTTTATTTCACCTGGACTATGGAAGATGGAAGATGAGATGATTGTGACTTCTGAGATTCCACTGATTACATTTAAGTGATTACTAATGTGATCTTTTGTACAGAGATTGCTCCAGTATGCTATGGAGGGAGGGAAAAGGAATCATGAGTAAGGAAATCATGCTCTGAGATTATATGAGGCCCCAGGTGATAACATGGCAATGCAGATTGCCAACCATCGCTGTCCTTGGTTCTGATACAGAACTGCACATACACAACTGCTGCAATGTGGCACCTTTGCCACATGGGGAAATCCTAAGGAAGAGTTGGCTTTATAGAAAATATGATTAGTTCTGGTTTAGCTATGTTTAATTTGATCTTGTGAGATCTTCAAATGTCCTGCAAGAAGTTGAAAATGCAGTTTTTAGAACATAAGAGGTCAAGAGTAGAAATATATATTTCAGAGTAAAATTCAGATGTAAAATTCAATATAGTACATTGGGAAGAGTGCCAGGTTTTAATTCCAGTTTTGCCACTTATCTTTTGGTCTTTGGAAGGTCATACCACATTCCAGGGTCCTAGTTTCCTCATTTTTAAAATGAGAGGACTATGTTAGATAATTTCTAAAGCTTACCAGTAAATTACGATACTATGATCCATAGAGATGATAGCTGAGAGGTAGCTTGATTTAGCAGGAAATTTATTGTATTTAGACTTATATACCAGAGAGAGAAATCCTAATCCTGCTATTTGCTACCTTTTAGATTTTTTTCAAATATGGGTCTCATATTTGGGATCCTCCCTGGCCTAAAGACCCCAAAAGTTAATAGAGAAAGAAGTTGAAGAGAGAAAAGGATTAAGAGAGAATTTTAGGGAACATATACTTTAAGGAGTCAAGAACAGGAAGAATGATTAAAGGACAAGACAGGAAAAAAGCCCCAGATTCTACTGGTGAATTTTTTTTGGGGGTAGGGTGGGGTGGGGTAAGACATAGTTCTGTGCAATTGGAGAGCAATGTAAGAAACTGAAATAGGGTTGGTAGAACATCCATGAAATCAAGAAGGGGCAGGAAAATATTAACTTAGCCTTTGTATGTCATTTTCAGGTTTGTAAAAGTATTATAAATGCTTACATTAATAAATTTGCATATTTACATATTTATACCCCATATATCGCTATCTCATGAGATGTCTCCTATGTTCCTCCTCTTATCTCCCACAGCTTTATAAGATGCATGCTATTATTAATCTCCATAGAAGCAGGTAGGTGGTACAATGGAAAGAAAGCTAGAAGATTTGAGTTCAAATTCAGTCTCAAACATTCATTAGCTGTGTGATCCCGAACAAGTCACCTAACCGCTGTTTGCCTCAATTTTCTCAACTATAAAAATGAGAATAAATAATAGCACTGGGTTACTATGAGGATGAAATGAGAAATACTTGTTAAAAATGCTTAGCAGGGTGGCTAGTCCTGAAGTCAGGAAAACCTGTATTCAAATCTGACTTGTATAACCCTGAACAAGTCAATTAACTCCATTGACCATGAAGCAAAACAACTGAACAATAAACCCTTATTGTCAGAAAGTTTCCCCTCAAATTTCACATTATTTACATTAAATTTAACTACCCATTCTTCTTCCATGAGAAGTTTAGTAATGCGAAGGTGGATAGCAGAGGAAGGAAGAAAAAAACCTACCTAAGAACAAATATTCAATTTCATTGTTGATTTTTTTTTTCTGGTGAAGCACAATTTATTCATTCTAATTTATTTCTCATCCTATCTGCTGAGCCTTCTATAGAAATCACAGAATATTTCAAATGTGAAGTCAAACCCCAAGACTGCTATCCCAGAGCTGCCATTTCATTCTCTCCTGAGCTACTGTTTCTCATTACAAACTCTTCTGCTCTCCAAACTTTCTTGACCAAAAGAACCTGAACCAGGCCAAGGATTCTCTCATACATTTCTCCTGCTTTCTCCTCCTACCCTTCTATCTCCAGTAGTAGCCTGAGATATTCTAAATTCTCTTCTGGTAGGACAAGTCTGTGGTACCAAAATCTTGAATAGTACGTCTCATTAATTTTACAAATCAGGCTATTAGAGGTCTCAGTTTTCTTATCTGTAAAACAAAGAGATTGGATTAGGTAATATGTAATTTTAGTTCTAGCTATGATTCTATGATCCTTTGAACTAGAAAGTGGAGGTATTAAGAAGGAATGGAGAAATATACATATGGAGGGGAAGGGAAAGAGACAGAGAGAGAAATATAGTGACAAAGAAACAGAAATATTCAAAGAGAGACAAAGATATAGCAGAGAGATGGAGACAGAAATAGGAAGAGAGAGATAGTAAGAAACAAAGAAAGAGATAGACAAATGGAGAGACAGATAGAAAAAGGCAAAGAGAGACAGAGACAGAGAGATACATAATCATAGAAACACACAATTCCATTTTTGTACCCTCCCTCCCCACTGCAATCCAAGTTAATTATAATATTCTGTCATTCAAATCCAAGACATTTTGCTATTTCTCTCTCTCCCCCTCTCTGTCTCTGTCTCTGTTTCCCCATTCCTCTTTTGTACGTACCCTTGTATGGTTGAACAGTCTGTCTTGGACAAAATCCCAGTGACTGTAGATTTGCAGTTTCTCTGTGGTAGAACCTCTGTGGCAATGGTTCTCATTGCAGATTCTCTGTGCCTAGGGTGATTGGTAGGTAGAGAGGGAGGCGGGGTTTTCCCCAAATAGGCAATACAGACAGCAGAATTCCACCTTGGGAAAAAAGACCTTTTAAAAAAGGCCTTATGATATTCCCTCCATTAGTGCCCCTCCTTCCATTTTCTTCCTCTATTTAGAGGCAGTGTGGCAAAGTGGATGGAATTCTGGGCTTCAAGTCATGATGACCAGATTTCAAATCCAGTTTCAGCATATGAATTAAGTCGTGTCCCTGAGCCTTAGTATTCTCATTTGCAAAATGGAGACAATAATAATAATACCTACCTCAAAGGGATGTTGGGATGGAATGGGATATTGTGTGAAATACTTTTCAAACCTATATGAATGCCAGTTATTACTTGGTCACTGAGATAATGTGATTTTCTATATTGCTGCAACTGATATGTTTTCCTTCTCTCTTATTGGTATGGTCTGATTTATGAAATTAAATTTAGCTTGGTATCCTGGGGGACATTCTGATTTGACAGGTTTTCCTTGTAGAGAAGTGATGTTCCACAGTAGTAAAATGACCCCTATCATCAGACTTCCACAGTAATTATCTTGCAGAATAAAAGTGTTTTGTTTTTGCTCAGGGGAACTGACCAAATCTTTCCTTCAAGGTCAAAAGGAATTATAGTGCTAAAATGTAGAGCAGGCACTAATAACAGTGAGGTTTCCTATGAACCACAGGACTGGTGATATAAAAGCTTTCAAAAATGGTAGATTTTCATGTGGTTTTTCAATATGTGCTCTTTAACAGGTTAATAAAGTGTATATATATGTGTGTGTGTGTGTGTGTGTGTGTGTGTGTGTGTGTGTGTGTGTGTAATGCTTACCAATGCAGACAGGATGAAGCATGTATATGATTTTTGGCCAATTGTTAAATTTTGGGGCCTCAGTTTTCTCATCTGTAATAGGAGGAAGTTGGATGTCTTGACCTCAAGAGACCCTTTCAGCCCTATATGGAACCAAGATGTAAAATATCTTTGCAGGCCACAGTGTTGGTCTCCACAAATAATGATAAATGGAAAATCTTGTATTTCTGTTTCTGATTTTCTCTGGGCTTGAACTGTAAAAATTGAGGGGTATAGGAAGGTATAAGAAGACAGAGAAAAACAGTCTCATGGGAGGAGAAGAAGCAGGTCGTATGCACAAATAAAGAAATATATAATATATATAACACAAATAGAAAACAATTAGGGAGGCAAGGATACCAATGGCTGAGGAAATAAGATATGAGAGAGAGAGAGAGAGAGAGAGAGAGAGAGAGAGAGAGAGAGAGAGAGAGAGAGAGAGAGAGAGAGAGAGAGAGAGAGAGAGAGAGAGAGAGAGAGAGAGAGAGAGAGAGAGAGAGAGAGAGAGAGAGAGAGAGAGAGAGAGAGAGAGATGGATGGTGGATGAATTTCTACAGATTGTCTATCCAGTTGTGTAGCAGAATGTGGACAGTTGGAATTCTTCATTCACTTGGCTTTTCCTGTGTGAATAGTTGGGCTGAATTCTCCTCAGTGATTTTGGAACTCAGCAAGCTTTTATGTTCCAATTTTTCCTCCCTCCTCCAAGATAGCAAGTAATCTGATATAGGTTAAAGATGTATAATCCTTTTAAACATATTTCTGTATTTGCCATGTTGTACAAGAAAAATCAGACCAAAAGGGAAAAAAAAAACTACAAGAAAGTAAAAAACAAAAGTGAAAGTATTATGCTTCAATCTACATTCAATCTCCATAGTTCTTTCTCTAGGTGACATTTTCCATCTTGAATCTTTTGGAATTGTCTTGAATCACCACCAAGTCCAGGATATATTCTTCTCTCCTTTATTCCGTTCTCTTTTCCTGCCCTCTCTCTTTCCTTTTCTTTATCAGCAGGGAACCTTTGATTTGCTAGTTCACTCTCCCACCCTACAGTGGACCAAAGGCTAGACCTAGAATCAGGAAAACTTGAGTTCAAATCTTCTCAGTCACTTACTAACTGTGTGATCCTGTGTAAATTATTTAACCCATATCTACTTCAGTTTTCTCATTTGTAAAATGGGGATGAAAATAATAATAACTTCTTTCTAGGATTGTTATGAGGATAAAATGAAATAATATTTGAAAAGTGTTTTGCAAAACTTAAAGCACTATATAAGATGCTATTATTATAGTGGTACCAGATGGTGTAGACATCTGACTGACTTTAGCCCTATTGCAGCTTTATAGCTCAAATAATTCACTAACCAATTATAGGCATACCCCACTACACCTGGTAACATATGTTTTTCCTACTCATATTTTATGAATTTCATGAAAATTGAGATCTTTTCTCTTTAGTGATAATGCATTTTGACCAATTGTACTTAACAATTCACAGGTTTTTCTTCAAAACAAAAATGTATATTTATTGAGCACGCAGAATTAAAAACACACACATATGTATATGTATACATATATGTGTATATATATATATATATATAGAGAGAGAGAGAGAGAGAGAGAGAGACAGAGAGAGAGAGAGAGAGAGACAGAGAGAGAGACAGAGAGAGAGAGAGACAGAGAGAATATGAGGAAATTTTTACCCTACATAGAGATACACAAATCATTATTCTTCTAAATGAGAGTTTATCTGAAATAAAATTAGTTGCATTAAAAAATTAGCTTTAACTTCCAATAGTAAGTCACATACACCTCAATCAGAAGAAACATTCATGGAAGGAAAAAAAGATGAATAAAGAGGTAAGATTCTCAGCAGGAAAAAACAATGTGAATATAAAGATAGAATTATTCAATAGCACAGGACTCTTTGACTTGCAGTGATAATACTGCTGGGAAAATAGGACAGAACAATAGATATCATTCCCAGGGTCCTATTGGACCATTCTTACCATAATGCACTGTAATGCATTTTGGGACTTCTTTGCGGGCAGAAAAAAAAAGAATTTCTGAGCCTCTCAACCCTCAAGGAAAGAACTCTCAATAAAGAGCAAGTACCCTCTGAGCTCCTCTCCAGTCAGAGAGAGTAAAGAAAGCAAAATTAAATAAAGCTGTTCTTTCAAAAAAATTGTGAAAGAAGTGAAAATTCAAAAGAAGAGATGAAAAGAATTGCTGCTCTCTAATACATTCACATATGTCTGTCAGTTTCTAGATATCATTTGTCTATTAAATATAATTTATTATACATGTATCATTCATCTATCACCTGTCATCTACTGATGCTTCATTTCTCCTTCTCCCTCTTCTCCCTCTCCCTCTCCCTCCAATCTCTCTCTCCCTCTCTCCTTCCCTCCCTCTCCCTCTCTCCTTCCCTCCTTCTCTCTCTCTTTCTCTCTCTCTCTCTCCTCTCTCTCCCCCCTTCCTTCCTCTCTTTCTCTCCCTCTCCCTCTCTTTCTCCCTTCCCTCACTTACTCCCTCTCTCTCCCCTTCTCTCTGTCTTTTTCCTTATCTTTCTCTTCCCCCTCTTTCTATTTCCTTCCTCCTCTCTTTACCCCTCTCTCCTATCTATCTACCTATCTATGTGTCAATGTATCTATTTATATATCATCCATGTATCAATGTGTTTATGTAAATTTATCTACACATCATCTTATCTGTAGATCTATGTACTTATCTTTTGAAATTGTCTTTATCACATTTTCATTATCGTATTATCTTCTCAAACTTAACATACACAAATATTTATGACCTCTTTTTTACTATCTCATGGCTAGAATGCATATAGAATTCTTCCCTATCTTCCTACCTTTATTTCAGTTTGTGTAGTTTTGCAAACATTTGCTTCTTCTTTATATGAAAATATCATATAGCTGCACAGAAGATCTTCATGAAACATTTAATTATCTTCCTCAAAAACACTCTAATTTACTGTGGAGCTAGGAGGAAAGGGAACACTTCTCAGAACCTACTATAATTGTATTATGTCAAGTTTTGATCTAGGGGTTACAGATAGATGGTGTATCATTTTCTGGTTCTACTTTTTTTTATTCTTAGGTAAAATTTGGTTGCAGAATCATCACTTTCTGCTAAGAAGTTTAATAATTAACCTTGTGGTATACCAGATGAGGGACTGCCCCTTTCAAGGGAGGCAAAACAATGAGGGCTTCAGAAAAGACCTGCCAACACTATTTTGGGGCTCTTTTCCAGTTCTTCTCTATTAACTCGTGACAGACAATTATAAGTAGTCACAAATATTGCCTCAGTATTTATTTTATGAGTACGGTATCTCTTCTGGGACTACCTCCTTCAACTCATACTCACAAATTGGATCTCTAGGGGGTCATTACTCATGGGGCTATGCTTCTAAAATGATAACTCTCAAGACACATCAGTGGTTTACCTTTAGAAGATAGCTAGTAAACACAATTAGCTCAAAGGAAAAGCATTCATCATGTTTAGAATTCTTCTCATAAATCTGAGGCTCCCTTTTCCACAACTGCACCCAATATCAGCGATAAGAACAGCTTTGGAATAAGCAACTTATGATTCTGGCACTGCAGAGTTCCAGTGTTCTCTCTCTTCTCATGGTGTTCTTTTATTGCTTTCCCTGGGAAGTCACTCCTCTGGGCTTCTTGGGCCTGTTCATCTCTGTAACTCAAATCCCATTGGCCAGGGCTGGCTTTCTTCTCAATACTCAAAAATAATACTCAACACTCAAACACTTCTCAATACTTTGACTTCTGAAAAAAATTGGACATTACTATCTCCAGAGGTAAACTACTCTACTTTTGGACAACTGTATCTTTAGGAGGACATCTAGGTGATGTATCAACTATATACAGTGCCAGTGTTCTATGGTGCCTCTGACTTGTCCGGTAGTTGTGATGCAAAGTATTATGGCCAACAGGGTCGTGAAATGGGGGAGAAAGCTCTTTTTTTTCAAGTTTTGGTTCTTTTCCCGTTAAAGATCTTTTTTTCCACTGCTGCCAGTTGTCTCCTGCTTCTCCTGACTGCTCTTGCTTAGAGAGAGCATCTCTTGTTTTTTAAAGCACCAGTAGGGGTTGGTCAATCATTGACTAATTAATGGCTAGCTGCCTTCTACTTCCATCAGTTTTGATGGAGAATTTTATACTTCATATAGAGTTAACAAAGTATACACAACCTGTTCAAGACTTTGATACTTTCTAGTGTATGCTATCTTTTCCTAATCTTATTAATTGTATCATGTGAGCTGGGGGAAATAATCAACCTTACCCTTAACATTTTCCAATGAGCAGACTAGAACAGGCACTAGGGCAAGCTTAATAGGAAAGAAAAGGTAGGAAACTACCTAGAATGTAAAAGGCAAGATGAGTTCAACAAAAATACTTTTTCATATTTCTCTAAAAGCACAAATTTATTTAATAGTAAAAAACTCCATTTCTCCTTGCATATAGCTGCTTATTTCGTGATATGAAAAGCCACATATGGATAAATATGCCATTAATCATAATAATTATAATAATAATAATATTTTTCAAACATTTTTACATATGCTAAATCAATAAGGTCATCACAATAATCTTATGAGCTAGCACTGAAGGTATTATTTTCTCACTTTTCTAGATTAAAGAAATGAAAATGAAAGTGACATTTTTGAGTTTTGGCGACATTAATGTCTGAGGTAGAAGTTAAATTCTGGTCCTAATCATTCTATTATCCAGTATTCTATCCACTAGATTATATTGTTTATCCTACAGTTAGGACTTTTGATGCATAATAGTAGAAAGGAGACACATTTTTCAGTGTAGGGAAGAATAGTTTTTAAATTTTGTTTTGCGTATATATGAATTATGCATGCATAAAAGTCTGCAAAACCCCCCACACTGGGGTGATTAAAATATCCTTCTTTCTAGAGATCCCAAGTTGGGGTGACAAAATATACTATGTTTTCTAGCGCCCCCATGCTGGAGTGATTAAAATATACTGTGCTATTGGAGAATTGAGGAGGCAGGACTCCTGAGGATGGTGGAAAAATGGAGTCCCTTTCTTCCAAGGACTTTCCCCTTTTATACCCTCATACCCTTAAGTAACAAAAACACTGGACTTGCGCCAAGTATATACTAAGCACGTGGGACCACATAAACAGTTTGCTATTGTATGTAGTTTGCCACCTGGTATCACTTTACTTCAATCACAACACATGTTGTCACTGCCCTCTGACTTCTCAGGAAGGCCCAGAGCCCTTAGGGTAGATGGGGAACTGAACCAGACATTGTCATCAGGCTCCCTCTGGGTTAAAGGGTCTTATACCTTACCCAGAGTTCCCCCACTGTCTGTGACCCTCTACACTCCATAAATGTTTTCTCTTCTTCCTCTGAGCTCTTATAATGATTATTTTCTGTGCTATTCAGCATAGAATGTGAATTCCTTCATATTCAAATAAAACGCCCCCCAATTATTGAGTACTTAATATGAGCTAAATGTGAAGTTTAGATACATAGGCAGCATCATATTGCTCTCCTCTGGCTCTTCTACCTACCTAGGTACTCCTCAGTTTCTTTGCTGGATCATTATCTGTATCCCATCTTACACAGACTGCATTGATAAAAACAAAAATAGATTTTTATTTTTCAAAATACATGCAAAGATAGTTTTCACCCTTGCAAAAACCTTGTAATCTGAATTTTTCTTCCTTCCTCCTCCCCTAGACAGCTTCATCCAATATAGGTTAAATATGTACAATTCTTCTAAAGATATTTCCACATTTATCATGGAAAATTAGATCAAAAGGGAGGAAATGAGGGGGAAAAAAGCAAGGAGTAACAACAAAAAAGATGAAAATTCTGTGTTGTGATCCATGTTTGGTCCCCATAGTCTTCTCTTTGGATTCTGCAATTTTAATAATTGATAATAGAATCTAAGAATGATCCTCAGATTAGTACCTGAATAATAATGCCTCTATAACATCATCCAATGTACATTTAGTCCTTTCTTGAAAAAAATAATAGAGGTCTCCCCATCTCCAGAGGTAATTTACTCCACTCTTGGACAATTCTAATTATTAGGAGGACATCTAGATGGATAGAGCACCAGTCTTAGAGTTAGGAAAATTCATCTTCATGAGTTCAAATCTGTCTTCAGACATTTACTAGCTGTGTCACCATGGGAAAATCATCTGTTTCCTTATCTGTAAAATGGGCAGCAGAAGGAAATAGCAAATCATTCCATTTTTGTGAAGAAAATCCCATATGTGGTCATGAAAGAGTGAACATGAGTGAAATGACTCAATAGCAACAATTATTAGGAAGTTGTCTTCATAATCTTGAGGGAGGCTCAGTATTGAAGGGAGTAGGCAGCAATTTGCCTTATGTGCTATTATATCTCTTTATTTAAATTTTTTTAATTTAATTTTTTATTAAAGCTTTTTATTTACAAAATATATGCATGGTTACTTTTTCAATATTGACCCTTGCAAAGCCTTCCCCCCCACCTCCTCCCCTAGATGGCAGGTAGTCCAATACATGTTAAATATATTAAAATATATGTCAAATCCAATATACGTATACATATTTATACAGTTATCTTGCTATGTGCTACTGTATCTCAAGTGGGATATGGTTTAAGGCCTTAGTCTTAGAATTGGGAAGAAGGAAAGAGGTCCTATCATGGGAAGAGGTTGGTTACCAATTCTGGGCTTTAAGAGTAGTGGGGTCTGTCCAGACCAATAATTGATTCTTCTAAAGAAGAAACTGCTATGTTTGGAGGTGGAGTCTCACCGGAAGGAAGTACAGGATAAGAGGAGAGCTAATAGGGAGAAAGCAAACAGGCAAAACAAGGAATAGTCAACTAATTCCATTTCAGATTGTATTTATTAGGCCCAGCATCCAAAAAGAGGAAGGCTTTAGTTCCATGGTGCACTTCCATGGCTTTATCACATCATGGTATTCATATCTTCAAAGAGAAGCTCAGTGACTACTTATTTGTCAGGAGCAATTAGGATATAAATAGGATTAGAGCTTCCTTGAAGTTCTTTTTTTAATTTCTTTTAAGTTTATTTATTTAAACCTTAAATAGAAAACAGAAAAAATAAACTTTGCCATGAGCACAGCAGAACCTAAGAGAAGATTCAAAATATAAAGCAATAATTTTACATTTCAAGAAAGCCTATATAATAATTACTACACATTGTGTTCAGAGCTGTCCATCTTTTCTTTGCTTCCTTGTAGATTTTCCTTTGTTCTTTGCTGTTTACTTTTTACTTTAATCTTTTTTCCTCCTTTCTCCCTCCTGTTTCCTCCATGAAGGCTACAATTAAGCATGGATAAATTTATATATACAAATAAAAATATACACACATGCACAAACACACACATATGTATAAATCAATTGATCCCCAAATCACTTTAATTTTAGTTTGGTGTATATCAGATGTGGAGATTTGGGGGGATAAGTTTACCTGTTTAAAAGATGTTTTCTTAGAGCTAATCTAAAGACATAATCACATCAGTGTAGGGATCATGTAGCATGGTTAATGCCCATTATGTGGGAGATACAAATTATAAGACACAATCTTTATCTCAGAGGTTTGGTAACCAGCTAAGGAAAGAAAAAAAATTCTCTTTCCCTCTTTCCTTCTCCTTATTATGGGTAATAAGTGAGCTGAATGAAAATGAGGATGGCACTTAAGTGGTGATCCAGATTGTTACCTGGAAGGTTGGTAGTGTCCATAGTAATAGGGGAGCTCAGAAAGGGGGAGGTTTTAGATACAAAGATAATGAATTCTGTTTGGACATGTTGAACCTGGCATATTCATGAGATATCCTGTTAATGGCAGGTAGGACAGGAAGTGTTAAAAGGGGCCTTAGCTAATGAAATCCTTGCCAATATTTCTTTGCTTCTCATTGCTGATCCTAACTGACTTTTCTTTTATATTTATGCTTTTAGGCAAGGTAAATGTATATATCATGGCCCCAAGGAAGGAAACACCCACATTCCTATATGAGCTCCCGAGGAGAGACAAGAAGACTTTGGATGACAAAGTTGATTCTTTGCAGCACATTTCTCCTGTGGTTTTCTGTTAACAGAGTCAATTCTGCAAGAAAGAGAAACATGATGGTGGTGAGAAATGTGGTATGTGGGGGAGGGGTGTGAAGACTGGTATATATGAAAAGAAACTAAAGAGTGAAAATGTCAGGATCATAGAACTAGGGCTGAAAGAAACTTAAAAAAATATATATTTTGTAATCTCCCCTCCCATTTTATGGATAAGGAGCCTGGGGACTTGAGAGGAAAATGACTTGACCAAAATCACAGTTACCATTCAGACTCAGATTTTGTGACTCCAAATCTTGCTGTTATGCTGCAAAGTCTTAGTATTGAGGGGTTCTTAGAAAATGCTGGACTATATACAGATTCATTTAGTTAAAGGATAGTGCAATGATTAAAAAGGTTTGAGAGACATCATTTCTGAGTAATTTAATCATTTTATTAATAAGGCCAGTATTAAAAAAGGATAGTCAATTTAGGGTTAGGGTTAGACCTCTCTCTTAGATATGGGAGTCACAGTTTATATGCCCCTTGAAGAAGTGTAGGTGTTCCTGAGGGGTTGAGAGTGACATTATGCCACTCTTAGACAGACTTATCTCTATATCCAGATCAGCCCCAACCTTGATCAATCTATTCAAAGAATGAATGTCCCACTTAAGCCTGAGCAGAACACAATGGCTACTCAATTTGAATGAAATTTGAACAAGAAAGTTAGTTTAATTTCTTTATCAAGAATGTCCTTCATTCTGACTGAACTTTTTAAAAATCAGGACTGTAGAAAAAGGGAAGAATTTTGAATATTCCCCAAATCACTGGTTATTAATAATCATTCCTCTCAATATTTGTGACTCTAACCAGTAGATATATTGTCAAAACACTGTAATCTTTAAATTATTATAGAAATAATATATATTCACAGTTGAGTTTTTTAGATGGGCTAGAATAGTGGTATTTACAGAGAAGGTCAGATAGAAATTTTTTGGTAGAAGACTACTGGGTAGTTTTCAAGGTTGACTGGCCTTTGCTGCTCCCTGCTGCCTGGAACAAATAAAGCAATTTATACCACAGAGCAACCAGTGGACCAAATGTTTGATGCCTTCTGGAGTAATCCAGAGATTCATTCATGAAGTTTTAGGAGATTTAGATTAAAAGATGCTCTACTTTTTCTTAAGATATCTGTTGTCCATGATGATTAGGATCCAAAAGAAGGATGTAATCCAGCGGCTTGGGATGGATGTATCTCTCCAGTTTTAACTTCTCTACCTCCTAAAAACATCACGAAGAGGAAGTAACTCCAGACCTCACACTAACTACATATTTAGATGTCTTCCAAACTGTTTACACTAAGGTCCTCCTGGTTTGCAAACCAAATGACTCTTATTCCATTGGACAAGACTGTTACTTTTATGTTCAACTGTTGATTATTTGCACTTATGAAAGCAGGCAATAGGATGATAAGTAATCCCTAACAACAAATAAGTAATTTCCGTTGGACTTTGGATGTTTTTATTGCAGTATATTTGCCTTCCAAATTAGGTTTGCTGAGCTATAATTTATATTAATTTATATTCCCTGATCATTTTAAAAGCTGTATAACAATGGAAAAGACATTTAAAGCTCTCCTTGCACCTCCATTTCCTTATCTATAAAATGAGGATAATGAAGTTTATACTACTTACCTCATCATATTGTTGTGAGGAAAACTAACAGTATTTGTAGAGGTGGAGAACTTTGATTTGGAACACTGTGGAACATCCTGTCAGAACAAAACCATTCTGGTTGATGCTTTCGTTAATTTTGAAATACTGCTTTTTTTTTTCTCCTATGATCTTTGTTATGAGGGATAACTCATTGAAGAGGGGACAGATATAATTGGAAATGAAGGTATTGTAAAAATAAAAGATATCAATAAAAAGAAAAATAAAAGTATAAGAAAATGGTCTGGAAGTATGTTAGATGGCAAGCAAAAGAAAGTCTGAGGTTTGTGGTTGTTTTTGTCTAGTCATTTTTCAGTCATCTCTTACTCCTCATGATCCCTTGTGTGGTTTTCTTGCCAAAGATACTGGAGCATTTTGCCATATCCTTCTCTAGATCATTTTACAGATGAGAAAACTGAGGCAAATATGATTAACTGACTTGTGCAGAGTCATATAACTAATAAGTGTCTGAGGCCAGATTTGAAGTCAGGAAGAGGAATCTTCTGATTCTAGCCTTAGGACTTTATTCACTATGCCACAAATCTGAGACTAATTACTAGATGATAAACTGGTCAAAGAAAGAATAACCACTTTTGTATCCCCCAATGCATCTAATAGTATATCGTATAGAGCCACCAAAGGTTTGCAAAGTGTTTTATATAAATTATCTTGGGACAGTTAGATGGAACAATGGGTAGAGCACCAGCCCCTGAAGCCAGGAGGCCTGAGTTCAAATCTGACACCAGACATTTAGTAACTATGTGACTCTGGGCAAATCACTTAACCCCAAATGCCTCCCTTCCCCCTACAAAAAATCCAAACTAAAACACAACAACCCATTATCTTGTTTGATCCTTCCAACTACCCTTTGAATGGAATTTCCATTTTACAGATGAGAACACTGGAGCTTAGAAAGATGAAAAGACTTATATATGGTTCCCTAGCAAATAAGTGTCTCTGACAATATCTGAATCTAGATCTTGTTGTCCACTACTGCAAAGGAGTTTTTTTTTTTAATTTAATAGTCTTATTTTTCCAAATACATGCAAAGATAGTTTTCAATATTTACATTAGTAAAATCTTGTGTTCTAATTTTTTCTCCCTCTTTTCCTCTTTTCCTCTCCCTCCTTCCCAAGACAGCAAGGAATCCTATGTAGGTTAAACATGCACAGGTATTTTTTAATGCCAAGCACAGAATTTCAGACATGGGTATTAAGTAAAAATACAATTAAGCATTCAATTCAATCTTGAAGTTGAATGACTTCACTTTCCGGGCTCATCTATAAGGAAGACAATTTGATATAGATATGTGGCTATGTGGCTATCTGAGGGTTAATTACTTATCTTTTTTATTTAGGAAAACTATTATTAAGTACCTCTCAATTTTTTTTTCTCCTGTTAGATAAAAACAACTCTTCTAAAGACCAATTTTCCAAAATGAATTTCATTTTATGGCAAATGTATGGGTGAATCAGTGTAAAACATATAAATATATGTATTATACTCTAATGCTAAACTATAACAGTGTATTATACTATTATACAGTAATAGTAATAACTGGCATTTATATGCTGCTTTAAGGTAAGCAAAGCACTTTACAAATATCTTATTGTGTCCTCACAGCAATCTATGAGGTAGATACTATTATGATCTCCATTTTGCAGCAGAGATATTTCCTATCCTATTTCCTTCATTTTTATAAATAAGTAAACTGAAGCCTGGATGGGTTAAGTTACTTGTCCTAAGTTAAATACCTTAAAAGTGGCAGTCAGGATTTGCATCAGGTCTTATATCAAATGCAGCACCATTAGGGTGATTGCACAGAATATTATTGTACTCCCTTCTTTTACTGAGGAAGTAAAGTGCTTTATCCAGCTTCACACAGCTAGTAAATGTCTTAAGTCCAGATTTGAACTCTAATTTCTGACTCTAGGTCCAACTCTCTGTCTAGTATCTTACCAGCTGCCTCTCTATATTAGACATGATGAAAGTAGCATAGTGGAGATAGGAGATGATACGGTCTAGGATACTGTAGTTCTTGTTTGTTCCCCTGGGCATCCTGCCAATAAAAGGCAAATCTGGTAGTTTCTGGTAGAAGTACATGCTTCCATCTGGTTATACAGTATCTCTTATATCTCTGACTTATTCCTATCTCAGAATAAACACAACAGAATTGAACTCCTCTTTCCCTATTCCTCCTTTCATTCAATTTAACAGTGAGGTGAGTTTTTCTTGTGGTGTCTGTCTCACTCATCTGTTTTCCTAATTCCATATCCCTAAGAAAAGACTTCAGAATTTCTGTTATTAGTTCTCCTCTCTTCTTTTCTCTTCATCTGCTGTTTTCATTCATCTGCCATCCTCAAAGTAGAGAAAGATAGTTTCTAGTTAATGGAAAGAAGGCAGGGATATTTTATTTCTCTTCCAAAAAGAAATCTTTCATCCACTGAATTAAGTAGTCAAAAGATAATGGAGTATAGAAAGACAATTTAGTAATTTGGAAACCTCTATCTGTCTTTCCCTGCCACTTAGACAGTGGGTCTGTCACTAAGTCTGGTCCTTGCATCACCATCCCTGGGTAAAGACAAACTAAAAGAGGAAATAAGAGGCAGCAGCAACGTAAGACAGGGAATATAAGCATAAGATAAAAAAGAGATTGCATTTGTGGCTTACTGCTGGAGAGCAAGAACAGGGCCAAAAATCAGATTCGGAAATGAGAAAAATAATAATGATAATTGCTTCTGTTTCCATATCATGTTAAGGCTTACAAATCACTTTATTCATAACAAGCCTGGTTGGGGGGGGGTTAGGTATTATTATCTTTATTTTAAGCTGAGAAAACATATTCTGAAAGGTACAATTTCTCATTCATGATCGTATTATCTGATGCCAGGATTTAAGTTATGTCTTCTGATTTCAAAATATGCAATTGTAGTTAGGCAGATTTATCATAACTCCAAATAGGGCGACAGAAAGATCTTTTCTAGTCTGCTTAGATGATAAAGGAAAAAAATGAACATAGAGGGGGTGATCAGCAGTCAGATGTAAACTATAAAGTCTAGATTTCCTTATGGTCTATGAGCTGGCTTGATGTTCTTGGCACTAAAGCTCTCTAACTTATTTTTGCCCCTACTCAGATTTAAATTTTTTCTAATTAACTTGCTTCTACTTTATTTCATGACTCAACTGCTGGCAAACCAAAGACTAACAATAAAATATTGAAACATAAAATATTGATTCAGAGCAGAAATGAGCAGTAAAGCAACAGAAAATAATCAAAGATTGTTTTAATCACACTAGAAAAATCACCAAACTAATATACTTATCTTTTAACCCAGTGATACCAATAGTAGGCATATAACTCCAGGTATGTTAAAAAAAACCCCCCAGAAGGAATGACCCTATACAGTGCAAAGAATATATGAAATCTCCCCTCCCCTTCCCTTTCCCTTTCCCTTTCCTCTTCCCCTTCCCTTTCTCTTTCCCCTTCCTCTTCCCTCTCATTATAGCAAAGAAATGGAGAAAAAGTGGGTGTCCATCGATTGGAGAATAGTTGAATAAATTGTGGTATATGAGCATAGACTTCGACCTTGAAGGAACCTTGGAGGTTATGTTATTTCTTTCCTTTTTTTCCTATCCTATTTCCTTCATTTTTACAAATAAGTAAACTGAGGCCTGGATGGGAAAAGTTACTTGTCCTAAGTTAAATACCTTAAAAGTGACAGAGCCAGGATTTGCATCAGGCCTTACATCAAATGCAGCACCATTAGGGTGATTACATAGAATATTATTGTATTCCCTTCCATCAAAATTATTCTTACCCCCCTCCCAACCTTCTTTCCCTCCACAAATCACTCTAGAGTGCCAGTCAATCTTGACTTTACCATTCTGAGGGAAGTCAAATCAACAAGAATTATTGTTGATCAGGTGCTAGGCTTAATGCTGAGAATATGGTTGTTTTCTTTTGTTTTTAAAGAGGACCAATGAGATTTTTATTTGCAAAAAGAAAGATGGTCCGTGCTTTCAAGGAATATATAATTTAATGGGGGAAAACAACATAAAAAAGTGAGCTGAAAAGTTAGGATTGCAGTGGCCAAATCCAAAGAGTCAGAATCAGAATCAGGAGAGGAATGAAGGCTATCTGGCAAAATAGCCGTTCTGGGAAGAACTGGAGAAGGGAGTCATGGAAGAGAAGAAGATTCCCCAGTGAGAAGAGTTGCAGAGTTAAGAGAGTGATAGGGCAATTGAGGAAAGATGAGAAAAGTCAGGAGAACTCATAAAAGTTAGAAACAAAAAATGTGACTCTAAACTCTTGGAGGACAAATCTCATATTTCAAGTGCAGAGTGAGGCACACTTAGCAAACATGACTACTATGTTGATTGTTTTGTTTGACAATACTTTGTAACAAGAAAAGGTTTTATAGAAGTGGAGGAAGTCATCATGAAGAGTGATATTTTTAAAAAGCATCAATAAAACATTTAAAAGAAATGATTAATCATAGTCTGCATTTTCTGTGAGTATTGTAAAGCATACTCTTTTCCTTTCATCTAGGTAATTTGGTTTTCTAATCTTTATAAAGTTTTGATTTTAAAAGGGAAGGCATTGGCAAGATTTTTTGTTTGTTTATTTGCCTAATACTTGTAATCTGGGATTGAAATCACCTGTTTCTATACTATTGCCCCTCTTCTTTCCCCCTTTGTTATCTTGTTCAGTAGTTTCAGTCATGTTAGATTCTTTGTGATCCCATTAGGGGTTTTCTTAGCAAAGATATTAGAGTGGTTTGCCATTTCCTACTCCAACTCATTTTAGAAATGAGGAACAGGGTTAAGTTATTTGCCCAAGATCACACAGTTATTAAGTGTCTGTGGCTAGGTTTGAACTTATGAAGATAATTCTTCCTGAATGCAGGCGAAACATTCTATCCACCATACCACACAGCTGTTCTCTTTTCCCTTAACCTCACTCCAATCCCTAATTTTTACTCTTTCTGCCTTTCTTTTTTAAAAATCTCACTCTTTTATTCACCTTTTTTCCTTGCTTCTGCTATTTTCATTTTGAGTTTAGCTTATTTCTATATTACTCTATGTGTGTGTTTGTGTTTTGAGGAAGGGATGTATACAATTATCTTCAGTCTTCCTTTGTCTGATTATAATGAAAATAAGGTTTAATGGAATGCTGTGTTTCTTCACACCTTCCTCCATGTTTAAAAATTCCTTATGTTATGAACTTCCATTATGTGATAGTGATTTTCCTTGCTTTTTTCCTTTCTTCACCCAGTCTAGTTTTTTTTTCCTCTCCCATTTCTGTCTTCTCCTAAGATCATAAAAATAGAACAAAACCTCCCACAGGACCTCTGGATGATATTTTCTTTACTCTATGGCACTTGAAAATATTAGAATTCTGAGAAGACATTTGTTTCTTATCTTCCCATTAAAATGTAAGCAATGTCTTTTCACATAGTCTTGTCCAATTGAACAGATGTGTCCACCTTTCTGTGTTTCTCTTGGTTCTTGGATTTCCATTTCAAAATGTCCATTGACTTCTGGCCTTTTCATTAAGCAAGACTGGAAACCCTCTGTTTCATTAAAAGTTATCCTTTTCCTCCCATAACATTATATTTGATTTTGCCAGATAGGTGGTTGTTGGTTGTAAGGTTTTATGTTTTGTCTCTGGAATATCATATTCCAAATTCTTCTCATTTTTTTATGGTGGGAACTGCCAAATCTTGTATGACTTTAATTGTATTTCTTTGATATTTGATCTCTTTCCCTCCCCTCCCCCACCCCACAAAAAAAGGGTGAGAATGACTGCTTGTAGCTGCTTGTAATTTTTTTTTTTTTGATATGTAAGTTCTGAATTTTGACTATGATGTTTCTGGGAATTTTCATTTTGGGCTTATTTCTGGAAGTGATAGGTTTTATTTTAATTTTGCTTCCTGGTTTTGAGAGTTTGGGATAGTGTTAGTTTGTGATCTCAAGACATGTAGTATCCAAGCTTATTTTTTTTGTATGCATATTATTATTTTTTTAATAGTCTAGAAAGTTAGATTAAGAAAATAAGACAAGTTAAGATTGTCTCCTTAATCTATTTTTTCTATCATATTTCTTATATTTTCTTCTTTCCCCCCCAAACTCTTGATTTTGTTTTACTATTTCTTGTTGAAACATTTGAGGTGTTTTCTGTATAGATCATTCTAATTGTTAGAGTACTCAATTTTAGATTAATATCTATATTGCTCCTCATAATTATTTCCTTTCTAGTTATTTCATTTTTATAACTTTTGTCTCATTTCTTCCAGATACTCTTTTTAGTCCTTGTGACCAGAACTTTTTTTTTTTTCCTGAAGGTTTTCTAAGATTGTGATGTTATTCTATTCTTTTGGATTTACTTCTAGAGAATCTTTCATTCCAAGATAGATCCTCCCTCCCTCCCTCCCTCCCTCCCTTCCTCCTTCCCTACTTCCTTCCTTCCCTTCCTTCCTCCCTTCTTCCTTTCCTCCTTCCCTCTCTTCTTCCCTTTCTTTCTTTCTTCCTTCCTTCCTCCCTCCCTTCCTCCCTCCCTTCCTTCCTTCCTTCAAATCAGGCCTCAGACATTATGTGTTATCATGGACAAGTCACTGTTTTGCCTCAGTTTCCTCAGCTGTAAAATGAGCTGGAGAAGGAAATGGTTAACCACTCCAGTATCTTGCCAAGAAAACCCTACAAGGAGTTCATGATGAGTTGGGAATGACTGAAAATTACTGAAAAACTGTATACATACAAAGATATATACATGTATCTATCTATCTATCTATCTATCTATCTATCTATCTATCTATCTATCTATCTATCTATTTATCTATGAGAGTATATGTATGTATCTGGTACAGGTAACCTAAAAAGGTAAACATGTTAGTCTAGAATTAAATCAGAGCAGGAAAAAATGTTGAATTCCTTTCAGGAAATTTCAAAATTTCAAGAAATTTTGGTGAAGCAACAGTTCATCTTTTTAATACTATACCAGTATTCTATTATTGTCCCTACATGAATACAGGTCATGGAACCTTAGTTTTGAAGAAAAGAGAAATTAGTATCACACAGAGGACAATAGAGAGAGAAGCAAAGGGAGTGTGAGCAGACTACATAAGGAGAGAGAGCACAGTGCAGTGGCTAGGAGAACAGAATCATGACTATCTGCATTCAAGTAACACTCACTCAATGGATACATACAATGTGAACCTAGTCAAGTCCTTAAATTTCTTGGTGCCTTAACTTCCTCACTGGGAATTCTCTGTCTGGAAATTACTGGTCTGGTAAACAAATAAAACACATAATAAATGAGCACCTTCAAAGATATAAAATAAAATGCGTAATTTGGGAAATGTATGATTGGAAAAGGTGGATTGATCACATGGCCAGAAGAAGGGATGAGAGCTTTTACATAGATTGAGCACTCCACTTTTATCCTTTCATAATATCTCTTCAAAGTCCTTCAAGCTCTCCCCACAACTGCAATTCACAGGTTGGTTCCTAGGAAGTTGATACTCAAGATCTGAGAAGCTCTCCATGTCTATACTTCCCAAACCATAATTCATGAGCCCCCACCAATGTGTTTACTTTCAGCTAGAGTACACAAATAGCTCAAAGCAAAGACATTTGCTGAAATAGCATTGTTAGAACAGCAACTACAAAACATCTATCTACTCCACAAACTTGGGATGGAATATTGATGGGAAGATACACACAGAGAATTCACAAGTCCAGAAGCACACACAGAAGTCATGTAAAGTCACATCTGTAGCACTGTAGAATTGTTTTGTCTTTGTTCTCGCTTGGTAGGAATTTCTTGGGCCTACTCTTTCCCACAGTTTATCTCAATATTAATTATTCATTTTGTGTAGGCTTTCTTCTGGGCATGTCTACTCCTTGCTAAGATGATCTGCTACAAGACACCATTCATTGTTCATGGTGGCTGGAGGTTGGGAAAAAAAAAAATTCCTTCCCTACTCCACCATACACTGTTGGATTCCAGAAGGAGTGCAAGTCAAAAAGAATCATAGATTAAAATCTGGAAGGTATCTTAATAGCCATAAAATCCAAACTTGTAAATTTTACAAATAAAGAAACTAAGGCAGAAGAGAAGTTAACTGACTTTTAGAGTCACATAATAAGTGTCCATGCTTAGAGTTGAACCCATATTTTTGTGATTATAAGTCCAGTATCCCATCCGAGCTCCTAAAGTGTAAATACTCACATTTACAACTGAATATTTAATAAGCAGCTAGCAAATGACTCCAGCATATCTCTGCTCCTGATTGAAGTACTGTTGTTTTATTACTAGTTGCCCTTAGCCATCCTTGCTTCCTCAAGGATATCTTACTCATGTGGAGTAAAATAACTGTAAGTGACTTACCTTAAGAGTTATTTGGTACATTTCTGGTTCTTTTGGGAAGGTGTTGTCTTCTTTCTTTACCATTCAAATCCCCCAGACACGATTTTAAAAAAACTTTTTATTTTCAAAAAATATGCATGCATTATTTTTTAACATTGACAGTTGCATAGCCTTGTGTTCCAAATTTTCCCCTCCTCCCCCCACCCTCTCTCCTAGATAGTAAGCAATCCAATATATGCTATACAATATTCAATATATGTAAACATATTTATACAATTATCTTTTTTTATAATATTATCCCTTGTATTCATTTTTCCAAATTATCCCCCCCCTCCACTCCCTCCCCCCGATGACAGGTAATCCCATACATTTTACATGTGTTACAATATAACCTAGATACAATATATGTGTGTAAATACCATTTTCTTGTTGCACATTAAGTATTAGATTCCGAAGGTATAAGTAACCTGGGTAGATAGACAGTAGTGCTAATAATTTACATTCACTTCCCAGTGTTCCTTCTCTGGGTGTAGTTGTTTCTGTCCATCATTGATCAACTGGAAGTGAGTTGGATCCTCTTTATGTTGAAGATTTCCACTTCCATCAGAATACCTCTTCATACAGCATTGAAGTGTACAGCGATCTTCTGGTTCTGTTCATTTCACTCAGCATCAGTTGATGTAAGTCTCTCCAAGCCTCTCTGTATTCATCCTGCTGGTCATTTCTTACAGAGCAATAATATTCCATAATCTTCATATACCATAATTTACCCAACCATTCTCCAATTGATGGACATCCATTCAACTTCCAGTTTCTAGCTACAACAAAAAGAGCTGCCACAAACATTTTGGCACATATAGGTCTCTTTCCGCTCTTTAGTATTTCTTTGGGATATAATCCCAGTAGCAGCAATGCTGGGTCAAAGGGTATGCACAGTTTGATAACTTTTTGGGCATAGTTCCAAATTGCTCTCCAGAATGGTTGGATTCTTTCACAACTCCACTAATAATGTATTAGTGTTCCAGTTTTCCCACATCCCCTCCAACATTCATCATTATTTATTCCTGTCATCTTAGCCAATCTGACAGGTGTGTAGTGGTATCTCAGAGTTGCCCCAGACACGATTTGAACACAAGAAGTCCCAATTAAGAAGTTGTGAAGAATATTTAACTTTATTTTCTTAATCAGAAGTTATTTAAAGCTTTTAGGGGTAACTAGATGATGCAGTGGATGGAGGGCTGGACTTGGAGTCAGGAAGACCAGAGTTCCAATCTAATAGCTATATGACCCTGGGCAAATTCTTTAGCCCTATTTGTCTCAGTTTCTTCATTTGTAAAATGACCTGTACAATGAAATGGCTAACTACCTTCTTATCTGTGCCAAGAAAACTCCAAATGGGGTCATGAAGACCCTGAGCTTTCATGACTTGGATATAATGGAACAACAAACAGTAAGTTTAACTTGTAATTTAGTACCAAACCACTTCTCTTTTCCATACATCCTTTTCACATATCCATTCAGACAGTATTTTCCCAGAGGGACTTTGGAGGGTTCAAAAACTACTTTTCCCCCCATATATCTATTTGTTCATCATTTGCCAATTGCTCCCCACAATTTTTATGACTAGAGTCTCATCATATGAATTTCATCAATAAATCACTAGAAATTCATGTTAAGAGAAGTTTGTAGCCAGGAGGTGCTGTTAAATTTTTTTGTTTGTTTAATAATGGCTCCCAGAAATAAATAATCAATAGATATTATACATTTTAATTCTGTTTTATTCTGTATTATTAATATTTTAAATCTAGGCAATTAATACAACAATAAATTAATCCCTAATTTGTAGCATTTACTGAATGTTAATGATCACACTGGAAATTTAATAATGGTGGCCTAGCATATCTTTGGATAGTTGGTAGACCCTCAGCAAAACCTTGACATAATGATAAAGACACATGTTCCTCTTCTGCTGTCACTGGAGTAATTAAGAAAATCTTCTTTGAAGTGCCATTATGTCTGTTACACAATCTAACGATTGGAAGAAACATTAAAGTGCCATGGCTATAGGAATATGTATATTTATTATTGAAAGAGCTCCTGAAAAGATTCTGGGCTATTCTTCAATAATGCATTCTAATGTTCCTTTTGAATATTCAATCCCACTTCATTATTCCTGTTTGTAGAGCTGTAACTGGTATGGGGCTACCAGGATTTTGTCTCAAGATATCAACATAAAAGGGAGTGAACTCTTTTACCATGATGGTGGAAGGGAAGAGGTAAGAGACTCTGGATAATGTTATAAGATTTCAGTGTAGATCACAACTCATCCATTCATTTTATCCTGTGCAACTCACCCGTCACTACCTGAAATAAAAAGAGGTCCTGGAAGACAGGACCTCTATTCATCAGCCACAGCCCTAGAATATCCCCCCCCCTAAAAAATCTGAGATTGGTAATGCTGAGAGGAGGGACACCTGTACAACTGCTACTATGGGTGCATGGGTCTGAATTAGGCCCTTCAAGGGCTTATGCTCAAAGAAGAAAAAGTTGGGAGCTGATACAGCTTTGGGAGAAGGAGTCTGAAAGAATGATGCTGAAATAGGTGTAGGACAGGTCTGGCTGTGTTAGAGATAGACTATTATGGGGTGGGTTGTATATGATCCACCTTAATGCCCTCTGATTGTTTAATCACAAACCCCTAGGAGGGATGTCAAAACCCCCAAAGGCCATGGCCCTTACTTTGTAAACCCCTGTGATCCACATCATTCACTGAGCCAGGATGGATCAGCTGAAAAACTTGAAACTAGACCTTCCCAACTCCGAGGATGCATTCAGTTACTACACTTGCACCTTTTTACTCACACTGTTCTGCATGTCGCAGGAGACATTTCAGTGATGTCTGCTAGTCCAAGTGAGCTTTGAATGAATGTGATAGCACTTTATGTGAGGGAACCACATGTTATACAGAATCAAGAGTTCAACTAAGGAAATTTTCATGGGATTTCAGACACAATACCGTCAATAATTTGTCCTTGGGAGAAGGTATTAAAATAAACCATTAATTACGAAGATGAAGACTAATTTTCTTTATTACTAAAATACTTACCAGACAGAGAATTGTAAAGATTTATCAGCTACTCTATGCACATTATATGTATGTCACATATGCATGTAGACATATTTAAAATTATAGTTCTATACTATTACATAGACAATGAAGTCCAGAACAAGCCCAGATAACAATGAGACTGTAAACAGTTTTGTTGTTCACTCATTCATCCATTCACTTATTCATTCATTTCTAGAAGAAAGATACTAATGCCTTATGTCATGGCACATGCTTGTAGTCCCAGATACCTGAGATTCAAAGGCTGGTGAACTCTTAAAGGTCAGAAATTCTGAGTAAATATTAGGGTTAAAGTACCTTGGATGTTTGTACTCTTCCGACACTAATATGATAATCTTCAGGGAGCAGAAGCCACAAAGCTATTTAAGATGGGGCAAACTGATCTAGGTTAGAAAAATGAAACTGGTTGGTCTCTATGCTAAAATGGAATAGAGCCAGTGAATGGTCACTACACTTATATCCTAGATGAAATTTAAAAAATCTAATTTTTTTTTAAAAAGAAAAAAATAAAGTTCACTGGATATTGATTTATAGTTGGAAGAGAGCTTAGAAATCTTGTAGACCAATTGCTTTTTTTGTTTTTTTGTTTTGATTTAGGGTTTTTTTTTCATGATTTCAGTGGTATAGGGGATTCCAAAGGAGGAACTCCTTCAACCATTGTATGAATGTGAGTACCATATGCAATGAGAATACTCTAGAAACTTTCTGCATGGAAAAAAAACCCCCAACAAAATTGGTGAACCTTTATTCAATGTTATCAAAAAGTAAAAGCAGAGAATTAAATCAACAAAATAGTAAAATAATAAGGGAAACACAACAGAACTAAAAGAAATAAACAGCATTATCAGTTATGTGTGCACTTATATCTAACAAAACTAAGAATTAAAAAGAAATACAAAATTGCCTTGAAAAATTTGAAATAGTAAAGGTAATAAAAAGCCAAAGAGAAATCAAATAATAAACTGTCAGAAAATGAAAAAAATCGTTATAAAGGAATTATCAAAGAAAAAAACTCTCCTGGTTTTAATGGACTTACAAGAGAATTACATCAAAGATAATTTTAAAGATAATACATACTTTCTTAAAAACTGAGAAAGAAAGTACTCTATCAAACTCCTTTCATGGGACAAATGTAATCCTCAAACCTAAATCAGGGAAGAAGAAAGCAAAGAAAGGGAGCAATAAACCAACATCATTAATGAATATCCTGCCCAAAAGGCTATAGAAATTAATCCAAGGAATCATTCAGTATGATCAAGATGGATCTATACCAGGAATAAAACAATGTTCCAACATTAAGAAGATAATCAGGGGCAGAATGGATAGAGCACCTCCCTGAAGTCAGGAGGACCTGAATTCATATCTGATGTCAGACACTTAATAGTTTTGTGAACACATCATTTAATCCTGATTGCCTCAAAAAGAGAGAGAGAAAGGGAGAGAGAGAGAGAAAGAGAAAAAGAAAGAGACAGAAACAGAGAGACAAAGACAAAGAGAGACAGGGACAGAGACACAGAGACGAAACAGAGATGGGGAGAGATACAGAGAGACAGAGAGAAAAAGAAAATATATAACCCATCATATTTGAAAAACTCAGAACTACTCCACCTTTCACTCTGTCCCTTGCACCATCTAGCTATCCATAAAATACTTATTGCAGCACTTTTTTACTTTTAGGGGATTAAATGAGGTATTTGGATCCCTTGAAGTTAGGAGAACATCAATGAGGATTTGAGTCAGTGGCAGAGAAACAAGATACTCTTCAGCTCCCTAAAGATATTAAGAGAACTTTGGGGGTAGGGTGAAAATTCAGATCTTATGCCGGCTCCAGAGAGCAGGTTGTTAAATTTTTAATGTGAGCACTTACAACTTGGAAATTGGTTTTATTGGTTGTTTAGACTTAAGAAAGTTATGAAGGAAATGTTGATAATGCAGATTATACTTAAAAGTGTGGAGAAGAATTTTTGGAGAGTCAGTTGTTAAACATATCAGGATAAAGCTGAGTAAAATATGATCTAGTTGGTCTTTAGGCAGTGGAAGACCAAAGAAACACTGTTTATACTTCTTACCTGATCCTTTCAACAGCCTTATGAAGTAGGTACTACTATTATTCCCATAAAGGAAATAGATTCAGGTTAAGTGATTTGCTCATTGTTACATAGGCAAGTAGCACTGATAACATTAGAATTCATATTCTTTGACAAGTCCAGTGTTTTTTCCACTGTGCTAGTTGCTGTTAATTTCTGAATAGTTACACCCCCAAGCAGCTGGAATAGTCCGTTTTCCTACTTCTTGGTAATGAGAGTGTAGCAGTAACTGAACATGCAGCTTTGAAACTTTAATATATTGGCTAATTACCATCCTAGCCAACTCAGCCTTCTTATTACGTGTGAGAATGTTATCTCCCCACCAGAGTAAATTCTCAGAAATCTTAGACTGAAGAGGAAAAGTTATGGGAACAAGGATGAATAAACACAACTTTTTGATGTAACACATAAACCAGAATCTTAATCTTTGACTAATATGATGATGACCTTCAAAACTATCTCTCTCTTTGATTTGAATTGTTCCTACTCAGTGTTGCCTTTGAGAAACATCAGTAAAGTATCAGTAGCCCATGTTAGATATATTTTATCTCTGGTCTTTACAAATGTGAGTAAAAAAGAATTTACAGCTTCTGTAGGAGCTCTTAAGGTAGGGGTTCTTAAAAACATATGCATATATACATATACATATATACACACATGTGTATATATATTATGCATATTACATATGTGATAACTATATTTTAATATAATAGATTTCTTCTACAACACTATGTATTTTATTTTATGGATTTAAAAACATTATTCTGAGTTCATACCCACCAGACTATCAAAAAGAGTCCATGATACAAATTAGCAAAGGTTAAAAGCTCTTGACTTCAGATAAAAATTCATAAAAAGGTTTTGGAAGTCTTTGTTCTACCCTACAGAAATTGCAAATCCAACAATAAGGAACAATAGTGGTGCATAAGCTATTAATACAATTATCCTGCCTTTTCACTAAGTCTCATCTTTTTCCAGGGATCTAAAGTCCTCCAGACTCATAGCAAGACTTTTTGGTGTAGAATCTCCTCAGAAAGGGAACAAAATATGAGATTACTAGGGAAGCAAATGATCAACAGTTCAGTGTATCCTTAGTATTAGAGTATGAACTAAACTTATGGTATTATCCTAAGATGATTGGAATCCTCACTGGGGAAAACCCCCCCAAAAAAACCAAAAACAAAACAGTTGCAATTAAAGTAGAATCAACCTCCATCTACATCAGCCCTTCATTATATATAAATAACTATATATATATATATATAACTATATATATACATATATATATGTATGTATATATATACACATATACACATATATACATATATATATATATATAGTTATATATATATATAAAACTTCATTATATATAAATAACTAACAATACCAGTAAAGGGTAAAGTTAGGTCTTTAGTTTGCCTTTTTTTTTTTTTTTTTTTTGTATTCCCAACACTTAGCACAGCATATGGAATAATGTTGATTATGTCATGATTTAGACACGCCTATTTAGCTTCAAGAATACCTGCACAATCCTCTTCTCCCTCTAGATGGCTGACTCTGCTCAGGAACTTTCATATTGGGGCTGCCTTAGAATTCCCCTCCTCTCTTTAGGTCCTGGATGGAACTCTCCAGCGCCTGACTTGGGCACAACTTGTCTACTCACTTTACTAAACTAACTCTCCAAGTATCCTTATTGCTCTGAATATTCAACATGGGGACATTTCCAGTTATACAACCTTGTGACATTTCAGGGATGTCTGCTGAAGAATAAAATCTTTTTTGAATGAATGGGGAAGATGCTCTGTGTCTTATCATATTTACACATAGTGAAAGGAGTCTAGCAGTGGCTCACAGCACCACTATAACATTGATTTGCTCAGCCATAGTAAAAAACAATACATTTGTGGGTAGAGGATATTTTTGTTTCTCCTCAATAGTTATACTATCTGACATTTATGTAGTACTTAAAGGTTTGCAAATATTATCTCATTTATAAATATCTCACTTTACAAATATTAGCTCATTTTATCCTCATGAAACCTTGGGAGTAAGAGAAATGATTATTAATAACCAATGATTTGGGGAGAGTCAGATTTGCCATTTTTCTATTATCCCTATTTCAATACTTCAATCTCTAAAGATTAAATTAACCTTCTTTTCTATCTGATCCCACCCAACCTTAAGGAATCTCTCATCTGAGATGAATTTCATTTAATCAAGCTTGGGTGGAGATAGATCCTTTTGTCTAGCTTGCCCAAGGCTGGGCTTGATCTGTGTCTTAGGAGAGTCACATATATAAAAGTCACATCATGTCACATGCAACATGGCTTCCCTTTCAACTACCCACTGGAGCAAGCTCATTTCTTTTTTGTGAAGTTCACCTCTTTTTAACCATTAACCCATCAGAGTTGTTGCCATCCTCAGGTGACTCCTCTTCCAAAAGGGCATGCAAACCAGTTGCCATGATTATCATTGTTAGGTCTAAGAGAGAGAAACAGCCAAATGATCATCCTTTTATTAAAATGCTGGCATTATTAATAAGATAGTTAAATGACCCAAACATGTCTTTTAAACATTTTTCAATGCCAAAGGAAGTGGATATTTTCATTTTGCAGATAAGGAAATTAAGGCATATAGAGATTAGACAATTGTCTAAGGTAACTTAGACTAGTAACTTGTAAATATCTATAACCACATTAAAATTCTTTTTTTTCTGACTTTGGGCCCATTGTTTCATCTACTACCTCACCTTGTTGCCTTTTTCTTAGAGGTAACTAACTACCAAGAAGAATTCTAAGAAGACCTAGAAGTCAATTCTATGTATATAGATAATTATTCAAGTGCCAATATGTCACTAAGATGTACTCTAAGTCTAGGGACAGTAGGAGATTTTTTATTTCTCTAACTAGTCGATTCCTCCAGATAATCTTAGAACTTTTTATTTGGTATTCACCTTATATATTAGTCACTGATTTTCTTTATAAGTAATTGATTTATAAGGCTCAAAAAATGACTAGTTATTTACAGATTACAGATAGCAAATAGACCCAGCATTAAGCAACCTTTCCAGAGGTCTATATGGTGTCATTAATTTATAGTATTTCATTGGATAAGGTTTCAGTAAGAAATTCTCAGGATTATTTCTCCATGTCTTAAGCCTTCCTTGCCTTGTAGTATGGCATGGTACCTATAGTCAAAATTGCCTTGTCAAAGTTAAAGTAGATTTAATCAAAAGAGAAAAAATAAGAAAACACATTATATGTCAGCCAAATTTATCAATATCATTTTAGATTATTTAGAATTGCTAGACAGTATAAAGTTGGAATATTGCTTACGTGTAAGAGATGATAGTTGGTGGATTTAAGAAAATATAGAAAGAGTTGGACTTATGAAGAAAGATATTGTCCACTTTCAGAGAAATAGCATAGTGCAGTCTTAGGTTGACATGTATGTGTATATGATTATATGCATCTTTGTACAATATGCACACATGTATATATGTATATATGTGTGCGCACACATATATGTATACACATGTATCAATGAGCATTATAGATAAATATTTTCATGCTTAATACTAGCTTTCTTGAAGAAGGGCACAGGGAAGGGGGGGAAGAATAAAGCAAAAAGTGCATAACAGAGAACAAAAGAAAAGCTATAAGGAAGCAAAGAAAAGATGGACTATTCTGAATACAATGTATAATACTTATTATAAAGGCTTTCTTAAGACAGAAGTTATTGCTTTAAATTTTGAATTCTTGGAATTCTGTTCTGCTAAGCATATGGCAATGTTTTTTCTCTTTTTCTATTTTGTATCTATTTTAAATAAATAAAAAAATTTATGCCTAGCCCCTCACATCTCCTTCAACATCTGCGTCATCAATATCATTTTGACTTGGTAAATTCTATCATCCGGAGCATGTATCCTCCCACCATGTATTCAAGTGTTACACTTACTACCTTGTGTTGCACAACAACATATTGTAGCTCAGTGTAGTAGAATTATTAAAAAAAAAAACCCCAACAAACTTTCATTCTTGAACCCAAATTAGATGAAATGAAGGTAAAAGCTGAAGAATTAACTTGAACCTGATGAAAGAAAAACCAAAGAACATGAAAGCATTAAAAATCTTCAGTTGGACTAAAATGTGCATATTCCTTAACTGAGAGATTCCACTGTCAGACACATATTTGAGAAGGGCAATAAAATGAAAGACCCCACAGACAAACAGGACTTTTGCCAAAATCAAAAATAAAAAAGAATTAAGAGAAAATAGAATATATAAAGAAGATAACCAGAAATAAAATTGAAAATTAAATAGAGGTGGAGTCAAGATGATGAAGTAAAGATAGGAACTTGCTTAAGCTCTCAAATTCCCTCCAAACAACTTTAAAATAACACCTTAAAAATGAATTCTAGAATGGCAAAACCAACAAAAGGGCAGGGTAAAACAATTTTCCAGTCTAAGACAACTTAGAAGTTCAGCAGGAAAGGTCTATATCCCTGGTAAGAGCGGAGCACAGTCCAGCACAGGTAAGCCCCAGCAAACCAGCAGCAAGTCTTAGGCATGTTTTCTGGAGTTCTTAGTTCACAGATAAAAAAGGGGTTATAAAACTAGTCTTTGCTGGTCCTGGGTGCAAGACCCTATTACATTGCTGGCACATAGTTCCAAGTCCCAGTCTCAGGGCAAGGAAGAGCAATAGCACTAGAGTGTAGGGGAATAGTTTCCCTGGTCACATTCCAGGCAGAAACGGCTGCTTGTGGTTGCTCATAAACCAGAGCACAGGCTAGGAAAGCAGTAATTACACCTCTCCTTAGATCATACTATCTTGAAAGAACTGACCACTAAAACTATCCTCAAAAACAGTAGCACAAAAACCCTGAAGCTTGGGACAAGATTCACTTCATCCAAGGAGAAGAGTCCAACTTTATCATAAAATTAAAAGTCAAGAAATAGTCTGGAAAAATGAACAAACGAGGAACCTAATCAAAGAAAGTTATTATGGTGACAGAGAAGAGAAAAACATAAACTCAGAAGAAGATACCAAAGTCAAAAAAATCTATATTCAAAGCAGTCTCAAAGAAAAAATGTGAATTGGTGTCAGGTCCAAAAAGAACTTCTAAAAGAGTTAATTTTTTAAAAAATCAAATAAGAGTGGTAGGTGAAAGGTAGAAGGGCAGCTATGTGATGGAATACTGGGATTGGAATCTGAAAGACTCATTTTCATGACCTCAAATCCAGCTTCACATACTTACTATCTATATGGTCCTTTAAGTCACTTAACCTTATTTGCCTCAGTTCCTCATCTGTAAATTGTCCTGGAGAAGGAAATAGCAAACCATTCAAATATTTTGCCAAGGAAACTCCAAAATGAGATCATGAAGAATCAAACAAAATTGAAATGACTGAATAACAAAAACAACAAAAAGGAAAAGTTGGAAAAAGAAATGAGAGTAGTGCAAGATAATCATGAAAAAAAGAGTTAACAATTTGGAAAAGGAGGCACAAATACTAAAGAAAATAATATCTTGAAAAACAAAGTAAGCCAAATGGTAAACGCGACACAAAAAATCTACTGAAAAGAAGTTCTTAAAAATAGAATTAAACAAACAGGAAAAAAAGTACAAAAATTAATTGAAGAAAAGAACTTCTTAAAAAGTAGAATTGGCCAAATGGGAAAAGAAGTACAAAAACTGACTGAAGAAAATAATTAATCTCATTGAAGGGTAGAGCCAAGATGGTGGAGTAAAGGCAGGAATTTGTCCAAACTCTCTCCTAAATTGCACCAAATTTCTTTAAATAATGTCTAACCAAATTTTAGAGCATCAGAACACCTCAAAACATGGAGTAGAATATTTTTGAGCAGAAGGCAAATTAGAAGCTCAGCAGAAGGTCTGTGACACCAGGGAGGGAATCCAGCGTGCAGTCCTAATGCAGAGCACATTGGCACAGCTCTGAACCTGGACCCAGCCCCAAACCTGGTCAGGGCCTGATATCTGAATTAGTGGTGGTGCTGATGGTTTCTTGACCTTTCAGCCCTCAGACACCAGGGAGGACTTGGAAGGTCAGTGGAGAGGTCTGTGGCAACAGGGTGGAAGTCTGGTGTGTAGTCCCAGCATAGTCCAAGTCAGCAGAACCATCAGCACTCTAGATCTTATAGCTACAGTGGGGTAGAAACACACCTAATAGCTTCAGGGCAGAAAAGAGAGCTTGTGGTTAGATTCCTAGAAGGATTTCTGAAAACAGCTGCACAAAATCCCTGAATCTTAGGACAATGTACCCTCACAGGACCCTACTTTACAAAACAGCTAAAAGCAGAATGATAGGCTAGGAAAATGAAGAGGAAAAAAGTTTCTGCCCATTGAAAGTTATTACAGTGATAAGGAGGACCAAAACACACACTCAAAAGATGATAAACTCAAAGCTCCTATATCCAAGCCTCCAAGAAAAATAAAAATTGGGTTCAGGCCATAGAAGTGCTCAAAATGAACTTTGAAAATCAAGTAAGAGAGACAGAAGAAAAATTAGGGAAAGAATTGAGAGAGGTGCAAAATGAAATACAAAAAGCTAGTGAGGAGAAGAGTGCTTTAAAAAGCAAAAATGGCCAATTGGGAAAGGAAGTACAAAAGCTCACTGAGAAAAACAATTCATTAAAACATAGAAAGAGCAAATGGAAGCTAATGACTTTATGAGAAATCAAGATACAATAAAGCAAAACAAAAAAAAAAAAAGAAAGAAAAAATAAGAAAAAATGTGTGAAATATTTCATTGGAAAAATAACTGATCTGGAAATAGAGCCAGGAAAGATCATTTTAAAATTATTGGTTGTCCTGAAAGTCATGATCAAAAAAAAGGTCCTGGACATCATTTTTCAAGAAATTAATATTTGTCCTGAAAGTCATGATCAAAAAAAGGTCCTGGACATCATTTTTCAAGAAATTATTATTATTATTATTATTATTATTATTTTACCTATTTTCTTTCTTTCTTTCTTTCTTTCTTTCTTTCTTTCTTTCTTTCTCTCTTTCTTTCTCTCTTTCTTTCTCTCTTTCTTTCTCTCTTTCTTTCTCTCTTTCTCTCTCTCTTTCTCTCTCTCTCTCTCTCTCTCTCTCTCTCTTTCTCTCTCTCTTTCTCTCTCTCTTTCTTTCTTTCTTTCTTTCTTTCTTTCTTTCTTTCTTTCTTTCTTTCTTTCTTTCTTTCTTTCTTTCTTTCTTTCTTTCTTTCTTTCTTTCTTTCTTTCTTTCTTTCTTTCTTTCTTTCTTTCTTTCTTTCTTTCTTTCTTTCTTTCTTTCTTTCTTTCTTTCTTTCTCTCTTTCTTCTTCTTTTCCCCCCCCTGAGGCTGGAGTTAAGTGACTTGCCCAGGGTCACACAGCTAGGAAGTGTCAAGTGTCTGAGACCAGATTTGAACTCGGGTCCTCCTGAATTCAAGGCTGGTGCTCTATCCACTGCGCCACCTAGCTGCCCCTCAAGAAATTATTAAGGAAAAGTGTCCTGATATTCTAGAACCAAACGGTAAAATAGAAATTTAAAGAATCCACCAATCACCTCCTGAAAGAGATCCCAAAGCAAAAACTTCCAAGAATATTATAGTCAAATTCTGGAACTTCCAGGTCAAGGAGAAAATATTGCAAGCATCCAGAAAGAAACAATTCAAGTATAATGGAGCCATAGTCAGGATAACACAAGATCTAGCTGCTTCTACATTAAATGACTGGAGGGCTTGGAATATGATATTCTGGAGAGCAATGGAGTTAGGATTACAACCAAGAATCACCTACTCAGCAAAACTGAGTATAATTCATCAGAGGAAAAGATGGTCATTCAATGAAACAGAGGATTTTCAAGCATTCATGATGAAAATACCAGAACTGAATAGAAAATTTGATTTTCAGATACAAGACTGAAGAATCATAAGGGGGTAATCAGGAAAGTGATATCATCAGGAACTTAATAAGGTGTATCTGTTTACATTCTTACATAGAAAGATGATACTTGTAACTCATTAGGACATTCTAATTATTATAGACAGAAGGCATGAATGTGAGTTGATTTATGAAAGGATACATTTTTTAAAGATGAAATTAAGAGATGAAAGAGGAATATACTGGGAGAAAGGGAAAGGAAGAAGTGAAATGATGCAAATTGTCTGCCATAAAAATAAAAGCCAGATAAAGCTTTTACAGTGGAAGTGAAGAGGGGGAAAGAAAGGGAGGAATGAGTAAACTTACTTTCATCAGAATTGGCTCAAATAGGAGATAACATACATAGTCAATAGGGGAATAGAAATCTATCTCACCCTGCAGGAAAATAGGAGAGGGATATGGTAAAGGGGGGGGGGGAAGATGATAAAAGAGAGGGCATATTGGGGAAGGGAGTGGTTGGTAGAAAAACACTTTTGAAGAGGGACAGGGTGAAAGGAGATAAAGAATAAATGGAGGGAGGAATGCAATTAGCAATAGTAATTGTAAAAACAAAAAGTTTTAACCAAATTTCTCTGATGGAATATTATTGTTTTCTGGGAAATGGTGATCAGAATGTTCTCAGGAAAAGAAATCTGGAAAATCCTCCATTAACAAAGTGAAATATACTGTATACAAAGTAATAGCAATGTTCTGGGATGAACAGTCATAAATGACTGTTATTCTCAGTAGTACATTTATCTACAACTATTCTGAAGGACTTATCAGGAAAAATTTTATCCTTCCCCAGAGAAGGAACTGATTGTGTCTGAATATAAATTAAAGCATCCTCTATTTCTCTCTCTACGTCTCTCTTTATTTTTAACTTAGTTTTTCTTGAGGGTTTTTATTTTCATTAGGGTGGGAGATTTTTGTTTTCTTTCACAACTTGACTTTTATGGAAATGTTTTGCATAATTGCATATGTGGTTATTTAACTGTGGGTAGGGGTAAGGGAGAGAACCTAGAACTCAGAAATCTTTAAAAAATTGTTTTGAATGTAACTGGGGAAATATAAAATTAATTAATTAATTAAAAATAAAAAAGGAATAATTCATGAAAAATTAGAATTGGGGAAGTGGAAGCTAATGATTCCATGAAACATCAAGAAAAAATAAAATATCATATATACATAATATATAATATAATATAAAATATATATATTCTAACATGTTTAACATATATTGGATTACTTGCCATCTAGGGGAGGAGGTGGAGGAAGGAGGGGAAAATTTGGAACACAAGGCTTTGCAGGTGTCAATGTTGAAAAATTATCCATGCATATGTTTTGAAAATAATACTTTAATAAAAAAAGAAAAAAATCAAATCAAATCAAAAGAAAGAAAAAAAAGGAAAAATGTAAAATAAATCATTGGAAAAATAATCTACCTAGAAAATAAATCAAGGAGAGATAAATTAAGAATTATTGGATTGCCTAAAAGACCTAAAAAAGAGCCCAGACATCATATTTCAAGAAATTATCAAGGAAAATTGTCTTGCTATCTTAGAACCAGAGAGTAAAATAGAAATTGAAAGAATTCAACAATCACATCCTGAAAGAAATCTCAAAATTAAAACCCCAAAGAATATTATAGTCAAATTCTAAAGCTTCCAGGTTGAAGGAATAAATATTGTAAACACTCAGAAAGAAACAATTTACATATTGTGGAGACAAGATATCACAAGGTTTAGCAACTTCTACATGAAACAAGTGGAGAGCTTGGAATATAATATTCTGGAAGGCAAGGGACATAGGTATGCAATCCAGAATCTTATCTAATAAAACTAATATCTTTTAGGGGGAAAAATAAGTGTTTAACAAAATAGAGAACTTTTAAGTATTCCTGAAGAAAACACTAGAGCTAAACAGAAAAATTGATTTCCAAATGCAAAATTCAAGAAGCATAAAAAAGTAAACAGGAAAGAGAAATCATAGGGGATTCAGTAAACTTATACTTGTTTACATTCCTACATTGGAAGATGAAACTTGTAACTTTTAAGAACTTTATTATTTACAATCAGTTAGAAGAAGTAAATATAGACAGAGTTGACTGAAATGGAGTGAGAGCTAAAAAAATAAAATTTAGGAGTAAAAAATAGTAATGCACTGGGAAGAATAGGAAGGGAGAGATAGAATGGTGTAAATTATCTCACATAAAAGAGATACTAAAGGGTTTTTACCGGCAAGGGGAAGATGGTGGTCGTAGTAGTGGTGGTGACAGAAAATGCTTGAACCTTATTTTCATTGTTTTTGGTTTAAAAGAGAAATAATATACATGTTTAGTTGGGTATAAAGATCTTACTCTATTGGAAAATTGGAAGTAAAAGGGAAAAGGGGGTGGTGGTTTGTAATGTTGTGTTTCTCTAAATCTTAATCATTCTCTGGGAGGAGGTTTTCTTGGGGAGCTTCTGGAGGTAACCTTCCTTTCAGTTCAGTAATCCCCAAATGCAGCCAGGAGTCCAGATCCTCTATTGTGTCCTTCAAAATCCTGAATCTTCAGTCTCTAGCTCCCTCTGAATCCAAAGCCTCCAGCCAGCATGAAGGTAGACCTGGGAATGAAATCTTGACTTCACCTCCAAGAGTGTGGGATTGTGGGTTTCCCAGAAGTCAATCCTAATTCTGAATCTCCCAGAAGTCCATGAGAGGCTTTAGACTTGTGAATCTCCTGGACTTGCGATTCCACTGAATCCTGGCTCTGAATCTCCTCGACATTCCCTGAAGTTCTTCCCTTGACTGACTCCTGACTCTCAGAGAGTGGGCTTTTATATCCTCCCAGAGAATGAGCTTGTGAGTACTCCCTGGGCTTGTGGGAGCTCCTTAAAGGACCAATGAGTGAGCGCCTTTAAAAGTGTAAAATCCTTTAAAGATGTGAACCAAGTACATTCCCCTGTAAGAATACTAACATCTCTCCCTTTCTTTTGATTTAGAACATAGAGTGATCATGACCTTGAAACAGGTATACATAAATCCATCAATATGGGAGGTATTACACATAATTACATAAATTACATAAACACATAGTAACAGAAGAGCATTAGGCTTGGAATCAAGAAGACTCACCTTCCTGAGTTCAAATTCAGCCTTAGACACTTATCAGCTGTGCAAATCATTTAATGCTGTTTGTTTCAGTTCCTTAACTGCATAATGAATTGGGAAAAAGAAATGGCACTACTCTAGTATCTTTGCCAAGAAAACTCCAAATGGGGTCACAAAGAGTCAGACATGATTGAGCAATAAAAAAGATGCCTACCGTCTCCACTATTATCTGCCACAGTACTTGAAATTCTAGCGATAGCAATAAAACAAGAAAGAAAGATCAAGAAAATACACAGAGATGAAGAGGACACCTTTATCTCTTTTCTTGTAGCTTATTTGCAAAATTCCAGAGAATCGATGGAATAATAATGGCTTTAATAAAATAGCAGCATTCAAAGAACTTCTTAAAAATAACATATAGTATGTTCTATATATCCTACATATAGAATCTCTAATTCTATAGAAAAAGTGGAAGAAGAAACAAGAAAAGAATATCCACTTTAGATAATTAATAAATATTTGGGAACAAATATAAAAACATACATAGGATTTCCATAACTACACCAGAAAGTAATTTTCATAGAAACAAAAGACCTAAATAATTGTAAGGATCTTCATTGTTCATTCAATATAATAAAAATGATACTACACAAATTATACTGCAGTGCAATACTAATCACCTTACCAAAGAAATGCTTTATAGAATTCGATTGAACACAATTCGCCTTGCAGAATAAAAAGTCAATAATAATCACATCTAAGATTTACATAACATAGTAAGATTGAAAAGTGCTTTACAAATACAACAATTGCTTCTTTTCTGACTAGAAACTCTGAGGGGCTTCCCTTCCCTGATTAATTCTTTTGTGAAGGCAAAGTAGACAATTTCTGCCGCACTTCTTACTTAGCTTTTAACCACTGAATGATGTCTCAGACAAATAATTTTGGGAAATATCTGTTTAAAAGGGCTACATTTTCCCATTTCATTCTGGGTCAGTACCAGTTATCCTGACCTAAGTCTTGCCACTGTATTCAGTTGATTCTGGAGGAGAGAATGAGACTGGTGACTTTACACTGCTCTGTCTCACTCAAATCCAATTCACTTGCAAATCAAGATATCACTTTCCTCATGTCATTGTTCCTCTTTGAGAACAAAGGATGAAAAACATCAATAATCAAACTAATATTGCTAGGTAGTGCCTTAGTGCACAGAGCACTGATCTTGGGGTCAGAAAGACCTGAGTTTAAATCTGACCTCAGACACTGACCTCCTTGGATTATTATATTTGTAAAGAACTTAGTATGGTGCCTGGTATATAGTAAGCACTATATAAATTCAGGTGTTTTTTTTTTTTTTTTTTCCATTTTATCTCTATAACAACTTTGGAAGGTAGATGCTATTATTATCATTCCATTTTACAGATGAGAAAATTGAGATAGATTTAAATTTTAAGTAATTTTCTTAGGCGTGTCCAGCTGGCAAAATATCTGATTTAAAGTATGGAATCAGGTCATCCTGACTTTAGGTCCAGTGGTCTTTCTGCTGTGCAAGTAGCTGGGAATAAATAATCAATAGAAAGGAAAAGGAGAGCTTGATGCTTTCAGACTTCAATTTTCAGGAACTGAAGCAATTACTACCCAAACTATTTAGAATTTGATTAAAAAATAAGAAAGAGACAGGGAAAGGAATAACCATTTATATAGCACCTATTATGTGTTAGGTACAATAAGTATTTTACAAATATTATCTCATTTGATCCTCCCAACAATTCTGTGAAGTGGGTGCTGTTATTCTCACCATGTTATAATTGAGGAAGAAAGCAGAGATATCTCAGTGTCACATAGATAGTGTCTGAGGTTGGTTTAAACCAGGTTTTCCTTTTTTCAGGCCAGGTGCTCTTTCCATTGCACCACCTGGCTGCCTCAAAGAAAGTAGATCAATGGAATTGACTGGATAAAAAAGACCTAAAAACAAATGAACACAGCATTTTAGTGTTTGAAAAATTAAAGGGCACAGACTACCAGGGTAGGAGCTGATTATCAACAAAAACTTCTTGAAAAACTAGAGAGCAGTTGGATAAAAGATACGTTTAGATTAGCAGTTTGCTATACTATATTATAGTATAGTTATACTATAAAAAATTCCAAATGAATAAGTGACCTAAATATTAAAAATTATACTATAAAAACATAGAAAAGTTATAGATTTTTATTTTTCACTACTGTCAATGGAGGTAAATTATATATACATAATTTATGTGTAATATAAAATTTTATATTTTTATATTTCAGTATAGTTGGTAGATGTAAAATTTGGAACTAATTCCAGGACAGAAAAATCTAAAACACAAAACAGAAAATCTTGATTGCATACATCTAGAAACTTTTGCATAAATAATGTTAATGCAACTAGCAGAAGAAAAAGTATTGGACAAATATTATATTCAATATTTTAAAAGGTACTTAACATTCAAAACAAATCACTTTTCCCTCAATACATATCATACATTTATTTCATTATAATGTACAAATCAAAGGTTATATCAGTTTTCCAAAGGACAACCAAAAACTAGTACTAAGCACCTTACAGTGTTTACAAGCATTAATTATCTGAAAAAAGCCAATTAAAACACCCACCAAACTGAGAAAGATGAGAAAACTCAGTGTTGGATGAGCTGTAGGAAGACAGATGTAGTAATTCTGAGCTGGTGGAAACCTAAAACATGCCAATAATTCTAGAAAAATATTTTAGAGTCATTCCTAAAAAGTTATGAAATGGTTCATTCTTGACCCATAGATTTTACTACTGAGACTATGTTATGGTCATTATAGATTGTAAGTAAAGAGCAAGAAATGTTCTTAGAAGCACAGATGCTCAGTCGTTTTTCAATTATGTCCTATCCTTTGTGACCCTATTTGGGGTTTTCTTGGTTAAAAAAAAAACTGGAATGGTTTTCCATTTCCTTCTCCAGATAATTTTTACAGATGAGGAAACTGAGGCAAATAGGATTAAGTGACTTGCCCAGGGTCACACAGCTAGTAAGTATTTGAGGTCACATTTGAACTCAAGACGATGAGTCTTTCTGACTCCAGGCCTGATACTCTATCCACTATGCAAAGAAATGATGTGGCCCCCAAGAAATGGAAGGTTGTTTGTTTGGGGCTTTTGCTTCTTCTTAGTCACTGTCTTGTTCTGTCTTGGCCACTGGATTTTCTTCTTCTCTTTGTCTGTCTTTATGAAAAATATTTTATTTCCCTCTAGTATCTTCCTATTATCATTTAAGCTGGGCCATACCCCATGAAGAAAGTAGTTTCAGCTGACTGATAGCATGGGCTGTGGATCGAAAAGTAATTGGATAATAAGAGAAATGAGCTAAGAAATGGGTAGTTGAGAAGTGAAGAAGAGTGGAGCTATACAGGGATCATTTCATGCATGCATACACATAGCATTGAACAAAATAGATGATTTCCAAGATAATTTCCATGAACCTGCAACTTACAAATTTTATGAACCTATTGATGATTAGAATTTCCTTTCCTGTTTCCTTCATTATCTTGTTCTAAGAGGAAAAACACAGCTAAAATTTTAGAGTATAAGTCAGTAAAAGATTCAATGCAGATTTTTGTTTTCAACTTTGACAGGTTCACAGAATTTTCTCTATAAATCAAATGGATTTTGATGTCATTTCTAAGCAGTGTATATATACATATTTATATATCTATGCATAGGTATATATATGTGCAAAATAAAATGGCAAAAAAGCAAGGACAGTTATGCAAAAAGCAAGGATGTTAAATTATTACTATGCACAAAGAGCAAACAATTTTCAAATATGGTTTTGAGAGATTGGATACAAAGCATTAATTGCTTGCTGTGTGTTAGTAAAAAAAAATCTCTGCTGTCTAAGAATTTACATCCTAACAAAGGAAACATGTACATTTATAAGTATACTTAGAATAAATACAATATAGTTTTAATGTTTGCAGTTGGGGGTGACCAGGAAAGATTTTTTAGAGAAGTTGATGTCTTTGAGTTGCATCTTGAAGGGATTCTTTGAAGCAAGGAAAGAGAAGGAATGTGGTTCCAGCATGAGTAATAGGCAGTGCAAAGGCAAAAAGATGGGAAGTGAAACACTTTGTGTGAGGAACAGAGGTCAGTTTGACTCATTTGTAGTATGTGGGAAGGAGAATATATAAATAGGACTAGAAATGTATAATGATGCATTGGCTAGGTGGCAAAAACTTTGAAAGGCAAAGGACTTTATTTTTTGAAAAAGATCTTTGTTTTATTTATTTTTAATGTTCATTAATTTTTTGAGTTCCAAATTTTATTCTTCACTTCTATTCCTCTCCCACCCATGGAAAGGAAAGCAGTGAGATAATTTATACATGTGAAGACTTGCAAAACATATTTCTATAGTAGCCATCTTGCAAAAAAAAAATCCCAACAAAAATAATGTGAAAAATATGCTTCAATCTGGATTTCGAGTTTATCAGTTCCTTCTGGAGGTGGACAACATTTTTCATCACAAGTCCTTTGGAGTGTATTGTATAATTATATTGATTAGGTTAGCTAAGTCTCTTACATCATTGTTACAATATTGATAGTAATGTATATAAGATTTTCCTGGATCTGATCACTTCACTTTACATTAGTTCATGTAAATTTTTCCAGGTTTTTCTGAAACAATTCTCTTTATCATTTCTTATAGTATTCCACCATAATCATACAAAACAACTTATTAAGCAGTTTCTCAACTAATGGGCATTCTTTTAATGTTCAATTTTTTGTCACTGCAAAAAGAGCTGATATAAATATTTTTGTACATAGAGTTCTTGCCATTTTTCTTTGCTTTCTTTGGGATCCAGAACAACAGTGATATTGCTGGAACAAAAAGTATGCAATTTTCTAGTTTTTTGGACATAGTTCCAAATTATCTTCCATAATGGTTGGACCAATTCATAGCTCCACCAACAGTGAATTACTATATCTATTTTTCTACATCTTCTTTAGTATTTGTCATTTTTCTATTCTGTTATGTTAGTTAATCTAGTAGGTGTGTGGTGATACCTCAGAATTATTTTAATTTCTCTCATTAGTGATTTGGAACATTTTTTCTGTGATTATTGATAGTTCTGTTTTCTCCTTCTGAAAACTTCGTATCCTTTGACCATTTATCATTTGGGGAATGACTGTTTAACATAAAGTTGGCTCAGTTCCCTATATTTTTCAGAAATGAGGCCTTTATTAAAGAAATTGACTGTAAAAATTTTCCCTCCACCAGATTTCCTTATTTCCTCCTAATTTGGGGTACAATATGGGATATTTATGCAAAACCTTTTTAGATTCAGGTAATGAAAATTATCCATCTTACTTCCAGTGACTTTATCTCTTCTTTGGTCATAAACTTTTCCTTTATCCAAAGATCTGACAGGTAAAATTTTACATGATCCCCTAGTTTGCTTATGATAACACTTTATTTTTAACCTTAACTTGATTTATTGCATGAGATGGTAGTCTATGTCTAATTTCTGTCAAAATGCATTCTATTTCCTCCCCCCCCCAATTTTTGTGAAATAGTAAGTTTTTGCCTCCAAGGCTTGAATCTTTGGATTTATCAGATACTAAATTACTATATTACTTACTACTGTATATTGTATGCCTATTCTATGCAATCTATCCAACCATTCTTTTTCTTATCCAGTACCATACTGTTTTGATGATTACTGATTTTTTTTTTTTAATTTAGTTTGAAAGCTAACACTACTAGGCCATCTTTATTCACATTTCCCCCCCATTTATTACCATTCTTGACCTTTTGTTTTTCCACTTGCAGAGACCTTTGCTCTTGATTCCAGAGGCAATGGAAGTTGTTGTAGCTTACTGAGTTGGGAATGACACATTTATATTTGTGTTAATTGTGTGGATGATGAAATAAAGTGGGAAGTCACCTGAGGAAGAGAGACTGATTAATCGTCTAATGAATTGTGATAGTGCAGGAGAGAGATAATAAGGACCTGAGTTAAGATAGTGGTTTTCTAAGTAGAGAGAAGGCAGATGTAAGAGATGCTATAGAGAGGAGGTGTGAAGGGCAAGACATGACAATTGATTAGAGATGTGTACTGAGGGAGAGTGAGAATTTGAGGATAATGCAGGTTTTGCACTTGGGAGAGCAGAAGGATGATGGTACCTTATATAGAAATAGCAAAATGGGCTAAAGGGGTAGGTTTTAGGGGAAAATAATGAGTTCTATTTCAGATATATTGAGTTTGAAATATCTTTGGGACATCCAGATAGAGATGTCCAGTAAGTCTGTAACATCTGTAAGTTTTCTTTGTAGAAAATGATTAAATTCATGGGAGCTGGTGAAATCCCAGAGAAGGCTGAGAGAGAAGATAAGAGAGTCTAAGTCAGAGCTTGGGATATACTGTTAGGGAAAGTGATATGAATGACAAACCAAGAAGGAAGACTGAGGTATGGAAAACCAGAAGAAAGTAGTGTCACAAAAATCCACATAAGAGAGTGAAATTGGTGGTCCCCAGTGTCAAATGAGCAGATGTAGCATAGAGGTTAAGACAGGTCATATTGCAATAGTATTAAGATACTGGCGATAAGAATATATTATGAAAAAAATTGAAAACAGTCCAGGGTGGGGATAAAACCTAAATGCTAATGCAGTGTCAGAGAGCAAAATGTCAGGCATTTACTTGTCTTTCAGAATGGCTCATATAATAGTAATAATGACAAACAATATTTATATGGCACCTACTATGTTCCAGGTACTGGGATAAGTGCTTTAACCTATTTTCCAATGAGGAAATTGAGGCAGATGGAGATTTTAAGTGACTTGCCCAGGAACACACATAGCGAGCCATTGATGAGATAATATTTGAATTTAAGCCTTCTTTGCTCCAGGCTCAGTGCTCTATCCACTAAACCATCTAGCTGCTTCACTAGTGTAAAGATGGAGTCATTTATATTCAAAGGGAAAACATAGAGGCTCTTTTACTTCGCCTCCACAATTCCTCAGCTCAGCTCCCTATATTTACCTGATTATCTCTTATGCATGTCTGCTTTTACTGCCACAAAGCAGTCTGACAACCAAAGGTTAGGGAGGGAAGACAAAGCTTTGGCTACTGTTTGTTACTCTGTTTTTCCTCCCCATACATCCTTCCCCCACTATATCACTAAGTCTGACATGCAGCAAGAGGAAAAGCAATTTCTGGGATTAGGTTCTATTATTTTGCTACTGCTTCTTTTTCCCCCTTGCCTAGATGCTGAGTGCTATTTTTAGAAGAGCTTTTTACCCCAGGGAATGTATAGTCTATTTTAAAAAAATCTTCACAGAGGAGCAAACCATGCATTTACTCCTTGGAGGTGGGGGATTACTGCAAGATATTTGGAGAGGAGGTGAAGAGGGGAAATAAGAGGGGGCATCAGCATAATAGAGGACTCCAGAAAACATCATGAGGGACAAGATCCCCAGAAAATGACATAATGAGGTTGCAATCTTATTCTATGTTTCCATCTAACTAAATACTCATCTTCCCCTCATGTTGTTCAGGGTGGTCAGGACTAGAGTAGCTTAGTACTCTATCATCCCCAGTGTCTGCAAACCAGGTTTCCTGCAAATATTGCTGCTGATTTTATTAGACAGAAACACTCCCTATCATTCCCTGCTATGGCTGGGATTCCTTATTATTATTCTCCTTCAGCACCTCCTCTCTCCTCTCCTCTTCCCTATTCTCTGCAGATGTTTTCTTCTCCAGTGGAATATAAGCTCCTTGAGGGAAAGAATTGTTTCATTTTTGCTTTGGGTCCCCAGTTTCTGACACATAACAAATGCTTAATAAATGTTTATTGATTCACTGATTATTTGAAAAAAATCTTATTTTCCAAGTATGAATTCAAACCTTTAAACCCCAATGAAGACATAGGACATAGTAGTTCATCACTGCCCACATTTCCACAATGCGTTACTGGGAGCAACCCCACAAGTAAGTTGTTAGATCATTATTCCACAAAATATGGAGTAAGAAAAAACCTACTAACTGTTTATGATCTAGGACTTTTTGACCCCAAATCTAGTGTCCCTTCTGCTACTAAGCTTGCCAGGGGTGGCGAGGGAGGATTTTATTTTGAAACAGATTTAATATAAAAACAAAAGACTTGCATTAAAAAATCCTTAGATTATCCCTAAAATTCCTCCTGTGATTCTTAGATGGTGTCTTGCTCCCAGACTATGCATCTTGACAATTCTAAGCAGAAAATATTAGATGATAATAGCTTAACGTGTTTTCCTTGTCAGAGGTATTTGAATTTAAATGGGGAACTATTTAGGTCTCAAAGGAACACATTCCAAATGATAACATTTTAAGCATCATGATAAAAAGCAAGGAAAATAATTGCAGGCAGTAGATCTGTACCAAATATCTCCATACTTTATTATCTATCTACATTAACTTGCAAGGCACTCCCTGCTTAACAAGTGTGACAGGATTCAAATCATAATTTGCCATTATCATTTATCATTATAATTTGTAGTTAGAGGTTTAGGTTTTGAATCTCAAATCTGACACTACTTTTGTGACACTGGGGAAATCCCTTAATTTTTCTGGTGCCCCCCCTCTCTCTTTCTCTCTCTCTCTCTCTCCTACTCTCTCAATCTCTCTCGTCTGATAGTATCTATCTATCTATAGTCTGATACACACACACACACACACAGACCACACACACACACCATCCACACACACACACATATATATATACACATATATCCAGCTTCACTTTCTCTTTCAGTGCCATCTGGGTCCAGATTCTATATAGATCAGTATGAACGGAGGCTAGGAGCTAGAGATGAAGATGGAAGGAACTCCAGATTTGGGAGCCAGTCAGGAAATAGGATATCTTGTGCAAGGGAACAAAAAAAAAGAGACCAATGTCACTAGATTTCAGAATATGTGGAAGGGTATACAATATAAGAATGGAAAGGTAGGGAGAAGTCATATTATGAAAAGATTTAAAAGCCAAGCAGAGGATTTCAAACTTGATTCTTGAAGTAATTGGGAACCACTGAAGTTAACTTGAGTAGGAGGGAGTTTAATAAACTTTGCTTTCTAAGTGTTGAGATCATTTGTCCCCTGTTTCTAAAAGGGTAAAAAAGTGTTGTTAAAATGAAAATGTAATAAACTTGTAAATGTTACAATCTTTTAAAATAATTTTTGTATCCTCTAAATTTTAGTGCCTTGGGGCAAAGGTCCTGGTTAGTAGTTATGGCTCTCTGTCCAATAAGAATAAATCTTTGCTTCAACTTATAAGAATGCTTCATCACTAGTAACCTGGGACTTGAATACACACGCACACACATCATTTTACAAATATCACCATGAAGTTTTCCTAATAAAAATAAATGCAAAAGGCAGTCACTCAGAGATTCTAGTTCAGTCGATTTGCTTTAAAGTGTATCTTATTTGCTTTTTTCTATTTTGTCTTTTGTACCAAAGCAAAGGCTACTACTAGAGCAGGGCCCATTAGGTGACTGCCCAAAAGTATTAGGTATATGTGCAGTGGCTGGAGCTTGTAGCAGGGAGTTGACCAGACATCTGGGAAGAGAAGAAAAAAACCTAAACAAAGCAAAGATTCCCTAAGTCAGAGCAAGCCATAGATCAGAAACGTGGATGAGTAAACAGGAGAGTCAGTGATTGGACACTATTTTTAAGAGAACTATAAATATAGACTGGTGCAAAGTTCTGACCCAGCTAAAGCTTTCTTATATACCTAATTTAGGAGCAAAACTAGCCAGATCTAGTGAAAATGTGAGTAGCACCAAAGGCAGGTTAAGTGTCTACAATATGTTGGAAGCAGCCCTTGTCCAAGACTTAGGAAGTGCTAGTTTAGTTCAGATGGTAGACATCTGGATCCTAGTGACTAGGTAGACAGCTAGATTGGGGCAAGTAATATGGGGAAAACCTAGGAGTAAGCAATAATGGAAAACCTGAATTTATTGATGGAGTCAATAACCATATGCTTAATTACAGAACAACTTAGGCCAAGAAAGAGGTTCTTAACTTTTTTGGTGTCATGGATCTTTTTTTAATAGTTTGGTAAAGTCTGAAATTTTTGTGGTCTGTTGCCTACATTCATGTTTAATGAAGAAAATGTTTAATTTCAATTAGAGATTAGTGAAAATAAAGGTTATTAGCACTTGAGGCAGAAATTGAGTTCTTTAGGACAACTTTTTAAAAAATAATACCTTTTCATTTTAAAAATACATGCAAAGATAGTTTTCAACATTCACCCTTGCAAAACTTTGTGTTCCAAATTTTTTCCCCTCTCTTCCTCCATCACCCTTCTCTAGACAGCATGTAATTAAATACAGATTAAAGACATGCAATTCTTCTACACAGAAAATGGGAAAAATGGTGAGAAAGAAAAAAAAGCAAGCAAATAACAACAAAAGATAAAAATACTATGTTACTATGATGAAATTCAAATTCAGCCCTATGGTCTTCTTTTTCATGTAGATGGCTCTCTCCATCTGAAGTCTATTGGAACTGGCCTAAATCATCTTGTTGAAAAGAACCACATCCATCAGAGTCGATCATCACATAATCTTGCTGCTTTGTACAATGTTCTCCTGGTTCTGCTCACTTCACTTAGCATCAGGTCATGTAAATCTCTCCAGACCTTTCTGAAATCATCCTGCTGATCGATTCTTATAGAACAATAATATTCCATAATATTCATATATCATAACTTATTCAGTCATTCTCCACCTGATGGGCATCTACTCAGTTTCCAGTTCCCAGCCACTATAAAAAGAGCTGCCACAAACATTTTTGCACATGTGGAGGACACCTTTCCTCTTGCTATAGAATAGAAGACAAGAAAGTCCAAGGGAGAAGGGCTTTGACGTGTGTGAGGTGGTGATAGGTCCTTTGAGGATCTAGTACACAACACTTGTCCATCTGTGTGCCCTGGACAGAAAGCTCTAGAGGCTTTCACAAGGGAGACATTATCACAGTTGTGAATAGAGCTGAGCTGTAAATGCAGAGCTTTTATCTCTTCTACCCTTCTCTGCAAATGCCCAATCACAAGAAGCAGGCTGACATGTTGACAAAGAACAGCAACTTCTTGTTTACCAAACTTGCCATCTGCACCAGCAAGACAACATCCAAGATTCGAATGCATGTGAATATGTGAAGTTGGTCTCCCTGGCTCCCACCTTACACCTACTCTTAAAAGCTCAGTTGCTTTCCCACCATCATTCTTTTCGGACATCCTGGACTTTAGACTTGAAAGGAAGTTTAAAGATTATCTAGCTTAGTCTAACTCTCTAATTTTACAGAAAGAGACAGGCCTGAAGAACTCAAAGGATTTGTCCAAAACTATGAAACTAAGTGACAGGTCCAGTACTCAAACCTCTACCCTCTGATTCTGAATACACTGATCTTTAAGAATTTTTATTTTGAGAAGAGAATGTTGAGATGAATCATAAAATCACAGTAAGTTTTGTGTAATGGAAAGGACAGTAGACTCAGGGTCAGAAAGTCCTGGCTCAGAAACTATTAGCACAGCATTTAATCTTGGTGAAATTTACTTTCTTATTCTATTTTGTGTGGAATAATGATTTCACAACCTATCCTCTAGGGTTGCTTTGAGGAACATATTGTGTGTCATAATGATTTCACAATCTACCTTGTGGGGTTGCTCTGAGGAACATATTGTGTGAATCTAAAAAGACTTCATGTAGAAATGTGGGCAATGGTGAGGCACTATGCCCTATCTTTCCACTGGAGTCTGAAGATTTATACTCATACTAGGACAATCAGATTTTTCAATTAATCAATTAATCAACATTTATTAAGCACTTGATAAAATGCAAAGATGAAACAGTTCCTTCCCTCAGGAAGCTTGCTTTCCATTAAGAGAGAATGTGTGCAAAAAAAAAGTATTTTTTTTTTAAAGAAGGGAGTACTTGTATCAGGGGGAAGAGAGAGGACCTCATATACTGAATTACTTTTCCATCTAGGAGAAGGGGTGGGGGAGGGGGAGGAAATTGGAACACAAGGTTTTGCAAGGGTCAATGATGAAAAATTATTTTTGCATATGTTTTGAAAATAAAAATCTTCAACAAAAATAATAATAAAAAAGAGGATGGTTTCAAGGAAATCATGGATTCTAGGAAGCAGAAATGAGGAGGGAAGGCATGATAACTTGAAGAACAATCTGTGTTTATGATTGGGCAAATTTGTCTATTATAATAGACAAATCATTGTCCTCCTTCACAAGGGGACACATGTATCCCTGTTCCCAAACATTCTTTCATTTTCACTAGCCAAGTTTCCTTGGACTTCTAATCTCTTCCTCCCACATTCCATGATAAAGAAGACGATTTTAAAAGAAAGAAGTCTTTTGTATTAGAGTTGAGACTCTGGAATCTTTGCTTTGCAGATATGTGGTCCAGCCTGAAGAGGTCAGTGCAGAACTAGGAATGTAGTGTCCGAGAAAGACTTTTTTCTAAGTAAAGAGGATGGTAAAATTTTGAACCAATGATGTCATTATTCATAGTCATCAATCAATAAATACTTGAATACTTAAAATGAATGGTGTTTGGTTAGAAAAGTATGAATTAGAAATCTTGTTTGGACTCTGTTCTTCCTCTCCATGGTCTAATGAAACAATTATTTTTTTCTTTTTGTTGATCATAAGCCTGAATTCACCTGAAGTTTAGAAGCCTTTATCATTTTTCAAATTTGATTATCAGATAAGTTAGAAAGACTCTTAGAAGAGAGAAATATGCATACCTTGTTTCAAGTCTAGTACAGTAAAAACCATTGTAATGTTGTTTTTGCTGTTGTGTTAAGTCATTTTTAGTAGCTCCCAACTCTTTGTGACCCCATTTGGGATTTTCTTGGCTAGAAATACTGGCGAGTTTGCCATTTCCTTCTCCAGCTCATTTTACAGATGAGGAAACTGAGGAAGCAGGGTTAAGTAACTTTCCCAAGCTAGTAAGAATCTGAAGCCAGATTTAAGCTCAGAAGATGAGTTTTCTTGACTCTAGGCCCTGAACTCTTTCCACTCTATGTAAAACTAAGCAAAAAGATTGTTGAAAATTCCCTTTTCAAGAAAAAAGAAATTATTCAAGAATGTTTGTGAAAGCATACAGCACCACTGCTGGACCCAGTAGGGCTAGAATCTTTACCTTTCTTAAAGGGTCCACATTAATAGAAAAGGATGAAGAAATTGAGAAAGAGCTATCAATCTGTCAATCCTTTCTGTGTCCGGAAAATGATTTTGAAAATCATATGAAAATCATTTTCTTTTCCCCGATCTCTCTGTCTCTTTATACCTTCACTCTGAATAAAAAACACTTAAAGCTCAAGTTTGGTTAATGTTTAGGGCCTTCCCAAAGAGGAGCCAAAAGGTCTCCAATGTATAATGTAGATCAGGGACAGGATAAGGATAGCCTTTTATTTCCTCTCCACAAAAAATATTTCAAACACAAGAGACTTATAAGTCTATATTGACAAAGAAGACTTTAACTTGAAGTAATAACTTATAACTACCACAATATTCTTCCAGGGCATTGATACTTAAAACATTAAAAAAGGAAGCACTTAGATGTACTGTTGATGAATCATTTCACCTTCAGCCTGGCTTTAAACTATTCAAACAACTTCATTAAAGTTCATGTATTTTGGCAAGCTAGGACAGGGGGTGTTCTCATTTTCTTCTCAATGGTTATAATGGTTATTTACTGAAGCAGTTGCTGAGGGCACTGATCAAAGTGCATCTAGGCGAGACTGAGGGACTCAGAAACTCCCAAGACAGTCATTTCCATAAAATATAGCTCTTCCCAATGTAGTTACCCAGGAAAGAAATACCAAGAAATAGAGAAATACAGGCCCTGAGATTCAGGCTATGCCTCATGTAAGGAACACCTATATTCAAGACCACTATAACTTCAAGGATAAAATAGGAAGTTTCAAAAGATATTACTTTATTTTTTCCCTGTTTTCTCTGCCACTCCAACCCAAAGAAAAGTACATAGGTCTTGGAATACATATATACTTATGCATATACATAGATATCTGCAAACATATGTATATATATATAAAACTGTGATATATTTATTTCCATATCATCTGTTTCTCTAAGGTAGATAATATTTTCCTTCATAAGTTCAAATCTTTTCATGTTTTTCTTAATTAACCCATTTTCTACACCATAGCAAATATTCCAACTCAATTACATCCTGAGAGGCTGTCTGTGAAAGTTTCCTGCTCCCCCAATTTTGTGTATTACTTCTATTCTTGGTTATAGAGATTTTATTTATATAAGAAAATTTTAATTTAAAGTAATCTAAACTAACCATTTTAGACTTCACCAATGCTCTTGTCTTATAATATAGTTTAAGATCTGATACTACTGAATCTGTTTCCTTTATATCTTTTTTCTCTGGTTTCTTTGAAGTTCCTGAACTTCCAAATTAATTTGTTTTTATTTTTTTCCTAATTTAGTAAGCTTTTTTTTTTTTTTTTTTTTTTTTTTTTTTTTTTTTTTTTAGTAATGTAATTGGAATGGGAGGAGATAAATAGATTAGTTAGGTAAAATTGTATTTTTTAAAATCATCTTAACTTTATCTATGCATGAACAATAAATATTACTTCAATTATTTAGATGTGATTTTATTTGTATGAAAAGTGTTTTATACAATGTTCATATAGTTCTTCTGTCTGGTAGGCTTCCTCTCTGCTATTTTATACTGTCTAGTTATTTTAATGAGTCCAAAACAGTATTATTGATTCTAAAACAGTATAAATGGTTCAAAATAGAATAATATTGCTGACACAGTGTAGTTTCCCTAGTTTTCTCTTTTGATTATGTCTATTTTGTCTTTAACTTTGTCTAAGATCATGATTACTATCCCTGCTTTCCTCCTATAATAAGTTCTACTCTTGCCCTTTATTTTATTTGTATCTCTCATTTTTATTCTGTTTCCTGAAAGCAACATATTATTGAACTTAGGTTTTTAATCTGCTCTCCATTTCCATTTTATGGGTAAATTCATCCCATTAATGTTCTCAGCTATAGTTACTTGTTGTATATTTTTCTCCCTCCTATTTTTTCCTCAATCTCCTTCTCACCTTAACCCTAACCCTAACCCTATTCCTCCTCCCTCCTTTATTTTACTTCTTTCTGCCCTTCTATTCTTTAATTTACCTACCCCTCTAAGAATCTCTCCCCCTGCTTTATCCTCTTGTCTTCTTATTTCTTTCCAAATTTGGAAGACTTTTATACCCTTCTAGATATATATGTTGTTCCTTCTTGAATACATTCCCAATGAGAGTAAGGTTTCATCATTATGTACCATCTTCCTCCACCAGCTCCTTCTTTATCAATTATGTCTCATTTGTATGAGAAATTACTCCTTTTTATCTCTTCCTACATAGTTTTATTTTGAATCACCCATTATAGCTTGTACTTTTCTTTAAAACTCCTCAAATGATGGTGATATTCAAGTAAGAAATGTTAATAACTTCTCATATAAGAAGTAAACAATTTGGCCTTATTGGTCCTTTATAATTGACCTTTAATGTTTACCTTACATTTGTCCTGGATGTTTATTTGTCAGATTTTCTCTTAAATTTTGCTTTTTTATAACACATATCCAAAAGTCTTTCAGTTTGTTAAATTTTTTTTTTTTTTTTTTCAGTTTAAGATTATACTTAACTTTGCTGGGAGAGTTATCATTAGTTGTATCCCAGCTCTTCTACTCTGTGGAATATAGTATTCCAAGACCTATGTTCCTTCATTGTGATAGCTCCTAGGTCTTATGTAATCCTTATTTTAGGTCCATAATATTTAAATTTTTTTCTTGTTGCTTCCAAATATTTTCTCATTGGCCTGGGAATTTTGAAACTTAGCTATGCTATTCCAGTAAGTTTTCCTCTTGGAATATCTTTCGAATGGTTATTAGTGGATTCTTTCTCCCTCTCTGCCCCCATTTTTGCTTTGCCTTCTTATTCTAAAACTTCAGGGCATTTTTCCTTGATAATTTCTTGTAATGTTGTGTCAAGATTCTTTTTTTTTATACATAATTTTCAGGTAGTTCTACTATTTTTACATTTTTTCCCCTCAATCTGTTCTTCAGATCAATTGCTTTTCTGATGAGATATTTTACATTCTCTTCTATTTTTTCACTCTTTTAATTTTGTTTTATTATTTCTTGATATCTTAGAATATCATTAGCTTCCTTTACCCAATTCTAGTTGTCAAAGAATTAAGAATTATTTTCTCCCTTAAGTTTTTGATTCTCTATTTCAATTGGTTAACTTGCTTTTTCCCCCCCTGAGGCAATTGGGGTTAAGTGACTTGCCCAGGGTCACACAGCCAGGAAGTGTTAAGTGTCAGGAGTCACATTTGAACTCAGGTCCTCCTGACTTTGGGGCTGGTGCTCTATCTACTATACCACCTACCTACCCTGGTTGACTTTCTTATCATTTTTTTCTTGAATTGCTCTGTTTTCCCCAATTTTTCCTTGATTTTTCTTATTTGATTTTAAAAGTCCTCTTAAAAGTTTTTCTAAAAACTCTTTTCATACTTGGCACTATTTGATGTTTCTCATTGAAAAAGGAGTGGCTATTTTAACTTCATTATCTTCCTCTGAAGATGAATGGAGATTTTCTCTATCCCCATAGTTGTTATTTATTGTTGTTGTTTTTTCTCCTCTGATTATTGATTCTTATTATTTTCAAAATTTTGTTTTTAGCAGCTATTAGGACAATCAAACTCTAACCCTGAGATATGAAGAATGATTTCCCAAGTCTCAGATCCTTCTCACTGTTATTTTCTAAGGTCTATCTTGGGGCTCAACCTTGGGCTCTCCTCTCCATTCCTAAGCTCTGATTAGGACCCTCAGCCAGTGTCCCACAAATGATCTTGCTTCCCTAACCCTTCTGATGGATGCCAACTATAGCTGTCCTCTTTGCCCTGGAGCTGAAACCAGGGACACTACTCTCTTTCAGGTGCTCACAACCAGCAGAATCCCTGCCCCTCTGCTATTGCACTCACCAGGCAAATGCAAGCTCCTTATACTTCCCTCATCCCTCTGTAATAGTAGCTCAGCTCAGAACGTGTCTGGTCTTGGCATCCCTGGTCAGTGGAAGGTCCTTAAACATGTCCTACTCAGCCATCAGACTCCTATACTGTCTCCAAGATGAAAATTTCTTAGACTGACACTGCCTTCCACCCCTAACTGCTCCCAGGGCTTTGTTATTTATTGATTCTATGCACTTCATTCATACTGAATCTTTGCCCCAGGAGGTCAAGTCTTTCCTGGGATCTTCCCAAGTTGTTTTAGGAGAACAATTGCATTTCCCTGACTTTTGTTCACTTTCACTTTTCTACATTCCCTTTGAGGTGAGGTTCTGTCTCTTTTTGTGAAGGAAATTTGGGGTCAAAAGTTTTTTGAGCTACTCCACCATCTTCCTAGAATCCTCTCCATCTTTCCCCTCTCCAACACATGCTCTAAGAGTTGATATGCCTAAAGCATCATTCTGACCTTGTCATTTCCCTTTTCAAGAAACTTCAGTGATTTCTTATTTTTCTAGAATAAAAGACAAACCCCTCACTTTGTCAAAGTTTTCATAACCTGACTAAATTCTCTTTCCAGACTGATTTCACAGTACTCCCCCTCATGTTCTCTACATTTTCGCCAAATTTGTCTGTTTGCTTTTTCCCATACATGATATTAAATTTTGATCTTCTTTATTTTCCGAGGCTATCCTTTATGCTTTTTAAGCTTTCACTCCTCTCCTCCACTGCCTGTAATCTTAAACTTCTTTCAAAGCCCATGTTAGGTATGATTTCCTATATAAGACATTTCTCCATCACTCCTTTCTCCAGAATTAATTTATATTTACTTGGCATGTGGAGAGATCTGTGAGGTGTGGGTGTGTGATATTAAGCTATGAGCAATGCACTTGAGGACAACCATAAAAAAATTGATTCCTGAAATAAACAAACAAATAAATAAATATATCAGGTTCATTGGTTAGCTGTCTAGTGCCAATGAGAAAGACCTGAGTTCAAATATTACTTAAGACACTTACAACCTGTTTGTCTTGGGGCAAGTCATTTAACTCCAGTTTGCTCTGGTTTCCTTGATTATGAAAAGGAGATAATAAAAGCACCTACTTCTCAGTGTTGCCATGAGGACCAAAGGAGATAATAATTGCAAAGCACTTAATCTAGTATTTGACATATAGTAAGAACTATGTAAATGTTAACTATTATTATTACACTCTGAAATATTGTCATTAATTTCCAATGTAGCTGGCTTAGAGATGAGTACACTGCATGCAAATTAGTTATGATGGAGTGGGCTGTGCAGTCTGTACATTAATTAACAATCAATCCAATTCTCATTCCTTTCTACTTGCTATTGGTTTATTTCCTTATGAATCATCTACTTGAGTTCCAAGGCAATCAAGACTCATATTCTGATTTTACCTCAAAGTAATAGAAAAAAAATCTTGCAGCAATCAATTAATTAGCTTCAAGTTCTCATCTCAATTTATAAAAGGGAGAAATATTTTCCCCTATGTGTCTGATTTTTGATTTATCTCAAATCATCAAGTTTCATTGGCTTAAACAAATTATTATAGTACTAAATAACATAATTATAAACAAATATTTATAATGTATTAGAAGTGAGAAAAATTCACAGCCAGAATCAACCTTCACTTCTTCAAAACAATGAAAAAAGATACAGAACAGAATAATGTCACTAATACTACTGATGACTTCTCCTTAGCTCTAGAAACATTTCTCTCAGGATGGTAAATTGTTGAAGAAATTTTCTTCAAAATACTTCTTCAGATTTTCTCAGGATGTAACAGCTACCTCTCATAGTCTTCTCACACACTCCTCACTGTGTGATATGGTGAAACTCAGTCTCAGCCTTTCACATGAATAATAGTTAAACTCTATTTCAGTGTCTCACAAGAGGACAGCTAATTTTCAGTCTTCTCACAACTCGTAGCCAACTAACTGAAAGTTAACGCTCAGTCTTTCCCTCCTCATATAGGAAGCAGCAATTTAAACTTAATTCTCTCATAGCACTTCTGTAGACTACTTTTCTCATATCTGTTAACAGTCATATTCTCTTTCCTGTCAAATGTATGGCAATAGAATCCATAGTCTATGGAACCAAGTACTAAAAAAGAAAATTCTCTCTTTAAATAGCTATCAGTACTTCCAAATAGCACCAGGGAATTAATTACCTTTTTTCACAAGCTAATTTCCCCATAGTCCCAAATTTATATATATATATGTATATATATATATATATATACATATACATATTTATAAGTCCCAAACTTATAAACAAATAAAATTATGATTGATGGGCTTGTCAGTTATTAGTATTATTAAGTAGTAAACACAACATTTAAATAAGCTGTAGCTAAGATGAGGTTTACAGCACTATTTTAGTCTTGTTCTTTCTTTTGAGAGGCAGTTGGAGTTAAGTGACTTGCCTAGGTTACACAGCTAGTAAGTATTAAATGTCAGAGGATGCATTTGTACTGAAGTCCTCCTAACTCCAGGACAGGTGCTCTATCCTTTGTGCCATCTAGCTGCCCCTAGCTATCTTAGTCTTAAAGCAAGAGAAAGAAGAATCGCTTATTGGACATTGCTTTCAACATTTGTTAACCCACTTCTTATTGAATCTCTTCAAGTTCTATAGCTCATGTGTATAATATTCCCTAATTTAGAAGAAAATTCTTTCTTCAAGATCACTGGAATTCCCAGAGTTCTGAACAAATGGGAAATTTTATGAACAATCTAGGTTTTTTTTAGTGTCTGTTGAGCTCTTCCTAGAATCTGTTAACAGTCTAATCATCATTATTACCATCATCACCATTACCATTATCATTACCATCACCATTATCATCATCATCATCATCATCATCATCATCATCATCATCATCATAGCTGCCATTTATAGAACATCTATTATGTGTTACACTGGCACAGAGCAGGCATCTCATAAGTATTGAATTAAGAAAATAATATATATTTTTAAAATTGTATCTAATGAATGAGGACTCTGATAAGTAAAGAGCCACCAGCCTATGACCCCCTTTATTTTTACTTATTTGGGTAACGAGGTGACATAGTGTGTAGAACACAAGGCCTGCAGTCAGGAAGATATGAGTTCAAATCCAACCTTAGAAATTTACTAACTGGGTGACTCTGGAAAAGTTATTTAACTCTCTTTATCTCAGTTTCCTCACTTGTAAAATATTGATAACGTTGTTGTGAGCATCAAATGAGATAATAATTGTAAATAACTTAGCACAGCAGTGTCTGGTACATAGTAAGCATTATAGCATTGTTAGATAATATTGAACCATCCATGTAAGTTTTATTCTTTATTATTAATGTTTTAGCTAAGTTCTCAATTCTAAATATAGGAAATAGATTAATAGACACTTTAAAAACATTTTTCTTTAAAAAATAATAATATAAACCAAACTGATTAAAATCATATTTTACTTAATCCCCTAACATCTCCTCCAGCAGTTGTCCTCTATCATTCTACCTCTTGCTAATCTTTAATCTCTCCTTATTTAGTGGTTCCTTCCCTGTTTTGTACAAACATGCCCCCGTCTCCCCTTTAAAACATCTCCTCTGACTTCTCAGTCTCAAGCTAGTATCCTTTATTCTCTTCTTTTTCATTAGCTGTTTAGTGAGGGTATATGTGGGGAGGAATTGTCTTTACTTATTAACTCCAATTCCTTTTCTCTTATTCCATAACCTTTTGAAGTCTGACTTCCCACTTCATCACTCAAATGAAATTTCTTTTTCCAAAGTTCCCCTGATTTCTTAATTGCCAACTAGAATGGTTTTTTCTCAAACCTCCTCATTCTTAGGCACTCTAAAGTATTTGACTTAATTGACTACCTCTTGTCCAAAATTGTGACTTTTCTTTGTATTTTCAGGACTCTGTGCTCTCTTGTTTTTTTTTTTTTTCTTTTCTTTTCTTTATACCAATTCTGAGCTCAGACTTCTCTGATGCAGCATCATTCATGTGTCAGTTCTTAAGTGTGGATGTGCCTCCAAGATTCTGTATTGTATTATTTTTTCCTCATTCTCTGTCTCTCTGTTTCTCTCTCTCTCTCTTTCTTCTTCCCTCTCTGCCTCTCTCCCTTCTTCCCTCTTCTTTCTTCCCTCCATCCCTCTAAGTTTCTTTCTCTGCCTGTCTGTCTCTCTCCCCCATTCTGCTCTTTCCCTTTCTTTCTTTCTTCCTCCCTTCCTCTATCCCCTCCCTCTCTCTTCCTCTCTCTGAATCTCACCTTATCAATTCCTATATATTTAAATGTCATGTCAGTGCAGCTAACTCTTAGATTTATAAATCTAGTCTTAATCTATTTTCTAAGTTCAATTTTATTCTTTTAGACATTTTATCCTGAATGTCTGGGAGGCATCTCAAGGATCTACTTGTTCAAAACAAAACTCAATTATATCCCACCAAACTGAACTCTGCTAAATTTTCCTATTTCTGTTGAAGACAAAATTGTCTTTCTAATGATCTAGTTTAGTATCCTCAATGCCATCTTTACTCTTCCTCAACACACACAAACACACACACACACACACACACACACACACACACACACACACATGAATGCACATAAACACACAGTTACAAAGCATTTATACTTTCATTTCATCTTTCAAATCCATTCCTTTCTCTGTACTCATATGGCTACCATGCTAGTTTAGGTTCTCATCATCACTTGTATGGACTTTTGTATATCTTTCCAGTTGGTCATCTTCTCTCAAGTTTGTTCCTTCCACAATCCTTTCTTTACAAAGCTTCCAAAGTGAAAGACCTAAAGTTCACACCTCTCTACCTTACTGTCTGAACATATCAATAAACTTCAGTGCCTCCTTGTTATCTCTAGAGTTAGATCTAAACTTCTCCCTTTAAAGCCCTTCACAGTGGGCCTTCAATCCACCTTTCTAGCTTTATTATTTATTCATGCACTCTTAAATCTAGGCATTTCAAACTGGGCTTGCTGTTCTTAAAAAATGACACTTCTCATCTTTCTTCTCTATATCTTTGTATAGGTTTTTCTTATGGATAGAATTATAATGATAATAAAAATAACTAATATGTATATAGGATTTATTATATGCCATGCACTGGGCAAAGTGCTTTACAATTATTAACTTATCTAATCTTCACAATAACCCTGGGTGATGGGTACTATTATTATCCCCATTTTACAGATGAGGAAATTGGGGCAAACAGAAATTAAGTGACTTGCCTTTTGTCACATAGCTAGCAAATGTCTGAGACTGGAATGCAAATCTTCTTGGCTCCAGGTCTAAGTCTTTAAACATTGTATCACTTCATTGTGTTAGAATGTTCATCTTTCCTTACTCCTGCTACTTAGGATCCCTAGTTTCTTTCTGTAATGGGAATTGGTAGATACACAGATCACCTCACATGTCTTTCATGTGGAGAAACTGGGAAGCTTCCTTCCAAGAAAGTTGTGATGTGGAATAACAAGGAAGTGTCATGGTTATAGATTCATTCTGTAAATAGATCTGTTTGGCTATATGTTGAACAGGGGTCTCTTTGATGAATTGTGGAAGCATTCAAAAAAAGACTAGTGATGTGAGTCTCAATCATTTTTCCTTCCAGCATCACTGGTGGTGGATATTTTGGACTCTTTTGCTGATGGTGTCTTCTGGGAGACAAAGTTGGGATATATTAGGTCTTCTTCCCATTTAGATTAATAGGTGGCCTTTGAAAAGAAGCCCAAGTTCTTTGTCTATCTTGATCTTGTTCTTTCATTTTAAGGGAAGGAAAAATGATAATTTAGTGTCCCAGTGTCCTGAGTTTTGCAGCCAGTCTTCAGTCCCAAGAATCAAGGTTTAGAATTAAGAAACTTGTTTGGACCAATGTTATGTAGATATTATGTTAATAGTGGGCCCAATATCCCCAAAGATCTAGATGGGATGGGGGAAATGTACCCCAATCCTCCCTCAAATTATTGGGGGAAATGCTTATATTTTTATTTTTAGTATAACTTCAAAGTAAATATCTCTTTGTAAAAAGCAATTGACTACTTAAGTGGGACTGGGGTATATTAATCACTAACATCTACCAGTGGGAATAAATGATTGGAACTTGAGCAGATGGTAATAGTGAATAGACACACCAAAATCCTTCAAAGTACCCTAGAATATACAGAATACAAATAGTTAAATAATGGAAACTGGACTGGAGCAAATCTCATGGAGTGTTTGCTGGACATCCCAGGTAACTTTTGGTGATGTGTAGCTAAGAACTACTGAGTTTGTCCCTTCATCTCTCACCTCATATTAGCCAAAGGGAAGAGGGAAACTGAATCAAAGATGTCAGAAAGGATTGCCCATTGAGGAAATGTAGCCAGTTAGTGGACTTTAAAGGGAATTGACTCCATTATCTAGTGCTCTATTTTTATTTCAATATCCTGACCATATCTTCTAATCTCTCCTGGAGTTATGGGATGGTATATAGTTCTTTCCCCTCATTCATGTGGCATGAATGACAAACTTTGACAGCTAAATTGTATAGACCAAGATGAACTTGATATTTTGCCTTAATTCCTTGGGTGTCTCTTGTGCTTTGTGTTTCTATCCTGAAAATAGTGACAGCAGAAATCCTTGATATGAATATTTTCAACCTTACAGACAACAATGCGAATTTGAAGGTTTTGGAGCACCTTGAAATGGTTACTTTTCAAAAGTCCCCAGTAACTGTCCCACAACTTCTTGGATATGACCTCCAACAGGAGGATGAACCCAACCCTCTGAGTTGGAGGGATTTGCTTGGACAGTGCAGATTTGAAGTGAAGATCAATTTCAGTAATCTATGAAAATCTTTCATATTTTGTTGCATTATAGATCAACCTCCTGGGACAATAACATGGTAGTTATAAGTAACTGCTACTTGTTTAAATCTTTGATAGGAAGTCTCTTGTGGTAATGATTCCTTAAGGAAATAAATAATTGTTTTATACCTGGTTTTCATTGTACTTTCTACTCCTCGCTTTTGGTGAAACTGTTTCATGAGCCAAACCTAAGTTTCAAGTTGTTCTCCCCCCAGAAGTCTAGGTTAGAGATATAAAGAGTCAAATACTTTAGTAAATTTAGAACTCTTTCTTAAGAGCTCAGCATCATTCAGTATTGACCCTAGTCTATCTGTGTAGGTTTTTAGTTGATAAAGAGTGGAGAGAAAAGAACAAATATGTTAGCCTTACAAGGAAAGTTTTTTTGTTTTTTTTTTTTGAGGGCCAATGGGGTTAAGTGACTTGCTCAGAGTTATAAAACTAGTTAAGTCTGAAGCTAGATTTGAACTCAGGTCCCTCTGACTCAAGTGCTGGCACTCTATCCATTGCACCATATAGTTACTCCTAGAAGCAGCATATTGTTGTTAACACATACATACATGTTGTCTCCCCTATTAGAAGTGCAGGCTCCTTTAAGGGAGAGGATATTGCTTTTCTGATATAGTATCCAAACTTAGTAGGCGGTTAATAATAATAGAAAAAAAAGTAGATCAGTTAATGGTAATAGAAAAAAAAGTCCTCCATCTATTTAAGTTTTACAGTTTCTGGAGCTTTAGTACTGTATAGTAATTATGCATATGATAATGACTAAAAGTCATTGGAAGATTCAAAAGTGGTTTTAAAAAATATTTGAGATTAAATTATTTTTGGTATATCCTTCATAAATTTTGAAAAATTATATGCTGACTCTTTGAAAATTGGTTATCTACGCATGATAATTTGATTAACTGCAATATTCAATTATAATACTTCATTCTTAGATAAAAAATTACTGTAGAACACATATAATGATGGTTTAAATAATTAACTTGGGAATTTGAATTAATCTGAATATGGGAAATTACCCAATGCTTTTAATGACCTTAACCTTCTTACAAAGACAAAAACATCTTTCTATCACCCATATTCTTCATGTGATGTTATATGGCTGTGAGTCATGGAATACAACAATCTCTAAAGAACTGAAGTTGAGGGTCATCCAAAGGACAAGAAAGAGACACATGATAATCGTGAATAAGCTGCAACATATTACTAATGACAAATTATGTAAGAGATACAGGGTAAAGGATATTATAAGAAAATTGTATGACAATCAATAAAATTGTCATCCTTAATTGGTGTACTGAAAGATATATTCTAGTTTCCTAGTCTTTTTTCCTTTCAATGCTGAGAAATGGAAATTCAGGAAATAGGAATGAAAAAGATCTCTTCACAGTGAGCACTCCATAACATTTATTTTATTTAGAAATCCTTGGATTTGATCATGAATATAACTATCTTTTCAAAGGCAAAGAATGTATGTTTGTGTAAGAATTTTGCTTTTTTATATTTTTAACATGCTAGCTGAAATGATGAAATTAAAAGTACTTAGTTTGACCTTATTTCTATAAATATTTATTCTTATTTTTTGCATATATAAATTGCTTTTCTTATTAATTTAATATGGACCTAGCCCCATGTAGCCTAATATAAATCTCTGTTGATTGATTCATTGGGAAGGAAAAGACTGTATGCTTCCAATGTAATATCACCACCATGTCATAATACCTATATAACTTCTCTTTTGTGAATGTAGCCTACTTATTGGGTAGAATGCCTTATCTATACCTCTTCACCACCTATCTGCCTAAAGTTTACCTTAAACAAGATTAAGGTATCTTACTCATTATTTATTGATGAGACTTTGTGTCAAAGCAAGAATCCAGTATAAGTGTTAATATCTATGGTAAGGTGCTTCAGGGACACTTTTCTTGCTTTCAAGTAGCTTACAGCTTAATAAGGGGAGAAATATTTATATAAATATGTAGAGCACATGGAATCCCTAGACTAGTGATCCCATTTTCAAGGTAGTCTTTGGGTCCACATCTACTCAAAATAGTTCTCTGTTCATTACTGATGGATTTTTTGTATTGAGTCAAAGAAAATAATTTGAAACAAAGAAATTTAACAAAACAACCCAGTGTGAATTGCATTGCCTTAAATAAAGAACACACTTTCCTATATATATATATATATATATATATATATATATATATATATATATATATATATATATATATATATATATATATATATATATATATATATGCAAGACTTAGCATTTATAAGGATCATACATTAGGAACTTAGCCATGGAGCATATTTGTGGAGAAGCAACTCCTCTATGTAATGGTAAAGAATCCCTGATGACTTTGTTGTCATCTCAAAGCTGTCATTAGGTGTGTTTCTTGCTGGGTTTTGTATCTTTGTTGGTCATGTTGCTCTGTGGGGCTCACTAAGCCTTTTCTTCATTGGGCACATCTCTGCTGGCTCTATCAATTTTCTGTGCATTGCTCCAGCAGGCTCTGTTGATATGGTGCTATCACATCCATTGGTCTTTTGTTATTTTGGTCCCAAAGTGTTTCCTCCAGGTCTTCCTTCTACTGCCTCTTTAGGACCAACCAAGTCATAGACTAGAGTTATAATGGTGAGAACTTCTTTTTAAGGCAATGGCTCATCACCAGCTCTTTAGTCATACCGTGTTTCCCCGATAATAAGACACTGTCTTATTATTTTTTTGGGACTAAAAAACACCAGAGGGCTTATTTTCAGGGGAGGGCTTATTTTAATGAACATTGACAGCAATTTTAATAAACAGGTAAATGTGAACAAAAATTTTTTTACCTTTATTCAATAATGATCATGTCATCTTCTTCAACAACATCGTCATAAGTATCCATACCCTGAATTCCAGCCTGGATGTCTTGCGCCAGCAAGCAAATCACCAGGGAAGAAGAGGATGACGCGCTCACTGCTGCAGCTCTGATTGGATGCAGCTCGGAGCGCGACGTGCGTTTCACCCGGGAGGGGAGGGTGGCGCTGCTTACTGAAGATACCGCTACGCAGCATATAGCGCAGGGGATCACCATGATGACCGTTTTCATAGTAAGTTCGATAGGGCTTATTTTCGGGGGAGGGCTTATTTTAGCGGAATATTAAAGAGTATGTGGGTGTCTTATTTTCAGGATAGGTCTTATTATCGGGGAAACACGGTAGTTAGCAAGCAGTTGACAAAAGAGACAGAGTACTTCCAGGCTAAGATTAGACCCTTGCTTACTGGGTATTATGTCTAAACCAAAAATCAAAGCCTCCTGTTATGCATAACTATCTAATTCAAGGTTCAGACAATTTTATACGTTCCCTAATTTCTCTATTGTTCCAAATGAATTTAAGCCAGAACATCTTTAAGCAGCAAAGAATGAGTGGGCTTTGGTGCTATATTTGGGCCAACAAAGATTTCAGTTTCTCTACTAGTCCCTACAATATCCCCCAAGGGATAACTGCACAAAAGAGGTCAAAAAGAACAGCAGAAATGATTATATTTTATTATATCACTAAGCAATTATTAAGTTAAGATTAAGATTTTTTTCTCTATATATTCTCATTGAGGTACCAGCCTTTGTAGATCAGACTTTGCTAATAGATGAGATTTCCTAAATCCTCTGAGTTCATGTTCTGTAATCTTGGGTGGGACTCTAACCCAATAGAAGACCTTACAAACAGAATCCAGTCTAGGTGAGTTCTTGCCCTTAAGAAATAAGCTTTTGTCCTTAAAACCTCCATTAGAATTTAGGCTAACCCAAATTATGAAGGCGAAAACTAATTAAAATGGTTTAGGTAGAGATGAATTCCTTTGTACAGAGTGCTAGGGGCAGTTGCATTTCATGGTCAAGTTAGGTTCTCACCAGGAAGAAATGAAGATTTTTTTTTTTAGCCTACCCTCTCATTAATATGTCTCTTTCTTTATCAATTTTTTTTTTTTTTTTTAACCAACTAAGGTTGATTTTCACCTGTCAAGGGCACCTCCTTTTTCAAAGGTAGTTAAGTTTTCAGGGATCTCTATGATTTTGTCTTTGGTTAGTAGAGAGATCACTATCATTTTTTTTTTATTATTATTTATAGCCTAATTTATAAATTGGTTATTAATTACCTATAAATTTCATCTCAGGATTTTCATTTGTTGCACCTTTAAAGGGAAGCCAGAAGTCTAGAAGTCAGAGAAAGGGAAATAATTAGATCAAAGAAATCAGAAAAATAGAAGCAAGAAAAATATACATGGAGGGAAACAGGCAGCTAAACAATCCTTTCAGGGTACCAATGTAGTCCCAGGGATGGCAGCAAAAGAGTGGCAGCTTTAGAATAGTCTTAGACCTAGTAGAACAGATCCTCCAGTGGACTCTATTATAGAATCATTCTGAGTTCTTGGATTCAATGGAGGAGTTCCTAAACCAAACAGGAGCCTATTTGGGAGCAATAAAAATCAGAATCATAGACTTCATTCTTCAACAGTATTGTGAATCATGTGGGGAGTTGAGGGAGAGTCGATTTTATTCACATCAAGTGCTTTTCTATTGTGGATGGGCCTCACTTAGGGTGGTAACCTGTAATTGTTCATTAGAGAAGTGGGGATCAGTGGAAAAGGAAAGTTTTCTTGATGGTTGTTCTATCTAAAATTTGCTTCTTATCTGAACTTATTCTGAATTTTAGTGTTAACACCAATTTTAGAGGACCATGTTATGTTTTTTCACTCATCTTCTATTACCTAGCATTTATTCTATATTCTCTCTCTTTATCTCTATCTCTTTCTCTATCTCTATCTCTCTATCTCTATCTCTATCTCTATCTCTATCTCTATTTTTTTTTTTTTTTTTTTTTTTTTTTTTGCTGAGGCAATCGAGATTAAGTGATTTGCCCAGGGCCATATAGCTAGAAAGTGTTAAGTGTCTGAGGTCAAATTTGAACTCAGGTCCTCCTGACTTCAGGGCTGCTGTTCTATCCACTGCATGCACTACCTAGCTACCTCTATTCTATATTCTTTCTAGATATCTTTTCAAAAATCTAAGTTTGGTACTAGTCTTGCTTTTTTGTTTTGTTAAGTTAAAAACAACTTGACTTTTACTGAATATATCATTTTTGCCTCAGTGCTTACATTGAAATTGAGGGCCCTTTTCAATTTTGTAAAAAACTAGATATGAACCAAATTTTCTTGTTAGGGAGACAGCATCAAGACAAAGATACCAGTGTAGCAGCAGAGACCCAGGCACCCTCATTGCATGTGTATTTACAATTTTGCCTTGTTTCTGAGATCTGGTCCTGTATCTCTCCCTGGACATCTCCCAATACTTATTTAGTTTGATATCTTAGGGAATGGGGAATTTGCAGAAAACTTTATATGGAAAGACAGGGAGAATAAATGGTCTTTTCCTCAATTTCATCTGTGGTAGTCATTACTATCTGCTCCCAGAAATGGAACTATATGTAACACCTACATATTTAAAGACTGACCTTCCTTACTTATGACTATCTATAAGATCCATGTACCTCTGTAGTCTGAATATCTAATGTAGTCTGAATAAAAAATACTAATTGAATAGGACTTCTGAAAATCTCAACTGGATAAAATTTGTGAAGACAGAAGTTCCCCTAATAGGCAACTATTTTTGCATTAGCTTTCAAGTTTCCCTTTCCTGTTATAAATGTGAACAACTCCATTAATTTTTTTTCAACCACTGTCAATAAAAATTCTTTTTTGTGTTATGGGACTCCTAGAAACTAAAACACAGACTTTGTGTAGGCAATGGTGCCTCAAAAATGGCCTGCATCTTTCCCCCAAGACTTGGTTTCTTTTTCTGAATAAATTATTTATGTAACACTCAATTTACCAAGTTCAAAAAGCTTGATGTTTTCCTTGAATCTTCCCTTTCCCTCACTTCTTATGTCCAATCAATAATGTTAAATCCTATCTGTTCTATCAGAAGATTTCTTCATGGTCATATAGGTATTTATGGCCATCTACTTATACTATTGCATAATCTTTCCCTGTCATTCCATTTTAAATTTCTTCCTCTAATCCATCTTTAACTCCAACACCAGAATAATCTTTCTTTTCCTTTGAAATTATGCCTTGTCTATGCTTTCCTCTTTTTATCACTGCTGGAAAAAGGCTAGAGTATCTGTGGGGGAGAAATACAATCCTCCAGATTCAACCTTCTTTTGTAACAAAAAAATATAACTAAATGTGGATTTCAGATACAATGATCATTAAAAATGCAGATATCTGCTCTTTTACTGACTACTCTCCACCTCCTCCTTCCTCAAAGCATAAGATAAGCTTCATTATCTGTTCTTCAGGATCATTATTGGTTTTTCAGTTACTCAGAATTTTTCTTTTAAGGATTATTTACATTGCTATAGCCATTATATATATTATTATTCTTTAGATTCTGCTTATTTCATTCTGCATAAGTTTGTGGAGTCACACACTCCACTTATGAAAAATAACGAATTCCATTCTTTTATTCCTCCTTTCTCCACGAGTGTTGGTTTTCTTTTATCCTCCTTTCTCTTTTTTATCTTCAAATTATTAGAACAAAATCAATCTATTTCTAGGATCTTTGCTTTTCTTATTTCGTTTCTTTGTTAGTTTTTGAAGAAATATTTATTTCTTTTGTCTTTATTAAACTATTGACACTACATAATCTATAGTCCCTTCCAATTGCCCAAATAAATGTATCTTTCTAGGTTTTTATGAATTGTTGTTTTTGTACTCCAGTCTTTTGACTGGAAATTCCTCAACATTCTCTATTTCATTAAAAATCCATTTCCCTTCTTCCACTCTTTTTAAGATTATAGTCAGCTTTGTAGAGCAAGTTATTCTTAATTGTAAGCAATTAGTTTTTGCTTTTTTAAACATTATATTTTCACATCTCCTGCTATTTATAGTAAAAGCTGTCAGATCTTGTATGATCCTGGGTATAGATCTTAGAACTTGAACTTCTTTCTATATCATTGTAATATTTTTTTCTTCTTGGAGTGAGAGCTCTGTGTGACAATCTGTATGACAATTGGCTATGACAATCTTGGGACTTTTCCTTTGGGGATTTATTTCAAGAGGTAACAGATGAATTCTTTCTATATTCACTATTCTCACTGGTTTTAATACATGTGACAAGTTTTCTTTTATGATTTTCTTGGAACATAGTGTTCATGTTCTTTTTAAATGCAGGAAGACCAATAACTCTTAAATTATCTCTTCTTGATTTGTTTTTAAGTCAGTTGTTTTTAATATCAATGATAGTTTACATTTTCTTAAATTTTTTTTGAGTTTGTCCTTCACTCTGTCCATTTCTTGATGTCTTATAAAATCATTGATTTCTGTTTGATTTAATATGATTTTCAGGGGATCCTCCTTGGGTCTCTTCTAAGCTATTTATGGTGCTTCTAATTCTTTCCTCAAGAAATTTAATATCATTTTCTATCTCTTGCCAAATTTACTAGACCTGTAATGAGTTTCCATAATGATTGATGTTTTATTTGATTTATTGATATCTTCAGCTTTAGTTTCTGAATTGGGCCTTTGTCAGATTCAGGATCTACCCCATTCTGTATTTTCAAGTGGAATGCTAGGCCCTGCTCAGCCTCAAACTGGGTCAATTGTGTTTCTTTTCTGACTTCTATCTCCAAGAATGATGTTTCCTTGCATCCTTGAGGTTTAATATATCCTGGGACAGAATTATAGAGACCTTGGAGGCTCAAGAGCATAGGCTATCTAAGTAATAGTTTTTGTTACTATTTCACCTTTACTAGCCACTGCTGTTCTCAAAGAGCCCTTTTTTATATTTGTACAACTTTCCTGGGGAGATGTTTAGACTCTCACTATTGTTGCATCCAGAGGGAGAGACTTGCAGGTATTACTTGAGCAATATGAGTAGTAATACATTGATCATCCTGGGAAGCTGGGCTTATTTGCAAGTACAGATGCTAGCTTTGGGGTTTTATTCTCTTTTCCTATTACCTCTGTGCTACTGGCTGACTTTTTGTGTATTTTAGGTGTGCAAGTCACTTTCTATAGTATTTCATTTATTTCTTAATAAATATTTGATCTAGTGATAATTTTCTGCTTTTTGCTGAATAGTGTGAGGGAGCTAGACAGTTTGCCTCTGTTTAGGAAGTGATCTTGGTTGAAAGTCTAAAGATTTAAAAGAACCATGTAAACATAGAATATAAAATCTTGGATATAATCATGTGTAAACCATCTTGAAAATACAATGTGCTATGATGGAAAGAGCACTGAATGGGGTGTCACCTGATATAAAGTGGAGTCCTCAGGCTGCCACTAATTGACTGTGTGTTAATGGGCAAGGGACTTTCCAGTTCTAAAACTCTAAGTTTCCACTGTTTAACACATATCTGTTTGTCATTCATATTTGTGAGCTATCATTTGGTCTATAAATAAATTAACAGGATAATAGACTCCTCAGGTAAAGTTTCTAGAAATTAAGGCAACTATTGCTTCCTACCTCTTACTAGAATCCATTTCTTCTCTAATAGTGCAAAAATACTTTCTCCATTCAGTTCTTTGGGGGAAATAATTGCCTCATTGACTTAGATCTTCTCTCCTGTGCTTAATTTGATATCTAATTGTCAAAATACTGCTTTGACCCTGTCTCCTCTATTTAATGTCTTTTCCATTATATTTCATAAGTAACCCCACCATCTTTAAGGTTTTACTCCTTCAGAGAACCCTCTTACATGAGAAATAAAAATGCACAGAAATTATAATTAGTACAAAATATTCAGAAATCATTTTTATTAATTAGTTTATTTAATATATTTTCCCAGTTATATTTCAAACATTTTTTACATTTTTTTAAACTTTTGAGGTCCAGATTACTACCCTTATCTCTACCCTTAACACCCATTAAGAAACCACATGTAAAGTTATGGAAAACATTTTCATAAAAGTCATACTGTGAAAAAAAATAGATCTCCCACCCTAATTAAAAAAAACCCTCAAGAAAAATAAAGTTAAGAGAATGAAAGACTGACATACACACACACAGACACAAAGAGAGACAGAGAGAGAGAGACAGACAGACAGACAGAAACAGAGACAGAGAGAAAGACAGAAAGAGAGACAGACAGACAGACAGAGACAGAGACAGAGAGAGACAGAGACAGAGAGAGACAGAGAGAGAGATACACAGAGAGATACAGAGAGAGAGAGACAGAGAGAGAGACAGAGAGAGAGAGAGAGAGAGAGAGAGAGAGAGAGAGAGAGAGAGAGAGAGAGAGAGAGAGAGGGAGAGAGGGAGAATGGTTCCATCTGTATTCAGACACAATCAATTTCTTCTCTGAGTATGGTTAGGATTTTTCATCACAAGTCCTTCGGAGTAGTTGTAGATCATTGTATATCTGAGAATAGCAAACTCCTTTACAGCTGATCATTCCAGAACATTATTATTACTTTGTATACAATACATATCACTTTGCTTGATTTTATGGAAGATTTTCTAGATTTTTTTCTTAGTGCCTCCTGCTCATATCTCATAGAACAATAATATTCCATCATAATCACATATCACAATTTATTCAACTATTTTCTAATTGATAGGATATCCCCTCAATTTTCTTTCTTTCTTTCTTTCTTTCTTTCTTTCTTTCTTTCTTTCTTTCTTTCTTTCTTTCTTTCTTTCTTTCTTTCTTTCTTTCTTTCTTTCTTTCTTTCTTTCTTTCTTTCTTTCTTTCTTTCTTTCTTTGTTCTGAGAAGAGAGCTGCTATACATACTTTTGTACATAAAGATCGGGATTCATGACTAGTAAAAATTGTCAGATCAAAGGATATGCATAAATTTATAACTCTTTGGGCATAGATCATATCTCTTAATCATTTATTAATTGGGGCATGACCTCTTATTTTTAATATAAATTTGATTCAGTTTCCTTTAGGTTTGAAAAATGAAAACTTATCAAAGAAACTTGCTTGAAAATTCCTCCTACAATTACTATTACTAATTGTATTCTCATTTATTCTATTTTCTCTCTCCTTTTGCCCTGCCTATCATCAAAAGTGTTTTGCTATTGACTATCCTTACCCCCACATGCCCTCTCTTTTATCACTCTCTTCCCTTATCCTATTCTCCTCCTATTTTCCTGAAGGGTGAGAGATTTCTATACCCATATTAAGGGTGTATTTTATTTCCTCTTTAAGTCAATTCTGATGAAAGTAAGGTTTATTCATTGCCCTTTTTTTCCCCTTCTTTCCCTCCACTGTAAAAGCTTTTTTCGACTCTTTTTAATGGCAGATAATTTGTATCATTCCATTTCTCCCAGCACATTCCTTTCTCACTCCTTATTTTCATTAAAAAAATATATTATCCCTTCATATTTAACTTACACCTGTGCCCTCTCCTCTGTCCATGTATACTTTTTCTAATAGCCATAATAATGAGAAAGTTCTAATTAATTACAAATATCATCTTCCCATGTAGGAATGTAAATAGATGAACCTTATGAAGTCCTGATTACCTCCTTATGTTTCTCCTGAGTTCTGTATTTGAAAATCAAATTTTTTACTCAGTTTTGATATTTTCATCATGAATGCTTGAAAATCCTCTATTTTCACCCTTTCCCCTGAATGAGTAATACTCAGTTTTGCTGGGTAGATGATTTGGTTGTAATCCTAGCTCCATTGCTTTCCAGAATATCACATTCCAAGATTTCTGGCCCTTAAAGCTTCTAAATCTTGTGTCATCCTGACTGAGGTTACACTATACTTGAATTATTTCTTTCTGGATGTCTGCAATATTTTCTCCTTGACCTGGGAGTTCTAGAATATAATATTTCTGGGAATTATTATTTTGGGATCTCTTTTAGGAGGTAATTGGTGGATTCATTCATTTCTGTTTTACCATCTGGTTCTAGAATACTTTTTCAGTTTTCCTTAATAATTTCTTGAAAGATGATATATATATATATATATATATATATATATATATATATATATATATATATATATATATATGTATATATATATTTATCATGGATTTCAGGTACTCTAACAATTTTTAAGTTATCTCTCCTGAATCTATTTTCCAAGTCAGTTGTTATTTCAATGGAATAGTTTCCATTTTTCCTGTTTTTTCTTTTTTGGGGACTTTGCTTTATTCTATTTTGATTTCTCATAAAGTCATCAGCTTCCATTTGTTCAATTCTATTTTTTAAAGAATTATGTGTGAACTTTTGTATCCTCTTTCCCAATTGGCTAATTTTGCTTTTTAAGGCATTCTTCTTCTCATTAGCTTTTAAAAAATATTTCCTTTTGCATCATTCTCAATTCTTTTCCTACTTTTTCCCTCTATCTCTCTTATTTGATGTTCAAAATCTCTTTTGAGCTCTTCCATGGCCTGAGCCCAATTCTTATTTTTCTTGGAGGCTTTGAATGTAGGAGCTTTGATTTTGTTATATTCTTTGGAGCGTGTGTTTTGCTCTTCCTTGTCACCACAGTAACATTCTATGATCAGAAACATTTTTTTGTTTTCTGTCCATTTTTTGGACTATGGAAAGAAACTAGTCTATGACTCAGCTTTTAACTCTTTGTTAAAGTAGGGCTCTATTTCCAGGGTAGAGGGTGCACTGTTCCAAGCTTCAGGGGTTTTGTGTATCTTTTTCAGAAATCCTTCCAGGGACCTCACCACAAGGTTTCTTTTCTGTCCTGGAGCTGAGTGTCCCCATCCCACTGTAGCAGTAAGATGTAATGTACTAAAGTAACAAGAGTCCTCCTATTCACCTGGTTCCACAGACCTTTTCTGGTGACTTTCCAGGTGCTCTTTGGTGTCTCTGGACTGAGAGGTCTGGAAGCCATCAGTACTGATGTTATAGACCTGTTCCTGCTTCAATGGTGTGGGACTGGCTCCAGGCCTGGGTCAGGTTCATGGCTGTACTGGCGGGGCCTGCACCAGGACTGCACACTGGACTCCCACTCAGATGTAATAGACTTTTTCTGTTGACCTTCTTAGTTTGCTTTCGGCTAGAAAATGTTCTACTCTGTCATTTTGGGCGTTCTGACCTTCTACAATTTGTTTGAATCCATTATTTAAAAGAATTTGGAGTGGTTTGGGGGAGAGGTGGGCTGAATTCCTGCTTTTACTCCACCATCTTGGCTCTGCCTCCATATTCAGAAATTATTGAGTGCATACTAGAAGGGCAAGTCTACTGCTTTACCAAAAAATGGAAAGTTTGCAAACTGCAAACTGTCCTTAATGCAGTTTTAATTAAGCTTAATTAATCCAAATTAACTTATTAACTAATTAAATTAAGCTTAATTAAAAATTGTACTAGGACTTTTGGGACATCCTGTATAAGACATTGAGGGGAAATGTGATTTTGGCAACATTCTAGAATGTATTAGTTAGTAAGCATGTAAAAAAAATGGTGATTATAAAGAACCATAGCTTCATCAAGAACAAGCCACATCAAACTAAGTTCATTTTCATTTGCAGGGGGGATGGGGAGCAAATTAAATAGACTTAGAGATTACATTAATAGTAGACATAGTTTACCTAGATTTCTGTTATTCATCTGACAAAATTATGTTATCCTTGTTGGCAAGAAATAGAAAGATGTGGCTCAGACAATTGTTTAGTTAGATAGATTCATAATTGGTTGAAAATCCAGACTGAAGAAGTGATTAGTGATATATAACTAATTTTTTAATCCAATGATATTTAATTAATGGTTTAATGTCATTTGGGGATGAATCTCTGGTGGTTTATCCTAATGTTTTATATTTGAATCTGGGCTTTTAAAAATATTTTTTATTTACAACATGGTTGGAAGCAAGTGACACAAAAGTGGATTGTATGGCTAACAAATTGTGTGACATATAGTTAAGATCTAAATAAATCTAAAAAAGACTAAAAATGGTAGGTTGAATCTATGAGATAAAATGTAATAGAGACAAATATAAAATCTTCCCATGCAATTGGCTAGGCAGCAGGGTTTTTTTTTTTTTAAATGAATTTATTTATTTATTTTTATCATTATTTTAAAAATTTTGAGTTCTGAATTTTTTCTTTCCCTCCCGACTCTCCCCCACCCATTGAGAAGGCAAGTAATAAGATACCAATTATATATGTGACATTATGGGAAAACATAGGTCCATATTAGTGATATTGTGGCAGTTTATTTGAAAAAAGATTAGGGATTTCAAAAGATTATAAACTCAATATGTCATAAATATGACATGAGAGCCCCTTCATCCCAAGTATGACTCTTAAACTGTATGAAGCTAAGCATTGTGTTCATGATGATGGAAATGGAGTCCCTCAGTATTTTGGGTCATCCCAACACACTTGGAATATTGCATTGGCTTAGATACTGCATTTTAGGGAGAACATTAATAAGCTGGAAAGCAACCAAAAGAGAAACATCAAGATGAAAAAGGACCTTGAGATGAACTGTATTAGGGCTGACTGAAGGAACTGAGAATGTTGAATCTAGAGAAGAAAAGACTATGATGAGATATGATATCTTCACATATTTGAAGGAGGGTTATATGGAAGAACGAGTATAATTGTTATGCTGAAATTCAGGGGGCAGAACTAATTATCAAGTGTAGAAGTTCAAAGTGGCAGAGTTAGTCCTGATATAAAGGGAAATCCCCTAGGAATATGACTCAATATTTATTTTGCCACAGAAATTTTTTGGTGTAAAGGAGTCTGGTTTATTCATAGACCTCATCAGTTGGTTTGTGCAATTTCTTCATGAAAAGCTTGCTTCTGGGAAAATGATATGTAAATGAACTGCCTTGTAGGAACTATGGAATTTATCTATACATTCTGTAACTGATTCTGATTGGCCAAAAGTTGGGGGAATAAAAGCCTTTTTTTTTTTTTTTTTTTTTTTTTTTTTTTTTTTTTTTAAATTAGTTGTAAAGATAAAATGGTCAGTGATTTCAAAAAGGTCTGAGTCATTTTCACCTGCCTCTTGGCTTCATTTCAGTTTGGAAAAGATTAATGATTCATTCCCTCTGAGGCATCCACTGAGAGGGACCTCAGGGCTTTAAATACTCTTTGAGGCCATGTAGTCTAGGGAAATAAGTTTCATTCCTAGGCCTTGTTCCTATGGGAGAGCGAGCCACAGAAATCCAGAAATTACAATCCAGAAATTAAATACAGATCAGGTGTTGAAATCAGTCCAGTATAGCTGTCTTAAGAAAAAAGGAGAAAATCTCTGGATCTTTAGCTGTAAAAGCTGAAAAAAGAACAAACAGCAATATTACCTTTGGATGTAAATTTGGGACCAATACTACAAGGAAATGAGATTAAGTTGTGACCTACTTTTTAGAGACCAAGAAGCATAGTGGAGAGCATACCTTTATAGGTAATGTTTAATCACTGGTTTTCCAGACTCAATTTTAAATTTTATATATATATATATATATATATATGTATATGTATATATATATAATTATTATTATTAACAAAACAATAAATCCATCAACAAAACAATGAATCAAGCTCCAATCTGTAGTATTAAGCTGGTTCAGCACATTTCTGCCATTTGGTATTGGGAAAAAAATCTCGCACATTTGTTCTTTTAATGTCTTTGAGGTAAACATCCCTTTGTAAAAATTTCCTGATGTGTTAAATGAAGGTACAGTGCTGATCACAGTTTTATATCAATTGTAGTATGTCAACTGGATTGAACTGACCTCTAACCTATGGGTGACCAGAACCAAACAGAGCCAGCTAGAAATAGGAGAGTCAGGACACAAACAAAAGTTTAACTAGCTTCAGAGTGAGGAAATGATGTTTGCAAATGGAAGTCCAAAGGCAGGTGGATTATGACATAAACATTTTTAAATCTTGAGCTATTGTTATCTGAAGAAACAGTATTATCTTAAGTCTTGGGGATTGTGCCCACCCCTCAGGACACAGGGACAGGGGTTCTTTGATGGGAACTGGAGTAAAGTACCTATCAGTGACATGGAACAGGGATTGTGAATAAGGGATGAATGACCCTGGGAAATAGGGGGAGCTAAAATTCTTCAGTGAATACCTGGTGCTGGTCCAAACAATACACTTTGCCAGAAGGTAATGTCATCCTGAGTGGATTATTGTTATGTGAAGCTCAGGACGCAGCTGTTTGCTGGGGCTCAAGTCTGGGAAACACCGTATCCTCAAAATATTTTGATATTTCCCCTTTTTGACTAAAGAGAGGAGGGGCTGAAAGAACTCCTATCCTTATTATCCATAAAGGAGAAGCAGGTATAAACCATAGGATATTGTCCAGGAGGTTAGTTCCTTGAGGGGACAGCTAGGAAGTATTAAGTCTTCGAGGCCAGATTTAAACTCAGGTCCTCCTGATTTCAAGACCGGTGCTATGACATCTAGCTGTCCCCATCTTTGTTTTGTTACCTCACCTAATCATTTCTTCCTTTGAAGGGTATCATCCCTATGTTATAAATATAGGCTAAAATTATAAGATGTTCAAACTTGAATCCTATTATAATAACTCAGAGATCTTCTAGTGTCAACCTATTATTAAATAGATTTATAGATATTAGATTTTTTAATAGATATTTTGATTATAGATATTTTCTATAAAAGGGAAAAGAGGGACATAGTTATATCATAACAGAGGGTGAAATTCCCTTAACTTTGTTTGATTTTAGGCATGAGTCACATCTGAGTCAATCATGTAGTCACTGAGTATTAAAGGCAAGACTCATGATTAAACAAGAGGGAAATGTTCCTTTTTCAGAAAGGAAATAGCACAATGGGGAAATAGAGTCAGGAGGATTCCACCTAGACCATTTCCTAGATCATTACCAAAACTTTTCCCAGTACACTTAAATTCTTTCAAATGTCCTCAGATTGTTGCACATATCATTTTCTACTATTGGCTTTATGACAATTCAGATAACTATTTGAGTAATGAAAGCTCAAAACAACAGCAAATTTGTAGTCTCAGAAATTTTTACCTAGGATAGTGAAATTTCACTAACTTGTGTTTTCCTGACTTCTTCATATTTATCATTTCTTACAATAACTGAATAAATTTTTAAACACTCAAATATACCAACTAGTTCAGTCACTCCCCAGTTGATGATTTTCTATTTTGTTGCCATAAAAATGTAGCAATGAATATGTTAGTATTTTGTTTCTAATAGTTCCTTTACCTTGTATCATTTCTTTTATTTAATGATCCTTAACTATCCCTTCTTTAAGTTTAGCCTCATTGGTTCTTGGAAATTTACCTTTTCAATAAAGAAAAAATATTTTATTTTGATCTCTGGGCTTGATAAAGTCTTTCATAAAGATAAGTTTAACATACAAGGATAGTGAGAAATATTTTTGAAATTAATCAGTAATTACATTTTTCTTTTATACAATTAGTTCTTTTCTTTAATGTAATAATTGATACAATAGACTAAAAATGTTAGGGATCTGAGAGGCCATTTGGTCCAACTCCATTATACAGATGAGGAAAATGAAGTTTTAAATGGTTTATCCAAAGTTACCTATGCAAATGCCACAGGCAGCCTTGAATCCAAGTCATCTGCCTCCAAAATCAATGCTTTTCTCATGGTATCATTGTTTTGGGTTTTGTTCTTTAGTGTTTTTTAAAGCATTCTTATTTTTTTTTCCTTCTGTTTCTGCTGACTATCACAAACAAATCATCAAATCATCAATTTCCAGTAAAGTGAATTACAATCTTTAGTAAAAGAGAAATCCTTTTCAGACCCTTACATGTATGACAACAATATATTTCATAGCTAATACTTCTCAGCATCATTTTCAGATTTTTTATCCTATTTTGTTATCCTCTTTCAGAAAGGTTCAATCTTTTGGTCTAGGGGCTAGGGATTCAGTTTAATTTTTGAATATGCTAATATTATAAACAAGATCATTTATTTCTGCTTAATTAATTAAATATAAATAAATAAAAATTAAATAAATAAATAAATAAATTTATTTTAGAAAGCGGGTATCACCATCTTCTAATAGCCAATCTTGTCAGATTAAGCCTTAACATTACAATTTCAATCATCAGGTTTATCTTTATCAAAATGACAGGTTTTAGTGATAGTAAATACTTCACTGGGTTAAAGAGGTGTTACACATGGTAGTAGATTTGGAAATTGTAGAAGATTTTAGATTTAAAGGATCAATTTCTATAAACAAGGTTTCCCCAGACGTCTTAGTGAAGTTTTTGGCTTTAATATTGTAAAGTCATTGTTGCCATTGTTCAGTCATGTCTGAATCTTTGTGACCCTGTTTGAGGTTTTCTTAGCAAAAATACTAGGGTGATTTGCCATTTCCTTCTCTAGCTCACCTTTACAGATGAAGAAATTAAAGCAAACAAGGTTAAGTGACTTGCCCAGGGTCAGACAGCTAGTATGAGTCTGACGAACTCGGGTCTTCCTGACTTTAGGTTCCAGATCAGATCCACTGTGCCACTTAGCTGCCCTCTCTCTTAAAACTACTTATGTTTAAATTGCACTAAGACTTTTGGGACATCCGTTTGTTCTTTCCAAATCATGGGATTTGCAAGTGCAAAGACCTACTCTAGCATAAGTGATGTGTATCGCACAAGCCTTATCCCAAGAATCAAATCAAAATATAGTTTCATATGTTTTCTTAATTTAACTTGAAGATTCAAGCTTTATGAGATCACCCAAATGATTGACATACTTAATAGACATATAGAAAATTGAAGTAAATGTACACCAACATCTACAAAGTATGGAACACTTATTAAAAAACAAAACAAAACAAAACCCAACTAGTGTTAGAAACAAGAGTAATGTTTACAAAAATATAGCAGGCACACAACTGAGAGAACAGTCAGTTTCATGTGGAGACTTTTGCTGCCTGACTGAGCATGAAACAGGGAGGATGGTACTAGACAGGTTGGCATGAAAAAATGGAAAATGTGCTGAATTTGGAGTGAGAAAACCTGGTTTTGAATCTGCTCTGCCACTTCTATGTGATCTTAGACAAACCACTTTTCCTCTTCTGTTTAGTTTTTTCATTTGTAAAATAAGAATATTAAACTAAATGACAACTTAATTCTCTTCAAACCCTAAATCTATGTCTCAGCCTGCTCTACCACACAATGCACACACTAAGACTTGACATAGTATCCAAAAACATACCAACTAGTCATTTTCTTTCTACTATTCCCCTCTTCCCACTTCACCATCCTTCCTCAATTTCCCCAAAAAGCCCATATTTTATTATTGATCACTTTCATTATCTATATAAAAATTCATATCATATTATATTACTCAATTATGATGGCTCCTAGAAAAATTCTGTTTGTTGTAAACAATAACAAGGTTATGTGATGATCATCTGTGATGGACTTGGCTCTTTTCAACAATGTGGTGATTCAAGGCAATTATCATAATTACACTTGGGGTGGAAATGTCAATCACATCCAGAGAGAGATCTATAGACACTGAATGTGGATTGAAGCATAGTATTTTCATCTTTTTATTTGTTTGTTTTTCATGGTCTTTTCATTTTGAACTGATTTTTCTTACACAACATGACAAATATGGAAATATGTTTAAAAGAATTACACATATTTGACCAATATCAGGTTGTATGCTATTTTAAGAGAAGGAAAAGAAGAAAGGAATAAAGGGGAAAATTTGCAACACAAAGCCTTAAAAATTAATGTTGAGAACTATCTTTACATGTTTTTTCAAAAAATAAAATGCAATTGAAAAATTCTGTTGTTTTTTTTTTTTAAATCCAGCTTCAAAATTTTACTTATAAAATATTCGGACATGTGATGCCCCAGACTGGCCCCTCAGAGTTTTAGAATATTCCAGGGAGAGTTGCTATGTTGCTTGTCTCTAATGCCATCATCTTGAGCCCCAATTTTCTGTTTTCCCTTGTGAAAATATTTTGGAGATACCCTATTTTCCGGAGCTTAGGACAAGAAAGCAAGCTGTGTCTTGAGCGTGGCATAACAACAATGCTTTGCACTCAGGATGATATCACCCTCTGGTAAAGTGTATTGCTTGGACCAGCACCAAGTGTTCACTAAGGGATTTAGCTACCCCTCTTTCCCAAAATCATCCATAATTTATTCACAACCCCTATTCCTTGTTACTGACAGGTACTATGCTCCAATTCCCATCACAGAACTCTGGTTTTATTCCCCCTAGGGTAGGACATGACTCTCAAAGCTTGAGACAATACTGTTCTCACAGAGAACCTAAAAATAATTATGTCATGATCCAGCCCACCTGTGGTATATAAAACCTGCCTTTGGTCCAGGATGTTAAGCCCTTTTTCTTGAAAAATAGAAGACTTCTGTTTGCAAACATTTTCTGGGACAACTGGATAGTACAATGGATAGAGCACAGGTCCTCGAGTCAGGAGGACCTGAGTTTAAATTTGGCCATGGACATTTAACATATCCTAGCTGTGTGAGATTGGGCAAAAAGTCATTTAATTCAAATTGCATTGCACAAACAAATAACATTTTCCTAAATATGAAATTAATTAAATTATGTTTGTGTGCTAATTTTCTTTTTTCATATTTTCTGTTTGCCAGCCTTTCCTGAGCCTTACCATCAGGAATTACCCCACCTGCCACCAGTCACCCCAGCTCCTAGGCAGTGCCCACTGCTCTATTCCCCCCAAATCCAGTCAATCAGTGTCTTCATTAGTGTTATGCCTTACCCTCTATATACCCCACTCAGTTACTTCCTGGAAAAGTCCAGGTGCCCCTAGAAGAACCTAGTATGGCAGTACAAGACGGGGGAGCCAGCCAGCTCCTGACCTTAATGAACTCACCCTTCTCTGTTGCAATTGCAGAAATGTATTAGCTATGTAATTTATGGCAAATTATTTTATTTGTACTTGCCCCAGTTTTGTGATTTGTAAAGAGAAAGGTAATAATAGTTGTTGTTGTAAGATCAAAATGATATAATGATTATAAAGTGCTTAACACAGTTACTGGCATATATTAAGCACCACCTTATTATTATTTTTTCAACTGAATATAATTGTTCTATATTTGATAACTTTAAAGTAGGTTTAAAGTGTCAGAGGTAATAAGGTAAATGATTCTTATATATGATAATTTGGGAATGCAATTGATGTCATCTGAAGTTTAATATTTGTGTTGTTATTGTATTTCTAAATTATATTATATTTCCAAGTTTTTAATCTGGATGTTATTATACATGATTAGGGCTTTTAAAATGATATGACAAAAATTGAAAATTTGAGAAGTTAAACACTTAGTGAAATGTTTATAATATTTATTATTGTAGCAAATTTTCATTTAAAAAATCTTGGCTATTGTCAAATCGTATAAGGTGATTTAATGATGTACTTCAATATATTAATGATGAGCATATTATCAGATATTTACTATATGTTCAAACCCCCTGAATATAGTTAGTTTTGATTTATAAGTAAAGGATTAATGAAACTATTGGGGAAATATCAGGACATGAAAACACAAATGGCTAGAGAGAAGACAAGTGAATGACAAAAAAAGAAATTAGAAAGATAGTAAAAAATCCAGTAAATATGGTGTCTCTGATGCTTTGGAAGAAAGTATCTGCTAGGAGAAAGAAATCAATAGAATCTAATGAGAAGTACAGATGTTTATGCAAGGAAATGTGATTTAATAACTAGATCAAGTAAGGAAGTAGGAGGAAGTTTTTTTTTTTAAGGTTGAAGATACCTAAGTATTTTTGTAGGCAAATGAGGACAAGGCAGACTCCACCCAACCTTAGAAGGAATTTAATCCCATTATGTTGTACTCATATTTGGGTAGAAATCCTTTAATTAGACTATCCAATACTGGGGGTTAGGTGCTTGTTGTTCTTCCTTCTGGAGGAGGATCAAAATGACATTACTAAGTTGGAATGAAATAGTGTGTCTCACTGTGGCTGATTAGACCAATATGAGCTCGGAATGCTCTGCCACAGGTCAGACACAGATAGTCCCTATGAACATTTGGTGTGGATTCTCTGGCTTTGCTGGAGGTAATTTAGAAGTAAATGACATAGTTAAAGTTCATTAGAATAGGTCCAGTTCCTGATTGTAATGTTCATTCTCTCTCATTACTTGTTAACCAATCAAAGTTAATTGCCATCTTCTGGAACACTCACTTTTTCAAGGTCATATAAGCCTTGAGCCCCACCACAAGGGTCATTGATATTTGAGAACACCACTGATGCCTTTTATTAAAATGCTAACATTATTAATAAAATAACTAACTACCCAGAAAAACAAAAACAAATGAAGAGAGGAGACTATGACTTAGACAAGATCACTTTTAGCTTGAGGAGAGGGGTACATATATATCATGGTAATGTTAGAGATGGGTCTTAAAGGAAGAGAACAAAATATCAATAAAGATTTAAATAATCACCAGTAACAATTATTACAGTCTATTAAGGTGGATACTTAAACATCAAAATATGAAACAGCATTTCACCTTCACCTGGATGCTTTATTATCTAAACAAATCCTTCCAGGTTCATGTTTTATTCCTTCTAGGGATTGTGCTCTGTTAGAAGTCCTCTTTTCCAATAAGGGCTGGAAAAATTGTGAAGAAATTCTAAACTCACAAGTTTAGAAGATTAGCTGGAAACATCTGTCTTAGGATTGCTACTGAGTTACCTATATTCACAAAAAGGAGAAGTAGCTTGACTTGGATCCAGACTCATGTTGACTTAGGGCAACACATGGGCTGGCTGCCAGGCTGGAGGGGCTACTTTTCTTCTGGATCTGTAAAGAAAGCTACATCTCTGCCACTCTCAGGACTTCAAAGCAAATGTTACACTTAGAGAAAAAAGCAAAATAGAATTTTCATTTACATTTTCACATAATTCATATTTCTGGTCCACAGAACCCCATGGTTCCATGGGACAGAGCCTCCAACCCTTTATTTTGCAGATTTATATCATCATAGATGTAGATGTAAAAAGACATCAGAGGCATCTGGTCCAATCTCCTTATTTCACAGATGAGAACATGGAGAAGAAAGTCCTCATTGACAAAGTCAAGACTAAGGACTGGATCAAGAAATGGGAAATAACCTTATAATATTGTTGCAAGTTTCTAAATCAATGAAACGTCCTTTAGAAGCACCTAAGTGGCCCAGGAGGTAGAGTAGTGGGTCTGGAGTCAGAAGATCTGTGTTCATATCTGCCTTCAGATACTTACTAGCTAGAGAGAATTTTAATCTGGGCAAATCATTTAACTTTTGTCTGCCTCATTTTCCTCAGTTTTAAAATGATGATAATCACTTATTTCCCAAGATTGACATAAAGATCAAATGAGATGATATTTATAAGATGCTTAGCACAGAGCCTAGCACTTATTAGGCATTTAATTAATATTTGTTTCCTTAGACTCATAAATATTTAGAAACTGTTTGCAAAACAGGACTTTCAATATGTTAGAATAAAATCTTTCCAGTCTTTTATTTAAAAGCCCCCAAAGAAAAAGTTTAGTGAGGGGAAAAATAACAACAAAAACAAAAGCTAAAAACAAAACATTGGGCTAGATTTGGAATTAAAGCTTCACATCTGAATCTTAGCTATGCTACTGACTTGCTACATGACTTTGGGTAAGGTTTTTTCCTCCTCTGGGCCTAAGTTTCTCCATCTATCAAATGAAATGGTCTGACTAGACAATCTCTTAGGTGCTTTCCAAGTCTGATGCATTGAGTATAGTATTGGTCTTATAGAAAATTCAGCCCAGTGACATTTTAACCAACTGAAACTTCATTGGAAGAGCTTTTTGCGGAGAAGTCTCTTTCCAAATCATAGCCAAAACTTTCCCACCAACTACTGCAGAATTGAACAGTGATGGATAGAGAAAGCTCTGCCAAAAGGAGCTGCTTGCAAAAATATGCAAGGGAGACAATAAAAGATATTATGGTAAAGCACAACTCAGAAGCCTAAGGAAAGCAAAGAAAATTATAGACTGCAGAGTGCTCTGAACTTGGCTACTTGCACAGACCGGTGTTTATTTTGAAGTTCTCTAAAATATAATTTCAGAAAAGGAATCCTAGAGGCATTGAAACATGAACTGATGATCGCTTTAGGGACTCCTCACCCACTCCCCTTAACTATTTAGAAAGCTCAAACATTCCTCTATATAGAGCTTTTCTTTTGACCTAAGTGGAGGTTCAGATATTTGACAGGCTCAGAGAGGGAGATCATTTCAGTGCTTACATGGGAAAGGAAACTCGAGGATCTCAAATATCAGCTTATCTACCCTACCTAGAGTCAGCACAGTATAGCAGAAAAGGTATTGGCTCTGGAGTTAGAGGGCTTGGTTTAAAATCTTTCATCTGATGATCTTTTTCTTCCCTTTTCTCCCTTCCTTTCCCCTCTCCTGCTTTCTCCTTTCTATCCATCTATTTTCTCCCCTTGAACCAATGTTGAGCAAGTCACTTTACTTTCCTAAGCCTTTACTACTCTGTGAAATGAAGGTGCTGGACTAGATAATCTTTGAAGTTCCTTCCAGCTCTATGACCTTCCCTCTACGTAGAAGCAAAACTCCATTTATAATATTATAAGGGAGTAGCTTTCTAGTCTAGTTTCAAAGATCTTGAGAGAATGAGATTTTACAAAACTGTAGTATTATCTATTACTTTGTTTCATAACCCAGGAAATTCTTCAACTTAAATTTATCTTTTGTTTAAATTATATTCAAGATTTGCAACATTCTAGACCAGTACCTGATGTTTGCAAAGCTCTATGCTAGGCTCTGGGAAAGATCCAAAGTTTAGGTGATGAATGATCCTTGTTATTATGAAACTTATATGAAGGGAAATATAGGAGGTCTGATTAAATTACTGCCAAATTTCCTTCTAGCTCTGAATACTCTAACAAACATACCAATTCTTATAGCAAAATAATAAATTATAAGATATCAGAGAGGTAAAAGAAAAGAGTTTTCTGAGATAGTTACTAAGAATGATAGGAAATTAAGAAAAGATTCTCCAGAAGAAGTAGTATTTTTATATTTTTCAGGGAAGTGAAGAAGGAAGACATTCACACTAGGCAGGAAGCTATTTTTAAAGAGCATTGGCATGGTGGAGGAAACATAATTTGGTCTGGGGGAATTTCTTCATTGGGAGATTACCTCTAAGAGAATTGTACCTCCATGGGCTGTATCATACATTACACACACACACACACACACACACACACACACACACACACACACACACACATACAGGATAAGTGAGTTCCAAGCACCATTTGACCCCCAGAATGGCTTATAGGATTGAGGAAGGGAATATAGATCCCGAAATGATGATGCAGCACTACCCCTTAGAGTTGCCACTTCCATACAGCATTGGTCCATGATTTGATATTTCTAAGATTGATTTATGGCATAAAAAAGAGGATGGGGCAAAAGCCATGAAAATAATGACATAGAAATTGATTGGAAAAAGGAAATCAAACTTGAACCTTCAGAAACTTTAACTCCATGAAGGAAGTGAATATAATGACAAAGGAATAAAAAGGGTATAAGCTATAAACAACAAAAATTCAGGATAGACTGAAAAAGAAGGTAAATAATGAAGAGAACAAAACAGAGAAAAACTTATTAGAAATTTTCATAGTAAAATCCTAAAAATAAGAAGGCTACAGTGGTGAGAAAAGGATGGATTTTTATAAGTAATCATTTGAGTGGGGAAAGAGAAGGGATAAAAGAAAGAAGGAAATAGATCATGAAACACAAATTTAAAAGAGATAAAATAATACAATCTAAGCTCCTGGAGAAAGGTGGATGAGGGAGAACGAAACAGAGGAGAGACAGACAAACAGACAGAAAGAGAAAGTAAGCCTGTGGTTAAAATCAAAACAATATCAGCAAAATTAATCATAGGGATAAAGTTCTAACTGAAAAGAAATTGAAAGAGTAATGCTAAAGAAATATTTGGAAATAAACATAAGCCTGGCAATTATAATTTTAAATGTGAATGGATTAAATTATCCAATAAAGTAAAAGAGATGGACAGATTTATTAAAGAATAGGTACTCTATAAAATCTTATTCTAATATTTCATTATGGTGTGGAGGTAACCCTAACTTCTCAAAGACAATTCCAGAGAAACACAAGTTTTCTCAGATTCCATATATTTGAAAGGCTTTTGCTTGGCAACATAATGGTTCTGCTTTTTAAAGGGTCAGAGAGATTTATCACCAATAAACTGGTGATGAGATCTTTGATCATGACAACCCATAAAAAAAAAAGAAAAAATTATTATGGCTTTCAGCCTTATGTCCATATTCTTCAATATAGTTAGGATTCTGCTAACTCTCCTTTTCTCAAACAAATTATCTCAGTTCTTTCAATATATTTCTGTGGTTAAAGAATGTTGGAAAAGAGAGATGATGCTAATAATTATAATTTAAAATCCTGATTTGACTATTGATACTTTAAATGACATTAGAATGGACATATGAAAATAACTGAATTATTATCAATATTGGCTTTCTTAAATCCAGAAAAAGGAAATTAAAGTTAAATTGTAACAAGAACCTTTAAAAAAGAAAGGAGATAAAATTGATTTTTTATCATATGCCTTAATACAAGGAGAAATCTCATTTGGTCTTTTAATATTGAAATGCTCATGTTAAATTTTATGAGACTTCCATGAAAATAAATCTAATTGAAGAAAATAATAAAGTAGAGAAATGTTATGAATAATTTGATGAATCTCCAAATTAAATCAACTATATTTTGATGCTTAATGACTTCAGTTCAAAAGTTTCCGTTGTTTTAATTTCATATCTTTTTTTTTCTTTTTTAAGTTTTATGCTTTCTTCTTCCTTTCTGTTAATGTTGATCTTTGCTCTAGCAAATTGACAGTTTGACTATAGGTAGCAAGCTCATTCAGGAATGATTCCTATATTATGAATGCTGTTAAATGTAATCACTTTTATGTTTTATAAAAGTGTTTACAGCTTTCTTGAAGAATTCTTCATAATACATGGGAATGAGACTTTTATAAAACTTTCCCCTCTTATTCCTTCTTTAAAAAATAACAACAGCTTTTCATTTTTCAAAATATATGCAAAGATAGTTTTCAACATCCAAAACTTTGTGTTGCGAATTTTTCTCCCTCCCTCTTCCTTTCCGCCCTTCGTAAACAAGTAATCCAATGTAGGTTAAATATGTGCAGGTCTTCTAAACATATTTCAACATTTATCATACTGCAAAAGAAAAATAGTATTCTTTATTCCTAATCCATGTTTTCCAATTTATTTCTCACTATCCATTGTCACTTTTGAATTGAAGTCATTAAGTATCTAAGTATGGTTGATTTAATTTGGAGGCTCATCTAGTCCTTCATAACATTTCTATAATGTTTGGTTTGGATTATAGGTCAGAATTCCAAGCCACCCATTTAAATCACATCAGGAGAAAAGAAAAGTGAAATAATATAAATAATATGTGTTTATAGAATTTAAAAATGTACAATTCTACCCAATTGTTTGGATATTTGCTGAGGGTTTCCCCTTATAGTTCTCTCTAATCAAGAGAGAGGGGAATAAAAGGGAAGAGATAGGATTTATAGTTGCTTTTCTGGGAGCTATGCTGATTGGAAGAGAGGCTTTATTGCTGGTAGATGGCTGGGCAAAGTAGAATCCTTCTATGTGAAGGCTTGTCTAGTTTGTACTGTTCTTCAGAGCCCAACTCAGGGAGCAGATCTGGAAAGCTGCAGACATTAGGCTTAGGATTGCTGCTTCATTGAAGTAGTATAATGCTGTCATTTTTGCTACAAAATTTTAACACTTTCTCAGAAGGTGGCTGTCCTGTGTGTTGAAAGAGCCTATCATGACTTTTGAAAGTCTAGAATAACAGAGAAGCAATTTTCCCCAGAAGAATAGTTGTGACGATGAGAAGACCAGATAATAGAAAAGAGATTTTCCCAGCAGGTAGGATGTGGTAAAATCAAGGACACCAGTTCTGCAGAGAGGAATTGTGATTGCTCTAGGCACATGGATTTCATACTTATGTACTTGCTGGCTAGGTCTCTATAGATTTGAAATGTATACCTTATTAGTATCCCTTGACCCTGGGGCCTCTCTTTTCTGACTGTGGAGGGTAGAAGATGGACATTGGAGAGCTCCTTTTAGATCCTCATTTACAGAAGGTCTTTAGAATAGTCATCTCATCATTTTTCACCCAGCTCTGGATTTCATCATGTTTCCTGGCTTGGTACCCTCTCTTCCTTTCCCCCACATTTTCAGCTTCTTATGTGTTTTCTCCCAATTAGATTGCGAGTTCTATGATAACAGAGATCACCTTTTGCCTTTTTTTTTTTTATCTTTGGCACTTGGCATGGCTTCTGGCACATAGTAGGTGTATAATAAATGTTTATTTACTGATTCAGTGATGTAATTATAATTACTTCGTGTAAATGGGAAGCACATCAGTGAAGACTCAGGATCTAAAGCAGTAACTAGAAGTTTATGCTCTCCTAAACCCCATCAGGCTTACCTATAAGACCTAGAACTTTTAATTGTAATCATGTGGACATCCTAATCTGCCAAAAAGAATGCAATAGGGATGAGATAGCCTTCCCCAAAGGAGAGTCTGAAAGAATTGAAGTAAGTATCATACTTGAGCAAAGTCATTTTAGGCTTTGGGTCCAATTTTATATTTATTACTTTATAAATGCTATTTTATTATATATGTACATATACATACATATGTCTTTGTGTGTGTTGACAGCATTTTAAAATTATATATATATATACATATATATATATATATATATATAAATGTATACTCACATATGTTTATTTGTGTATTGATAGCATTTATATTGTACTATATGGTTTGTAAAGTATTTTTTTATATTATTTCATTTGACCCTCCTGTGAGAGAAAAGCTATTATTTTCCTCATTTTACAGTTGAGGAAACTCAGGTTGAGAGGTTAAATGACTTATCCAAGGTCATACAATAGTAAGTGATCAAGATAGTATTTAAATTTAAGACTTCCTGACTTCAAGTCTACCATTCTATCTACTATATCCAGCTACTGCAGCACCTAGCTGCCCAGGCATCTTGACATAATAAGAGATCTGGTATCAGAGTCAGGAAGGATTGGATTCAAATCCTGCCTCTGACAGATACAATACTGCCTCTATCGCTCTGGGAAAGTCATTTTACTTCTAAATGAAGCAAAATACTCTTTAAGATCATACACTACAATCTAATTTAAATATTTTAAATTAGATTTCTTTACATGAGAGAATTTCTTTACATGAAATTTCCTACAATAACAAAATCACAGGTCTTAAAAAACCACTAGTAACTATTTTAAAAAGATATGAAACATTCATTCCCAAATTGACTCCATTCCCTATCATCTTCCATCTGCATTGGAAAAGGTACTAAGAACTTTGCAATCAAAATCTCTATGTAACCTTGAGGACCCATGACTCAGTATTTCCTTTCCTAGCATTTCCTAACATTTTCTTCCCCTCAAAACCTCCCACAAATAAAGCGAAAGCAATACCTTCCTTATAGGATCTCATAGCATTTTGTATTGTTTTTATGTACTTAACCATATTCTAATTAATATTTATTTGTATCATTGTATTATAAATTTTATTAGATTATAAGGTCCTTGAAGATACAATTTTTTTTTTTTTTTACCTTTTTTTTATCTTCCCTAGAACTCAGCATAGTAGGCACCAAGGTGAGTTGAATCATGGTGAATAGGGCTGGAGATTGCTGGTAGAGGAGACAGTAGGTGTGGACCATTCATTTAAAAAGCTTATGGGAAAGGGAGGGAGAAGATAAAAACTGGGAATGAGCTAAACTGTTATTGTAATTGGTGAATTGAGTTCCCACATAGGCTAATGAAGACATTTTTCTTCTGAAGCTTGAGACAAGTGACTCTTGAGTTTGTCATGAATACATTGAAAATTTAGATAAATGTAGAGCTATTTGGTAAAGTCTTTGAGTATTGGCAATATTATTGCATAAAACACACATATACTTTTAGGCAGTGGCCTTGGAGATGGAACAGAATTCACCCAGCAGAAGCATTTAATTCCAAACCATTTCACTGCAGTCTATAAAATATTTACATTGTTATTCTACATATACACATTGCTTATATCCCATCGCATTTCTTTCCTCCTGATGTGATTTAAATAGGTGGCTTGGAATTCTGACAATATTACCCAAGCCAAATATTTGGAGAAAGAACAATAGAATTATACATTTTGAAAGTATTATGGGTGGTTATCAAGTCCATGTCCCTGTTCCCTTGACAGAGAAGTACCTAAACTACTTTAAATAAATAAGCAACTATTCTATATACAAATGACATCTATGACATTTTAAATCTCTAAACAATCTTTCTCTGTTATCACTCAATGCTCAAAGGAAGAACATTTAAAAAAATCTTCTATAACTTCTTTATTTTATAATCAGTACAATTTAATTCAATTAAACAAATCTTTATTAAATTCCTATTACTCAACAAACTAAAATAGGAAAAAATGAACAGATAATTTTTGGAAATCTTATGACTTTATTTGGTAAATGACACAAATATAGAAATAAAGATTATTTATTCTTTATTATTAGATAGAATAAATTAAGGAAAAGTCCAGACAAAGTACTTTTGGAAATTCAAGGAGGGGGAAAAAACTAGTGTGAGTTGAATTGGAAGGAATTTTATTGTTGTTGTTTTGTTCTTTCAGTAGTGCTTTTGTGAACCCACTAAGTTGTTTTAAAGATATTTGAGTGGTTTGCCATTTTCTTCTTCAACTCATTTGACAGATGAGGAGACTGAAGGAAACAGGATTAAGGACTTGCCCAGGGTCACCCAGCAAGTAAGTATCTGAGGTCAGATTTGAACTAAGGAAGATGTCTTCTAACTCTAGGCTTGATGCTGTTTATGTCACCTGGCTGCCCTGGAAGGTTAGGAAAGGCATAAAAAAGAAACTTAAAATTTTCAAATCTCTGTCCTATTAGAGTCTGATGCCTCAAATTAGAAAGGTAAATTGGAACCAGGGAAGTTTAAAAATGAAAGTCTCTAATTAAAAGGAAAAGACCTTCAGAAAATCTTATAAAAATGTATGAAGAATTATGATGATAATCACAATGATAAATATAATAGAGCTAGACAGCATCCAATTGGAGTATAAGCTTTAGCAAGGGACCTTTTCCTAAGGTTTGCAAGGTGCTTTACTTATGCAATGAGGGAGATAAACAGAAGTCTAACCCTAGTTGCTTCTAGGTAAAGAACCCGACATAAAGAACTAGTCCTATCTGCTTCAGGAAAAACAAGTGGCTCAAGGCTGAAAGACTTGTTTCTTTGGAGTAATGTAGGAAACCCTTAATGGAACCTCTTCCCTGCCCCATTTCTTCCCTAGATGGTTGTAGTGGAGGGAGGTGGGATGGGGACATAGACTATATAAAAGTGAGCCAGGAAGAGTGGCTCACTTCACAATGAACCTAAAAGGGAGTGAATTCTCACTTTTGTTTTCTCTCCATTATGAGTAACATGTAGAATCCCTTTTATCTTATTTATCTTATCCTACTCCAACAGCATGGAAGCTGGGAGTACATAACAGAAGGTATATGTCCTTCCCAGGAAAATGTATTGCTTGTTCTTGAGTTCAGTGGGATTTCCCCCACTGAGAATAGCAGGAATGCTGAGAGAAAGATTTCCAATGTTGGAAGCAGCCATAGGTATTTGGAGATTAGGAGGAGCTTGGTTCCTCAGCACTTGGCTACACTCTAAGAGGAGCCTGACCACCCTTATTCTTTGGAAAAAATAGAATGAAGGAATCAATTTGGAAGGAAGCAGGATGAGCACAACTAGTTTTTCATAAGACATATAGATCTAAAAGGAATAAGACATAGTGAAGAATGCCAATTTAGCAGTCCCACCAACTGTTTCATGTTTTGATGCTTTAAGTCTCAGTATATAATTGTCATAAATCACTGCTTCTTGTTGGTTTTGTGCTGTTTTGATCAATGCACACTTATGAGTCTTCTTAGTTGAATTATTTCTTTTGAGTAGAGGAAATACAGAATTGTCCTTTCCTGATTTACACTGTCAATATAAATCTTTCTACTTTTACTTTTGGGGACATCCCAAACATTTTCCCAGTCTCTAAGAGTGAGGATATAAACTAGCCAGAGAGTTTGAGAAAAGGAGCCTGATCTATCTGTAGGGGTTAGGATCTCCTAGAACTGTACAGGGTATAAATTTATGGGTCCAGAGCCGAAAATGACAAATGGAAAGGGAGAGGACATATGTCCCTGTTGAGACCAATGTCAGTTCTTAAGGTTACAAGACAAAATATAGAGTATAAGATATTATCAAGCCCAAGTCAAAATCAGTCATTATTACATTTGTTCCTATTAACAACGCACACTACAAGTATTATTATTTTTATTTTAACAGAATTCCCCACTGCCAAGACTGGGAGAGGTTAAGTGATTTGCTCAGGGACACAGAACTAAAAATCATCTGAGGATTGTGACTGAGTATAAATCTGAGCAAGTTCAGCAAAAAGTGAAATAGAGACAATGGTATGCTGGCAAATATTTAACAACTAGCTCTCCCAAAAATTGTATGCATGACACACTTTAAAATGTGATCTCAATTATTAATATTTTCTCCATCATTTTAAGTTCAATCAACAGTATAAGAAACTACTCATTGATTAATAGCATTTGATTTTCATTGTATAGATATGCACACGGAAAATTTAACAATTGGCTCTTAGAAGCTGGTTCAAGCTGACTGTAGCACAACCCTGGCCAAATGCTGCATGTATCAGACCAAGTTCATGGAAAAGATATGGACCTCCAAAGAAGAGAAGAATTTCAATAGATAGAGATGTGGAAGGAGAACATTTTAAGCATGGGGAATGGCTTGTGCAATTGAATGAATGCATGAAAGGGCAAAATGAGATCAAAGAATTAGTACACTTTTTCTGGAATGTAGGGTTGGTGAGAAAGATTAAGTAAAATTTAAAAAAAAAACAAAAAACAAATTAGATCCAGTTTATCCAGGACATTGAATGCCATAGTAAGGCATTTGTATTTTATTCTGTAGGCAATGAATATAGAACCATTAAAGGGTTTGAGTCAGGATAATGATGTGGTCAGACCTGTGCATTAGGAAGATTATTTTGGCAACCACGAGAAGGTACTGTCAAAGACAAAAGTGGCTTAGAATACAAAATCATTTGTATAACATTACACAGTAGGACAGTAGAAGATTACAAGCAGCAGTATCACCTCATGAAACACTGAAAAGTTTAGAGAGGGGAAATGAATCTGCAAAAAGCTTGATGTGAGACTCAGCAAAGGTAGGTCATCCCAAGAGCATTTGAGATGAAACTGGATGTCAGCACTTCTCTAATCACTGATTCTCATCAAAGGGGATGGTGACATTGCTGTGCATGGACTTTAACTCCTCAGCCCCCAATGTGCCACGCCCTTATATAGTGATATGGAGGTGATAAGTAGAGCATGTAGTTGGGAAAAGTGACTAGAAGAGATCAAGTCATGCAGAAGAAATTTGTGCTAGCAGGAACACGGTTTTAAAATTATTGGTTTGAGGTTTTTAGAGTTTTAATCATTTCCTAATAATTCCCCTATCCACACAGATCCTTTTGCTATACAAAAACAGGTAAGTAAAATTGATGGCAGTAAGATGACAGCTGATAGAAAATGTAACATTCTATACCCATAGTCCACCATCTTTATAATAGAAGAAAATTCCAGTCATCTGAAACTACTATTGATCATTGAATTTACTCTGTATTCAATTGCTTTTTATTTTTGTCTTGTTTTACATTATTGTAATCACTGTGTGGGTTGTTCAGCTTATCTGCTTTCTTCTGCATCAGTTCATAAAGGTCTTCACACATTTCTTTGAATTATTCATAACTACTAGTCAATAAATAAACATTTATTAAGTATCTACTATGTGCCAGACATTGTGTTATGCACTGGGAATACAAAGGGAGATAAAAAAGAATCTCTACTCTCAAGAAGCTCACAGTCTAATGAAGGAGTCAACAAGCAAACAAATATATACAAACAAGCTATATTCAGGAGGAATAGAAAATAACTGAGAGGGAAAGCATTAGAATTGAGAGATTGGGTCCCCATACCTCCTATCACATGCCTGTAAAATAATTTGTTCAAATCAAATTAAATTACTTAAATCAAATTCATAAGAACTATCAAACATTTACTATGTCCCAGGAAAGAGCAGCTGTGATATAATGATAGAACCTGGAAGTCGAAGTTCAGGTCTTGCCTTTCAGACATATTAGCTACATGCCTCTGAGCAGGTAAATCACTTAACCTCTTAGTGATCTAGTCAAATCTAAAAGATTATAAATTGGAGAGATTGTGCTGATTTACATTGGTAGAGGGAGCTTCCTCAATGGAGAGTTCCCTATTTTAAGGAAATCACAGGTCATGCCCCAATCCCTATGTTTCAGACACTTTCTAAAGTGTGAAGGATACAATAACAAAAATAATGTCTGCCCTCAATGAACTTACATTCTACTGGAAACATGCAATATAAACACTGGCAAATAAATCCAAAGCATATCTAAATAAATACAAAGTAAATAGGAAGAAGGGGAGATCCTACTTTCTTAAAGGGAAGTAGAAATTCTAAAAATTGAGATGAGATAAAATATTCCAGATATAGAAACAGCAAAGGCATACAGTCAGGGTACATCAGGTCATTTTAAATGGAACTTAAAATGTGTGAGGGTGAACAATGTCAATTAAACCTGGAAAGATGGGATGGAGCTAGATTGTGAAAAGTCTTTAAGAGTCAGAGAGTAGCTTGTATTTTATTCTAGAGACAAACTGGAGATACTAAGAGGATTTTTAGAAAGGGAAGTGAGATGATTAAACCTCTGTTTTATAAATATCAATTTCATAGAAATGTAGTGGATAAATTGAGAAATGAAAACAGTATAAGTAAGGATAAGTAAGGATGTCAATTACAAGTGTAATATGGACCTCCAAAGAAAAGAAGAATTTCAATAGATAGAGATGTGGAAGGAGAACGTTTTAAGCATGGGGAATGGCTTGTGCAATTGAGGTAGTAGCCATGTGAATGAAAAGAAGGGAAAGCAGCCCCTTTACCTATGTTCTTGGTACTTCCTGTGTATTTGTCCATTCAAATCATCTACTTTCTATTTATAATCTTCAATTTTTAAATAGTAGTTCTTTGCCCATTGCTTACAAATATTCCCAGGTCTCCATTTTCCTTAATAAATCTATATATAATACTGCCATCTCCTTGAGCTATCATTCTATCTTTCTCTCTTTTTTTTTTTTTTTCATTGCTACCACTTAGAAAAAAGACTGTGTTTTTTGTCTGCAGTTCTTGACCTCCAACTTCCTTTCTAATTTGGCTTTCACCCCTGCCACTTAACTAGAGTCATTCTCTCCAATATTACTAATGATCTTCTTACTTCTAAGATCAGCGGACTTTTTTTTCCCCAATCCGCTTTCTTTTTGACCTTTCTGTAACTTTTGATTCCATTTGACAACTTTCTCCTCCTTGATATTTGTTTTCCCCCTTAGTTTTTTGTGACTGTCCTTCTAATTCTTCTCCCATCTGTCTCACCTGGTTTTTCTCAATTTTCTTTAGGTGGACCATATCCCACCACTCTAAAGTGGACATATTTCAGATTTCTATGGCAGGGGGGGTCTCTTCTTTTTTTCTGTAAATATTCCTTCTTCTAGTTATTCCATTTGCTCTCATGGTATCAACTATCATTTGTGTGTCTCTCTAATCTACATATTTAGTTCTCATCTCTCTTGAGCTCCAGTCATATTTCTTTAATTACCTACTGGACATTTCCACCTGAATTTCCCATTGACATTTCAAACTTAACAAAATAAAATGAATGATCTTTTCCCCTCCTAACTCTTTCCCAACCCCATCCCCACTTCAAACTTCATTATTTCTGTGGCTACCTTTCTAGATACCCATATTCATAACTTAGGGATCATTTTTCAACTCTTCACTGTTAATCAAGCCCTACATTCAATTAGTTTCCAGGCCCTATTCTATGGCCACAATATTTATTTTATCTGTCTTCTCTCCATCCATACAACTATTACCCTATTGTGAGACCTCATCACATCTCACCTAGAGTATTGCAGTAGATCCCTAATTGTTCTTCTCTTCTTCCCTCTCCATTATACTCCCACCAAATATATATTGCTGGCCATGTTACTGGGATGCTCAAGATGTTTCACTGACTCCCCATTCTCCTCAAATTAAATACAAAATTCTTTGGTTATTTTTTAAAGTACTTTATAATCTGGCTCTACCTGATCTTTCCAGGCTGATCATACAGCTCTTCTTCTACCTGACCTTCCTTCTTTAAATGTGAACACTGCTCCCCAGGACAGAATTCTCTGCCTCTTCACCTCTGCTTAGTAAATTTAAGAGTTTTTTTAATAGCAAAGTTCAAAGTCCCACCTTCTATAGGAGGCCTTTCATTCCTGTGAAATTATTTTATATTTACTTTATATATTCTTACCTATGTGCATCTTATTTATTAGCAGTAAAATATAAACTCTATGAGAGACACTCAGTAGATGCTCAACCAATTCTTGTTGAATTGAATTGAACTAAAGTGGTGATCACTGAGAACCATCATGGCCTCATAAAATGTTCTCATTGTCAAAATCATCTCACTGCACTGTTGGATAGGGATGCTGGGCTAGTAGACTAGAAGAATTTTGTCAATGTTGTTCACCCAGATTTTGGGTAAGATGATAGCTCCCATTCTTTTCTTTGAAATATGGAGAGAGATTATTAAAAAATTACCTCTGCTGATTATTATGTGTATGACTTTAGGCAAGTTACTCTACCTTTGAGTTTCCTGATCTCTTAAATGAAGGGTCAGCCTCTGAGGACCAACTAGCTTCAGATCCACAATCCTATCATTTGATGATTCCATGATTCTTTTTTTTTTTCCTGAGGCAATTGGTGTTAAATGATTTGCCCAGCGTCACACACTTAAGAAGTATTAAGTGTCTGAGGCCAGATTTGGACCTTGGTCCTCCTGATTGCAGGGTCTGTGCTCTATTCACTGTACTACCTAGCTGCCCTGATCCCATGATTCTTGATTTATTTTGTCTGTAAACTTGTATCCTTTAGTAAAATATAAGCTTCTTGAAGGCAGGAATTTTTCATGGTTGTATTTCTTTTCTTTTAATAATATTTTATTTTTCCAAATACATGCAAAGATAGTTTTCAACATTCACCTTTGCAAAATCTTTTGTCCCCAAATTTTCTCACTCTAGTTTCCCCTCCCCTATTGAGATATTAAGCAATCTAAATTAAAACATGTGCAATTTTTCTAAACACAGTTCCATGATGTGCCAAAAAAAAAAAATCAGATCAAAAGGGAAAAAAAACACAAGAAAGGGGAAAAAAAGCAAACAAATAACAACAAAGGTGAAAATACTATGCTTTGATCCACATTCAGTCTCTATAAGTCTCTCTCTGCATGTGACTGGCACTTGCTATCACAAGTCTTTTGGAATTGCATTGAATTACTTCATTGTTGAATAAAGCCACGTCCATCACAATTGATCATCATGTATCTTGTTGGTATGTACAAAGTTTTTACTTCATTCAGCATCAGTTCATATGAATCTTTCCGGAGTTTTCCGAAATCAGACTGCTAATCATTTCTTACAGAACAATAGTATTCCACTATAATCATATACCATAACTTATTCAGCCATTCTCCAATTGATGGGCATCCATTCAATTTCTAGTTCCTAGCTGCTACAAACATTTTTGCACATGTGGGTCCTTTCACCTCTTTTATGATCTCTGGGATACTGACCCAGTAGAGACACTGCTGAATCAAAGGGTATGCACAGTTTGATAGCTCTTAGGGCATATTTCTAAACTGCTCTCTCTAATGGTTGTGTCATTTCACAACTCCACTAACTCGTTGTATTTGTGCAAATACAATTACAATACTTAGCTCACCATGTAATAGGTGCTTAGAAAATAGTTATTGATTGATAGATAAGAGTAGTTCCTGCCTTTATAAAGTTTGCATTTGGAGGAGATAATGATTATGAAGGTGACCCAGTGGATCGAAAAAGCCTGGAGTCACAAAGATCTGAGTTCAAATTTGGCTTCAGACACTTCCTAGCTTTAGAACCCTGAACAACTCACTTCACCCTGTTTCCTTAGCTGCAAACTGGGCTAGAGAAGGAAATGGCAAACCGAGCCAGTATCTTTGTCAAAAAAAAAAAAAAAACCAAACCAAAAAACAAAAACAAAAAACAAAACGAGATCACAAAAGTTGGACATGACTGAAAAATGATTGAATGATTAAAATGCTTATGTAAATAATCATAGTATGGAAATAGGACAAGAGAATTTCAAAGAGGAATGCAAATAAAATTTTGAGATGAGTTCTGTCCTTCCTTTATTTGGCGTGAGTGATGCCTGACAAGACCTAGAACTTGAGAAGACAGGACTTGGTCTAATGACAGAGTCATAAATCAACAGAATCTCAAAGTTGGAAGGGACATTTAGTCCAACTCAGAATCCCTTTCCCAACATCTTATAAATGTTTCTCCAGGCTTTGCTTGAGTACCTTCCATCAGAAGGAACCTAATACTTTCCAAAGTAGGCCTTTCTACTTTAGAACAGATCTACTCATTAGGAAGCTTTCCTTTAAATCAAAAATAAATCAGCTTTTGCAATTTCCATACACTGCTTTTAGTTCTGCTCTCATGGAGCAACCAGAAGAAATCTAATTCTTCTTCTATGTATCAGCTTCTAAAATACTTGAGAATCGCTTTCACCCAAGTCTTCTTGTGTCCAGACTAGGTAGTCATGAGTTCCTCCAACTGAGCCTTATATAACATTAGTATTACTCTAGTTACTGTCTATTAAATACTGTCCAGCTTCTTAACGGTTTTTCTAAAATGTGGCCCCCAAAGCTTAATGATATTCCTGATAAGATATTCTCAGATCATCATTCAGTCTTGATCTTATGATTTGCTTCATGAAGTCTAAAATTATATTATTTTCACTGGCTACTTTGTGTCATTGCCTAATCTTTTTCTTTTAGAGTCTGCTATCCCCTCCAAATATTTTTCAGATAAATTGCTATCAAGTCATACCTATCACTTTCATTTTTATCTTATGAACATGATTTTTATAACCCAACTAAGACTTTACATTTTCCTGATTTAATTTCATATTTTAAATTTTGGTTGAAATTTCTAGGCTACCATGGATCTTTGGGGGATTCCCCCTCCCTTCCCTCATTAGTATACTATTCTTCCAAGCTTGGTGCCATATCTAAAGTTGATGAATATATAATCTAAGACTTTATTCACACTAAAAAGATAAACATCAGAGGGCTAAACCTAGGTTCCTGAGTCATTCCTCTTAAAGATTTCTTTCCAATTTGACAGCAAACCATGAAAGAGAATACTCTCCTAGTCTAGCTATTCAAGTAGTTCTGAATTATCTACAACTTTCTAGATCACACCTTTCCAATTTATTCACAAGAGTAGCACGGGGAAGTTTGTCAAATGTTTAATAAAACCTGGATGAATTCTATATTTATAGCACCCCTTAAACCTAAAAAGCCAGTAACCTAATGGGTTTCCCTAAGCCAGTTTCCCCTAATGGGGAAAAAGGAAATTATATTTGTTTGGTATGAAATGTTTTTGATGGATCCTGTTAACTCTTCTGGATCATCTCATTCTTTTCTATACTCAACCTCTTTTAGGGTTGCAATCTCCAAATGATGAGTCAGCAAAATTAAAGTCTGCTTTTGGCTGCCCAGATCAGGAAGACAGAGAGTTGGTGAGTATTCAATTCAACTGAACTCAACAAGCATTTATTAAGTGCCTCTTCTAGGATCTGGGAATACAAAAAAAAAAAAAAAAAGACAAAGTCTTGAAGCTTACATTCCATCGGGAGATATAACAGGAATCCCCAAGGAAATAACCTTGCCTATATTTTATTTTTAGGAGCAAAACTCTAAATAAAACTGCTTAAAAAGATGCCTATTCTCTTTTACTTCAGAGCCGAAATGTTTGCCAAACTGAATTTCCATTACCCTTTCAGCATCGTTCTTTTAGTGGGACAACTACTGGTTCTAGCTAGTTGGGATGGAGGGAAATCCGTACTTAGAGAGATGGCATTTGGTCTGGTAGCTTAAGACTGAGGAGAAGAGGTACTTATATAAGATACCTCAGCATCCTCAAAAAGAATGCAGGGGTGTGAGTATGGGGGGAGGGAAACACATAAATAAAAAGGAAAGCTTTTAACTCTTTCTCTTCTAGCAACCGCTGAACTGCGATGAGGGCTGTCCAGGGAAGCACGGAATCCATTAGACATCCTCTCGAGTGAGCCAAACAGGGAGGCTGGGGCCACTGACCTTGATTAAAGAGGTGGTAGTGTACTGTAAGCAGAGGAAGGGGGAAGTGTGTGCGTGGGGTGTTGGTGCCAGTGCATCAAGGAGAACCAATCACTGGCGACTCCCGCTTTCCCCTATGCCTCTTAAGAGCCTTAGCCGCAGCCCTAAAGAGCTGGAGTGTGCTCTCTGGCTTCCCTTCTGCTGCAGGTTTAGGCGCAGCGCCTACGGGGGCACAGCTGGCGCCTTATGCCTTATGCGCCCAAGCTCCTCGTGCCAAGTACTGTGTCCTACCCCGCATCTCGCCTCCTGGCGATTCCATGGGGGCGGCTTCCTGATTGGAGAAGTGGCAAGGGCGACATGTGGCTCAGGAGGGGGGATCTATCGGGAAAACAGATCGAAAGTGAGGAGGAAAGGGCAGTATGTGTATGTGTGTATACTGGGGTGGGGGGGGGGAAGAGAAATTCAGCAGGGTTTTTCACTCGATTTTCAGTTGGCATTAAGTGGGTAGAATACGCCACAAAGCGAAGGCGAAACCGTCTCCTCACAAAGCAGGCAGATCTTTTCTAATTAAAAATAAACAAGAAAACTTCATACCTACGTTAAGACTCAAGGAGATGATTCCCTCCCTTCTCCTAAAGAATATCCCAAATCCAAGTGAACCCGAATTGCTGACTTTTCTCCCCCCACCCCCAAATGCTCTAACGAACAGGGAAAGGGCTGCATTTGCCTAGGAGTAGAACTCCTACCTCAGGCAACGGGGGCTCTCGGGGGTAGTGAAGAACGCGTTGAGTGAGTTCAGGCCAGGTGGAGAGGGGCTTTCGGGGAAAAGGATGGAAGAGGTGAAGTAGGAGGCAAGTATGACAGCAGTGCATCACACGGTGACTAAAGAGATTCAATGCGGAACGGACACATCTATACAAGCATCCACATCAAAGCCACCAAGGATTTTGCTTGCCTCGAGTGCTACAGCCTGCATTGCGTCGAAAGTGGTCATTTCCAATGTTAAATCCCCTGGGAAGGTCGCAGCTGGGTAGTTTCGCGTGTTTGAGGTTCTGAATTGTGATGGGCCAGGGACAGAGAGGGGGAGGTTGGGGGTGTTTGTTGGAGGAGGAGAAGGATGGCTGACAAGGGTGAGAAACTCGCTCCTCTGCACCCTTCCCCCCCTCCCCCTCCCCCTTCTCTATCCTCCAGCTCCTTCCTCCTCCCCCTCCCCATCCCACGACCCTGGCGGGCCAATCCCCGCTTCGCACCAGAGGCGCCTCCTCGGGTTTCTGCTGATCTTGCAGGGTCCAGAAATGGACCGCGCCGCCGCTCTGCCGTTGCTACCGCCGCTGCTGCTGTCACTACCGCAATAGTCCCGCTCCACTCCGAGGCTTCCCAAACCCCAGGTGTCCAGCGGAGCTTCCTGGAGGACTAAACTAGCGGGAGGCGGGGTGGAGGTGCTGGAGTCGCTATGTAGATCTCGGGGCGGCTCTCTCCTGCCGCCCACTGCCGGGATCCATCCCTCCTGAAGCGAAGCAGAGACTCCTAGAGTGCCGGGGGGAGCGATAATTTTTTTTTTTCCTTTTCTTTTTTTTTTTTTTAATTTGAATTTTATTTTAATTCCAGAGATTTTGGAGAGGTACCTCTCCTCCCCACTTCCCCTCTTCTCCCTTCCCTCTTCAGCATCCCAGTAACTTGGAACTGGAGAGGGTGCTATCTTTCTCCCTCTCTGCATAGTCCTTTGAGTTGTTAGAAATGGGCTTGGGTATGAATATTTCGGCAGCAGCGGCCCTCTAAAGCGATCTCGGCAAGGAGAGGAGCGCAGGAGGACAGAGCTGGAGGCTGAGTTTGTCACTGCGCCTTTTGGATGCTGCTGTTGCTACCGCCGCCGCCAAGGAGACTTGCCGCATTCCAACAGGAACTCTTCTCCCGACTCCACATTGCCTCTGACGCCTGCCCAGACACCCCTCCAGGTAAGATGAGCAGCCCGGCAGGGCTCCGCCATTCGGGGGGCTGACTTCACGAATAAGAGTGGGGAGGACGTGGGGGGGAACGGGGCGGGAAAAGCCTGCATCTCTGGTAGCCCCCACCTTTGGGCTCACTTGTTAATGAAGTTGTAAACAGATTGGCTATAGGGGAATGGGGGAAGTGGGCAGGAAAATCTAGAAAACTTGAAGTGTGTGCGTGTGTACGTGTGTGTGTGTGTGTCTGAGTGTGTGATTGTCTTAGGTGTGCCTGGTGCTTTCCAATACAGGAAAGGTAGATAGATGTATGTGCTTTTTCAGTGTCTGTAGATGCGTTCCGTCTGAATGCTTTTGATATTTTTTTTATACCTCCCTATTACTTTCTATTTCTCTGCAGCATCCATCGATCGCCCTGGTGGGAGCATAAAAAGCAGCAGAAGAGGGGTAGGAGGGAGGATAGACCAGAGAAAAAGGGAGAATGGAAGGCAGGGGAATCTGCTGAGCTGACACGACACCCATTCCTGTTCTTATGACGCTTTAGGGCGGGGGAAAGGGGTTGCCCCCCCCAAGGCAATGTTGAAGTTTGCCAGAACAGCTTTACCTTGAGAGGAAAGAAAAACAGCCTCCTCCCTCCCTCAACAGAACAGGAGCCAGGTGCTGCTGGAAAGGGGATTCCAATTTGAGAAAAGACTAGGTGGGGGTGAGAGTAGATTGATAGGACCCAGATCAGTTTCCCTTCTCCCCTTGGGTTATTTTCCCCAAGGGGTGGCGGATTTAAACACTAGGTGGGGGGTGGGGGGGCACTTGGTTACCCTCCCCCCCCTTCCAAAATCTTCACTACCCCAGTCCCTCCCCCACTCTCTGCTCCACACTCTTCCACCCAGCTTAGACCATGACGGTGATGTCCGGAGAGAACGTGGAGGAGGCTTCTGCTGCCCAGGGTCATCCCCAAGACATCAGCTATCCAAGGCCAGCAGACCACGATGACCATGACTGCTGCGAAAGGGTGGTGATCAACATCTCTGGGCTGCGTTTTGAGACACAACTTAAGACCCTGGCACAGTTCCCCAACACATTGTTGGGGAATCCCAAGAAACGCATGCGATACTTCGACCCCCTGAGAAATGAGTATTTTTTTGACCGCAACCGGCCCAGCTTTGATGCCATCCTCTATTATTACCAGTCCGGAGGGCGTCTGCGTAGACCTGTCAATGTGCCCCTGGACATGTTCTCTGAGGAGATCAAGTTTTATGAGTTGGGTGAGGAAGCCATGGAGAAGTTCCGAGAGGATGAGGGTTTCATCAAGGAGGAAGAGCGTCCATTGCCGGAGAAGGAGTATCAGCGCCAGGTGTGGCTCCTCTTTGAGTATCCTGAGAGCTCCGGGCCTGCTCGGGTCATTGCTATTGTCTCAGTCATGGTAATCCTCATCTCAATAGTTATTTTCTGCCTGGAGACCTTGCCTGAGCTAAAAGAAGATAGGGAATTCAGCACCTTTCAACCAAGTGACAACACAACACTCTACTACAAATCCAACATTTTTACAGATCCCTTCTTCATCGTGGAAACATTATGCATCATCTGGTTTTCCTTTGAGCTGGTGGTACGCTTCTTTGCCTGTCCCAGCAAAACAGATTTCTTCAAGAACATCATGAACTTCATTGACATCGTGGCCATCATCCCCTACTTCATCACCCTGGGCACTGAAATGGCAGAGCAGGAAGGCAACCAGAAGGGTGAGCAGGCCACATCACTGGCCATCCTAAGAGTCATCCGATTGGTAAGGGTCTTTAGAATCTTCAAACTGTCCCGCCATTCCAAGGGTCTCCAGATCCTAGGTCAGACTCTCAAGGCTAGCATGAGAGAGCTAGGTTTGCTCATCTTTTTCCTTTTCATTGGGGTTATCTTGTTTTCTAGTGCTGTATACTTTGCAGAGGCAGAAGACGCTGAGTCTCACTTCTCAAGCATCCCCGACGCTTTCTGGTGGGCTGTGGTGTCCATGACCACTGTAGGATACGGTGACATGTACCCTGTGACAATTGGAGGCAAGATCGTGGGCTCCTTGTGTGCCATCGCTGGTGTGCTGACAATTGCCCTGCCTGTACCTGTCATTGTGTCCAATTTCAACTATTTCTACCACCGAGAAACTGAAGGGGAAGAGCAGGCTCAGTTGCTCCATGTTAGTTCCCCTAACTTAGCCTCTGATAGTGACCTCAGTCGCCGTAGCTCCTCTACCATCAGCAAATCCGAATACATGGAAATTGAAGAGGATATGAATAATAGTATAGCCCATTATAGACAGGCTAATATCAGAACTGGCAACTGCACCACAGCTAACCAAAACTGTGTTAACAAGAGCAAGCTTCTGACGGATGTTTAAAAAAAAAAACACACACACACACAAAAACAAACTAAAAACATCTCTCTCACACACACACAGACCCTCCTCCCCCACAAATTTCACTTAGTAACTTGAAAGACTTAATAGAAAAACCTCAAACAACAATAACAACAACAAAAAAACCTAGTGACTTATGTCACGCTCTGTAGATACTTTACTAAATAGTCTTTGAATGCTCTATTGACCTGTAAATGCATTATTGCATTGCAGATTTTTTTGGCTCAGAGAACCAGAAGCTTTCAGGATCCATAAAAAATACTATTTTCATTTTATTAAAAAAAAAGAAAGAAAAAGAAAAGGTATTTTCCATAATTGGTAAAAAAAAAAAAAAAAAAAGAACAGTCTTTGAACTAGTCTAGGTAAAATAGGACTCATATGCTTCTCTATATTGAAATGTTTTTCATCCCTCTGCTTGTTTAACTTAATTTTAAAGAAATATTTAAAAACAGATGATCATTTAGAAATATAAAAAATGAAATATGCATGGGACTCCAGTTAAAAATCTCTGCAAACTGCACAGTGACAGTGTATCAAGAAAGTGTATCAACTATCTATACATATAAAATATATGTATAAATGAATTGACCAAAAAGCATAGTGAATATTGGCCGTTTTTATTTGATTCAGCTAAAGTGTATCTATCCTCTTGAAAAATCAGATAGTCATGAATAGGCCATATAGCACCTTATAAACACAATATTGGGATGGATCTCTATTGATCTTCTCTACTCTTTGCCCCATTCTCCCCAAATCAAGGTGGTTTTATTTTTTATTGTTTGTTTTTTTTAAGGAAAAAAAAATCAATCGAGACATCTGCAATGCTGCTAAGTTTTCTTAACTGCAGATGAACTGCACATAAGGTTTTATTCTTCCCCTGTTAGAGCTCCTTATCCCTTCACTTAAAAAGAACTGGATGCAAAACTTTTGTTCCCCCCTCCCTCTATTGCAAGAGAGAACAAATGGAGTTTAATGTAGGCATGTTTGAATTTGACACTATTTATTTTATAATCGCATGCGGGGATCATTACCTCAAACAATAGGGGATAAGCTTTCTTTTGAACTGACTCTTCTAAAAATAAGCCCTTTTTCATTTGCATTCACCAAAAGTGCACTCCTTAATTTATTACCTATTTTATTAGTAATTTAAAGTACTGTATTTAAGTGCATATGTTAGTCAAATGGGAACAATACTTTTTTTTGGAGCTCAAAGCATGTTCTATTATTCCGCATCATGGCCTATTTGACTAGGGTGTAACTTGAATTCATTAATGCATGATTTCAGTAAGAAAAAAAAATAAGTAAAAAAAAAAAAGTTTATGATATGAAGGGCCCAAATAAAGTGAAGGGAGAGAAGGACTCAGTGAATTTTCCTGCCTTAGCTCAGGGAAATGTTTGGTTTCTGTCCAGGTGTTGTCAGAAAGAGGATAAAATATTCCCATCCCTTAAAGGGAAAGTATATGGAAAAAAAAAGTTAAGTTATATATAGCAACACCTAAGAAACAGTATCCTCTATAGCTAAAGACAAAAACAAACAAAACAAAAAATGGTGCAATACTGCATGCTTTTTGGTGCATTCTTAGAATGTAAATGAAACTCTTTAACTAATGTGCGCATCCAAATTATAGATAATTTCTTTTTGCAGTTATGATTTGAGGTCTTTAGAGACTTTGGTACTCCCTTTGAGAACTTACTGAAGAAAATCAATTTATTTAAATAGTTGCTTAGTGCCTTTATCCTGCACCCACTGAATTGCAGAAAGTGCCTCCATTAATACAGCTGCAAAGTTGAAGAGGGGTAAAAGGGGAGGAGCTGGGGCATCTTTTTTTTTTTTTTTTTTTTTTTTTTAATTTTTCACCCTCACCACCTTCCCTTCCTCACTGCTCACTCCCTCCCCTCCCCCTACACCAACATGAGAAGACTACACTATACTGACTCTTGGAGAGACAAGACAACAAGGACAACGATGTCCTATGTCATCAGTGGACTTGCTTCTCATTGGTAGTCTGATGTTGACAGTGACCTGAGGCCTGAGACCCAGCTTCTGAGTGAACATGGACAATAAACTCAATTTCTCCTTTCCTCTTCCAAAAAACTGAGAGAAATGCTTTGGGATTTTGACTTCTGCCAGAGTCTCTATGAAGTTTTAGCGTCTCCTTAGATCATGAACAGGTACTTTTCTCTTCTACGTCTCATATTTCCCTCGTATTCTTACTCCCCTGTTATTCTGGAATCCAGAATAATTCAGTAAATAACCTTTTCCTGATCTTCCCACCTCAACTCCTTTAGTTTTCTAGTTAAACCTTTTTTTCTTTCTACTCTCTTTTTTTATCTTTCTGCCCCCATTTCCATTAACTGAACACCTTACAACCCCTGCCCCAATCACCAACCTCACAGAGTGGTGGTCTGCTTATGGACCAGCTAAAGGAAGGAAATGTATAGGTCCTTGGAGACAAACAGCTGTCACTTAACTGAGAGGCACAAAAAAAATCTTTAAGGACACACAGGTGGGGATGGAGCTTCATTTTGAATTTAGCATGAGGCTGCCGGCTGCTGACCACTTCCTTCTCCTGTCCTGCTTTGTATAGGGATCTCTCCCCTTCCTCTCTCCCTTCTGCCCTTCCCTCCTCTCTAGGCAGTACAGTAAGGCACTTAACACAATATAATCGTGCACAAGGCTTAATTGCTGAGCTAAGCAAAATAATTTAGACATTTTCTTTGCTTGTTTGGCTTCTATGAGCCTGAAGGATGGATACAAACAAACATACCCTAAGTGAAGAAGGATCGAAAGAACATGACCTTCCTGTGGTAATTGGAAGGCACCTGACTGTAGGATGAGAAACCTCTCCAGAATGAGCCTGTGGTGCTTCCTCCCCATCCTCCTCTTTACCTCAACAGTCATTCATCACTCTTTCCTTCCATCTCCCCCTCCCCTCTAAAACTCCCTGTTTAGGGGAGAAAAAAATCCACCCTCAAAAACAACTACAAAACAACTAAGAATGTTCCAATCGTTCATCTCCACTCAGAGGTCTAGAACGCACAACTTCCTGTGTTCAACTGCACTCAGTCAACAGCAATAATCCATTCAGTGCTGTGGGATGAATGCTGAAAGGACCAGCAAATAGGACCAAAGCAGATGTGACTGATTGGCTACTAGGTGTCTCTAGTAGTTGAAAATCTTCACCTTTGCCTGTCCACTGGACTGATGACTCTGCATGCGTTAGTGGAGAAAATGATATGTGGATGGGACTGTTGACCGGGGTTTGGGGTGAGTTCTAAAGAGTTTGGGGGTGGTATGGGGAGTCTGGATGTCCCTTACTCATTCTTAATTCATTTCCAGAATTCAACAAGGATGGCTTAAAGGGATTATTTTGTGTAGTATAGGCATGCAAAGTTTGATAAAAGCTCTTATTCCTTGCACTACAACAGGGCTGAAATGTATTTGTAGACCTGAAGGTGCACTTAACAAAGCTGCCTGTTAAGGAATTGAATTAATACCCTTTAGCTTATTTGTTTATTTTTTTGACTGGCTTTTGTCCTTTTCCTTTCCTTCCCCAGAGACTGATATGGCTCATGTTCTGAATATTCTCCAGGGGGAGAAAACTTCAGAAAGGCTGATATGCACAAATCAGCTCTTCTAGAATTTAGGGGCCCTAGTTTAATAGGGTAAAATGTTGGTCCCTGCCAGTGCTCTGAGAGGAGCTAACTTAACTAGACAGGTTTGAAGCGACCAAAGAAATTATATCACCTCTGTCCTTGAATGTGTAGAAGACAGATTATAGCCATAAACCTTTTCTGTTATTTCTTCACTTGCTGTGTCCCACCAAAAAAAAAAAAAAAAAAAAAAAAAAAAAAAAAAAAAGTTGATGTCATTAAATAAGTCATTCAGTTCCTTGGTAGTGGGCTAGCCCAATGAAACCAAGTTAAGCAGCAGCAATTTCTTGAAGTTATGGCTAATGGACAATCATTTCCTTAAAAAAAAAAGAATTTGTATAGATGGTTTAGTTCCCATTACAGTAGAGCTGAAGCACAAAGGGAAATTACTATCTTAACTCACTTAGAAATAATAATCATCAGACATTAAGTGAGGGATGTGTTTCCCTAAGTAGAATTTTCATTCCATTGGAGGAGAAAGGGCCTCTTTTATTTCATGCATCACATTCAGATTTTCCAAATAAGAAAAAAACACATCTGAAGGAGGCAGGAAGTAAAGGTCCTATCCCATCCCCCATTTATTGTGAGAGATCTAGAAACATGCACTCATAATTTTAACTTCTTGTTTGGTTGATAGATAATTCAGTTGGGTAAAACAGAAAGAATTAAAGAAAGACTGAGCAGAAGGCAATTCTCCTTTCTCTTCCAGGAATGGCATATTCTTGGGAGTGGTGAGAATTGGTGGGTGGTAACCATCCATTGTACAATTTGTTAGGAAGGATGCAACTGCCAAACAATCGATCTGAACTGTTTAAAGCAGGAAACTAAATCGTGAGATTTTGGTATGTCAGGCCTGATTTTTACTTTCATCTTAAAGAAAAATAAACTTGAAATCAGGAATAATATATATTGGTTGGTGGCATCAGGAGGTAGAATCCCATCTGCCATTCAGATTATCTTACATGTGTTTATGTTATAGAACTTTGAGATGTATGTAAAATTTCTCTTCCTCATCACTCAGGCAAGCTACCAAGAAATTTACACACTTCATTTTGCAAAAAAGTGAATGATGTGTTAATTGACTAAAGCTCCACATCTAGCCTGAATGGGCTTCAAGATTTAGGGTTTCTGTTTGAAACCTAAATCTTTACTTAATACATTAGTATCAAAACCCATCTTTCCACACAGGTAAACGTTTTCTACTATTAACTTCCCTGGGAGTACCAGGACATCCAATAGAGGTTCTTCAGGAAGTCTTCCCACCATAGGCTGTTAGTTTGAGGGATATCAGCCCTAGTTTCAGGATAGTTTTAATTGGGAGACTACTTGAATTTTCTATCACACAGAACAGAAAGTGCAAAGAAAGAAATTTTATATCCCACTGTTTTACAAAAACAAAATATTAAACCCTTGAAACAATAAATAGGGGTAGGGGACTGGGAGAGGTGGGAAAGTTGGTGGGGGGGAGGGGATAAAGAGGGATGAAATCCCATGTATAATATGCCATCTGAAAAGTTTTTCTTTCCATTGACATGCAGAAGCACTTTTATTCTCTAATGCACTGTTTGGAAATCATGTATTCAACAGCTGCAGGTAGATAATATGGGCTGTATATGACATACCTCTGGTTTTTAAAATAAAGTATTAATCATCAAGGTTAAAATAGAAAATGAATAGTATTAATTTAAAGTGCACCATCAGGGCAACAAACCATTGAAGCTGACAAAGCAGTATTTTGCTTCCTGAGTTTGCAAACTGCTAACCTCGTTTTCAGGTTACTGCTCATTTTCCCCTCTCCTCACAAAGCTCTTTGATTTGTCAGTTAGAGGACATTGAATGTTACAGTTGAGAGCCTAACTGAAGTGCATAGTTTTCATCTATGCAATTTTCCTTGCTTCTGTCACTTTATTATCTGTTCATACTTGGCATCAATTAAAGATAATTTTTAAGGATCTTATCCTGGAACATCTCGACTGATTATTTGTCTGGAGTCCAGTTCATCTCTTTGGGATATAGACACTGATAGATCTTATTTCCCAGTCATTTATTTTTAAAAAAATATTCAATAGTATTTAAGTTTTCCAAGTACATTTAAAGATAGTTTTCAATATTCATTTTTGTAAGACTTTGTGTTCCAAGTTTTTCTCCTTCCTTCTGTTATTTCCCCTCTCCTCAAGACAGCAAGTAATCTTATGTGGGCTAAATATGTGCATTAAAAAACATTTCCATATTTGTCATGTTATGCAAGAAAAATCAGCTGGTCATTTATTGATGGAGTCAGCACAGAATCATGAAGCACCTGTGATCTTTTGAAGAAACTTGTAGTATTTCTTTTGATTACTGAACACTTTTGAGGTTGAATGAAGGCACCAATTGTAGGATTCTTCTCAGGCTAAATCTAGCCAGAACTTGGCCCGCATAAGCAATGGGGGAACCAAACCTAGTGAATGAAAAAGGAAATACTGTTCAAGTAAGTATGTAGATTCAATTTTCTTATATACTGTTGGACATATACTTATGGTTTGTTGTTGCTGTTGTTTTGAGTTTATGGCTTAAGCAGTGTTTTGGGAATTTGACATAATTGCAAAAAGGATTTGAATTGACATCAAGTGGTACAATGCAAATGAATTGTCACAACAATGTGTGGAAGGAAAGGGTGACTTGTTTGCTTTTTTTTAATGATACTTCCCCCCTTCCTTTGATGAATCAAACCTAGTGAATGAAAAAGGAAATATTGCTCAAGTATGTAGTAGATTCAATATTCTTATATGCTATTGGACATATACTTATGGTTTGTTGTTGCTGTTGTTTTGAGTTTATGAATTAAGCAGTGTTTTAAGAATTTGACATAATTGTAAAAAAGAATATGGATTGACATTATAGTAGCCTAATGCAAATAAGTTGTCACAAGAATGTGTGGAAGGAAAGGGTGATTTGTTTGCTTTTTTATGATACTTTCCCCCCTTCTTTGATGAGGGTCATGAACTTGGCAGGACTTTGACCACTGTCTATGACTAAGTGATGGAAGTAATATTTCTTTTTGATTATTGCCAGACCGAGAAGTCGTTTCATTGCTTCTTTGTAAAGACGCTGTTTTATCCCACTTATTATGAATCAGCTATTAAAACAAGAGCTCAGGTAGTGTGTGTCTAAAACTGGTACCATGACAATACATTTGTGTATCCAGTGCTAAAATAGAAATACTTTTGTTGTGATATTGGGGGAGGGGGGAAATCACAGATATCTGCTTTTTTTCCCCTCTCTCCAAACAATGAGAACAGCAAGGTGACAGAAGCTTCATTTGGAACTCACCCTACACTTTGCATAGATCTGGACTTTCAGGTGTCACTGGAAGAAGGCCAGATGAATAGTAAGCAGTAGGGTAGAGAAAGGACCATAAGGGTGGGTGTGAATTTTTGTGAGATTCAGCCTAAGTGTGAAGCTTTCTTAAAACAGCTGTAGTCAGAACCAAATAACTAGCAGGGCCAAGGCTGGGGAGAGAGCCAGTAGCTTTGTAGCTTGCCCAACTTCGAGGGGAAAAAAGAAGCCAAGCTAACTTTGAAGTAATGCTACTCTCAGAGATGAGAAGGAGGAACCAATGTAATTTGGTCTCTGAGGATTCAGTAATAGTGAGAAAGATCCTAGTGACTACTTGCAATCAACTGAGAGCCTTAACCAAAAGGCAATCTACACAAGGAGAGAGCACAAGAGCACAAAGGTCTGATGGAGGACTGTGTTGCTGCTGTAAAATCACTTGCAATTATGAAAAAAGTATGCATATATATGCATATATATATATATTATAGTCAGAAAATAATCTTTTATACCAACTCAGCCACTTGATCTTCCCAGAAACTTGTATGCTGAAAATGTTAAATGTGCTTCATTGTTTAATTCTTGCTCTGATGCTAAAGAAGCAAAATGGGTAATTTAAGTAGTTTTCCCTTTCTCTCAGACCGCTTTGGCTCAATCCTTACTCATCTTTTCTCTTCTCCTAAAGCTTCAAGTAATCTGAGACGGCTGAAGTAAAAAAAGGGAAGTTTATGATTGTTTTGGGTCTTTTCACTACTTCTTTCAGCATCTCTTCTCTTCTGGGACCAATGTTCTCCTTCACTTATGTTAGGGAGCAAAACAGTTTGATAATCTCACTCATGCTAAATAGTTAGAAGTTGATGTCATTGTTACTAATAATCAGCAAGCAATCATTAAGGTCCTATTTTGTATCAGGACTGTGTTAGGTGCTGGGGATACACATAAAAGAATAAGAGTAATGTAAGCTCCTGAAGTTTGGGGGTGTGTATACTTCCCCTTCCCCCCCCTCTCTCTCTGTCTCTGCCTCTGTCTCTATGTGTGTGCGTATATATGTATATATATATATATATATATATACACACATATATACGCATATTCAACCTGGAAAGATAATCTTGATCCAGATTTCAAAAGGGTTTAATGCCATACAAAAGAGTTTGGATTTTATCTTTAAAACAATAGGGAGTTCACGAAATTTCTTGATCAATGGAATGACATAGTCAGAGAGTTGTGCTTTAAAGATATAAATTTGGCAGCTATGTAGAGATAGAATTGAGAGTAAAGAAACAGAAAGCATGGAAGCCATTTAGAAAAAATTGCAATAGTTCAGGGGAGAGGAGATGAGTGCCTGAACTAGGGTAGAGTGGGGGGAGAAGATAATAGAGTATGTATGCAAGATATGTTAAGGAAGTATAACTAAAAATCCCGACAGCTGATTGAATATGGAGGTTAAATAAAAATAAAGAGTTGAAGATGACTCCTGAGTTGTGAATCTGGATGACTGGAAGAATGGCACCCTTTATAAAAATAGGGAAGTTAGAAGGAGGCATAAGTTTAGGAGGAAAAATAATGAGTTCTATTTTGGACATGCTGAGTTGACGATACCTATCAGAAATGTAGGTGTATATGTCTAGCAAACAGTTAGAGATGTGGGATGGGAATATGGGAGAGAGATTTGATTCATTTTACTTCAATTCAATTCAGTAAACACTTATTAAGTGCTTGCTATGTGCCAGGCACTCTGCTAAGTGCTAGGGATACAAAAAAAGAGTCAAAAGCTATCCCTGCCCTTAAGAAGCTTTCAATCTAATGAAAGAAACAACTTGCAAATAAATATGTACAAATAAAAATGTAAATATGATCAACAGTGTCTCAGACGATGGGAAAGATGAATGTTGGACTTATTAATTTAGAGGTCATTGTTAACCTTTGGGAGAGTGGCTTCCAATCAAATGGTGGGCCCAACTGCAAGGAATTGTGAAGTATGGAAAGGTAAGAAAGTAGAGGTTATGAGGGTATACAGTCATGCTGGTCCCTCCTCTTCCATCTGGAGAATTAGACTATGAAATAGAAGAGAATTATACAGTAATAACTTAAGGGGATGTTAGCAATGAGTGATAATTTTTCTTTTTTCCAAGATGGGAAAACTACAGGTATGCTTGAAGGTAGCAAGAAAAGAGATAGAAATAATTATAATTAAAGATAATAATTGCCACTATCAGTAATTCTTATTGTAATAATAATAATAATGATAATTATTATTATATTAACACATTGCGCTTGAATTATGTTTTACAATTTTCAAAGTACTTCACATGTATTATCACCTCATTTGATCTTCACAATACTTTAAGATAGTCAGGGTACAAATCTTACTCTTATGAAAATTGAGGTGCAATCAGTAATCATTTATTAAGTACCTATTTTGTGGCAAGCATTGTGCCAGGTCCTGAAGAGAAAAATAAATATATGAAATAATCACTATTGATAAGGAGCTTAAATTCTATTGGGAGAAACAAAAATGACATAAATATAAAAAATAAATTCTAAGAATTACAAAATAGCTAAATGCAGGGTATACTGAGAAGGAAGGAAATAGCAGTTGAGGAGATCAGAAAAGACTTCATATAGAAGGTCATTCTTGGACTAAATCTAGAAGGAAAAGAGAGATTCTATGAAGGGTAGATAAAAGAAGGGGTGGGAGGAGTCAGTTTCAGGAAAATGCAAAAGACATGAACAAAGCCAACTTGTGAGGAACAAAGAGTATAGGAGGAAGAATAATGTACAATGAGACTGAAAAGATGGATTAAAGCAAAATTGAGAAGAAATTAAAAAAATTAATAGTGGTTTTTATACTTGATTCTAGAGATAAGAAGAAGCTACTGGAATTGTTATGTAGTCAGATGTGTGCTTAGGGAAAAAATCACTTGTAAGCAAAGTAAAGGAGGGGAAATTTGGGGAAATGAAGGATGGAGATTAGTTAGGAAGCTGCTATGATAATCTCAGAAAGGAATGATAAAACTTTCAACTAAGGGTAACTCTGTGAGTAGAAAGAAGACATCTAAGAGATGTGGTAGCAGTAGAAATAACAAAATTTGTCAACGGATTGGATGCTTGAGATGAAGGAGACTGAAGTGTTGATAAGATACTTATGAACCTGGGAAGGAAGCTGGCACTTTTAACAGAAACAAACAGGGAGATTTGGATAAGGGGTAGTTATGAGGGGAAAGGTAATGAGTTTTGTTTTGGAAATGTTGAATTTGAGATGTCTCTAGGACCTTCAGTTTAAAATGTTTAATAGGAGATTGGTGATAGAGGATTATAGCTCAGGAGATATTTTGATTTAGAAGTCATCAGCATAAAAATGATAATTAAATCCATGGGGACTGATGAGGTCAATGAGAAGAAGAGCATAAGGTGCCAAAGAAAAACTTTGGTGATCAGTCCCAGTTAGGAGTCACCATGACTCATGAACAAAGAAACTTGAGAAGGAAGAAACAGACAGATTGGGGAAGAGCGATCAAGAAGAGATAGTGCCATGGAAACCCAGAGAGGAGAGAATATCTGTGAGGAGAGGGTAGTCAACAATGCCAATTATAGCAGATGAATCAAGAAGAATGATGACCATGAAAGACTATCACATTTAGAAATTAAGAAATGATTGGCAGCTTTGGGGGAGAACAATTCCAGCCAAATCATGATGTTAGAAAGCAAATTGCAAAGGCTTGAGGAGTGAGTAAGAAAAATAGAAGTGGAGACTGCAAAGTATAGACATCTTTTTCTAGGAGTTCTCTAAAAAAGGGAGGAGAGATATAGGACAGTAGCTAGAGTGGAAATGACAGGGTCTAGTGAAAGATTTTTTAAGAAAGGAAGACCCTTGAGCATAGGAAATAAATGACTTGATGCTAGCATCATAGCTAATAAATGATAGTTTCAAGACTATAATCCAGGTTTTCTGGATTCCTAATCCAGAATTTTCCCATCATACCTTTGATTTTAATGTGCTTTTCTTTCACTGGAGGAATATTTATTTTTAGGGAAATATTTGAAGGCTAGAGGAAGCTTACCTCACAGGAATGAATCACTAATGTTAGCATTTGAGGCATTGATGGTGGAGATACTTTTATGTAGGAATGGGAGCTCAAATTTCAAAATTACCTCTGGACCTAGTTTTATTTTTTCTATATTTTTAAGTCTTACTCTATGTCCTAACCTAATAATATCACAGACCTTCAAATCCTAAATGTCAATGTCAAGTCCTGACAGGGGATAAACTGAATCACCAAGTTTAACATTGGATAAATCATATCTTGCCTTTTTGCTTCAATTTTTCATAGGTAAAATATTATTGAGATTGATTTCTTCCTTTTACTTAAGAATACTGAGGCAGTATAAGACACTTGTTTGAAAAGTTCTTAAAGTTTGTTGGACAGACACTCACTTTTTAAATGAAAATGGCTATTACTAATCTTCTTTACTAAAACAAAAAACAACAAAAAAAGACTCTTACAAATATATTGGTTAAGAGGATAAAGCTGAATGGCACATGTATTCAAGGCTTCCTAGGAAAATTTTGCTGCCAATTCTGTCTCTGCAGAATTGAACTGATCTTATATAAACGTATATATATATATATATATATATATATATATATATATATATATATATATATATATATATATATATGTATATGTATATCAGCTGAAAGATTTATTAGTATTTCAACCACAGCTACTTCCTGCAGTGTTCTCATCTGTTCTTTCCCTATTGAAACTTCTTTCATATTATACTCACTGTCACATCTCCCAAGGCTCTATCCTTCATCTTCTCCTTCTTTTTATTTATTGCTGAGGCTGGGGTTAAGTGGCTTGCCCAAGGTCACACAGTCAGGAAGTGTTACGTGTCTGAGGTCAGATTTGAACTCAGGTCCTCTTGACTTTGGGGCTGGTGTTCTATCCACTGTGCCCCCTAGTTGCCCCTTATCTTCTTCTTTATACTGTCTCACTTAGTGATTTCATCTATTTCCATGGATTCAATGATCATCTCTAAACAGATTATCCCCCAATCCATATACCCAGCTCTAGTCTCTCCCCTGAGCTGCAGTCATATTTCACCAAGTGCCTACTTAATTTGTCTCTGAATGTTCAAAACAGAACTCATTACTCCACCTCTTCCCCCTCTGAGTCTTTCCCTCTTCCCAGCTTTTTTACTAATAGCACCATCAATTTTCCAGGTGCCCAAGGTCACAATCCTCAGAGTCGTTCTCAGTTTCTCACTCTCAATTATCCCAAACATTCAATCGTTTGGCAAATTTTGTCCTTTCTACCTTTGCAGTATCTCTCCTATATATCCCTTTTCTCCACTCACACAACCACAACCTGAGGCCCTCATCATTTCTCACCTGGAATACTGGAATAGTTTGCTGGTTAGTATCCTTACCTCAAGTCTGTCTCTCCTTACTCCAATCTACCCTTAACTCAAGTGTCAGTGAGTTGCATAAAGAACTCCAGTGATTCCTTATTATGTCCAGGCTCAAATATAAACCTCTCTTTAGCACTTAAAAACCCTAAAATTTACTACTTCTTATAGTCTTTTTATAGTTCACTTGCTCCCTACCTCCTACCTCTCCACGTGCTCTGGAAGCTAGCTATATTGGCGTACTTGCTGTCCTTGGCGTGATGCTCCGTCTCCTTTTGCCTTTGCATTTGCCATCCCCTACACTAAGGCAATCTCCCTCCTCATTCCTGCCTCATAGTTTTTCTGACTTATTTGAGAACTGAGCTCAGTCTATGCCTTTTGTCAGTGTCCTGTCCTGGTCCTTTTAGCTTCCACTGCCTTCTCATCTGAGATTATCTTCCAGCACAGAGAGGCAGGTAGGTGGGGCAGAGGATCTGGAGTCAGGAAAGACTTGAATCAAATACTGTCCTCAGATGCTTACTAGGTTTGCAATCCTGGACAAACTACTTAACCACTGCTTGCCTTAGCTTCCTCCAGTGTAAAACAAAATAATAATAATAACATATCATATCATTGTGAGGATCTAAGATAATTTGTGTAAAGCATCATGTCTGGCATGTAATAGGTACTTAATAAATGCTCACTCCTTTCTCTGTCTGTATTTCTGACTGTCTCTGTCTGTCTTGCTCTGTTTCTGACTCTCCTCTCTGCCTCTTGCAATCTCTCTTACTGTTCCCTCTCTTTTTCTCTGTCTGTCTCTCTTTCTCTTTGTTTCTCTCTCTGTCTCTTTCTCTGTCTCTCTGTTTCTCTCTCTCTCTCTTTGTTTGTTTGTTTCTCTCTCTCTTTCTTTCTGACTCTGTCTGTTTCTCTCTGTGTCTCTGTCTGTCTTTCTTACCCTCTGTCCCTCTCTTCTTCTCCCTCTCTCTCTTTCTCTGTCTTCCTATCTGTCTTTCTCTCTGTCTTATCTGTACCTACGTCATTCATTTTCTCCATTAGAATGTGAGATCTGCAGTTAGGAAATGTTTTTCCCCCCCTTTTGGGGGGTATTCTTTGATGTTAGCATAGTGTACATGTTGAATAACACATAACGACTGTGACTCTGGGCTGGTCACTTAAAATTTCAGTGACTTGTGAAGTATGTTACAGAACAGTTGTGGATGAACCTTAGTAGAATTAACATCCTCCCTGAGAGGTTCTTATATCAATAGACTCACAAGCTTAGATTAAAAAAAGAAAGAAAGACAATTGGTTATGTAAGCCTCCTTGAAATTAAATACTTACTTGTAAATTAACAATCAGAAAGGAAGCCAGATTCTAGAACATATTTTCAAATGTATAATAAATGCATTTGGATGTGGTAAGCTTGTGTTTGCTTATATCTATGCACATATGCATACTTGTGTGTGTTTATATGTATACCTACACATACAGATATGTATACACACATATATGAAGGGCATGATCTCATCTCAAGGTTGTTTCAAAAGTTTGGATTTAAATGTGTTTTTGGGAATATTTCCAAGAGACTAAATCTATTCAATTTGGGTTTTTCAGAATTTAAATCAAAAGATGATCAATGAATAGAATATCAGACTTAAGATAATTATATTTTGAGATTGAGCCAAGCCTAACCTTAATAAAAAATTCTCACCTCATAATGCATTCAATTAGTAGTGTTTGGAAATAAAAGATACTTTAATTAGACCAACAGTGCCCATTGCCCTTTTCTGTGCATTCTACACAATGTAGTCATTTTGTTGGGGGTAGAAAAGAAGTAATTATGCTTTATTTGAATTTCAAAAGGAGCCTTTCTGTGACTGGCAAGATTAATGTTAGGGTTTGTTCTCCCTTACCCAGGCAAAACTTCCTTTGGAACTAGAGACAGTTGTGCCTACAGCAGTTTCAAAAGAAGGGTCCCTAAAACTAGATTTTTTTCAATTAAATTCATGTTACAAGGTTGTTATTACATGAAAAATTTTTATTTAGTTGGTAATAGTGATGTTTGATAGTGATGATTACAAATATGTTCAATTTACTTTGTAACTATGTAATATATTGAGAAGCCACTTGGCCTGATGAACAAAGAGCTTCCTCAGTCAGAAAGACCTGAGTCACTTAAACTTTTAGTGCTTCAGACAACTCTCTGAGAGTTACAGTACAATTTCCCATTTCTACTGGTTGAAGATATTTCTCCATGAGAATTTTCTTCACTACTAATGAAACAATAGACCAAAACCAATCAAATAAAAAAGAATTTTAGATATTCTTAACTTTGACAGAAAAGATTTTATTTTCTATCTACTTAATTTCATATTATGTAGTAAAATAAAGCACTGACAAGTCAACAATAGCAAGTGAATATCTGAAGAAAAGTTACAAGCATTGAAATTATTTAGCTTGAAAAAATTTTCAAGTGACTTTTTGACAAGTCTGCAAGAATATGTTACGTTTAGAAGAAATGTGGTGAAATGGTAAGGGTCTTATGTGTTAGAATTGAAAATAACCATATCTTACCATTTTAAAAATAGGAGGCTGTTTTTCCCTTATTTATTATCTCTCTCTCTCTCTCTCTCTCTCTCTCTCTCTCTCTCTCTCTCTCTCTCTCTCTCTCTCTCTCTTCATTCACTTATTTTGCCAACTCTAAAATCTATAGTTTCAGCATAATATGAATGAAGAACTAGTTACTAAGTTGGAAATTATGAGTAAAGTGGGTTTTGAGGGTAAAGTGATGGTTCCATTTTAGTATTTGTGACAAAACAGAGCAAAATTGGACCTAATTTGACATAGATGATAGATTTGAGAGAGAATATGTTAAAAGTCTCAGAGAATATATACTTTAAAATTTATGATATGACTTCATGATTTCAAGTCACTAACCCCCATAAAATTGTAGGTAAACGGGAATATGTAGTATGCATGCATGCATATGTGTGTGTGTATGTGTGTGTGTGTATCAGTAGTTATTGATATTGGTTGCTTCTTTTAGTGACACTGAGATTGTGAAATAATCTCCCAATTCCTTTACAATTATATCACTTCCAGCACGGATTTCCTCAATATACACTTTTCTAATCTAGCTGCTAACTCGATTTTACTTCTCTTTTGTGCTATTTATACCTCTTCTAAAAACACACACAGGAATGTCATATTTGAGTTCAAGTATAGTGACCCTACTGTCCTTGATAATGAAAAACATATGTTACTAAAATCTTTGGAGACTCTTTCCCATTTTTCTTCAATTGGTGGTTCTTCCACCAATTCTTCTCCATTCTTCAATGCTCTTGGTATACTTTAAATGATTGAGTCTCTCACTGAGATTTCTTTAATCTGCTTCTGCTCTCATTGCTTCTCTCTTATATAATTACACTGCTCATTAGATTCTACCATCCTTTATAAAATTTTAGAAAAATAATTTATCTATTTAAAGCCAGTGTGACCTAAGATTTCTACATTTTTTCCTTTGGTGAGTCAAGTGTTTCATTGAGTCATCGAGCTAGAGCAAGAAGGGACCTCAGAAGCAATCAAATCTCCCCATGTTATTTAGATAAGGAAAATGAGACCCAGGAAGTCATAAATAGTTTCAGAAGTGAGATTTGACCCCAGCCTTTAGACTCAAAAACTGTTGCTCTTTCTGCTGAACCACATTTTTCTGACCAACTCTCTTCCTTTAGGCTCCTTTTGCCTTCTTGTTAAAACGTTTTATTTACATTGGTTAAAACTGTGTGTGAAATTATCATAATCTCTATGCCCTTCTGTTTTTCATCTTCATTTTTCATCACTAACAATTTGTTTAAATAAGTCAAATTGGTACCATTCTAATTGTGTATCCTCTCATTTACATGTTTTTTAAACTTTGACTAATTTTAGTTTTTAATTAAATTAGTTGATGATCTGACAGGGTGTTTATGGAACATGAATAACTGATTTAAGAATGATTCTTATATCAGGAATAAGTTGTTTCATGTCCATCAAAATGTAATCAGTTTTATTTTTGTGATATTATTCAGTACTAGGCAGTTCTGGAGACTTCCAATTCTTTTTTGAAAATAAATATTCATATATGTATATATGTATGTGAATATATGAAACTTGCATGTGGATTATAAGCCATTGACCTCTCCTTCCTTATTATTATTATTATTATTATTATTATTATTATTTTTTGCCAAGGCAATTGGAGTTAAGTGACTTGCCCAGAATCACACAGCTAGGAAGTGTTAATTGTCTGAGGCCAGATCCTGACTTCAGGGCTGGTGCTCTATCCACTGCGCCACTTAGCTGACCTCCTCTCATTCCTTATTTGTGATCTATATTTTCCAATACATTTTTTTGCCATCTCATTTTGGGGTCAAAATTATCTAATATCAGAGGGTGGGTTGCTTTAATTTTGAGGATCTTATCGAGTACTTTTTGGAATTTCTCTACATTTTCATTCTCTGTAACAGATGTTGAATGAGCTACCATTATCTTCAGGATGGTATTTGGGCTAATTAAGTCACTCAAGAGTTTCATCATCCCTTACTTGATTAATCAAGTCCTACCACTGAAAACTGACTCAGTTGAGTGACAGCAGCTGCTTTAACAGGGACATTTCACAAGCATGGCATCAATTGTATTAATAAGTGGATAAGGCATAATGTTTGAAAGAATTGGTTGGGTATTGTCATGACCCATTCTTTTATAGCTCAATGGAGTTATTTAGCTAGTGACCACTGGCCTGTGTGTTATTCTAGCCTTGCAACCTGACCAAACCAAATCTGATTTGTGTCTAAGAATATCATTTGGAGACTAAAGGGTAATATGAGAATCCCAGCTGGGTACCATATGGAAAAGTATTAGCTTGTATACTAGAATATCTAGTTAGACAATATAGTGAACTTGTTGGGTTATTTTACTGCAAACCCTGTCTTCTTTTAGTAGTCAGTGTCCAACACAAGTAAACCATATGTTTATATATATATGTACGTATGTATTTATACACACATATAAAATATACACACATATAACTACATATATGTACTGATACATAATGTATTCATGTACATATACATATATGTATTTGCAAGTGTCACATAAATGTGTTTTTTCAAATCCATGATATATGTTTGGAATTTAAAAAAAAGACCATTCCAAACTTTTCCTCTCCCCTTTTTAATAGGGATATTAGACTAGAAGATTAGAGAATGCTATAAATATTATTTATAAATTAATCAAATATTAAATATTAATTGCTGATTAATTAATATTAAATAACAAGCATTATTATTTAGGAAAACATTTTACAGTCTTTCATAGTATTCTTCCTTAAACAATGAGAATAGTTCAATTGATTGGCTACTAGTTTGGATCTGCTTAAATGATCAGACTTGAAAAGAATTTAACAATAGCTTGATACCAACTTGGATTGTGGTCTTTTGTGAAGTGCCTCAGGAATGTGTGCTTGGTGTTATGTTTTGAACACATCCACATCCATACATCTTGAAGAAAGTATAGGGTTAGTGCTTATCAAGTTTCCAGTTATACAATGTTAGTCAGATGCAAAAGACTCTTAAGAAATTAGAGCATTAGCAAAATCTAATAAGAAAAAAGAATAGGGTTAAATATAAAACCTTATCCTTTCAAAGAAAAAAATTCACAAGTAGAAATTTAAGGAGGACTGGTGAAGGAACAGTTTGTTTGAAAAATAGCTGGAGCTTTAAAAGACTTCAAGCTCAGTATGAGTTAGTAGGGTGGATAAGTCAGTAGGGAGATTAGGTAACCAAAAATGATAATGCTTTAGACAACCTTTAGAAGATTATGCTATATGAAAGTATCACTTGAAAGAATTAAGATACTTAGCTTGTAAAAGAGAAGACTTTATATCCTTTTTATTGGAATATTTGTTTCTCCCTGATGGCAATCTTCATTTTTGGCTTCACAATTTAGTGCCTCTGTTTAGCTTAGTGTCTTGTATGTATTAGATACTTAATAAATGTTTTTGGAATTGAATTGATAGTTGTCTTTAAGTATCAAAGGTGTGTCACTTATAAGAGGAATGAACTGATATTTGGCCACAGTGAGTAGAATTAGGAGCAATTGGTAGAAGCTGTAAAGAGTAAAATTAAGCTTGATGTAAGGAAAAAATTTCTTAGAACTATTTGATACCAGGATGGGCTGTCTTTGGAGGTATTAGCATGCTCTCTCTGATTGGAGACCACCCTTCAGATTCTGAGCCTCACACAACCTTTGCTGCGTGTGTACTTAAAATTACTTCCATCAACTGTTGAAACAATGGAGTAGAACTTCAGTGGGAGGTCTTGGTGGGAAAACTGCTTGCAAATAATAATAACAGCAACAACAGTAATTTATATTTCAAAAGCATTTTTAATTTTACAGTTCTTTCATCACAATAATTCTATGGAGACAGGTAGTAAAGGTTATCATTCTGATTTTTACAAAGGAGGAAATGGAGGCTCAGGGGAGTTAATTGACTTGACCAGATCATACAACCAATGGGAGTTTTACCCAGGTCTTTGGATCTAGAGCTAATTTGCCACAATCCTTCTTCTTAGACTGAATTTTTAGTGATGTGATCCATTATTAATTACTTTAAAAAAAGAAATTGATTGTATGATTAAGTGTGCGAAATCACAATGAGGAACTTTGCCAATGATAGAGATCATCAGGATGAATCATGCTTTCTATCTCTTGGCTGAGAGGTGATGGATTAGATATGCAGAATGAAATATACATTTTCAGACATGGCCAATGTGGGAATATGTCTTGTTTGATTATGCTTATTTTTTCCAAAGGAGGGGTTCTATGGGAGTGCATGAAAAGGGGATGCAGATAATTAGTGATAGCATACCAACAGAAGAAGAAAAGAAAGAAAAATGTCAACAAAATATTAATGATACCCAGAAAAGAATAGATGGAAAGTGAAAAAGGAGCACAGCACAACTGGGGAGATTGTTATGGATCAGGGAATCAATCAGATTATTTTTAATCTTTTAAATTTAATGTTTATTAATTAAAATAAATAAAAATAATTTAATTATCAGATATTAAGGGCTTACTCTGGAGTAGGCTCTATGATTTTATTCACATAGGAGCTGTCATAAGGGGAGCTTCCTCTACCAATGTAGGTGGGCCATTTCTCTGCAGTTTAGAACTTTAACCTTAGAATAAATGTTCACCCTTCCACATACAGAATAAATCATTCAGAGCCTAAATTTCTAAATATAGAAATTAATTAGCAAAGAAGTTTGCATGCTTGTGATGGGATGGGTCTAGCATCCTTGTGTAGTCCCTGGGAATTCCTTCACATACTGGCCTAAAAAGTTACTTCCTGTTCAAGGTATCCTGCAGATCCCCTTTTCTCTTACATAATTGCTTTTACCAGCCAATGGAAGGACATCTTAATTCAAAGCAAAACATATTTAATCAAGCAGCTTAGAAAATAAAATGATAAGAAAAGCTTTCCAATCATGTCCCACGTATCCAGACATTTCCACAAGCTACTGTGTCACAATGAGACAGGGTACCTTGATCATGATCAAGAAACATGCATGGAAGAACACACACACACAGGGAGCAACTGTAGCCAGGGAATATGCACAAAAAAATGAAGTGGCAGAGACTAGGAACATGCATGTCCAGGACATAAAAATCAATCAATCAATAAACAAGCATTTATTATATACCTACAATGTGCCAGTCACTGCACTAGATACTAGAGATATTATGCTTAAGGAACTTACGTTATGGGGGAAAATGACATATATGTATATAAATAATAAACATAAGGCAGCTAACAGAAGGTAGTAAGGGAGGGGAATCCTTAACTATTGAGGGGATTGAAAAAATCTTCATGGATAGTTTGGTGTTCGAGCTACATATGGAAGAAAGAGAGGAATTCTAGGAGGGCAAGATGTTCTGGGAATGGAGGATGACCAGAGGAAAAATATGGCCATGGGAGATGGAATGTCCAGTGTGCATTGTGGGAAGGGGAGCAATGTGTATATAATGAGACTGGAAAAAGTTTGGAGCTGGGTTGTGCAGGACTTTCAGAGCTAGAGGAATGAAAGGTACTCGTAAGTACATACATCTATTGTAATTCTCCTCTTAACAATGACAGCTCCCTATGCTGCACTTTGCATTTACAGTCTCTATGTCTGCTAGGTGTCTTTGTCTGATGGGCATTAAGATCAGCAGGTGATCTCTGCTCTCATCTGTTGTGTCTCAAGTCCCTTCAAGGCCAACTGATTTTTTCTCTGTTAATCTCTATGAGGGTATAATATTGGCAAATCTCGCTAAATACAAATATAAGGCTCTGTTTTTGCATAGCCAAATGCAGGGGAATCCAGGACCCAACTTGTCAGAACCATTACTAAATTTTCGGTTTGAGCATTTATACTTCTGAAATAGACATATTACAATCAGAATTGGTTTATTGTTTTGTTGTTTATCTAGATTTTAAAAAGTGTTGGAGAAAATGCTACTAATGGAGGTTAAGTTTAGAAGGATGTCATGATTACATTTTTTTCTCCAAAGAAGTATTTTTAAATATTATCAGAGCATACCTTTTATGAATAAGAAGCCAACAAAAGCTAATAAGCTAAAATTGTCTATCCTTTTAATTGCTTAATTGCTGGTGCAGATTCAAATTTTGAATCTTGGAAATTATCAGACTTGGGTTAAGAAATTCTTTCTAATTCTTGTTGCATCTATTTCTGATTGGGGTATAGTTTCTTTCACAAATTTCCTTTTTCCAGGGGCTAAATTTGTTAGTTAAGTTAATTTTATGAAGAATCTTAATCCACTTGGTGTTTGATAAGTTCTAACATATTTCTTTGAAATTCATCATAATAGATATTTTAAGAATTTTCAGAAGTATGTACATTGGGACAGAGATGCATTAGGTATAATGGCTTCCATCAGATTTCATACTGTTTTTTTTGTTACCCTTTAGTCATTATAGTATGTCAGAAAAAGCATCAATCATAGAGTCAAAAAAACTGGTTCTGTATTCAGACAATTTCCTCATCTATCAAATTTGCATAATGCTCTTTGTTCCAGAGTCTTGTTTTAAAGAAACAGTTTAGTCCAATTTAAAGTTATTATATAAATGAGTTATCATACAATCACAGAATAGTAGATCCAAAGATACAATCAAACTATTTCCCCACACCCCATTTTACAAACAAGAAAGCTGAGATCCATAGAGATTGATGACCAAGTTCAGTGGATACAGTTCTAGAACCTGGGTTTCCTGAAAAGAAATTTAATGCTTCTTTCTTAAGACACATGAGAATGATGAAAATGGGATAATATTAAAGTAAATTCTGGTTAATATTCTCTAAACTCAGAATTAAATGCCACATACTAATGTATCTACTAGCCTAGGTCATCAGGCATCTATGCTGTACTTATTTTAAAGGCATCTTAAATATTGGCATATAGTAAGCACTTCATAATAATATTTTTTTGTTAATGTTGGGCTGTTTGTGATCAACATGGTATATTGCAAAGAGTACTAGATTTGAGTCCAAGAACCTGAATTAGAATTCTGCCACACATAATTTGCATGTCCTCAGGCACATCTTTCTGAGCCAAAGATCCTCATCTATAAAATAAGGAAATTGAAGTAGATGACCTTAGAGATCCCTTCCAAGCTTAACTATGAGTCTGTGAATTTATGTTTTAAAATGGAACAGGACAAGAACATCTCCACTGGAGATAAAATCTTACCTCAAGTTCTTTACTTGGGTTTACAAAAAAGGTACATGTAGCATGTAGTAAAGCTACGGCCCCCATATTCTTTTTTCTTTTTGTCTGTTTACTTCTATGATTTCATTCATATAGAGAAGTCTTAGTAAGGAAACTTCCTCTGTTAATATAGATAAGCAACTGCTTTGCACTTTAGAGTCTAGGACATTGAGAAGGGACATGTCTAGGGCTATATAGTAGAATCTTTATTATTCAGTTGTTTTTCAGTTGTATGCAACTTTTTGTGATCTCATTTGGGGTTTTCTTGGTAAAGATGGTAGAATGGTTTAATATTTCTTTCTCTAGCTCATTTTATAGATGAAGAAACTGAGGCAAACAGGGTTAATTGACTTGCTCAGGATCACACAGCTAGAAAAGTGTCAGAGGTTAGATTTGAACTGGAGAATTTCTGACTCCAGACCTGGCACTCTATAAAGTATAGCCTTTTGAAAGTCTCCTACTTTGTTACATGTAAGATGATGATTTTTCCTACTGGTTTCTTTAAGATTTTGATCGATAGCCTCTATGATACAAAATACTTAAAAAAAATTGTCACATGGATATAAAATCAAGCAAGATCTCACATATATGGAGCAATTGAGAAGACCATTACAAAGTAAGAAAAAAATAAAAAATCTGAAGAAATGTTATTTATTTTACTTTTTTTTTTGCTTTGGACTAAATATTGCACATTAGGCTATTTAGATTGCTCTGAAACTCTTGGAAACAGCTTGTGCTATACAAGATCTAAGATGCTAACCTTGTAATGCATATTAGGAGTAATCCTCTAGACACTCCAGAGTTTTGCTATATAGATTATAGTTCAATTATTAATCAGAGATGATGGAGGATGGCTGGCTCTAATGCTAGTTAATGGCAAACATCTATGTTAATAGCTCTTCTTTTTAATGCATGTTCAAAAGTATAGAAGTTTCGAGTGATATTGGTATGAATCTGTTCTTCTCTGGCTTGGACACCTCTGTGGTATAATGCTTCACAAAGGTCACAGAGAAAGCACTAAGCCCACTGGAATGCTTTAATGTAGCTTCACAACATATAGCACATTTTCCTAATGAAATGATAACTAATGGATTTTATATTAGAAATAAGGATTGCCTGGAGAATGATGCTAGGCAGCACAAGGGGCTGTTAAAAGAAAAACCTCTTAAATAAATTTGGGGATAGAATCAGAATTAGAAAAAAAAAACAGTATTATTTAAGCCCATTATTTTTCAAAATGGGGAAACTGAGGCCCAAAGATAATAAATATGTTTAACTTTACACATCTGTTTAATGGCAGACCTAAAACTAAAGCCCTTGTCTCTTGATTCTCAGACCAATAATTTTTCTATGACATTCGGAAGCTTCTAGATTTTTTTTTCTTTTAGAAAATTGATTCTACAGAAAAAGTTCACTTAGGAGGGACATGATCTCTCTGATTCTTTTAACACAAGTTCAGTGATTTGACAGGTAAATTTGCCTGACTTGATAAGTGGCCTCTAAGGAACTCTCTCTCTCTCTCTCTCTCTCTCTCTCTCTCTCTCTCTCTCTCTCTCTCTCTCTCTCTCTCACACACACACACACACACACACAAATAAATATATCTTGAAAGGTTAAAATCCTTACAGAATTTCAAAGGTTGTAATGGCATCAGTAACTATTTAATTCATCTAATTCTCCAAAAAGACTAGTCTCTACAACAAATCCAAAAATGGTCATTCATCTTCTACTTAAAGATCTTCAGTGAGAGAGAATTTACCACTTCCTGAGACAGCCATATTTGAGTGGGTTTAATTTTTCAGATCAAACCTGTATTTCTTTGCCTCTTTGTGACTTCTACTCATTGTTCTGAGTTTTTCTTCCAGGGACCAAATAGAACAAATTAGAATATTCTTTCCCTTTAAATGTTTAAAGATCCCTCTGAGTCTTGAATTCTTTATTCTTTTATCATCAGTTCATTCAGCCTGGGCTTGTATAGAATGAAGTGAAGCCCGTTTGCCATTCTGGTTGTTCTCTTCTTGATGTCCCCCAGCTTATCAAAATCCTTCCTAAAATGTCTAGAATTTAATGAAGTTATTGATGTGTCACCTGACCAGGGTAGAGTATTGTAGGACTGCTGGTTGCTTTTCCCAGGCAGTTATGACTTCCTTAATAAAGCCCAAGTTCGAATTATCTGTTTTGATTGCCTTATCGTACTCATGTTGTAGACTCATGAAGCACTTATAGTCTATTAAAACCCCCAGCTCTTTTTTTTTTGGGGGGGGGAAACAACTTATTGTCTTACCATGCTTTTTTTTGAAGTTATCTTCTTGAAATTATGAAGTAAAATTCTTGAGCCTCAATATAACAAATATGTTTTTTATCTCTATAGAATCGTCATCTTTTAAAGATTTAGTCTAATTTTCTAGCCTGTCAATATCTCTTCAGATCTTGACTGTTATCCACTATGTTACTAAACTTTTTAGCTTCCTAGCTAAGCTTCCTAGTTTATTGGCAACTTTCTTAAGATGTCATCTATACCTTTATCCAAATTTCTGAAAAAAATATTAAATAATACAGAGACAATACCAGTCTCTAAGACATTCTACTAGATTCTGTTTTCCAAGATGACATGGAACCACATATGAGTATTCATTTTGTCAGATTATTCAACTAGTTTTGTATCCATGCATTTTGTATTGTTCTCTAGAAAATCTACCTTTTTTAGAAGAATAATGTGAAACACTTTATCAGTTGCATTATTAAATTTAAGTATTAAATTTAAGATCCATATGTATCTGTATATATATGTATATTTGTGTGCATATATATACATGCATATATATGTTATAAATATATGTATATATACATACAAATTATATATATATATATATATATCTAATTCTATATTGAATGACTTCATCAGAATTGTTATATAAGCAGACCTTAATGTCAGGTTTTTGTCTTTCATCTTAGGGAGAACAACCTTTAGGAAACTTAAATGAAATTTTTTTTGATTGGTGTATAAGATTTAGATTTGTAAGGGACCTTAAATCATCTAGTTCATCTTTTTCTTCTAAAAGTAGATCAGCAATACCAGTTGCCTAATGTTGTAGTTAAAATCTTAATAGGAGTTGGGGGTAGGAGAAGGAAGTAAGTGGCAGGTCCTTCAAACATAGTAAAGAACATGGTTTTATAACTTTTAAATGCTCTTATATAATCTATGTTTATGTAGAATACTCTATAAGATTTCTTTTAAAAAGCAGCAACTATGCTTTAGCTGGACTTTGTGTCTTTAGTGCCTAGGAAAAAGCTGTATATGCAGTAGGTCCTTCATAAGTGTATGTTGAATGAGCAAATGAATGAACAAATTTCACAAGAGTTGTTTGAATAGAAAGATTAGTATTATTCTGCCAGACCAATATACATCATATAAAAAGCAAATTTTTGGTCATTAATACTACTTCAAAATGGAATGATCTATTCTAATTTTTGATGAGTTCCCCCTTGCTTGAAAATATTTAAACAGGGACTGGATGAATGAACTCATATCATATTCTGCTCTTCCTTCCTTCCTTCCTTCTTCCCTTCCTTCCTTCCTTCCTTCCTTCCTTCCTTCCTTCCTTCCTTCCTTCCTTCCTTCCTTCCTTCCTTCCTTCCTTCCTTCCTTCCTTCCTTCCTTCCTTCCTTCCTTCCTTCCTTCCTTCCTTCCTTCCTTCCTTATTTTTAACCTTCCTTTCTTCCTTTTTCTTTTTCCTACACCTTATCAGTTAAATGTCTTTCCTCATGTGGAAGAGTGGAAAGAGCAGTGATTTTCTGATCCATTTTTATTGATTTAAAAGCTTAGGGCTTTATGATGTTGGATTTTATCAAATACTGGTTTGTGTGGTATATTTAGTTCTATTCTGAGATAACTATTTTGTCTCATTGACTTATTTTGTATCCAGTAATAGATACTTAAAGTAATTTTGATTTTATAGTATAATCTGAGATCTCCTGGTGCAAATTCCTTCTTAATAATTTTTCTTCATAATTTACAAGAAAAATATTAATTATTATTATTATTTTTCTCACATTTATGTTTTTATCATTTTTATCCAGTTAGATGAAATAACCCATTCATTTTTGAATGATATTAAAATAAATATATAGATTAATTTGAAAAGTAGTGTCATTTTAACTCTATTGGCTAGCCCTAGTCATAGAGAATATATTTCCAATTATTTTTTTCTTTAATTCCTTTGAAAATGTTTTGTGGTTTACTTTACACAGGTCTTGTATGTGTCTGGTTACAATAATGCATGCATATTGATTTGAATGCTTGAATGAATAACTTCCATTGGTTTTGCTAGACAATAATTCCAAAATCAAACTATTGACCTAGTTGAAAATAGCTTTGATAGGAGTGCAGTATAAAGGCAAGAGAATAGGACAAAGTCTTCTAAGACTTGGTCTCTGTTTCTGACTCTGCTCTCAATTACATGTGAAATGAAGATGGCTGGAGACCAGCTTAACTTCTGGGTCTTATTTTATTTTCCAGTTCATATTTACATCTATATACATGTACTTCAGAATTAAATGAGTGAAAAATATTTATTAAATGAAATATTGCTGTTATTGTTGTTCAGTCATGTCCAATTCTTTGAAATCCTGTGGACTATAGCACATCAATTCTGTCCATGGGGCTTTCTTGATAAAGATATTGCAATGGTTTGCTATTTCCATCTCTAGTGGGTTAAGACAAACAGAAATTAAATGACTGCCCAAGATCATAACTAGTGTCTGGGATCAGATTTGAATTTGGGTCTTCTTGACTCCAATACCAGTGCTCTCTCCACTGGGCCATCTAGTTGCCCCTAATGCTCTAAGTACTGGGCAAAGTACTATGGATACATATTCAAAAGCAAAGACAGCCTCTCATTTCAAAAAGCTTATATTGTAACAGAGAAATTACATGTGGGGATGGATGGCCAGGGATGAGCATTTTGGTTTGGAAAGTTACAGAGATGATAAGTGAAACCGTAAAGGAGTAAAATGATGTGGTTTGCCTAGGGGAAATGGCAGAATTTTGTCATTTTTCCAAAGTCCCCAACTGGAGATTGGGGAAATGATGAGGGGAAAAGGGTCCAAGGGATGAAGTGAAAGGAGCAGTGGAAAAGGTGGTCAGGGAGGAGGAAGTTTATTTTTTATGAGGAAATTAATTTAGAGGAAAGGGAAGAAAGGCTATATCATCTAATCACTCTTTCATATGGTTGTGTAAGACAACTGAAAAATTCGATATGAAGAGGAGAAAAAAAAAACAAAAAAATTTTACTCCTTGTTAGAATAGGAATTATTTCATTAGGTAAATCCAGCTGCATCCAGTATTGTGAGTATGATTGGAGTTCCTGTACCAGAGCCTAGCTAGCTATATCTGTGCTTGAGGGCTCTAGGATACTTTTATGGGGATTATGGGGATTCTTTTCTCAACTACCATTGACTCAAGATCTTACCAATAATGTTCCTCCATCATTAGGGACTAATAATTAGCACTCCAGCCCCCATAACATTGATTAACTTTTACAAAAATATCTTTATTTCAGAGATAGAGCAAGAACAAAGATATAAATATTTCCCCTAACAACTTGGGGACATATACAGCTCAGTCTCTGAGGGAATAAGCACATAACCTAGGTCAGTTCCTACACATCATTGGTACCACAAAATTCATATCCAAATGTGGATGTTTGCCTATGAGTTCTCATCTCAGTTTACATTTCAACTTCTGTTGCCTTAATTCCAAAAAGTCAGTTCAATGGGTTGCTTCTTGTTCTTCAAGGCATCAAAGATGAATTAGCAGCAATCTAAGCCTGGATTCTGACTGAAGTCCTGTGGTTCGCTCTCCTGACCTTTCAAAACTTACAGGGTTGGAAAATCCATCCTCTTTACTTAGAACGGAAAATAACAAACACAAAGGCTGAGGACAGAGGCCCATTTCTTAGAGCTCTGTGACTGATGTGGAGAAGGCCTCTTTCCTTTCAGCATTGTCCCTCTGGATGGCATAAGCAAAGGAATCCATCCATGAGCAGAGCAGCTAAAATGACAAAATTCTGCCATTTTCCCCAGGTAAACCACATCAGTTTACTCCTTTCTGAGGCCAGAAGGAGAGGATGGAAACCTCCTATAGCCTTCTGAATCTATTGGCAACCCAAAAGCCTCCTATTTGACACCTGGTTTTAGCAAACTAGAACCAGTTACAGAATGTCTACTCATGCTCTGCAGTTTCTCCAAGGCACTTCCATAATATATCACCTTGTCTCTCCCAGAAGCAGGCTCCCCAACAACTCCATTTGAGGAAGATTAATCAAGTAAGCTAATGTATTTTGTACATATGCCAGATGTTCTTTTTTACTTCCAAATGCTAGTAAAGGGAATTTTTTTGAGGTAATATGTGTGGGAAGAAAAGGAAACAAATGGGAGGGAAGTTATTTATTAATTATGACCTTATCATCTATCCTTTTGATCTTGAATACAGGCCCCAAACATCTCTTCAGGTTTAAGGCCTTAACAATGATATAAAAAAAGAAATCTATAGGGATTATTTTAGTGCTTCACTTTTTGGGTTGTTTAGCAGACAAGTATGGCAGGCTAAAAAAAAAGGCCCCAAGTACTGCTTGTACTTTTATCCTAAGCTATTTACTAGTGGCTCTTGGAGTAGGTGAGATCCCCCATACCCTACTCCATACACTTAACTTTTCTGAGTCTTCAGAAGGAAGAAAAAGGAAAAAAGTGAAAAGGTCGAGTAGATCTTCTCTTGAAAGTCAGGAAAAAGAAATGACATCTCTCTTGGTATTTAAAGCTAGAGGGGACTTCAGGAGTGACCTAGTGCAATTTGCCCATTTTATGGATGTGGAATTGAAAATTAAGGAATTTATGCCCAGATAGGAAGCAGCAAATGTGGGATATAAACCTAAGCTCTTTGATTCCAGAGTACATACTCTTTCTATCTTATCATGCTGTCTCTCATAAAAGGTCATTCTCCAAAGTGTCTGAGTCAACCAATAAGTCAGTATTAGTGAAGACCATTCTTGAGGAAGTCCCAAGACATATACATGTCCTGCTTGGAGAAATATCATCAAAGAGCCAACAAATATTCATCACTATGTGGGTCATCAAGATGACTGGACCATTGGTCATATTCCTACATGTATAAATGGGATGAATTTCCCATTTAGAAGGGATAAATTATTCTGGTAGCTAACTATTCCTCCCCCCCCTTTAAAAAGTGGTCTTCCATTTTGCTTAGGCTGGAAGTGTAGCATCTGTTAAGGGCCTGATCTCACTGCGGATCATCAGGGAAACTTTGACCTGCTTCATTTTCAGCCTGAGTTGGTTGCTCCTCCTTAATCAGTTGCCATCCCCTTTTCTCATTCTAAAGAAACTAGATTTAGTATGTACAACTGATTGACTTTAGCCCTACTCTATCTTGGAACTCCCAAAGTCATCGTGTATCACCCTCAGTCTCTCCAGTAGCAGAGATTACAGGCCTGTGCCATCATACCTAACTGGCCTTCAAGTTTTCAAGACATGGACCATTCCTCCCAAAATGAATTAGAGATGAACACAAAATTAATTTCTTTCATAAGTCTGCTCATAATTATTTTTTTCTTGTTGCTTTTTGTTTTTATATCACATTCATTTGTTTTTAAATTTTATTTTTTTTTATCCTGAATTCAACAGCAGCAAAAGAACATTTCCATGTACAAGGAATAAAAAAAATTATGTGAAACTGTAAATCTCCATTATGTACAGTTTTCTTTTAAAAAATGAAAATATATTATAACTTCAATATGTTTCCTTATGAATTTTGTTCTATACATTAAAAACTCAAACTTCCTCCTCTGCTCCTTCCTTCTCTTCCTATTCTTCCTCCTCATTCTCTTCCTCTTCCTTGTCCCTTTCATTTTTATCAGCACTATCACTCATTCCCCATATACTCCCTACTATGACCAGAAGAAAAGGAAACCACAGTACTCATAACAAATAGGTATAGTTAAGCAAAACAGATCTCCACATTTTTCTTGTCCAAAACATCATGTTAATTTCTGAATGTATACTTTCTATTTCTGTAAATCAGTTAGTTTTCTCTTGTAAAAAGTTAAAATGAGGAAAAATAAAGTACTGTTTTAAATTGTTAAATATTTTTTCTCCCTATAATAACTTAAAAATAAATTTAAGCAGAATCAAATGAGGTTTATAAATAATAGCACTTTTCTGATGGCAGATACCATCATGTTTCAGAGCTTAAAGTATCATATTCCCAGTGTGTTATCCCCAGTGAACACAGAAGAGATCCAGCAACCTGAAATGGCAACCAGAGATAACAAAGGGAAGAGCAGTAATGAATCACTAGAAAGTAAAGGGGTTCCTTAGTGATGAGGAACTCCTGAGAAGAAGATGAGAGATATAGCCAGGGCAACACTTGCCCAGTAGCATTAATGATCAGAGGTGGAATTTCTTCTTGACAGTTTTTTCTGTCTTTTTGATGTGTTCAGGGGCAATCAGAGTCTCTCCATCACTGTGGATCTGGATCTCTGATATTGACACATTGAATATTCCCTGGAAACCACAGTGTTTGGAAAGGGAAGCAGCATGGCCACTTTAATTATCTGCTTGTTGTCATAGCTATCTACTTTTGTAGCTTGTGAACATGTGCCTTCCCTAAGTACAGTTGCTGTGTATATGGGAATCTAAAGGCTTCTGCCATCTCTGCCTCCACAAACTTCTACTTTTCACTTTCTGGGCTGAATATAGGGGTACAGACATGCATCGTTTGCTTTCTGGGCAGCCTTTTCCCCCCTCTCTATTTTCCCATTACTTTTTCTGTATTGTGTAGCAGGGACTATCAGTTTCTTCAAGAATATTATTTGTTGATAAGTAATGTAATTATTACATTAGTAATAATAATAATTTAATATCTTAAATTAAGGGGAGAATAAACATTTGAAAAAATTAATAAAATCAGGAATTTTTTGAAAACAGCAAAAATAGATTCATATAATTTAATAATTAAGAAGAGAGGAAAACCAAGTTATCAAAACAAAAATGAGAAAGGAGAACTCATAATGAATAGGCAAAGGGTTAAAGAAAATTATTAGAGAATGCTATGTCTATTTATATGCCAATGAAAATGGGACTATTTATAAAATGGATTAATGACTATATTTCAATGCTAATATGGATATCTGATCTCCCTTATATAGGTATTGTATTCAGTTGTGTAAAGCACAATCTGTCAAATGCTTTTTCATCCTAGGTTACTTTTCTATGATCTCCCATTCATCTTCTCTGGGGATTGGGGACAAGGTTGGCCCAATATGCCTTTCTCTAGGTCTTTTAAAATTATGTAAATACCACTGTGATGTAGAATGTTCTTTATTATCCCCCACTCTTAGGTTGTAACCATTCAACTATTACTCTGATATCCTTTATTATACTTGTGCACAAGTAACAAATCACCATTATCTTGCCCTTTATTTTTGTCCACCACACATTTCTACACTGACCTTTGGACAAATCTCAATTTTAGTTGCTCAGAAAATATGATTCTCCAAAGTGTTCTATGGGAAGATTCTAGGGGAAGAGTTGATGTCACAAAGATGGGTTTTATTTTAGGGAAAAATTTGGAATTAGTGAAAATGTTCTATAATTTCCCAATGCAATCTTTGTCATTGTCTCTTATTCATTCATTCATTGAATGAACTTTTGTTAAGTGGATAATGTGTTCCAGTCTCTGAACTAGATCCTTGTTCAAATAGATCTGTGATTTCCAGTTTGGAAGTTCCCTCTAATAATATGGATTGAAATCTCTTCATGCTTTTCCATCTTGTGCAACTCTTGTTTATATCTATACATAATCTTGCCTCAGGAAATCCACTCATTATGTTGGGAACCTTTCTCTCTTCTGTCATTGTAAATAAACAGTGGAGCACCTATCATCTTCACCCTCATCAGGTAAACATCTTTTCTTCCTATCGTGCATTTTGGTGACATTTTTTCTTTTTTCTTTTTTTCTTTTCTTTTTATTTTTTTACTAGCATCCTTCTTTGAAGTTCCTTATTGGTTCTCTGTGATAGACTATTTTTCTCTATTATGTGCTTCCTTATATTCCTCTCTGTAATATTCTTAATTCTTTTGAACACTGTTTTATTCTTTGTTTCATTGCCATATAGTAACAATGGTATAATGATGACATTAAAGAGATGGTGGAGTTCTGAAATAACAGTTAAGTAAATCTCTTGATAAGAAGATTCTGAATATCACCTTGCAGGATAAGATACCAGACACAGAGGTCCTTTCTTGAATAAAACTGCCAAGTATTCCTTCTCTACTGCAGAGAGCACAACTCTGTTGGGTTGACCACATTGTCTGAATGCCAAATGTATGCTTGCCAAAAAAATTAATTTAAGAAGAACTCACACAGGGCAAGTGCTCACAAGATGATCAGAAAAAAACAATACAAGGACATTCTCAAGGTATCTCTTAAGAACTTTAGAATTGATTGCATAACATGGTAGACACTGGCACAGGACCTGCGAGCATGGAGTGCCCTCATCTGAGAAGGTATTTTGTTCTGCTAGCAAAGCAGAATTGAATTAGTCCCAAAGAAATGAAAGATGTGCAAAATTAGAGAAGCCCCCAAATGTTCATATGGACATTAGGTCTGACCTATGGCAGAGCATTCCCAGCTTGTATTGGTCTGAATAGCGATAACTGGATAAGCTGCAACTTGACTCTGAACATAGTGATGTCCTTTTGGTCGTCTTTGAGAATGAAGGACAACAACCAGCCAATGTAAGTTTGTTAGAAGGAGGGAAAAGACTGCTTCATTTCTCTATTTTTTATTTCAAGTACCTAGAAGAGTTCCTGGCTCAGAGCATACATTTAGTAAATATTTGTTGATTGATTAATTAATAAGAGGAAAAAGACTCCATTTCAAAATGCCATCATTTTCATAAGTGAGAGAAATAAAGGGAATAAATAAGTACATAAAGGGAATAAATAACAAACTCAAAATCTAGATATATATGTTTTTTAAGAGAATAAGGAAAAAGGTATGGAAGAATATCCTAGAGAAGGAATAAGAAAGAAGACTTTACTATTCTATGTAAATGGACTATTAAACAAGAAAATTATGAATATAAAGGTAGAGATAGTGGGATAAATCATCTCATGAACCTCATTTTTATTTTAACTGAACAAGGTAAGGTTGGGGGAAAAGAATAAAACTATAATAATGGCAACAAAGAAATGGGCAGAGACAAGGAGGCAGTATGAGGAAACTTTAAGAGAAAAGATAGACTTGGGAATGAAATGATCACAAATCATCCATGAAAGGCTTATTATGAAGTAGGGATTAAAAGAAGAAAGAAAGAGAAAGGGATCTCAGTAAAAAGAAGAAAATGGGATCATTTCTTCAGTTCAGCTAGATTGGTAGTTCTGATTTCACTTGTGCCACCTTCCCATCTTTTCCTCACCTTCCTTTCCCCTAGATGGTGTGAGGGAGAGTATAAAGAGATTAGCATAGACATAGAACATAAGGAAAAGAAAAGCAAACTTAACAATTATGTATGTAAAAATGAATGAGATGAATCCATATACAAACTAGATAAGAGTGGAAGAATAAACCAGAAAGAATTATTTCAAGAAACACATTGAAAACAAAAATTCACACGGAGTTCTAATGAATGATTGAAGTAGAATCTATTTTGCTTCAGTTGAATCTACGAAACCAAGGGTAATTATTTCAAAATGAAAACACAGATACAATTAAAAAGTGCTAAGAAGGGAAACTATCTTATGCTTAAAGACATCATACATCATGAAACAATAGCAATACCAAGTATACACGCCCTGAATAGCATTATATCAGAGTACTTAAAAAAGAAAATGAAATTCCTGGGAGAATTAAAGAAAAAACAATAATTGTTGGAGACAAATATGTGTCAGTCAACAAATGTCATTGAGCCGATTTTTGATCATGTCTGATTAAGTTGGGGTTTTCTTGACAAAGATACTGGAATTATCCTTCCCCAGCTCATTTTATAGACGAAGAAATTGAGACAAACTGAATTAAAAGACTTGCCGTGAGTCACCGAGCTAATAAGTGTCTGAAGGCAGATAAGAACTCAGGAAGATGAGCTTCCTGACTCCAAGCCCAGAGCTTTATCTACTGTACTACTTAGAGTCCCTACCCTAATTATTAAGTTCCAACTATGTGGTAGATATTGTGCTAAGTGTTGGCAATACAAAAAGAAGAAAAGAGAGTTCCTGTCCTCAAGGAACTCACAATCCAATGGGAGAGCAAAGAAATATATAGAAATAAGGTATGTATAGAATAAATAAAGAATAATTAACCTAGAGAAAGCATTCGAATTAAGAGGGACTGAGAAGAATTCCTGCAGAAGATAGAATTTTAGTTGGGACTTGAAGAAAGCTGGGGAAAGTAGGAGGTAAAAATGAAGTAGGAGAGCATTTTAGGCATGGGGGACAGCCAGAGAAAAATCTCAGAGCCAAGAGTTGATTGTCATGTTTGTAGAACAGCAAAGATGCTAGTGTAACTAGACCAAAGAGTATATGTCAGGGAATAAAGCATAAAAAGATGGAGTTTGTGGGGTGGGGAGGAGGGAATTTTGTGTATATGAAGGGTTTTGAAGATCCAAATAAAGAATTTTATTCTGGAAGTGATGGGGAGTCACTATGGTGTGTATATACTGAGTGTGTGTGTGTGTGTGTGTGTGTGTGTGTGTGTGTGTATGGGTGGGTGATATGGTTGTACCTATGCTTTAGAATAATCACTTTAGAAGTTAAATAGAGGATGGATTGGAATGTAGAGGGAAAACTTGAGAAAGGCATTTATGTTGACCTAAATTAGGGTCAGAAGAGAGAAAGGCGCATCAACAGATCTTGGCAACAGATTGGACATGGGGGATGAGAAAAAGTGAGATAGTGAGAAATTGAGGATTAAAGCTAGTTTGACCTAATAAGTAAAGTTAAAGAACCAAAGACAATTTTAGAAAATTTAGATTTAGATTTAGAAAATTTAGAACTTTAGATTATATAGTTTTAACAATTATTGAATGTGAATCTTGAAGAATACACACATTTCTCAACTTTGCCTGATACTTTTACCCAAATTGATCATATTATAGGGCATAAAGAACTCATAAAAATGAAAAAAGTTAAGCATACCATTAATAGATTATAGCCCATGTAAGTTTTGTGCATCCTTATTCTAACACCAAGTATCTTAGATGACCTCTGTATCCCAGAAAAAAGTCTGCATCTTTCCCTCAGGGTACTTAGGAGCACCAATGAAGGGTAGGGAGTGATTCCCTAATGCCAGAATCCTTTCTAGGATATGCTTCTGGCCAAGATTATCAATTGAAAATCATTTAGTTGGTCAGTCTTAAATAGTTTTTCAAAGCTATTTTAAAAGAAAGGAATGTTAACAAAGGAAGTTAAGTAAGCTACAAAATATCCTCTTCCCAACCTCCACCTCCAAACTGTACATTGTCTCATAAGTACAAAGGAAGTGGGCTGAAGCTTAGAGAGAATATATCACAAAGGAGGGACTTATGGATTCTGGTTGTTGGGAATCCTTTTCTACCATTTCTGGGATGCTTAAGCAATCCCCCTCTGACATAGTAAATCTGCTCATCTGGGCTCCCAATGCAAATACTGCTTTAAATCCTTCAAAGGTGGCAAGGTCTTCCTCTAGGGGGTCTGGGCAATCCTAGAAGCTCCTCCTAGCCCTCCAGGAAGTTTCTCCTTAGGAGTATTTTGGAAAGTTACACTTGAGACAACTTTTGAAATGAATCTCTTTCAATTCTCTTGATAATTTATAGATGATACTGGCATGTGGCCATTTTTCCTTGATTATCCTCTTCTTTGTACAACTCATTCTAGTTGGAAAGCCTTTTCCCACTTAGTCTAAATCTATGACTGAATTGATTGATTGGGCTTCTTAACACTTTAAGTAGGGATGGAGTTGAGTAAATCAATCATTCCATCCTTACAGGACCACAGCACAATAAAAATGAAAATCAATAAGAAGAGCTTGAAGAAAGGATTCATGCTTAAATGGATACTAAATAAACATAGAAACAATAGATAATTTTATCAAAGAAAATTATAATGAGAAAATAAAGCAAAACTTTTGGGATATAGCCAAAACAGTTCTTAGGGGAAAAGGAATATCTTGAAACATTTTCATCAATGAAAGAGAAAAAAATAGATCAATGAATTGAACATGAAACTAAAAGAATAGGACAGTGACAGATGAAAAAACCCAAACAAATATAAAAAGAAAAATTCTAAAAATAAAAAAACCATAATTCTAAAAAACTATTGTGTTGATAAATAAAACTAAAAAAATTTTAAAAGAAATTCTTAAAATAGGCAAATTATTAATGCCATGCTGCCTCACTGCTAATTATTAGCAAAGGGTCTATAGAAATATGTTCTAAAGATTATTCACTTTGAACAAGTTGTATTCATATGTCAGGAATGCAAGGCTTGTTCAACATGAGAAAAACTCTAGCTATAATCCATCATATTCATCCTTAACTTCTCTTCTGAGTTCCAGTCACATCTTGGATCTCTAATATTCAATATGTCCAAAAGAACTAATCTTTTCTTTCTTCTTTTCTCAATTTTCCTTTTATTTTATACAATTTTATTTACATAGGCTTATACCATATGTATCATCTTCAACTCTTTACTCACACTCACACTTCTTACACAATATATAATCTATTGCCAAATGTTTCTGCCCTCACAGCATCTTTCCTATTTAACCCCCTTATCTCCCCCCTTCGCTTTTTGGTTGAACTGCTGAAGTAGCCTTCTGGTTGTTCTCCCTGAAATTCTTTCCTACTAAAATGAGTCCTTCACTCATTTGAGAAAGTGATTTTCCTAAAATATAGGTCTAACCAGGTCATTCCCCAATAGATCAAAAATCAATGGATATAAAAAGCTAGTTTTCAAAAGAAGAAACACAACTATCCCATGAAAAATCATTCTGAATCACTAATAATAAAAGAACTTGCAAATTAAAACAAATCTGAGGTTTCACTCCATTCTAATAGATTGGTAAAAATGTCAAAAATTAAATGGTAAATGTTTGAGGATCTGTGGAGAGATGTGTTCATCAATATAGTTTTGCTGGAGAGATGACTTGATACAATCATTCTAAAAATTAATTTGGAACCAAACTAGAAAACATACTAAGTTTTGATTGAGCAATACTGTTTTACACAGATACTTAAATGAACAAGGTCAGAGGCAAATGTCCAATATACACAAAAATATTCATAGTAGCATCTTTTATAATGACAAGGAATTGGAAAGAAAATGGGTGACTCTTTTATGTCTACAGCTTGACTTAATTAAAAAAACTTGTAGTTCCATATATATATATATATATATGTATATACTTTATTAATATGTCTCTTTCACAGCAACCTCCTAACCACCTTGAGTGAGTTTTTTTTAATAAACCCGAAAAATAAAGCTCTGCAGATGTAGTTGGAAAAGAGTAACTATTGATCAGGAAATGACTTAGCAAATTGTTACATGAATGCAATGGAATATTATGTTCCATAAGAAATAACGAATACGCAGAATTAAGAGAAACTTGGGAACATTTGTATGAATCAGTGTTGAGTAAAATAAGCAGAACCAGGAAAACAGTTTATGTGATCACAACAAAATAAAACCACAATGAAATATTTCAGAACTCTGGTTAGAGTAAAGGCTGATGGTACAATATAACTTCTATCTATTAGCAAAGAAGTGGTCCAAAGAGTATTTTCAGAAAATGAATTAGTTTTTTTGCTTGATCATTCATCAAAAATGAATATTCTATTGTGAAAGGAGGTATTTTATAAAAGGAAAAGCATCAATAGAATGTTTTTAAAAGTTGTCCTTTCTTCCTCATTTTATGCAATAATTGTTAATACAACCTTCTGTTATCTTCATGGTAATATTTTTGTTTATTTTCACTGTGAATCCAGGAGAGAGATTTGACCAAGTAGCTGGTAAAATGTTTTTTGTTGTCTTCGGGCATTCCAAAACTGAAGTTCACAAATTTCTTTGTCTTTCTAAGGGTAACCTGTGAAAAAGCCTTCCATTTTATCTAGATCATTTTTTATATCTTCTATTTTTATCTATAGTAAGACTTTCAATGTTTGATTCATTTTCAATGGCCTATGAGATTTTTGGTCATTGAACAAGGAGCTCACATCTTGAATACTAACATACATTGATGTTTATAGATGGTCTAAAAATTATGATATTTTTAATATCTATAACTGACAACCCATTAATACAATAAATGCTCAAATAGAATAGATAACCTATATAAAAATCAGAATACAAAATTGAATAGGCTATTCATGACTTGTTATGTTAAAAATAAGGATACCAGGACTGGATAAATTCATTAGTAGCAAACACAAATAATCCTTGTATTTTGTGAACTACTTTCAAAAGTAGACAAAGAAGGCATTCTATAAAATTATATCTGTGAAGAATATGGTCCTGAGCCCCAAATCAGGGAAGGATAATGAAATTACAAAAATAAAATAACAACTATGGGACAATTTCATTAAACTAAAGATGATTGATGGAGAAATATACATAAAATACTTGCAAAATCAATATAACAATCAATCAATAAAACCATTTGTTATGATCAAGTGTATTTATAGCAGAGATGTTAGAATGATTCAATATCAGTAAAACAGCATCACACCAAAATAATAATAAAAAGAAACCATCATTCTATCATCTATCATTCATCTATCATTCAAAAACTAACTACAATCTCATCAATGTGATTGTTCCTTCCAATAATATAGACCATACCCTATCATTCTTGCCCATCCTGTAAAACTCTTGTGTTCATAGTACTCTAAGCATGCAGATTACAATCAATGTATACTTAATAGTTGTTGAATTGACTTGTGAGATAAGGTGATTGGAATTATTTCCCCCCCAATATTGCAGGTGGTGAAAAAAAATCCATAATACCTCAGCAATGCTGAGGCTTGACCCTGGAAGTCATATGTTCACAGAGCATTGTGGATAAATTGTTTTTCTTCTTTTTGTCCTTACAGTGCTATTCTCTATAGTTCAGTGAATATTTTAAGACTTGCTTCATTATTCAATCACATAATCAAGAAAATATATTATCTTCTTGAATTGTTAATCTATAATTTTCCATCCTTTCACAGAAAAATGTATATGTTTTTGCATCTACTTTGTGCTCTCCTACCATAATGTGACTACTTAACCACCATTCTACTGAAATAGATCTCTACAAGGTCATCAATGATATTTCAATTGCTCAATCCAATAATCTTTTCTGTTCCTATCCTTTTTGATCTCAGTAATACTTGACTATTGTCTCCTTCTGATACTGTGTCATCCCTGGGTTTATGTGACATTCCATCTCCTGACTGACTTCTTATTTTTTGTCTTTTGTGCAGGAACATCCATTTCTTGCCCCTCCAATGTGAGTAGCTTCCAAGATTATCCTGAGACTCCTCCCCACTTTCACCCCACCTCCCTCCCTCCCCTCACCCCCTTTCCGGTTTTTACTTGCTCTCTCAGTAATTTCAGTAGCTCCTATGGTTAATGCAGGTGACTCCCAAATTAATGTATCTAGCCTTCATCTCCAATATCTCCAAATGCCTTGCTGAATATTTCTACATGGATGTCCACTAAGCATCTTAAACTCAGTGTATCCCAAACTAAAATTATCTTCCCCCCAATACTCCTTCCCCTTCTTCCCCTTCTATAGAGTATCACTATTCTTTCAGGTGCTCTGGGTCAAAACCTGGGAGTCATGTCCACTCTTCATTTACCTTCATCCCTAAAATCCAGTTTCCAGTTCTTAGCAATTCTATTCTTCAATTTCTCTGTCCCATTTTCTTTGCTTACATGATCATTAGCTTCATTCAGGCCCTCATCATCTACTATTTCAATATCTTCTGAATTGGTCTTCCTGCCTTTCCTGTCTTCAATTCACCTATTACGCAAGTGGTCGATTGATATTCCTAAAGCAAAAGTCATTCCATGTGTTCAAGAAAATTCAGTGTATCTCTGTTGCTTAAATGACATAATGTATGTGAAGTGCTTTGTGAACCTTAAAGTGTTATTTAAATGTCTTATTATAGGATCAAGTGCAATCTCCTTTGTTTGGCATTAAAAGCCTTCACAATCTGCTGCCAACCTCACTTTCCAGACTAATTTCAGATTATTCTCTCTCACACATTCGACTTTCCAGCCAAACTAATCATCTCGATGTCATTCCCTGCTCGACATGGCATTTCATCTCCTGATGCCGTCTGTGTCTTTACCCTGACTGTCCCCAGTGCTTGGAATGCTTTCTCTCCTGAACTCTGCCTCTTGGGATCCCCAGCTCACTTCAAGACTAAGCCCACATGCCGCCTTTTATAAAAGTCTTTCTTGATTCCTCCTGTTTTTGGTACTCCCTCCTCCTAATTACTTTGTATTTATCATTAAAGATTTACTTACTTGTAGACATCCTCCGGCTTTTTAACCCTCTGTCTCCAAGGAGAACAGCTCCTTTTGGTGAAAAACTTTTGTTTCTGTCTTTCTCCCATCAGCATCCATAACAGTCTCCCAATGTAATAAGTTCTTATTAAATAGAGTTGCCTACATGCTGGCTTCCATAAAAGTCTTTCTTGATTCCTCCTGTTTTTGGTGCTCCCTTATCATTTAAGACTTACCTATAGATTTCCTCCTGCTTTAACCTTCTATCTTCAAGGAGAATGACTCCTTATGTTAAAGACTTTTGTTTCTGTCTTTCTCCCACCATCACCCATAAAATACTTTATGTAATAAGTACTTATTGCCCACTGAAAAGTAAATTGTCTCATGAAAGGCAAATAATCCTAGTGAAGGGGATTTTTGTGTGTTCTCTTTTTTCCCCCTTGATATTTAGCTATTCTCTGGATGCATTAAGTTCTGCCTTTTTCAAAACCCAATTGAAGCATCCTCCTCTTCCCTATGCAGACTCTGGATCGTGTCTGTCTTGCTTTATTTCTTTGGCCTTTGCGTTGTTTGCAACACCTCCTGATTTAGCAACCTCTTTGCCTTTATTGAATGTGTTGTTAGTGTTTTCTCCTCCTACCACATCATTAATAAAGATGTTAACTAAAACTGGGACTATCACCAATCCCTGTGACACCCCACTAAACACCTCCCACCCACTTGCTACATTACCATTTATCATTAGCCTTTGTTTACAATCCTTTCAACTGTTTCTAGTCCAAGTGGCAGTACTTCTATCCCCAGCCAACTTGCATTTGTTTCACGTGGAAAGCACAGGGCACATCATTTCTTGTACTTGGTGGTATATCTTTTGTTCTGGTGAAGTTAGAATTTACCAAGAGGTGATTTTTGGCAAGTAGAGACCCGAATTCTGATTTTTCTGTGAGTTAAACTAAGGTAGACGAAAAATAGCACAGACAGAGTTGACAAGGCAGCCAGATGCCCAGACAGCAGCAAGTTTTGCCAGTAAACTTGCCAAGGAGATGCCAGCTGCTTTTGTCATCTTGTGAGAATATCACACATATACACATTCATTCAGTTGATTTTTCATGATTTCAAAATAGACTTAAATTAAAATTTCCCCCCCAAATGTTAGATGTAAAATAAGTTTTCTTGTTGACTTTTAAAAATTGGATTACATGTAGCTCATGGTTCTTTTTTGTGTGTTTTTCATGTATAACATAATTAATTATTAAATCAATAATTCATTCATTTAATAAATATACATATTGATCATCTGTTACTCATGAGATACCTGTGTTAAGTGCTGAAGATTTTATAATTAGCTTTTCCTATAATTAAGGTGTAGAAAGAGTTCTTGGTACTTGATTAGCTCAACCCTTTTATTTTTTAGTTGGGCAAGGTGAGATTCAGAAGGAAGTCACTGGCCTTATGGCAATAAAAACCTATTTTCCTAATGGCATCTCTCAGGTTTATACTCTTTTTATTAGACATTAGAACTGCCAAATTGGATCATACTCTTGGCTTACCCAATCTAGAATTTTCGCCTTGACAGTGGCATTAAGGGACATTTTGTATGGTATGGTTGTATAAAAATGCCTGTTAGTGCTAGTCAGTGATGAAATCTTAGATTGGATGGGCCAAAATTCTAGCCAAATTAGGATTTCTCTTAAAATCCCCTTCTATCTATTAACCAAAGGATAGCTAAATCTATCTGAACCAATTGATATTTTTCCATTTGTATCATCCTTTGGAATAAGCAGTCCCATAGATTTAATATTTGCTCTTTCAAATAGAACTTAATTTTATTTATTATAAGCTTACTTCTTTCAAATTTTGTTATTTTTCCTAGTTCCAAATTTCAGGACTTTGCGGATTGAGCCTGATTTAGTTTAACACTGTGTAAGTTTCATGATTTTCTTTCTATATTTTGAACTGATTCCATCGCAGACTTCATCTCTACTATTATTTTTTTTTCTTTTTACTCCATATTTTGGAATCATGGAATATCAGAACTAGAAGAAATGTTAAAGATCATGAAGTTGAACCCCTCTTTTGACATGTACAGGCAAGTTAAAGGTTATACCACTGGTTGGGAGCAAATCAGGGACTAGTGCTCAAGGATGCTAAGAGCTTTCCAGCATACTTTCCTCTCTCCTTTTTCATGTAGAAATCTTTTTGTCTTGCTGCTTCTTATCAACATTTTACTTCTCTGGAGATGTTTCAGGTCCATGATTTCTTTATTGAGCTCCAGTTGCCAGAACTACATTAAATACACTATTATTATATATGTAGTCAACATAATGCTCTGTGCCTTGTTTCTATTGCAAGGTCTACAGATTAATTAATCTCTTTGGTCATAATAGAGTTTTGGAAAATTTGATTAATATTTATTTTGAGGTGAGTATTTTGTGGACCTTAATGAGCTACAGAAATATGTGTCAGCATTATTATGACATTAATTTGGATGTAAGATGTTCCTTAATATAGATCACATTCCTAAAATCAGATTTTTTTGATTTTTTTTAAAGAAATAGTATAGAATTACAAGAATTACAAAAGCATAAAAATATTGATTTTTTTCTGTAGAATACTTGTTTTGGTTAAATTTATTTCAATTTAAATAATGACTATTCATTGAATTGAACTGAATTTCTTTCAGTTAGAATAAAGATGGTTTTTATTTGGTCTCATCAATTCTCATTTTTTCCCATTATCATAGTTGTTCTTACCTACCTAATCTTCCCATAAAATATTATGACATATATGATATATGATACACAAATTTTAATCTGTGTCCTGATTTTTTGATCATGCTTCAATGTTGTATATCTTGTTGCTTGAATTTGTAGTTTCAGAATTTAGCATATAGGAAGCACATAAATCCTTGCTGACTTGATGAATGATGATTTATCTGTGCTACATGCTACCTGACAAAATGATAGTATATTAACGATGCCAAATGAACATAACTTTGAAGAAATGGACAATATGAGAATTTGTTTTGCTTGAAATGGTTCTTTTTTTTTAAATGAACAGTGAGAGAAAGAAAAATGCTTGTAAGTTGAAAAATAAAATAAAATGAACTGACTTCTTATCTTTATTTCTTCCAGTCTCTTAGGGGTTATTGGCAGGTTTTGTCAGGACATAAGGCGTTTAAAATCTTGCCGGGAAAGAAGATGCTTCTAACTCTTTTGGGAGCAACTACAATAATAGAATGGAGAATATAACATCTGCTCAATGTGTTTAAACCACAAACCTGAAAATTGAAAGGAAAAGAAAGTTTAAATGTAAACACCATATTGTATTCCCTTTCCAAATCATGTTGTACTTTTTTCCTCTTTGTTGTTGTTGTTCAGTTATGTCCAACTCATTATGTCCTATTTTGGGTGTCAAAAATACTGGAATAGTTGTCATTTCCTTCCCCAGTTCATTTTACTGGTGAGGAAAACTGAGGAAACCAGGTTAAGTGATTTATACAGGGTCACACAGCTAGTGTCTAAGGCCAGATTTGAACTCAGGAAGATGAGTCTTCATGACTTTAGACCCAGAGCTCTGTGTCCTATGGCACCATCTAGCTGCCCTTCTTTTCCTCTTTATTCTGCTTTATGTTTTCCTTACTTATAGAAACTATCCTGGCACACATACATTGACAACATCAAGATTATAGATTTTTCACTAAAAGCTGAGAGTGGAGGTGGACCAGGACCCAAATAGCAACATAAATCACTCTCCTTTCTGTTTTGAAATGAACATTTAAAAATGAAAAAGTTAGCATGAATAAATGTGAAATGTATTGAATTGGAAGGCAAAAAAATTTCATGGACTATAACAAGACTAGATTTGGAAAAATGTACTTTTTTATTATAGCTTTTTATTAACAAGATATATGCATGGGTAATTTTAGAGCATTGACAATTGCCAACTCTTTTGTTCCAAATTTTCCCCTCCTTCCCCTCCCTCCTCCCCCAGATGTCAGGTTGATCAATACATGTTACATATGTTAAAGTATAAATTAAATACAATATATGTATATATGTCCAAACAGTTATTTTGCTGTACAAAAAGAATCGGACTTTGAAATAGTGTACAATTATTCTGTGAAGGAAATAAAAAATTCAGATGGACAAAATTAGAGGGATTGGGAATTCTATGTAGTGGTTCATAGTCATCTCCCAGAGTTCTTTCACTGGGTGTAGCTGGTTCAGTTCATTACTGCTCTATTGGAACTGATTTGGTTCATCTCATTGTTGAAGAGGGCCACGTCCATCAGAATTGATCATCATATAGTATTGCTGTTGAAGTATATAATAATCTCCTGGTCCTGCTCATTTCACTCAGCATCAGTTCATGTAAGTCTCTCCAGGCCTTTCTGAAATCATCCTGTTGGTCATTTCTTACAGAACAATAATATTCCGTAACATTCATATACCACAATTTGAAAAATGTACTGATAATGAAAGGTATGATTAATATCCAGTATGAGACAAGTATGATTTCTTGATGAAGAATTGATCATTATATGTCAAAATCCTGCAAACACAGTTTCAAATTATGTGATTATAACAAATAGAGGACATATTAAATTACATACACATACACACAAATTATTTTCCTTATTTCCTGGGAAAAAAGTATAGATCTTCTTTAAGTTCTATTTGGAGGATGACAATATATCCTTAATGTTCTAGAAATTAATTAAAATTAATCTATCTTCTGTTGTTTATTTTTTATACCACAAAATAAATATATAGAAGGCTTTATTTACTTATTTATTTATAATGGCATGGATAGATTAATTGTACTTCTTTATATTTCCTTGAGGGGCTACCAAGCAGCATAGTGGATAGAACACTGGTGTGGAGTCAGGAAGATGGGTTCAAATGTGACCTCAGACATTTACTAGTTGTGTGATCCTGGGGAAGTCACTTAACCCTATTTGCTTTAGTATCTTATTTGTAAAATAAGCTGGAGAAGGAAATGCAAACTATTTCAATATCTTTGCCAAGAAAACCCCAAACGGGACCACACAGAATCATATTTGAAACCACTGAACAGCAACTACAAGTTATTAGTATTTGTAATGTAGACAGTCAGCAATACTCAATAGAAAGCATATAGCAGATGCTCAGTGGGTCTCTAGAGTCCCTTTTCCCTTTAGAAGTGTTTGATCTATGACTTAGGAACAATATGAAAAGATAAACCAAGACCTAGCTAAATGAGTATGCTGAATCTCATGCAGATTTTCCTTTAAAATAAGGAAAATTATGATAGCAAACACATAGTTTGTTTATGTGATTATAAATTCATGGAATCATAGAATCAGAATCTCATTAAGAAAATGCAACTTGAAGTAGCTAGGTGGCTTTGGAATTAGAAAGATTTGAGTTCAAATGTGCCCTCAGACACTTAGTAGTTGTGTAACTCTAGGCAAATCATATAACCCCATTTCCAGAGAGAGAGAGAGAGAGAGAGAGAGAGAGAGAGAGAGAGAGAGAGAGAGAGAGAGAGAGAAGAAAAAGAAAAGTGCGACTTCCCTTATCTCCTTCCTTGCTTTGCAACTATGGGCATGGAATGTTGACTAGACAGTTTAAACTCACTTGATATATTGTGAGTTTTTCTGAACTATTTTCAAAGTTTTTTTTTCCTCTTTTGAAAATACTTTGTTGCAAGGACGAGGGAAGGACGAAAGAAAGATAGCTGGAAATGTGATATAAAAGCAAAATTTTTCAGTTAAAGAAAAATGATAAAAAGGAAAGAAGAACAGAGAAGATACTCTCTGAAAAAGATTTTGCAATCACTGCCAAGTTTGCTGAATGAAAAATATATTCAGAATTAAAAAAAATTAAAGAATTGGACTTTCAGAGTTTTAAGGAACCTCTTATATTATTTAACCCAATTCCATACCGGAGAGGGAATCTTTCCTTCCTCTCTCAATCCCTACCACCCCTGTTATTTAATTAACTTCTATCTGAAGACATTCAGTAATAGAAAGCTTGCTCCCACTTAACCACACTAAACTTTCCCAACACTTCTGATTCTAGTGCCTTTCCTCTGTTAAATATTTACTATTTATATTATATATAGCTTGTTTATAAAGCATTGTTTTTCAGGTTGTTTTCCCTATTAGACTGTGAACTCCTTAAAAGTAGGGACTATTTTTTTTTTTTTTTGCCTTTCTTTGTAAACCCAAAGCTTAGCATAGGGCCATAATACTTGCTGACATTTAGCTATGATTATTAGGGCATTTTCCTTACACCAAGCAGAAATCTATTTTTTAACATGTTCCACTCATTGTCCCTAGTATTATCCTCTGGGATTAAGAAGAAAAATCCTAATTCTTTTTTCCCATATAGCTTTTGGTTCCCTGGGTAACATTTATCCAGAATGCCCTGACATTGCTTACCTCCCTCAGTGTGTGAAAGGGGACCTTCAACCAATTTTTAATGACTCACAGAACCTGGAATCCTGGGTAAAATTGCCAAATAAATTGAATCTGTTGTTGATGCATAGACATTCTCCCCATCTCCTCCCATCACTCTCACCTTTTCCTCTCTCCTCCTATTCTTCCCCTCCCAAGTGCTCCAATGTTGTTCTCATTTGCTGTCCAAAACTCCAACTTCAATACCCCATTCAGATTTCCATGATCCCACCCAAAGTGTCCCCAAATTATTTTTCCTTCCTTCTTCCTCTCTTAAAACATACTCTGAACTAAAAAGTCCCATTTCTCCAGGTGGCAGCTTTTGTCACTTTGGAGATTTAATTAAAGTAATTCACAGTAAGATGTGAATGATGAGAAGGTGTTGAAGGGGTGAGTATCTGGTGTGTGTGTGAGTGTGTGTGTGTGTGTGTGTGTGTGTGTGTATGTGTGTGTGTAAACAGCTTGTATTTTCATTTTAAAAGGAGAGAGAAGTGTGATAGAGTGATTCTTAACAGATTCTTGGATGGCTATTCAGGGCTTGCTACCTCAGGTCCCTTAGGAAAATAGAATCACAGTACCTTCCCTCATCCTCCACTCCCATACACACATATGCCATATATACACACAATCCAATGGGATTGTTCTGAAGGAAGAAGCCTTTTTATTCATTTGTTCTTTCTATGTTTTCTAGTCCCTTAGTATCCATCTTTTGCTACATTTCAGGCAAGCAGTAGTGATCTTTTAAACTTATTTTCTCAGGCAGATGACTGCAACCAATAGACAATACATATAAGTATAAGATTATTATTATTATTGTTATTTTTAATTAATTTATTTTTTTGCTGAGGCAGTTGGGGTTGAGTGACTTGCCCAGAGTCACACAGCTAGGAAGTATTAAGTGTCTGAGGCCAGATTTGAACTCAGGTCCTCCTGACTTTAGGGCTGGTGATCTATCTATTGTGCCCGATTGGCTGCCTCTAGGTATAAGATTCTTAATTATATTGTTTTTCTGGAATGAATCCTTTTCTTCCTTCCTCTTTACTCTCCTCCACCCATGTAATCTGGAGTTCAGCAATGAGATATAAAAAAAATCACTTACTCTATGTAAGTACTATGATAAATGCTAAAAATACAAGGGAAATAGTGCCTGCTCTCAAGGATCTTATAGTCCGATGGACAAGACAACACGTAAACAACTATATATAGTCAATCAATTAATCAGCATTTACTACTATGTGCCAAGCACTTTCTGCCTGCAAGGAGCTTACAGTCTAATGAGGAAAGACAACAGCAAATAAATATTTATACAGCAAACTGTATATAGGATAAATTGGAAATAATCAACAGAAAGAAAGTGCTATTATTTAGAAAGGTTGGAAAAGAATTTTTTATAGAATGTGGAGTTTTAGCTGAAATGTGAAGGAAGCCAGGGAAGAAGAGAGAGAGATTTAAGCCAGTGAAAAATGCTCAGTTTTCAAGGAACAACTAGGAAGCTACTGTTACCAGGTGGGTATAGGGTATAAGAAAGTCCGGAAAGATCTGTGATTGTGTGTGTGTATACATGTATAATTGGGCATATATGCATATATGTGCATAGAGGTAAGTTTTGAAGACTGAATGACAATCAAAAGTCCTGAGATTGAGAGCCCTACTTCTGATAACTTATCTGAATAACAATATAAAATTCTTTTACTTTTCTATGCCTTAATATTCTCATCAGTAGAAGATGATATTTGCACATTGAAAACCTTAAACTATGTATGTATGTTATACACACATACATAATTATCTATCTATCTATTTGTGTATAACTGCATGATGATTATGAGTTTAATAGAATGTAGAGCTATAAGAAACCTTAGAGATGATCAGTGCTTTCTATTTACAGATGCAGTATTTGAACCCCAGAAAGGGAAAGTGATTTGCCCAACATGCTAAATAGAACAAAATCTAGATTATTTTACTCAAAAATCTTTTTTTTTCCCCTTTTATTAAAAAACAACATGGATGTCACCACTTCCCAGTTCACTAAAGCTCATTTGAAAATTTTATTATCCCTGGTTCATATTAGCCTTATCTCTAGTCCTCTCCTTAAATTTGAATGTATCTTTGGACAGCTCACATGAATAATTTTTCAGTGAGAAAGCTGATTTTGTTACACATTCCTATATTTAAGCATCAAATATAATGGGAATTGCTAAATATGGAGAAGTTGGAACATGTGCTTGAATGGGGGTGAGGAATAAGATTGATATGTTAAATTCATCTCTAGCTTTCAATCAATCTAGATTTGTTGCAGAGATGGCAGATGGTAGAATTTTGTAATAGGATTCAGAAAAAAAATTAACCAAAATTCTGTAAGGCCAGACCAAGAGAGAAGTGACATATGGCCATAGGATCATAGGATCATTGATTGAGAATTGGAAAGTGTCCAAAAACAACTATTAGGCGTATAAGTTTATATTATTCTTTTGACCCACTTTAGTGGTTGGGAGTTTCTTAAATATAAACTTTATTCTGCCTTTTATTAATAAGAATTCAAATTTATAACAAAATTTTAAGAAATGAAAATAAGGAAAAATAATATGGAAGCTGAAGCCAACTGACAACAATCTTATCTAAGAGATCGTAAACAATGGTTCTCATATACCATAATTTGTTTAGCTATTTGACAATTGATGTGCAGCCACTTTGCTTCCAGTTCTTTGTTACAAAAAAAAGTACTGCTATAAATATTTTTTATAAATATATTTTTTTCCTTTGTCTTTGACCTCTTTGGATATGTATGCCTACTTCTGGCATCTCTGAGTCAAAGGATATGCACAGTTCAATGACTTCTTGGGTATAATTTTAAATTGCTTTCCAGAATAATTGGACTAATTTGCAACTTCATCCAAAAGTGAATCCAAAAGTGCATCTGTTTCTGCAAATTCCTTCCAACAATTGCCATTTTCCTTTCTTATTCTTTTTTTAGGGGAGAAATTTTTTCCAGTTTAATGGGTATGAAATGAAACCTCCTATTTGTTTGAATTTGCATTTTTCTTTTTATTAGTGACTTGGAACATTTAAACATATGACTATTGATAGCTTGCATTTCTTCTTTTGGAAATTACCTGTTTATATAATTTCATGATTTTTTTGGGGGTAGGAAATGGCTCTTATTCTTATATATTTATATCAATTTCATCTACATCTTAGATATTAGAGTTTTATCAGAGAAATTAATGCAAAATTTTTTTCTCTAGTTAACTGTTTCCCTTCCAACTATTCTGATATTGTTTGTGCAGTTTTTCAATTGTATATAATCAAAATTGTGATCTCCTCTATCCTATGTAAGAGTAAGAATTTCTCCCACTCCTCTATCATTAACTGAGAAAGGAATCTCCTTAAATTCCTTAAATTTGTTTATCAGATGACAGTTTCTTTTTAGGTCCCTTTGGAGCTTTTATTATACTATCTAATGTAAAATGTTGATTTATATATTTTTTGTCAGATTGCTTTCTATTTTTCTCTTCAGTTTTATTTTTTCAAATAAACTTACTACCATAATTGACATTTATTTAACCCTCTGCTATTTTGTTTGAGAACCTTAATTACCTACCTGTTCCATTGCTCAATATTTCCATTTTTATTTTGTTTTATTAAATTTTTAAAATGTTTCCATTTTTAAACTGGTAATGTGTTTCCTAGCATTACTGGTATGTAATATAGTTTAAGATCTGCTAGGCAGATACCTATATATAGTTGGTGCAGTGCAGAGAGTACGGGGACTAGAATCAGGAAGATCTGAGTTTAAATTTGGACATAGGTAGTTACTAGCCATATGAAGCCGGGAAGTCACTAAATATCTGTTTGCTTTGTTTTTCTCATATGTAAAATGGGAGTAATAGCACCCAACTTTCAGGATTGTTGTGAGGATCACAAGAAATAATAATTTTAAAGCACTTTGCACAATGCCTGGCACATGATATAAATGTTAATATAAATATAATATAAATAAATATTAAATTATATATATGATATATAATTATATAATAATTAATATAAATGAATAAATGGCACTATATAAATGTTTCACTTGTGAGATTACACACACACACACACACACACACACACACACACACAAAGACAAATACAACTTTTTTTTGTTGTCATCCAGTTGTGTCTGATATTTTTGTGACCTCATTAAAGGTTTTCTTGGCAAAAATACTGGAGTGGTTTGCCATTACTTTCTCCAGCTCTTTTTATAGAGCAAGAAAAATGAGACAAATAGGGTTAAAAGACTTCACTCTCATGAGGGATTAGCATATAAAGATTAACTGTTAATAATAATTATAATTATGATTAGTTCCCCCTTGTTTCCTATTTTTTTTTTCATTATTTTCCTTTATATTCTTGAGACTTTTCCCTTCTTGATGAATTTTGTTATTATTTTGTCTAATCCACAAAATAATTTTTTTTAAAGTTTTTTTTTTACAGCACTAAAACTATAAATCTATTTAGGTAGGATTTTCATTTTTATTATATTAGCATGACCAGCCAGCAATGAATAACCACTGTCTCTCCAATTATGCAAATCTTCTCTTATGTCTATGGATTCATATAATTCTTATGTATAAGTAGATTCCCTATTTTATCTAGTTTGTGGTTATTTTGAATGAAAGTTCTTTTTAAAAAACTTTTTGTTTAGTTTTCTTGATTACACACAAAGGGGCTAATGATTTTTATGTGATTATTTTATATTCCGCTACTTTACTGAAATTATTATTTCAATTAATTTTTAATTGAATATTTTGAGTTATCTTTGGAAATCATATAATCTACATGAAGTGATAATTCTGCTTTTTCTTCTTGACTGGCACATCCTCTCTATTTGTCTTGTATTATTGAAATAAATAAAATTTCTAGACTATATAAAATAAGAATTATAACAACTGAACTGACTTTGCCTTTCACCTTATTTGAAAGGCCTTTAGCATTTTTCCATCATAGATAACATAAGCTCTTAGTATTAGTTAGATTTTGTATACCACATTAAAGAAAGGATCAATTATTGTTATTCTTTTAAAAATATGTTAAAGCTAAATTGGCATTATATTTTAATACAAATCATTTTTCTATATTCAGTAGTGTAATAATGTGATTTAAAATTATTTTTGTTATTAAGATAATCTATTATATATATAGTTTTCATAACTTTGAACTAATATTGTGTTCTTGGTATAAATCCAATCTGGGCATATTGTGAATCTTTTAAATATGTTGCTATAGTATCTTAGATAATATTTTAGGCAATATGCTTATATCAATATTTATTCAAGATTGGTAAATAATTTCTTTCTCTGCTTTATTTTTTCCTAGTTTAGGCATTATATTTATCTCAAATGGGTTGGTAGGATTTTTTCTTTTTCTATTTTTCAAATAAGTTATGTAATATTGAAGCTAATTAATTTTCTTTAATAGAATTCACTTGTAAATACTTCTGGAATGGTTCCCGTTTCCCCTGGGAGTTCATTTATAACTTGTCTAATTTCTTTTTTCTGAGTTTAGTGTTATTTAATTCTTCATTTCTTTTTCCCTTAGTCTGAGAATTTTAAATTTTAAAAAATATTCATTCATAAATTTTATTGAAATATAACTAAATAAATAATTTTCAGAGTATTTCTTTTATTTTCTGCTTGTGAATTCTTTTTCCTTTTAAATTTTTTAATAATTTCTTCCTTTTTATTAAATTAACTAATAGTTCATATATTTTGAAGTTAAAAAAACTAAATTGCTTTAACTTTTTTATTCTTTGTCAGAATTTTTATTTTTGGTTGGGGGATTTTGATTTGTTTCTTTTCTAATTATTTTAGTTTTTTAGCCAATTAATTGATCTGTTTCTTTTCTTTTTTGTTGATGAAAATGCTTAGTGGTGTGCATTTTCCCTTAAAAATTTCTTTATCTATATCCCCTAAATTTTGATATTTTTTGTCATTGTTGTAGTTTTCTTTGATAAAAATCTATTTGTCTATGTTTTATTCTTTGATTTATTCTTTAGGTTTATACTATTTAAAATCCTTTTAAATTTGAATCCTTTAAATTTTTTGTTGACTTTTATATATATATATGTATGTATATACATATACATATACATATATATATATATATACATATATAAATATATATATATATATGTTTGTTAATGAAAGATACTTTACTATTTCGGTGGTTTTTTTTTTTTTTTTGCATTTGTTTGTGATGTTTTACCCTCGCAAATGGCCAGTTTTTCTAAGTGCAATAAAAACTAAGAAATCCATAGTCTTTTCATTGACCATTCATTAATCGCCAAATGCCTATTTTATGTTTTTCTTAAAAAAAAAATTCAGGTCTGTAATGTCCTTCATTATATATATGCACACACACCTACACACACACACACACACACACATACACACACACACATATATATATACACACACACACACATATACATGCACATGTACATACACATAACACACATATGTATATATACATATGCGTATATATAGTGTGTGTATACATATTCATGTGTAGATATTGCATGTGAACACATATTCATGTAAATCTGAAAGGGATACAGTGAAGTGCCCAATTATATTTTTGCGATTTTGACCTGCTAAACTGCTAAACTTAAACTATTTTCTTTTCCTTTAAGCATTTAAATGTTACATTAAGTTATAATATGTAACATATAATGATATATGTATACACACATCTAATGTGTGTGCAGGTACATGTGTGAGTAGAACACTGGGCCTGGAGTCAGAAAGACCTAAATTCATAATTCTTATTATAATTACTTACTAGATCTGTGAGCCAGGATAAGTCACTTAATTGCTATCTGCCTCAATTTCTTCATCTGTAAAATGGGAATGATAATAGAATAAAAAAATAAAAGTAGATATTTCTTTGTAAGGTACTTATATAATTACCCTACTTACTGTTTTTTTAAACTATGTTTGCTTTTACTTTTACCTTGTCTGAGATAATATTTACTATGTTTAAAACTTATTTTTCAAGTCTGTTTTTTGTAAACAACCATACCATTGGATTCTGTTTTTTAATTCATTCTGCTACTTTCTTTTGTTTTATAGGTGAGTTTACACTATTCACATCCAAAGTATTTTAGGTCATTATTGTTAATTATTTACTTATCCAATTTATCCTTTTCTAATTTTTCTTCTCTTCTCTTCTGTTTACTAAGAAAAAGAGTAGGGGGAAAGGAAAGGAACAGAATCAACACTAGTTGGTTTGATCATATTTTTTGATCCTTTGTCTCTTCATTCAATCCAGATACTAGTCATTGATTCTTCTATTTTCTTTTTTTATTCTTTTTAATTCCTCTTTATGATTCAGCCTTCATATTTCAGTTCATTTTGCTTATGACTACATATTTTTCATTTTCTTTAGAGGGCACATTATCGAATTTTAGATATTTTATTTTAGATCCTACTTCTTAGACTATTGACATAAATTTCTAACTTTTTTTGTTAACTTTTGTTTTTTAGGACCCATGTATTTATTTGTTGTATTGAAGGTTTCTCTTCCCCCTTCCTTGCCCCCCGCCCCCAGGTGCTTGCTATTTTCTTGTCTTTCTTGTATGAGGCAGTATTTTCTTTTGAAACTCTTTGGTTGTTTTCTTTATGTCTTCTCATCTATCATCCATCCATTTATTTATCCATCCATCTCTCTCTCTATTTATACAATAATCTCCTTAAATATGTAGAATTTATAATGAATGTTTTCCATTAATGACTTGGGAGAATCAAGAAAGTATTCATTCCAAAGATATTGCCTGAGCTACAGCTTAAAAAAAGTTTGAAGTAAGGAGAGAGTGTCTTCCATGAGAAGTACATTCCATTGAGGAGGGTTCATGAACTTCTTTTCCTTAAATTATGTAACCAGACTGATTTCAGATTTCAGATTTTCTAACGGGATCTGTGGCAGAGTTTCTATTGTTAATGCATAAAGTGAAATAGAGAATGAACAATTATCTAGCAATAATCTAATTAATTAATCAATGACATCATTCATATCTTAAGTGTATTATTATTTCACCTACATGTTCTACTTTGGCTAGCTACTGTGGTTAAATTAACCAGGGATTTTCCATTTTCCATTTTCTTTTGAATTTTATATGTGTTATCTCCAAACTGGAAGGAATCATCATCAAATTCATGCTATTGACCCCCAGAAAGAATGAAAACAATAAAAAAAATTGCGTTTATTTAGTTCTTGGATCTAGTCATCATTAAGAGACAAATAGTAAATATCTCTTCAAGGGTTATTACTTTCTTTTTCTTACCTGAAGCAATAACAATAGCTAACATTTACATAAAGTTGTAAGGCTTGCAAGGCACTTTGCATATCATCTCTTTTGATGTTCTTAACTTTATTTTACTATTATCTCACAAGTGAGACTACTGAAACTGAGAGATATTAAATGACTTGCTTAGGGTTACTCAGCTAGTAGGTATTTGAGGCATGATTCAAATTGAAGCCTTCTTGACTCTAAAGTCCTTCAATAATGACCTGAACAATAATGACTTAAAATACTTTGAATGAAAGTAGCAGAATGAATTAGAAAGCAGAATCTAATAGTAAGTTATTTACATGAAACACATTTGAAAGATAGCTATTGTACCATTTATTAGCCTCTGAAGGAAGCAACATGGTACAATTGAACATGTCTTGATCCAGAAGATCTGAATTCAAATCCTGCCCTCAGACACCTCAGAAAGCTATTCAATTTCTTTGGCTGACTTCCCCCAGTGAATTCTTTGTCATAGGGCACTGGAAGTTGAGCTAAATCTGTATTTGTTAACCCACAACACACACACCTCTGAAGTCTGAAAAGCGGGCCCAGAACTAAAAACTTCAGCTGGTGACTATTCAAAATAAATAAGTGAATATTTATCAAATTGGACAGAGAAGTCCAAGAGACATCCATAGTCCTTTCTTCCTCACTTGCATTCAAGTGCATCCATCAGCAGAGTGGGAAGGACCTGGGGAATGCTTAGCAGACAAGGAAACCTAAATGCCTGCCAATCTCATTCTGTTTGCTAAAGAATTCCATGCAGTATTGTTTCATAATTAAAAGCTTCCACTTCCCAATAGAAGTTTGCCTTTCTTCATTCCTACTGGTCATTCTGAATGCAGAGACAGCAAAAAAGAAATTCAGGAACATAGCCACCCTCTCCATCCTCCAGTCATTATACCTGACTGCAGTTGCTTTTATTATTATTATTATTATTATTATTATTATTATTATTATTATTATTATTATTATTATTATTATTAGGGATCAATAAGACCACATCCCGGGCTAGAGGGTGAGGCCTGGAAAAATAATCCTCTCCTCTCAATCTCTACCACTTCTCTCTAGGGAACACAGACTTTCCTTGCTCTGACCAGCAAGTCTGGAGAAATGCATTTATCCCATTTGATATATGTTTCCCAAACATTCTGCTGATTCAGATTCCTGTTAAATTTGCAAAGTGCATTAACACCAGATAGTCACTTACTGTAAGTCTCTTATACAAATAAGGAGTGTTGAAAATTCATCAAAGATGAGCATAAATTCAGTTGGGGCTGGGGGCTCGGGAATAAATAGGCTGGTGGAAGAAAGCATTGGAGAGAAGGGATCTCCTTTCTATTTTCCCATAGATATGTTCACTCTAGCTCAAAGGTTACCTCCTCCAGGGAGCCTTCTCTGATTCCTTGAGTCAGTGTGTACTTATCATCTCAGATCTTACTTAGCACTTGGTTTTCAATGAATCTGTCCCAAAACTTTATTTTGCACCTATTATGTTCCATTCAGCTTGCTAGATGCTAGGGATATAACGAGAAAAAGGAGAGTGTCTGCCTTCAAAAATCCATTTTCTTAGGAGAAAACAGACATATATGTATGTGAAAATCTGTATAAATTAAATACAAGTAATTTGGGAAGGAGTGATTACATGAGGAAAGGTTTCACTAGAATTTGAGCTGAACCTTGAAAGAAATGAGGGTTTGTAAGATGAAGAGGCTAGGAGAGAGTGCCTCCCATGTATGGAGGATAACCTTTGGAGGGAGTTTGGGGAGCCAGGGACACATATATTACTGATCTAATTGACCAGAAAGATGGTGATGACTCATATTTGCCTTTGATGAAGGAATTACTTGTCTGCTGATGATACCCATTTACTAGGTCATGAATTCATCATAGAACTTTTGAGTTGGAATGGACTCTGGTGATCTTCTAGGTCAACATTTCTATTTTATTTACTTTTTTTAAACTTTTATTCTATTTCCTTTTATTTCCTTATTTCCTTTTACTATTTTTAGTAATTTTAATTTTATAATTTTTATAATTATGATATATAATGTTTAAATTCTAATTTAATAGTAATTTTAATTACTATTATTAAGAGATGATCTTTCACATCTCCAAGGAGGTGAATTCCATTTTCTCCCTGGGCAGTCCATTTCACTTTAAGATAGTTTTAAGTATTAGAAAGTTTTCCATCACATAAAACATATCTTTGCCTTTTTTCAACTTAAACTCATATAAGGGTTGTTGTCTCCACTTCCCTAAAATTCTTTTAAACATGAAAATGACCTTTAAACTGTTGCTTTTTACTTTCAGTTGATCAAATAAGTTAAGGGTCATACCATAGTAAAGAGAAAAACTGGGAGTTGTAATGAAATGAACCCAAATACTAGACACGACTACAAAGTTGCCATTAAAAAAAAAACATAACATGGCATCCACACCAAAATGTGAATCCTGGAAAAAAAAATCCTTCCCTCTCAAGACCTAGCACCTCTGTACAAAGTACAGACTTTTCTTGTGTCCTGACCAGGGAGTCTGGAGGAATGCATTTATCCCATTTGAATGAGAATTTAGTCAGGAGTTCCTCACATTAATTCAATAAGTTTTTAAAAATATAGAAATAATGAAAAGCATTAAGTGAGGTCAAGGAAGGAAAAGTCTTCTTGGAGAAGATATTATCATATTTATACTTTAAAGACTGGATTCTCTGTAAGGGAAGAACATTCCATAAATAAAAAGTTATATGAATGTAGGTAGAAAGGTGGAAAAGCACCACACATGTATAGAACAGTGTATCATCCAATTTTATTGGTATTTAGACTATATAGAGGGTCATAGAAGAGATGAGAAGGGATATGTAGATGGAGCAGCCTCTCAATTCTCATCTCTCTTGACAATGTGTTTTTATTGTTTTGGTCTTATTCTAGTATCAACTCCTGTGCCTATGGAATCATCTGAATTTTGCTGATTAATCTATTTTTGATTTCCTGTTTTCAGAAAAATGAAGAATTTTCTTTTATTATTTTCTGTAGTATGGTAGTCAGGTTTTCTGATTTGTCATATTCTTTTAGGAGACCTATACTTCTTAACTTGTCTCTGCTTATCCCATCTTTAAGATTATTTTCTTTGGCTTATATAGAATTCCTATGTTCTTTTAACCTTGCTGTTTTTGCTTCTTCTTGCCAAATTTTCTTTTGCTTCTGTATTTTTCTATTTCAAACCTCTCTCAGAACCTATATTACTTTGCTTTCTCTATCTTGTCTTCTAAGTTCTTAAAAAATCTGCATTGGGAATTCTGAATTCATAATTTCTGGCATCTTCTTTTAAAATGTTATTTTTCTGGAGATTTTTTGCTTTATTTTTTCCTTTGGATCCCACAGAATTCTCTTTTTGACTGGAGTATTTTTTTTTTCAGTCATTAAGTTTTATTTACTAAGCTTACTAAAGATCCTCCCTTATGTGTTACTACACATATTAGCTTTGACAGCTGTAATTCTAGATAATCTATTGACTTTTGTTATAAATATAATCCTTTTTACAGGCTTTTGGCTAATAGAATGGTTTTTTTGTAAGATGGAATTATTATTATTATTATTTTAAATTTTATTTTATAATTATAACTTTTTTTTGACAGTACATATGCATGGGTAATTTTTTACAACATTATCCCTTGAACTTACTTCTGTTCAGATTTTTTCCCTTCCTCTCCCAACCCCCTCCCCCAGATGGCAGGCAGTCTTATACATGTTAATATATTATAATATATTCTAGATACAATATATGTGGGTAGAACCGAATTTCTTGTTGCACAGGAAGAATTGGATTCAGAAGGTAAAAATATCAGTTTACACTCATTTCCCAGTGTTCCTTTTCTGGATGTAGCTGATTCTGTCCATCATTGATCAATTGGAATTGGATTAGCTCTTCTCTATGTTGAAGATACCCACTTCCATCAGCATATATCCTCGTACAGTATCATTGTTGAAGTGTATAATGATCTTCTGGTTCTGCTCGTTTCACTTAGCATCAGTTGATGTAAGTCTCTCCAAGCCTCTCTGTATTCCTCCTGTTGGTCATTTCTTATAGAACAGTAATATTCCATAACATTCATATACCATAATTTACCCAACCATTCTCCAATTGATGGACATTCATTCATCTTCCAGCTTCTAGCCACTATGAAAAGGGCTGCCACAAACATTTTGGCACATACAGGTCCCTTTCCCTTCTTTAGTATTTCCTTGGGATATAAGCCCAGTAGTAGTATGGCTGGGTCAAAGGATATGCACATTTTGATAACTTTTTGGGCATAATTCCAGATTGCTCTCCAGAATGGTTGGATTCTTTCACAACTCCACCAACAATGCATCAGTTGACTGGAGTATTTTGATTCGTTCTCCTTACTATGTATTTTTCTTAGTGTTTTGGCATCTTTGATTGTTTTAGTCATTTTTCATTCTGTCTTCATCAATCTCTCTGTTGTTTTATTTGCTTTTGAGCTAGGTTTTTGCTCAGACTCCTTTCTCTCTTGCTTTTTGGGTCTTCCAGCCTTTTTCTTGTATTGCAAGTCTCTTGTCTGTAATTTCCCTCTCCAGTCTTTGATCTCTTCCTCTTCCAGTGCTGCATAGATTCCTTTAAGGCTGGGTATTCTGAGCCTCCTCATATTGGGGAATGTGATCCTTCTGACACCTGAAGGGGGTGAAGAGAGGCTTTCTGAGAAAGCAAATCTGTTTATGCCTTTGACCCTGTTGTTGTTACTACAATTGCTTTTACACTCACTCAAATGTCTAGGAAAGGGCTTTTTGAGATTTCATAAGACACTGAACCAAAGGAAAGACAACATAAAAAGGAGAATCCATTCCATACAAAGATTTATTTATAAGGGACTGACTGGGTCTGGTGGAAGGAAAGAGTATCCCATCACCAATTAGAAGATGCTCTTACATCTCAAGAAGGTTGGAAAGAGAGGGATGAAAAGAGGAAATTGACCTTTTCATATATTTGGGAAGTTGTGGTTCAGCACTAACCCTACAGATTAGGAGAAATTTGTGGAACGGGGAGCATGGAGGCAGCATAAGGTTATAGAAGGAACTAAGATTTGAACTCTGAAGATCTCTATTTTAGTTTCAGCTTTGTCATTATAAATGAAAGGAAACTGTCAGAGGATTTCTGTATTATCTCTGAAGTAGAGGGGAGAAGGTCGTCACCATCATGCATCCCCAAGGGAGTACTGCATTGCTATAGAGATAGAGGATTCTAGAAATGTGTTAATCCAAATAGAGAAAGATTTGTCTAGGGCAGAGTTTCTTAAACTTTTTCTATTCATAACCAATTTTTGTTTGAGAAATTTTTTATGTGACCCAAGGTATATAGCTATATAAAATAGGTTATACAAATCAAAGATTTCCTGATAATAAATCATAATTTTGCAACTCCCACATTGTTATGACACCTCACATGGGATCACAAATCACAGCTTAAGAAGCTGGGGCCCAAGGCATGGGGAAAAGACTAATTTGCATATATAAGCAGCCATCCAGTGTGAATGACATATGTACATACATATGTATAGATATATTGCATTTGAGATATCAGTAACTATATATCATACATATCTATAGCATCTGCATTTATTTCTCTGTCTATAGCTACACACAACATACACACATACACACACAGGACTATGAAAAGTACAAGTAAAGAGGGAAGTAGCATACCAAAGTGTTGGATTTAGAGCTTGGAAGATCTGGGGTCTTGGAAAATCTGTCACTCACTCACTGTGTGAACATGAGCAAATCATTTAATTTAATCTCATTTTCTGCATCTATAAAATGAATTCTTTAATCCCAGCCTCAAAACCCATTGGTATGGGATTTTCTCCTTGTTAGTGAAGATCAATACCACTAGCATCTATCACAGTGGATTATTGGGAGATTCAAGTGAAAATATGCTTATGAAGCATTTTGTAAAATATTTTTAAAAAGTACTTCACTAATATTAGTTTTACTAGTTCCGAATCTGACTGCTAAAGTCCAGTAAAGTTTTATGGAGAAAAGACACCTGCATTTAGATTTGAAGAATAAACAAATTTTCTCAAAATAGAGATAAGGGAGAAGGGATTGCTAGCATAAGGATTGGTTGATAGCAAGGAGCAAGAAACCAGTTGGAGGAATAGTTTTCAATTCAGTTTTGGCAGGACAGAAAAGTAGATGGAGGAGAGTGTGAGGGAAAGCTAGAAATATGACTTGGTAGGAGTTCATGGAAGTAAGCTTTCTGAATTTTAATCCTGGCTCTAACACATTGTTTAAGTAAGCATGTGTCCCATTTCTCTTGTTTCTAGAGAATATATATAAATCTTCAAGAACAGAATGATTAATCTAGCATTGTTATTACTGATGAGCTGATGGATGATATAGAACTATATAAAGGAAGGACAACTGGGAGTGAAAAAAATTGCTGGGTTTTTCATTACACACAGTTCAGAGCAGGGTTAGCCTGTCTGGTTTAGTTTCTAGCCAAGTATACTATGGAAAAAAGACTGTTGCTAAAAAGATAAATAAAATGTGTGATGCAATTTCAAAAGTATAATAAAGTGAAACTGAAATATGGTCCTTGGGGAAAAAGCACAGTCCTACAGATTTGGTCATGGAATCAAAAGGCCTAGGTCCTCACCATTACTAGCAGTGAGGCATGTTGAACTTCAGTTTGTCTACAAACTAAGGATGATTATATAATAGCAGTGAATTTGTAATAGAAAATAGAATGATGAATAGGAATTTGTGGAACTGAAAGCATAGAGACAGCATGAGGTAGTAGAAGAAATATGGGATTTGGACTCAGGAGATCTTTTAGTTTCAGTTTTGCCACTGAACAAATAACTTTCCTTTCTAGACCTCCATGTACACCCTTGTAAAAGGAAGAGGGTTTGATTAATACTATGATCCTGTGAGATCATCAAAAAACAGGGAATAGGACTGGCCTGGGGAGAGGGTTGTATACAAAAGATCAACGAATGTGGATTGGTTTGTTTAGAGAAGAAAAGGCTGAGGGATGACTTAGCAATAGCTTTTTAGTGTCTGAAGGATTTCTTATACAAAGGGTCATCATCAATTCAAGCCTTTTCAGGGACTGTTCAAGAGGAAATTACTTAAGTTGATATTAGTCAAATTGAAGAAGGAATTTTCTGAGCATGTGAAGTCTGACTCATTAAAATCGATCACTGAACAAAATTATAGAATTGCTATTGTTCAGTCATTTTTTTTTTTTTTGTGTCCAAGTCTTCATGATCGCAATTTTCTTGGTAGAATTAGTAGAGTGGCTTGCTATTTCCTTTTCCAGCTCATTCTGTACATGAAGAGATTGAGACAAACAGGGTGACTTGTCCAGAGTCCAGTTATAGAGGCCAGATTTGAACTGAGGAAGACGAGTCTTTGTGACTTTGGGCCTAACACTCTATCCATTATGTTACCTAGCTGCTCCAAACAGCATTCCCTGATGGAAAATGGAACCAGAGCTACTGCCATAAAAGTATCTCATTCTAACCCTTTTACCTTTCTGTAAATATACTTGTTAGGGATAATCTTTGTCTAAGATGGCATAAATGCTATCCTGCTCTTAAGGCAGGACAAAGAACAAAATAACATTTTAACGTCCTTCCTAGGCAAAGTAACCTATAGTTCTCTAGTTTGCTCCTTTCTTTAAAAATTCAAAGGACTGACTGATTTTATTTTAATATTTTTCATAACATTGAACCTCAATTAAACGTTGGTTTAGTACATAAGAGTGCTGGACCTGGAGTCAGGAAGAACTGAGTTCAAACCCAGTCTCTTGACACATACTAGCTATGTGAGCTTGGGAAAGTCATTTTAGTTTGTATCTATCTCAGTTTCCTCATCTATTAAATGAGGAGAATAATAACTTCTACCTCTTAAATTTATAATGATAATCAAGTGAAAGGATATTTGTAAAGTACTTTGTAAACCTTGAGACATTATATCAATGCTAGCTATTATTATCATCATAATTGTTATTATTCCTTTGTCTTCATTTCATCCTTATCCTAGGCACAACTCTCAATAACTGCGTATTCATAGCACCAGAGAATTTTAGAAATGAAAGGGATCTCAAACACTATTTACTTCATTTTTCTCATTTAAGAGATGAAAAACTGAGACTCATAGAAAATAAATTTATCCCAGTCCCAGAGCTAGCAACCTAGCTGGGATTTTGGCTTCTGGGACAGTATTTTTTCCTTTATATGAATTTTCCCAAGATTGATGTGCTAAGAACTTAATGTTGCATTCTAAGTGTAATATCATAGATATAGGGAACTCATTACTCTTTTAACTTGCAATGAGATGCTTTTGCTGAAGAAGCTCTGAAAGTCACATTACCACTGACTTTTGCTGCAATTGCATTGCAATTCCCTTTCCAATTTGCTGACTGACATCCTCCTCCTCCTCTTCCTCCTCCTCCTCCTCCTCCTCCTCCTCCTCCTCCTCCTCCTCCTCCTCCTTCTCCTTCTCCTCCTCTTCATCATCATCATCGTTGGAATCTTTCTTGGCATCCCCCCAAGCCACTTTTGGCTGCTAAATCTTTGTGATGGGACTTATTGTTACCCCATGGAAGGTATTTTCCGGTCTGAATCTTGCCTTGTGGTTTCTGTCCCTATTTCAGAGCTGGAAGTGTGGGGAATGGGGCTAATATAACTTTTTGTCATCCCTCTGCAGAGCTTTATTAGGAAAAAAAATATAACAAAAATATAGAAAACTTAGCAACCAATCTCTCATATTGTGTCCCTTCATAATAGCAGCGAACATTTTTTTTGAAGCAGACTTCATCTTTAAGCATTTTGGGTCTATTCAGTGCTTCCAAGGTCAAGACTATGGATTCATATTGCAAATTATAAGTACATACTAAAGGTTTGTTGAACTAAATTTAATTGGGGAATATTCACAAAAAGAAAAGTTATACTTTTCTTTTACTTATACTTTATAAAAGTTTTCTTATACTTTATAAAAGTTATATATCACAACCTGTTTTATTCCCCCTTATACTCCTAACCCCTGCTGGCTATATGGCAAGTTCATGTGATTAGTCACTAGGTAAACCAGATTCTAGAATTACTGTGAGCTTATTGCCATTACTCAGAAAACTTCTTAAATGCCTTCCTGATGGTGACTCAGTAGCATTATCTTTCCATAGGGTAGCCCATTTTAGTCATGTTTTAGACCATATCCCTTTGTGTCTGCGGAATAGAAAGCCCTATTTGAGCTTTCCATGTGATCCCCATCTTCAGACTTATTCCTTTACCCTTGCAGTTACACATGCCATCTCATGTGCTTACTCTTCTCAAATGGTTAATTAATATGTAGAAGAAAACTCTGTAGAATATGGGTTCTTATCTGTGAAGAGCTTTGGATTAGATCAGGGCTTCTTAGTCTTTTTCTTTTTTCCTCCTTCTTCCTTCCTCCCTTTCTTCTTCCTTCTATTCGTTTCTATCACTGATCTTGCAGTTAAAAGACCTGATCTGGAAACTCAACTCTTGATCCCAACAACCTTTGTGGCCAAGGCTAAATCATTTCACCACTCTGACCTTCAGTTTCTTCATCTATAAAATGAGCATAGTTCTATTTGCATTACTTGCCTCACAGCAGTGTGAAGAGGGTACATTAAAACTTTAGGTTTCCATAAAAATGCAGATTGTCACTGTTGGCTATTCTTCTTTGTGGTCAGTTTTTGCTCTTTGCTCAAGGTCAGGCTTACCAGTTTTCTGCCCATGTAGCAGTGTTCAGTTCCAAGTCACAATTGATTTTTTTTTCAATTGAGATTTTGGTGAGATTTAGTTTCAGATGTTGTTTAGAAGCCCAGCTCCACTTAAGTCTGCTGCATTCCCTCCATCCACCCACTTTTCTCATAAAGCTATTGCATTTGGCTGGCATAACGTGCCCTGGCAGAAACCCTATTACCCAGATCTCAATCATCCCTGGGCAAGGAACAGATGCTTTAGTTCCTCAACTCCTTAGAGTTTGTTCTGTTATTTTGCTCCACTGAGATCTAAGATCAATAGCAGTATCAGCATTTTCTTAAAGCTTTGTCTCAGAGGTGAGCTGTTCCCTTTACATTCTCTGTGCCCAGATTCTCCAAATCTGTTCTCATCTTAATGATTTATGGGAGAGCATTTTCTAAGCATTTTCAAGAAAATAAATATGCATGCATTGGGAATATTTGAACATTGACTTTTTTGTTTTGTTTTGTTTTACATTTATGGTATGCATATGTAAATCACACTTTGGAGTGTGGATGTCACAGGCAGAGAGACAGACTAGGGTCCTGCTTATTTTGTGAGTTAACCAGTGGTGCCTCAAGTAGAAACTCAATGACCACATGTCAGGATAGACTGGATTAAGTAACGTGTAAATTTTCATCCAAGTCTGAGATTGGGTGATTGTGATGTGCTGGTTTTCCCTCTAGTTTTACAGATAGCTCAGGGAAAGGAAGGCTAGAAACAATGAACCCCAAGACAGAAAAGCTCTTGAGCAAAACTAAGTCATTAAACTTGATGTTTGAAGGTCACATTACAGATCAAACATTCTGTGATTCTAGGATTGAGGTCGGGGTGCAATTGTTTAACCTGTTTTATATTAATTCCCCACGATTTAAATAAAAAAGGTCAAATTTTGGGAAAGGAGTAAAAGGGAGTTTTGGTTTTGCCTTTTTTTCATGAACTCTGAAATTCCTTTTATCTGACCATAATCTGTGATCATTCTTTTCTCCTTTTCTGGCCTAAATACCTAACACTTTTTTTTTTTTGCCTTCTAATCCAATCAATTCTCACTTCCTCACTGTCCTGTTCTGGTAATGTCCTCTTTTCCCCTTGTTGACCCTTTGATGAATCAGTTCAGCTCTACACTCTTTTCTTGACTTCTTACAAGGGTTGTGCTAGTAAAATTTTAACAACCAGCTCTCTTTCAATTTTTTTTCCAAAAAAATTTTTTCCCCTGAGGCAATTGGAGTTCAGTGACTTGCCCAGGATCATGTAGCTAGGAAATGTTAAGTGTCTGAGGTCAAATTTGAACTCAGATCCTCCTGACTTCAGGGCTGGTTCTCTACCCACTGCGCCACCCAGCTGCCCTCCAACCAGTTATCAAAACAAAACAAAACAAATAATCTGCATTATTAATAGTTCCTCCATTATTTTCTTAAGTCTAGAAATCAACAAAATATTTATTCAAGCCCTGATTTATAGCATATACTGATTTTTGTGGTGTAAATGCCCACATTGAAAATTTAACAGCTCATATCAACTCTGTAATGTGCTCGCTTCAACATACTCCTGCCCATCACTCTATTAAATATCTTACCCTAATAAGACTTAGCTTTAATTACTCTTACTACTCATGTCCTGCTGAATAAATTTGGAGAAAAATTTTTTTAAGTAATGCTAAGTAGTCTTGCTACAAATTTATGTTACATCATCTCACCTGGGGTCTCACTGGAGCAAGGCAAGCTTTGCATACTTCTCTAATCAATTCATTACATCACTCACTACAGTGGCTTTTCCAAACTATTTGTTCTCCTCAAGTCTCCATAAGCTAGGGGGTCCTTGTCTCCATCCCCTAAGATGAGAGCTTTGCCTCACATTTCACTGAAAAAAAATGAGGGAATATATTGGTTTAGAGCTTCTTCCTTTCTCCTCCATTCTCATTCATGTGACTTGCACTGCCATCTTCTCCTTTACACTGCCTCACATGAACAAGTAGGTTTTCTTGCCAAAATAAGCTCTCTCTACATATTCAAGGCATCTCATTCCACCTTGTCTTCCTAACAGATTTCCCCTTCTATTATCCCATTCTTTCACTTATCCTTAATTTCTCCTTGTCTACTAGCTGTTTCCCTACTGCTTATAAACAGTCAATCTCTCTCTGAGATTCTCTCTCTCTGAGAGTCAATGCTCATTATTTCCAATCTCTCTGCTACTTTTGACACTCTTCTCCTTAATATTTTCTTCTCTCTGGGTTTCCAAGACATTGCGCTCTCTTAGTTAACCTAGTATCTTTCTGGCCATTTCTCACTCTTTTTTGGTTCACCTTCATTTAGGCCATTGCATATAGTTAATTGTGGGTATTAATCCAAAATTATCCTCTTCTTTCCCTATACTGTTTCTTTTGGTCATTATGTCAGTTCCCATTGATTCAATTATTATCCCCCTGAAGATCTTTTTTTGAACAGCCTTTCTCCTGACCTCCAGTCTCATAGCTCTAAATAGCATCTTGATCTGGATATCCTGTAGCCATCTGAAACTTAACATTTTCAAAAGTGAACTCATTATCTTTTATCTCCTCCATAAGCCCAAATTCTCACCTTTTCCTAACTTCCATTTCACTCTCCACCATCCTCCAGTCATCCAGATTCAAAACCCAGGTGTTATCCTTGGCTTTTCACTTTCTCTCACCACTCTCACTCCATCCAATTGTCACTAAGTTTTGTTGTTAATAATTTCCCATCATCTTTTGTGTGTATCCCTTTCTCTCCTCTGATACCACTTCCACCCTTGTGCAGGCCCTCAACTCCTCACCTGTAGTCTATTGTGTTCTTCTCTGCCTCCATACTCTCCTCCATACTCTAATTCAGCCTTCACTTAGTTGTCAAATAGATCTTTCTAAAGAGAAGGTCTGATTATGTTTTCCCATTATTCAGCAATCTTCAGTAGCTCCCTACCACCTCCAGAATCAAATATAAAACCCGTTGGCTTTTAAATCTCTTCAGAACCCTTTCTAGTGTTCTTACACCTTACTTCTGCCTACATACTCTAGTATCTAATGACATTGGCCTCTTCTCTATTCCTCACATTAGTCTCCTTTTTGTTTCTCATGAAGGACTCTCCATCTCAACGCTCTGGAAATTTCCCTGGCTATGCCTTGTGCCTGCAGCTCTCTCCCTCATTATCTTTGCCCCATGACTTCTTTCAAGTCTCAGCTAAAACTCCATCTACTGCAAGAGCAATTTATCCCAGTCCTCCTTAATCTTGCTGTCTCCTCTCCAAGGTGACCTCCAATTTATGCTGTATATATCTTGTTTATACACAGTTTTTCCCATGTTGTTTCACCCACTGTTAGACTAAGGGCTCTTTGAGAGGAGACACTGTGGTTGTGTTGTTGTTTTGGTTTTTGTTTGACTCTTTTTTATATCTTTAACACTTAGTGCAGTATCTGACACATAGTAGGCATTTAATAAATGCTTGTTGACTTGATTATGTATCCTTAGTACCTAATAGAATTCCCTGAACATAGTAGGTGCTTAACAAATGCTTGTTGACTTGATTTTGTATTTTTAGTACCTAGTAGTCCCTTGCACATATAGACACTTAAATGTTTGTTGCAATTAAATGGATTAAATTGAAGCATTAGATTGCCATTATATTCCCAAATCATATCCCTAGCATTATGAAAAAAAATTAGAACTAATTTCTGAAAGTATTTTTCAAATCTATTCTCCCCTAAGTTTGTTGAGTAGAAGATAAAACAAGCATTTGATATTCACAGTCATAGAATGTTAATGCCTAAAGGCCACTTCAGGCTCATTTAATCCTCCCTCTTAAAAGATGAGAAAAGTGAAGCCCTGGGAAAAAGGAGAGGGAGAAGAAGGGAATGAGCATTTATTTGCACCTGCCTTGTGCCAGACACTATGCTAAGCACTTTTTACAAATAGCTCATTTGATAGTGGCAACAACACTAGGAGATAGGTACTCTTATGATCCCTACTTTACAGTTGAGGAAATTGAGGCGATCAAAGGCGAAATGACTTGCTCAGAAACTGTGAGTGTCTGAGGCCAGATTTAAAGTCACCTTCAGCCTAGGGCTTTGTCAGTCCAGTTCCACCTAGCTGTCCTTGCTAGTGAAATTAAATGACTTACCAAGATCACATAGCTAGGAAATTGCACAGTTTCTTTTCTCTGCTACATAAAACTTCCTACTTGCCCTGAGAAAGTAGCTATTAACATGATTAATATCTGTTCAATTTTTTAGCAGCTACCTCTTCATGGATCAGTAGGGAATCACAAATTTGTAGCCTAAGACGTAAGATGTGTAAGAATTTTCTTGTCCCCAGTCCTGCTTCTCCAAGGGCATTTTGATTTTTTATGCTTAAAAGCTATGGGTAGTTGGATAGAGAACAGACTTTATTTCATCTTTTGGAAAATGAAGAGCTCTCCTGGAGCCATGAACAGGTAACAGAAAGTGCATAAAGGCTCTCACAGCAGCTCGTGAGAGGGCAACTTCACAGGAGTTTGGGGTATAGAAACATTGTCTCTGATGGATTGAGTGGGCAAGCGCATGTCTGCTTCTGACATTTGTTTCTGCAGAGACTGGATCATCTCCTGTGCTGCTGCCATCTTTTGGGCCAGCTATTTCCTTTTGCAGGAACTCTCCTATCTAGCTCTGTGGGCAAGTACATGCATCTCACCATGTGCTTCTATGGCAAGCCACTATTAACTAGTCCTGGGGTGGGGGGAAGGGGAAAACTCTTTCTTCTTTCCCTCTCTGCATTCCTCTCCCTTAAGAAAGACTTAAGAGAAAAGGGGGAAATTAAGGATGGCCAAAAAGATTCTTCCAAGAAATTTTGGCTACAGGACTTAAAACTTAACTGGAAAATTAAATGGAAACCTTTATCTAAGTTTCAAAAGATATTTTAGAAGGAAACAGGAAAGTCAACCAGAAGGGAAAATAAGACACAGGATGTTATATACAACTTAGTCGAAGTTACAGGACCGATGGTGAGGATTCTCAGTCTTTATAACTTAAGAGGTAACTGGTAAATTACATTCTCTTTAGGATAGTCTATTTTATTATAATTTTTTAACCAATGGAGAGAAGAAGATGATTTAATTAATTTATCATGTATTACATGACAAGATATTGTGGAAGGAAACAGCCAGAAAGTCATAAGCAGATGACAGAGGGAGGATAGATGCTGTGAGTAACAACTGATTTGTAGCAAAGTTGCCAGTATAAATGTAAGTGACTCATTCTACAATCGGGTGCCAGGCAGAGGTGGGCACAGTAGTTGCCTCCTGCTAAGAATACAGTATAATAATAATTTTAAAATTCATGTTCAGTTGAGTTATATATTTAACCCTTAGCTTAGCTGTGTGCTTTGGAGGATAAAGTAAAAAAGTGCATAATGTTTCACCTCCCTTTTGGTACTACTCATGTTATATAGGCAAGTCAATTGAGCTCCTTAGGCCTCAGTTTCCTTAGCTACAAAATGAAATTGCCTTCTGAGGTCACTTCCAGCTCTAGATTTATGATCTGTGATATCCTGTCCTCAATTACTTTATAAGCTGGGAATGAGGGGGAAAGGGAGCAATCATAGTATTGTGAGAGTCCTGAGCTTAGAATGAGAAGATGGGTTTGATTCTTCACTTTGGTTTTCTGGCTCTCTGAAATTGACCACAATCATTTTATCCCCTCTGGACCTCATTTTGTTATTTGTAAAATAAATGAGTTAGATTAAATGATTTTCCAGCTGTAACAGCCCAAATCAGACTTTGCATCCTTACCTATTTATTATTCGGGCGTCCAATTTTGTCCAATTTTTTTGTGACCCCATGGACCTAGCAATACTATCCATGGGACATCCTTGGCAAAGATAGTGGAGTAGTTTGTCTTTTCCTTCTTTCTAATTAAAGTCTCTTCTTACTGTACCACAGACTTAGAGGGCCACATAGAAGTGTCTGGATGATGTGACCTGAGCCATCCTTACTGCTGAGAACTCTGGCAGACATCTGCATCACTGTGGAAAGGCTCACAAAGGAAATAATATCACTGATAATATTGTCTTGGGATACAAAAGATAATGTCCTTTCGATAATCCATATGGACATTTTGGTTGGCGCTGTTAGTTGGAAGGATTTGTAAGTGCTGAATGTACCTCTGATTTAAAACACAGTAGGAAAAAGCCAAAGTGAAAAAAATTCAGGAAGAGGAGAGAATTCAGCATCTTGCAGAGAGGTGTGGGAAGGAGAGAGAGGTCGTTTGTAGGGAAGAGAGCTTGCCAAGAAAAGCATGTGTCAACACAGCAGGGAGAAAACAAATCAAGACTCAGTATTAAGAGCACTGGGAAATTTAAAAGACTATCACCCTTTCCAGTGAAATATAAATGACCTTACATTCTTAGACTTCAGACTTTAGACCTCAGACCTCAGACCTTAAAGGAGCAAGGTACAATGCAAGGAGAACTGACTTTGGGGTCAGAAAATGTGCTCAAATGCTGCATTTCGTTCTTATTACCTGTGTGATTGAGCAAGTTACTTGACTCTTCTGGGTTTCAGTTTCCTTATCTGTTAAATGAGGAGATTGATCTAGATGATTTTGAAAATCCCTTCAATTTCTAAATCTATAGTACTATTAATATGCTTCATCCATCTGTGAAACAGATAATATAATACATAGATAGATGATCATAGGACTAGCTCAAATTTACCTTAGTAGAACCTATATATGCAAATATGTAAACTACATCATCAAGTTCTTGACCTGCAATTTTTTTCCCTCTTCACTGGCTCCTTTTCTTCTCTTTCTACTTAAATCCTCTTATAATTTTTTACCTTTTTAATCTTTTCTATATCTTATTCATAGTATTTCTCCTTTTTCTTCTTTGAATTTTACTCTTCTTTTATCCTGGCTACCTCCTCTTCCTCTTCTTTCTTCTTATCATTCACTGCCCTTTTCTTTCCTCATTTCTTTCTTCCTTTTTTTTCTACCATTTCCACTCCTTCAATCAGTAAATAACCAATTTTATTACTAAATGCCTGTTGTGTGCCTGTGCTAGGCACACAAATAAAAGGGATACAGTTCATGCTTTCAAGGAGTTTCCATTGTACATTCTTTCTTTGTTTGTTGTTTAGTCTTTTTAGTCAAACCTAATTCTTTATGACCGCATTTGGGGTTTGCAAAAATACTGTAGTGGTTTGCCATTTCCAATTCTTTTTGCAGATGAGGAAACTGAGGCAAGCAGGATTAACCGATTTACCAAGAGTCACGCAGTATCTGAAGTGAGATTTGAACTCAGGCCTTCCTGATTCTATATCTAGTGTTCTATTCACTATGCTACCCAGCTGCCTTGCATTTTCTCTTCTCCCTCTTTTTCTCTCTTATACATGTTTACTTTTTAAAAATCTCAAATCTCTTCCTATAGACCCATGCCTAGTAAGCATTAAAAGTTGTTTCATCAACTGGGGATCTTGTTGGATTATTTATTATTTGATAAAAAAAATTGAGGGAGAAAGACAAGGATGCTTATTTTATATCATTGCCTTATTTAAGTACATCTAAATGGATACTTTTACCACTTAATAAGGAAATAAATGAGAAACAGACAGGGTGTGAGGAGGTCTGTCTGAACTTATAAATCACTTGAGGGACTCATTTTATTTTAATACCTACCACAAAGCTTTATTCTGATGAGCACTTAATAAATGCCTTTTCTGATCACAAACTGTATATCCCATTTTTTAACAGCTCACATTTATATGGTGCTTTATGATTGCAAAGAACATTATAATTTCATTTGGTCCTCATAATAATCCTTTGAAGCCTTAGGGAGGATATAATCTCAATTAGTCCAGGAACAGCTTCTTATCCAAACTTTTGGTATATGCCCAGGGTCCAGCAAAATGCTTTCTCTTAGATAGTATAATAATTTTCAGACCCATTTTTATGACAAAGAAACTGAGATTCAGGTAGTTATTTATTTACCCAAGATAAAAATAAATTCAAACTAGACCTTGAGATTTTGACTCTAGATTTTTCCCACTTTGTCCTGAAGCACCTTAAATCTTAGAATCATGTAAACAAATTAGAATTTAATTCAGTGCAATGAGCTATTATTAATTACATACTCTGTGCCAAATACTGTGTTAGGAATAGAAAGAGAAAACTGAGGCAATATTCTTCTTTATTAGATTGTAGTTTTTTGAGAGAGGGACTGTCTTTTGCCTTTTTTTTTTAAATTCCCAATGCTTAGTACATTGTCAAATGACTAATTAAATTATTTTTCTTTTTAATTTTTTTATTGTGGTAAATTTATTTTTTTAAATACACATTGTTTTATGAATCATGTTGGGAGAGAAAAATCAGAGCAAAAAGGGAAACACCATGGGAGAGAGAAAAAAGAAGTAGACATAGCATTTACTGATATACATTCAGTGTTCTTAATTCTTTTTCTAGAAGCAGATGGCATTTTCTGTCCAAAGTCTATTGGGATTGCTTTGGGTCACTGAACTACTGAGAAGATCCAAGTCTTTCCTAGTTGATCATTGCCTATTTTTGCTGTTATTGTGTACAATGTATTCCTGGTTCTGCTTATTTCACTCAGCATCAGTTCATATAAATCTTTCCAGGCCTTTCTAAAATCAGCTTGTTTATAATTTTTATGGAACAATAATATTCCATTACCTTCATGTACTACAACTTGTTCAGTTATTCCTTAATTGATGGACATGCACTCCTTTTCCAATTCTTTGCTAACACAAAAAGAGCTGCTACAAACATTTTTGCACATATGGGGTCCTTTTCCCTCCTTTATGACTAAATTCTTTTCTTTCCTGAATATTCATTCTCTTAAAGAGATAACACATAAAATAAGTGAAATTAAAAATAAGTAAAACTATATTTATAAAAGTGTATGTATGTATATATATATATATATATATGTATATATGCTTAGTACAATGTCTGGCATCTAAATAAATGCTTAATAGATTGTCAAGTGACTGACTAAATTCTTTTCCATACTAAATATTCATTCCCTTAAAGAGATATCACACATAAAATAAGTAAAAACTATATTTGTAAAAATGTGCACATTTATGTATGTGCATATATACTTTTATGTAAATACATACATCCAAGACCAGTATGGGGAAGAGGAGGAAGTACCAACACCTAGGAGAAACAAGAAAGACATTTTGTAAGAGTTGATACAAACTGAGCCTTGAAAGTAGCCAAGAGTTCCAAGAGACATAGATAAAGGAAGAATGTCCAGGCAAGAAGATCGTTGAGTCTAAACCTTTTCTAGGGGGTGAGGGGTAGGTAGAGGAAAAGGGACACATCCAGCCATGAGAGATTTTCCAGTTTCCCGGATATCCTCAATTGCAAAATGTCCAAAAAAAAAGAGTGTGAGGTAAGAAAAGAGGGATGGTGTTAAAGGCAGAGGTCACAGAAGCCTTCTAGTATGAGTGACAACTGATTGGAAATCATTATCAACAGAAATCTCCATAAATAGTCATGCAGACTTTCCTTGAAGATCTCCAGTGAGGAGATCCTTCAAATTCTACTGGTTGTTACTAGTTTGCTCTTTGAGGCCATTCAGAACAAAGGCGATGTCTTGATCCATATGATGGATCTTTTAATGCTTGGAGACAATTATCTTGTTCCCCCATAATGGTTTGCTCTCTCTACAATCTACCTCCCCCTCTTTCTTTCTTTCCTCTGCTTCTACCATTTTTTTTTTCATCTAGGCTGAATTGTCCAAATTCCTCCATCTCATCGTCTTACAGTCTTACATCTTCTCAGACTCCTAGAAGTAAGAGAAGACCCAACATTCTCTCAAAATCACACTATGAATTTCAAGTAGACAAAACTATAGTGCCTGAAGTCTTCATAACTAGACAGCTGTATATAAACATTAATATCATAGAAAGAGGTAAGCAACTCAAGGATTTGAGCATTTCCAGGGGCTTCATAAGTCTTATCTAATTAGTATTCTACTATTTGTCTATGGGGCTGACTTGAAGATGTTTCTGTGATTATCTTTCATGATTGGGCCTAACCAAAAATATATAGAATATGGTCATTGCCTCTGAGAACTTGAAGATTTACTCTCATTTTTATTCGATGAGGATGCTTCTTATGTTGGTCTCATCATCTATAATATGAGGATACCACTACTTAGTTCTTATGAAAATTAAATAATAGCTTTAAGTTGCTATATAAATTGAGCTCTGATGTGGTATTTTAGAAACAGAGTTAGAATAAAAATCAGGAGAGCTACATTCTAGATCAGGCACAGTCATGAAGTTGAATGAATCTCTGTATGCATGTTGAGTAAGTTCTTTAGGCATTGTGCTTCAGTTTCCTTCTTATTCAAATGGGGTTAAGTATGATTGCCCTGGAGGCAGCTAGATGGCACAGTAAATAGTGTGCAGGGCCTCAGAGTCAGAAAAACTTCTCTTTCTGGAGTCAAATTTAGCCTCAAATATTGTGTGATCCTGGGCAAATCACTGAATATTGCCTAAGTATTCACTTCTGTAAAATGAGATGGAGAAGAAAATGGCAAACCTCTCTAGTATCTTTTCCAAGAAAAAACCCAAACAGGGTCACAAAAAGTTGGACAGCACTGAAACTATGGAACAACAGCAAAGTGATTGCCCTGCTTACCTCACAGTGTTGTGAGATTCAATGTTAAAGTACTTTTTAAAAAATACAAGGTTCCGTGCAAATGCATCATCTTATTATTGTTTTTCTTCTTATTATTTTGAAGCTTTTTGTTCATATCAATATTGAGCAGTCTCTCCTTCCTCATTTGGTTCCTTTTGGAAACCAGGAAAGGAGTTTGGCATAGAGGATATAGTTCTAGACCTGCTCAAGTTCTGGATTGTGCACTTAATCCTTGTGAAGCCCCTTAATATCTCTGAATCAGGGTTTCCTTAGTTATAAAATAAGAGTGATAAGAGCACTTACTTTGCTTTTTTGCATATATTTACATAGACGCACATTTTTGTTGATGTATAACTACATATTTACAAATCTATATATGTGTACACATGTATATATTGATACATAAATGTATATATACATGTACTCATATAGCTGTATCTACATCTATGCATCTATATAAATACACATAGCTGCTGTTCGGTTGTTTTAGTCACATTTGAGTCTTAGTAACCCCGTTCGGGGTTTTCTTGGCAGTATGCTATTTCCTTCTCCAGCTCATTTTACAGATGAGGAAACTGAGGCAAACAAAGTTAAGTGATTTGCCTAGGGCCATACAGCTATGTAAGTGTCTGAGGCGGGATTTGAATTCACAAAGATGGAACCTTCCTAACTCTCTGCTGTGCTATTTTGTTGCCTATGTACATGTACATGTATTATGTCGCTATATATATATATATATATATGTTAGATACTTGTTTAGCTATAGAGATATATATGTGCTATATAAAGACTTATGAAGATTCATGCATACATATGAATGTAATAACTTCTATTAAGCTTGCCACAAAATTCTGGGATTTGTAGTTCTTCCAGATTGGGAGGAGAGGAAATGAACTTTTGTAAGCAGAATGAAAAATGAAAGAGTTAATAGCAGAGACAACCTCTCTCTGTGCGGCAAGGACTGGCATAAGTATCTGGCACTGGTTGACTATTTCCATGGTTCTGGAGTTTTTTTCAGACAATTAAGGCTTCATTGGCTTCTTGTTCCAAAACTCAGCCTTGGTACTGCTGAATTGCTTTGGAAGGGTGGGGCTTTCGCAGACCGAGATTCATGACCTTCCTTGCCTGTTTTTCAGTTTCATTGTCTTTATCTTTTTGTCTTTCCCCTTCATCATCATCTTTTGCTTCATCCTTTCAGTTGTGCTTAGCATAATTCAACATAGTAACTTTGCTCAGAATTAAGGTTGGAAACACACACACACACACACACACACACACACACACCCCTCTCTCAAACTGAAATAAACAATACCCCTTTCCCCTTTTGTACACATTTAGGGCTTGTAGTCGCATAAAAAATCGAGTCATAGGATGGGCATTGTGTAAAGACCAGTGGCCTGGGTATTAGGAGAAGGCTTATTTTGCTGACCTCCCTGCTAAATAGCTTTGTCACCTTTTTGTGCTTATTATTTTTTTAGTCTCTCTAGAGAATGAGTTTGCTGAATTATATTAGCTTAAATTCTCTGATTGACAGAAATAACAGAAAATGGATTATGTCCAATCTATGATTAATGACTGCATAGTATTGGTCATATTTTTGGTTTTTGCTAGAATTCTTACTTGTCTGTGGCCACATTAATTCTGAATCCCACATTTTTTTTTCCTCCCAGACTTTGGGTTTGTGGTCCAAGTTTAATTTGTATGTGTATTGGAAGTTTTGCTCAAGTTCAGCTGATGCTGATTAACCAAATTTATTTGTGAAATGGTTGTATTGTATAACAATAGAAGGCCAAGGGATGAGCTAGGCTTCTACATGTTTGTACTTTATTACTACATGAACCATTTGAGCAATTGCAAAGTACAATTATACGAACTCCAAAGGACAAAACACTAAGGCACTAAAGGAACAAATCATTACATAACACAAATAACTTACCCTCTTTGGACTTCAGTTTTTTCATTTGTAAAATGAGGAAGAGATTGGACCAGATTGCTTCTGAGGTTCATGAAAGTTCTAAATCTATTATACTACCATCATTATTTCTTCTACATAGATACAGAAAATCCTTCTCCCTACTTAACTTTTTTTTTTTTAAATAGCAAGGTCATGAGGGACTCTAGATATTGTTTTTATGAGTGTGGATGTTCCAAATGACTCTCCTTCAGTAGAACTGTTGTCCAGAGAAGTCCTGCTTTCTTTGATTTTGTAGCTGCTTTGACTCCTCTGGAAGTATGAATGTTACATAAATAAGAGAAAATGTTTCTGTTACTGTCATTCCCAATCTGCAGCTTATTTGGACCACTGAGTGTGCCTCAAGTCTGGAATGATCTCCCTTCTCATCTCTGTCTCTAAGCATCCCTAATTTCTTTCAAAGCTCAGGAGCATTTTCTGTATAAGTCTCTGGTAATGGTTGCTCTGGCTTAAAATGATCTTATATTTGCTTACTCATACACAAACTGCATTTTCCCTCCTAGAACAAAAGCTCTCTGAGAGTAGAGCCTAGTTTGTTTTCTCTTTAGTCCCTAGGGCCTAGCATAAGATCTTGTAAACAGTAGATGCTTAATAAATGCTCATTGAAGTGAATTGGGTTGAATTCGTGGGCCTTGGAGTTATTGATCTTTTATCTCATTAAGTAATTTAGGATAATAAATGAGCTCATATGTATAGATAATATAAATATACTCCATTGGTTAAGTAATAGCTATTGCATTTATACCTACATATATGCACATATTGCTGACTTTCAAATATTTGTAGCCACAGCTGTGGTTGATAAAAAGAAATTTCATTTAAAACTACTTAATTCATAGCAATATTTTTTCAACACATGTTTTGTTGATCAACAGTTACTAATATTGCTACTATAATTAGTTAGATGATGTATAAATTTAAAAGGGTCCTTGGACTTGAAAAGGTAAAACACTATGGTTTTAACTATTGTCAGGTGAACCTGGAAGGGATAGTTTCATAGATATGCCAAATGAAAATATCACAAACCAATCTTTACTACAAATTATGTAGGGCATGGAATCTTTGATCTCAGTTTTGGTGGCGAGAATCATTCCTCTTTTAGTTCCATAATTCTTTGAAAAGTGAATGCAAAGTAAGTACAAACAAAACAGAATGAATGAATGAGTGAAAAGGAATTTATTAAGCACTTACTATGTTCTAAGCACTGAGGTTTATATAAATAGGAAAAGTGAGACAATGATTACTTTAAAGGAATCTACCCGCTAATTGGAGAAGACAACATGTTAAAGAAAAGTCCAGCTACAGGATAGATGAAAAGGTCCAAATATTCTATGGATATATCGCTGGGGCAGAGATAGGAAGACCTAGAGTAGGTCATTTAACATTGCTAGGAGGCTTCAGGACACAGAAGTAGAGTAAAGGTCTGAAGAGCTTTCATCTTATGGGAAGGGATAGAGTTGATGATTCTCATCTTATCTATGTCACTTGAGCAGTCCAAAATAGGTTCTGAGCATCTGAGGCCACAGGGAGGAGGTGATAGGAGAAGGTAATGAAGAAAGATGCTTTTATTAATATTGAGTTTTCCAATTTCTCAACTGTCTTGGAGGAGTTCCTGGACAGCATGGGGCAAAAGCAGGAGGAAATAAGGGAAGAAAAAGGGAAAAGGGGTGCCAATGCATTAGCAATCTTCCTGGCCTGGCTATCTCTCATTTGAAAGGATAACAGATTGTCAGATTAGGTTATAAGTAATTTACCAAGACTGACTTCTCTTATTAAGCAAGTAGTAATACGTTGAGTGATTAAGAATACAGAGAATTCTTATTGGCCGATTATCTCCATCAATCTACTTCAAGTCGTCCTTTTTTTTTTTTTTTTTTTCAGTTTAGCTATTTGATTGAGTATTATGAGTTAAGAAGGCAATAATTCAAATAAGATTTCTGTCCAGAAATTTCTTAAACTCACATGAGGTAAATGCGCCTCATCATTATTTGAAGAAAATTAAAATCCTTTAAGTGTGGGACCCATTAACTGAAAATAACCAGTATGTACATATAGGTATTACAAATGAAGTATGATTTGGAACTATTATGGAATTATTATTGGACATGGTATCTAACACAAATAACAGTTCTTCCTCAGAAAATGTTCTGTAAAGCCAAATGGGAAGTTTTGAACAAATTGCCTGAAAAAGTGGGTGGTTTTACATCAATGTCAAATGACATTGTCTTATCTTTCGAGTTTTATTATGGTTTTCTTCAAAAGATGCTTTATGGCTCAGTAAGAATTAGATTACTCATTGCTTTTTGTACAATTTCTGTGCTTTCCCCAATGATATGCTTTGGTTCACATTGTTCCCTCTGCTCAGAATATCCCTACCTTCAAACATTGCTCGATGAAATCCTGCCCATCCTCCAAGATCCAGATCAAATGTTAGCAAACTTGGCTTCAGTCCTGGAATATACCTCAGAAATCATCTTGTCCAACCCTATCATTTAAAAGTGAGGAAACTAAAAATGAGAGACTTTGTGACTTTCCCAAGTTCACATAGATAGTAAGTGACAGGCTTTAAATCCAGATTCTTGGGCTCTAAAGCTAGTATCATTGCCATAATATTTACTTCTTTTCCAACAATAACTTCTTTCCCTCATTTTCCACAACTAGCAATTCTTTTTTTCTTTCTTTAGACCTCACATGACCTCACAGACTTCTTTAATTCACTTTTCACATTCTCTCTTCTTTATAGATATAATAATGACTGTTTTTGCCACCTATTAGATTGTAAATTCCATGAATGCAAGGAGAGTGTCATATTTGTTTTTATTTATCCCAGTGTCTAGTGTGGAATGCACAAAAAGATAGAAAATAAATATTTATTAGGCATTCATTATATGCATGGCAACTAGGTAACAATAAGCTGATAGAGTGCTGGGCCTACAGTTAGAAAGTCTCATCTTCCTAAATTCAAATATAGCTTCAGGTATTTATTAGCTGTATGATCTTAGGTAAATCACTTAATCCTGTTTGCTTCAGTTTCCTCATCTGTAAAATGAACTAAAGAAGGAAATGGTAAACCACTCCATTATCTCTATCAAGAAACCCCTCAATGAGGTCACAAAGAGTAGGACATGAGTGAAAAATGGCACAACAACAACAAAAGTGATAGGCACTCTACTACATGATGAAGATACAAAAAAGAATCAAAAGACATTCCTTGCTCTCAAGGAGCTTACACTCTAATGGATGAATGAAATAAATACAATTTATGGAATAAATATGTCACAGATTTAGAACTAGAAGGAATCTAGAAATCAATTAGTCTAACCTCTCATTTTATGGATGAGGAAACTTGGCTCTAGTAAGTTTTAGTGATTTCCCCAAGATCATACAGAAATAAGTGGTAGATTAAGATTTGAATTCAAATTTCTTACTCTAAATCTAGCACTCTGAACTTTACTATACCACCTTAAATATTTGTTGACTTGGTTTGGCTTGAATTTATTTGAATGTTGCTATGTAATCTGGTTCATGCTGTACTCTTTTAGAGTCATATAAAATAACTGAATCTAACCAGATTCAGTTCCATAATATTAGAGAAGACTTCTGATGAATGCCTTCATGTGGACAGACTACATACATGCTGAATGTAATGGGTCAAAGATTGTTACCCTCTATCACAAAATGGCAAAAATGAAGAGTTAATGAGAGACCAAAGAAGCCAGCATCTGAAGTCTGGGCAAGTCCCACCATGACCAATGTTAGAGATCAGAAGATTGAGAATTGAGAAGGGAGGCAGGATGTCATAAATCTAGGATATTGTCATCAACAAATGTTGAAAAAGTTGATAACCCAAATATTACCTAGAATAGATTTTGAGAATTTCAAACTCATTTGGAAGAATCTGGGGGAAATCTGGGAGTATGGATGAGATGAAATAAGAATCAAATATATGATATGTAAGAGCAAGGACTTATAAGAGGACTACATCATTCAATGATATAGTTTTATCATTGTTTAAGATAACTGTTTAAGTTATATTTAAGAACTTGTTAAGTTCTTAACAAGTTTAAGAAGTTTAACTTATGTTTAAGAAGACTGTATGTATCTTAAGGACTTGAGAGAGAGCAATGAAGTCAAAAGGCCATATCATATGTGCCAGGCAAGTCAAACTGTTACTACTACTATGACCATTACCACTGTTTGGATTCTGATAGGGATAATCAATAATTCTGGATTTAAGAGTTTGGGGAATAGCAGTGGCTTCTCCCATTACTGGCTTTGTTTTTAGCCTAGGATCTGCAGTCATCATTGAGGAGAGATAATCACTGTGAAGAAGGGACCCTCTTTCTATGACCAATACCAACTGCTAGCCACTTGCCATTGACAGGCAGATAAATTCAGAAGCCCTGGGATCAGAAGTAATACTTAGACCACTGGTCCTATTTATAGACCTCACAGATATCATTTAGGGAAGTTTTTCCTGTGAAGAAGGGACCAGCCAACAGATATAATCTGGGAATTGTGGTGGCAGATGTATTAAAGCATCAGGCTTTGATATTGCTCTCCTTGGATTACAGATAAATTTGTAATTATAAGTTTTGAGCTACTACATGTATAAACATGCTTAGAAAGGAAAATAACTAAGCAAAAGTTATAATCAGTACAAATGGCAAATTTAACAGAGAAAATTATAGAACTCCCTGTATTCTATGATAATAAATAAAAAGGATAAAGATCTACATATAGTTCAAAGTTAGTAAATCATTTTGTAGGTGATGCTATTCTGAATAGTAAGCAATTGGTACTTTAGGACCATCTGGAATTTTTGCGGCTAAGCATAGTTCCAATGCCATAAGGCAAAGTATTAGTGGTAAGAAGCGTGGTTGTTCATAATAATGGATTAGTACAGGCTTTCTAGTCAATATGGGAGAGTGTGGGAGCCAGGTTACTCATGTACTCCTTGAAAACAACAAAAATACCAAGGGAAAATGACTAAAAGTACATACACAATAAAATTTTTTAAAATAAAAATGAGCAAAGTAAGAGTGCTAGTACAATAACAAAAAAAAAAAAAAAAAGAAAGAAAAGAAAAAAGAAAAAGAAAAAACAGAAGCAATTAATCAAGAGTTGAAATGGAAAAAATAAATGATGCAAAGTATTCCAAGAGATGTCTTCAAAAGCCTAAATGATGCATTAAAAATTTTACATATGAAGTAACATGAGTAAAATGATCAAAGTTGAATAGTAAAAGTGCCTGAAGAAAATTTTAAAGAAGTGGGGCAGAAATAAAACTAGACTTAAATGATGCTAATCAGTATTAGAAAGAAATAATCACAAAGATGATATAGGGAGAACATAATCACAAATTTGGGAGAATCAATAGAGATTCAAAAGGAAATAGAATTATAGTCAATGTACAATTTAGCACAGTGCAAGACACATAGTAGGTGCTTAATACATGTTGACTGAAATAAATAAAAAAATCATGGAGTTATTAAAATAATTAGAAAGCACAAAATCAAGCAGTAGACTTTAGATCATAATACAGCAATGTTAAGATTACTCAGATTTAGAGAATTAAGAGACCAATACATTTAAATGTGATATCCTTAGAAATTATTACTTCCTAGAACTAGCAAATACAAGCTCTGATATTATAAATATGTATAAACAATTCATAAGAGCTGATAGCAGAAGAACCAAAAATTCATTATTCCTGTAGCTGAATATCTTCTGGAGGCATAATTAGATTTCACAATTATAACAATTAATAGATTGCTATAAGAAATTGTTAGAATTAATTTTTATTAGAAAATCAAATATTAGGTAAATATTTCTAAATAAAAATCAAGTATTAGAAAAAATATTAGGTGCTGCTAAGGGACAGAAATTAACTTCCAAGAAATATTAATCGAGTTCACAGCAGACTTCTTTCCAAGGACAAGGATAATTGTAACAATCTGAATATAATATAGACTAATGTAAGGGAGGTGATCAGAGAAGACTAATTTGAGAAACTTCCTGAAGTGATTACAGGGGTGTGGGCTTTGTTTGAAGGCTGCTAAAAGGGAATTTCCTACTGAAATGTCAGCATGCCCCATTGTGGCTAAATTGGTTGGCTATATTTAAAAATAGGGGAATACCTCTTGATGATTAATAATTGATTAAGAATAGGCCAACAATAGTCTATAAAAGTAAGCGGGGAGATCCAACTAGACACCATTGGAAAATTTTACACATCTTTGAGGCCATTTTAGTTCTTTCTTTCTTTTTTTTTTTTTTTTTGTTAGCTGACTCATCTGGACTCATTTGTTTGGGCTTATCTAGGGAAGGGACTCATTGGAGAAATTAGTTTGGAAACTACATTTTGGGCATACAAGTCCATTAGGGATATTTATATCTAGGATGATTTGTTTCCTTACTCACATTAAATGAAAGTACTACATCTAAATTGGGGAGAACTCAGGGTGACCTGGAAGCATATTTCAGACTACATGTATTTTTTTTCCTTTCCTTTTTCTTTTTTGATCTTTCCCTTCCTTTTGTTAGTTGTTGTTTTAATTTTTCTCTTTTCTAATTGTTTGGAGTTGGCATAGCAGGTGGTAGTCTATGAGAATGTTATAAAATTTTGTTTGTCTCTTGAATTTTTATCACTCTGTATTTGTGGATGAATAAAATCTCTAATTTTATTACCTTAGTGGTCATGTCCTCAAAAGATTATAAATTTGAGGAATGGCTTTAGAGGGGCATTCAGGAACTGTGTAGAGCTCTAACAGGACATCTGTTAAAGCCTCCTCTAGTCCCCAGAGTTACCCAGAAATAGGGACATACCAATTGTGACTAAAAACATCATAGTTAAATTTACCTGTAGAAATCATGGAATATGTATATCCTCTGTCCTGCTGATATTATTATTATGTGATCTCTGCTTGCCTGTTATGGATAAAACAGTGGTTAAAAGTGTTTCCTTTAGTATCTGTAACAAGTAGTACTATTGTTTCATTAAATCAAGACTTAGGCCATTTTAAATGTCAGATTAGAGGGTTTTATCCTTAAATCCACATGCAAAATCATCCTTCATCATGTCATCTATGAAATCCCCTAGATTGTGGATTGAAATAGGCAAAATAGTTCTATAACATAAGAAGAAATGTCCTTATGTAGGTGTGGATCTCATAAATAAAATTTAAATCTCTGTACATTCATTTATTGGTGAGAGCAAGTGAGAAGCAGACTTCAATGATCATCTCTAGTTGGAAGGGCTTTGTAGTCTAATCTAACCACCTCATTTTGCAGATGAGGAAACTGAGGCTCAGGTATGTTAACTCATCTGTCTGAAGTTACACAGGTGGCAACTAGCAAACTCAGGGTCTCTGACTCCAATAAGTGCTCTCTCTACTGTCCCAGATTGGAAGAATTCAATTGTTGTCAGTCTTCAATGAAACAAAGGCCAGACAAAATCTAATGAAAAGTAGCACACACACACACCCAGGAGCATGGCACCAATTTTTATTTGAGTCCTCTGCGTTGTTTCCTTCAAAATAGGAACACAAATATTTCAGTGTGCTCCAAGGCAGCATTTTAAAGGAACTTTAATTCAGATTTCAAGTTAGACAATTATTCATTTGCTTACCAAGAGTATTTGAGAGTGAATATACTGCCTGCCTTTATCAAGCTTTGACAAACTTTCATTCTTGTGATTAGAGAGTGTTGCTTTTAATAAGAAACAAAGAATGTTACTGTATTTTGTTACTAGAGAATCTGTTTCAGAAACTATTTCAGTAAGTGATTGTGGGAATTCAAAGAAGTGCAAAGAACTCAAGAAAATAGAACTATTAGTTTGCATCACTATATCCACTGAAATATATGACAACAATTATGAAAGAACAGCTGCCATTTGAATAGCATCTAAATACATTATGTCTATTATCACATTTGACATAATCATCTTATACATATGTTTATAAATAATATGTATATTGTGTAATATTCCCTAATAATAAAATTTTACAACTAAGGAAAGTTAATTAGTTAATAGTTCTAGATTAGGCAAGATATCCTTTTGTGTATGTGTGTGTGTATGTGTGTGTGTGTGTGTGTGTGTGTGTGTGTGTGTGTGTGTGTGTGTATGTGCTTATGTGTTTTGGTCCAGACACATAGGGAGCTTCCATTGAGGAAGTTCAACAACTATTTTGAAACTTAGAATCTTGGAGAGTATGTATGTATACATTTATTTTTGCTTATATATATATGTATATATATGCATTTATATATGTACACACAGTAATATAACAATTGTAATACTGTTGAAAGTTCTCATTACAATGGAATAGCATTCTATTAGCCAAAGTAGTGCCTATTAGATTCAAGATCCCATCACACTTAGGGAATTTTTCTATATTTATCATAGCAGGCAGTGGATGTTGAAGCATTAAAATTGCTTTTGTATATTGTTGTTGTTATTTTGCCAGGAAGTATTTATTTCTTTATCTCTGGGAGCCATCAAAAGTGAAGACTTGTAATCATCTGGGATGGGCAGTTACTTCAGCAGAGGGAACAGAGCCTTATTGATTGTTGGAGTGATTGCTTGTGTTTTAGATTTTAGAAAGCTGACCACTTATTCTGTGTTTTTAATTATATAATGTCTTGGTTTTTCCATACATTTAGCTCCCATTTGGAATTTAAGCTAGTTTTTTTTTTTAAACACTTAGAGGAAACACTTCTTACTAACAGTCAATTTTCAATTCTTGACTCACTATGAAAAATTTGATTCCCTGACAAGTGTTTCTTTTTATATTTATTTATATAAATATCACTTATATAAATATTTATGCTACAAATATTTTTGTATATGTAGGTCCTTTTCTACTTTCTATGACCTTAAAGAACACATTTTAAAGTTCATTTCTTATAAAAATATTTTTGGATACAGATCAGATTATAGGATAAAGACCATTTTTTTTTGTAAGTAGTACTTTATTTTTTCTATTGAGTTCCAAAATTTTTCCCTTTCTTCTCTTCCCTCCCTGATCCTGAAGACAGCAAGCAACGTAATATAAATTAAATCTGTGCAATCAAATTAAACATATTACACATTAAACATTTTGTGGGGAAAAAAGGAACAAAAGAAAAATAAAACTCATAAAAAGCAAAAGCAGAAAAACAAAAAAAGTGAAAATAATATATTTGGAACTACATTCAGACTCCATAGTTCTTTCTTTGAGAAAGGACAGCATGTTCCACCATGAGTCTTTCAGAATTGCCTTGGATCATTGTATTGCTAAGTCTATCACTGTTGATCATGCACAATGTTGCTATACTGTATACAATATTCTCTTTGTTCTGCTAACTTCAGTCAGTATCTGTTTATGTAAGTCTTTCCAGTTTTTTCTGAAATCTTCTTTCTCATCTTTTCTTATAGAATAATAGTATTCCATTACATTTATATCACAACTTTTTAGCTATTCCTCAACTGATGGGCATAACTTCAATTTCTAATCCTTTGTCAGCATAAAAAAAGCTGCTATAAATATTTTTGTACATGTAGGTCCTTTCCTATTTTTTATGATCTTAAAGAATACATTTTAAAGTTGAAAAAAAAATAACCTTAAGGATCATCTTGTTTTCATTTTATAAATGTTATAAATGCTAGTTCATGACAGAACCAAAGCAAAAACACTTGGTTACATGACTTTTTCTACTTCAACACCCTGTCTACATTTTCTAGCAAATAGAAATGTATTCAAGGAGGCATGGCATATATCTAAATAACCTTGTACATTGGAGCTATTCATTTGCATTATGTCCAATTTCATAAGTTTTATGATCTTTAGTTCTTTAAAGAATTTGTTTCTTTCCATGCAACTAATCAGATTTTTCCAAAGACAAAGCTGTTCTCTTCATGCCTCCAATTAGAAATGGGAATAAGATAGAGAACCAGCTTGAGAAAAACTAGCCTATTCCAAATTTGCAGACTAATTGAAGAAAGCCAGAGGCTTATCAACTTTTTTGTTTTTTCCTTTCATTTTTTCTGAATATCTTCCATATGGAGGAGGGATTATCTTTGTTTTTCTTGGTCCCAGAAGGCAAAATTAGTTCAATTTCAATTCAATAAATAATTGAAAAATAATAGCAACAAGGATTTCTTCACAATTCAAACAATTTAGAAGTGGAACTGCTTGTCTTTGGAGCAAATGGGTTCTAAATCATTGCTGTTCTTTACATTGACGCTTTATGATAATTTGTTTTATTTTTCAATTTTTAAAATTAAAGTTTTATTTTCAGTTCCAAATTCTATTTCCCCTTCTTTTCCTTCCTTCATCCATTGAAAAAAGCAAGAAAAAACAAAATTTGTTAAAAATATATGTAATCAAGCAAAACCAATACCCCCATTAGCCATGTTCCCCCACCACAAACAAAGAAAAATCCTGCTTTAATCAATAATCTGGTCTCTATCTTGAAGTGAATAGCATATTTCTTCAAATCCTCTGAAACTGTGGCTTCACTATATTGATCAGAATTCTTAAATTTTTTCACATTTGTTTTCCTTTATAGTATCATTGTTTTTATATTTTTTCCTGTTTTTATTTACTTCACTTTGCATCAGTTCACACATGAATACCTTAGAAGAAAAGTGAATACATGTGATCAAGGCAACTCAACTCTGACATTACCAGACTCAAATGGCTTTTTGTTGTTGTTGTTGTTCTCATAGGTTTTTATACTGCTCTTTCAGAAAATAGCATTTCTGTTGGACAAGATGCTTTGCTGGATTCCATAGGTCTGCTCTCTATGTCTGAACTTAACGCCACAGCTAAACTCTCTGGTCTTGTTGTCTACTGACTGTGGCATGCTGCTTTGCTATAAGATACCATTACTGGTGGTAAGAGCAGGGAGAAAAAAAACTCCTCTCTATCTTCTTCCCACTGCATTCTCAGAATAAAGAACAATTCCCTCTCCAGAGTCAAGTTCTTCCTCTTGAGTGTCAAGATACCCTTCATTTATAGAGTTCTAGCCTCCAGGGATGTTGCTGATCTTTCTGGAAGAAATATCCTATTCCCATATGATTTTGATTTCTTTTGGATATCTATATTTTGAAAGATTTTCATTTTAATTTCTTTTCTGATATCTTCTATCCATTTTTTTAATAACATGTTTTAGAATTTCTCTTTAGCATCAAATTCATTTTTATATAGTCTACAGCCTCCAATCTCTCCTTTTATGTAAATCAGTTCATTTGACCTTCTCCAATAATGGAATATCTTTCAATTACTCCATAGTATCTCAAATATATCATGAGCAATCATAGCAATGCTATTTTTTTGAGTATTTTTATAGGTTAGGTGAAACAGGGGACTGGAACTCAGAAGCAGAGAGTGATCTCTTGATATTTCCATTCTTATCTTTGATATTAATTCCCTATTACTCATTTTACATTTGTCCTTTTAGAACATAATTCATTCTCCTTGATAAAGAAAAGAGTTGTGAAATGAAAATTAGATTCTGCCTTCTCTGAAACCAATTGTCATGGTCCCATTTGCCCTGAGTAGCAATCCTATCCCTTCTTTCATTCTCTTCTTTGCCTGTTTCTTTTTTCTTTTTTTGTTTCTTTTTCAGTATAACTTGAAGAAAAGCAAAACAATGGATCCTTTTGGTTCTTCTTGCCAATAACAGCTTCTTCAAAGTTTTAGTTCTCCTGACACTGTGCTTCTATTATGCCTCGCTTACCTGCCATCACTTCCATTTATTGGCCTGTCTTTTTATTTTATTTTATTTTTAATTATAGCTTTTTATTCACAAGATATATGCAAGGGTAATTTTTTAGCATTGACAGTTGCAAAACCTTTTGTTCCAAATTTTCCCCTCCTTTCTCCCACCCTCCCCCCCCAGATGGCAGGTATAGTCATGTCTATATTGTTTGTTTCTTTTTGTATCTAATGAATTTTGTTCTTGAGAGCTATCTGTTTCTCCTATATTGACATCCATCTTCCATAGAATGCCATACCACTGGACTCCATCCATCTTTCTTCTGTGATGTTTTAGCTTAAATACGTTCCTAAGAACAACAACAAAACAGCAAACATTTTTAATCTGTGTTTAATAAATCTGTGTTTAATAGCCTTTGTTTGTTTCTTTTTTTAACTAACAGATAAGATGAGGATTAGTTATATCATCAATTAGACCACTCTTTCTGTTGTTTAGATTACTTGTTTGTGGGATTTTATGGATTTTGTTATTTTCTCCCTTACTGTCTTCTTTGAAGCCTTCTTATTTTTATAGTTCTCATTAATTTTCTTGTATTGAATTTCTTTATAGCTTATTCACATGTACATGTATTTGAACACATAAAGTCACAAAATCTTATCTTCTCCAACATCTTTCAATTATAGTGTCTTCTCTCTGTTAACTATTTCCCATTTATCCTCTCTCTATATTATTTTATATATATTAATTTGCATGTTGTCTCCTCTGCTAGAATACAACCTCAATAAAGGCAGGGGCTATCTTTTTTTTTTTTTTTGTATCCTCAATACTTAGCACAATGTCTAGCTCTTAGTTGGCATTTAATAAAAATTTATTTATGGATTGAGTGGTGTTTAAATAAAATTTATCAATAACAAAAATAAAATAGAATAGAGCCATAGCTGATGATCATAGTAATAATAATTAATAATAATAAAAAACAACTAATATTTATGTGGTAATTGCTATGTATTGGGTACTGTGTTAAGTGCTTTACAATTATTATCTCATTTCATGCTTGGAATAGTCGTGAGCACTATTAAATCCAGTTATTAACTATTAATTGTGTCTCTATTATCTCCCAAACTGAAGCAAAAAGAAATTATGTGCCTTGCCCGGGACCACAGAGCTACAGAGCTTCTGAAGCCCGTTTTGAATTCAGGTGTCCTGACTGGGCCTGGTTTTCTATTCACTGGGCCACCTAACTGCCCTTAGATAGAGTTCTAGACTTGGATTAAAATATTTCCTTTGACAAATTGCCTATATGATTATGGGTAAGTAGCATAAACTCCCAGAGCCTCAATTTACTTATTTGTAAAATGAAGGGGCTGGACTAGATGAGCTTGAAGGTCCCTTCTCATTCCAATACTATGAAAAAAAAGTTATATTTCTGCTTGGAATACAATCCCATCTTATAGGGAGTCATAAGGAAGGTAGGTATTCTCTCTCTCTGGAAAGGAGCTCTCTGCAACCAGAAGGCATGAACGGATGGCTCTTTCCTTTTCTCTGACTGCAATCTCACAGGGGAGTAGCAAAAAGGGAAGGATTTTCTGCAGGAATGTAGTTGGCATCATGACCGAGACCTGGAGCACTGGCAAAGGCCTGGGTGGCTATGCTTCAGGTCTCTGCCAAGTCAGAGGGATGAGGCTGGCAGGGAAGGGAAGCAGTCACTATTGCAGTCTGACCCAGCTGCAGTAGGTGGTAGTAGCCAGTCAACTGATTGGACCAACAACCAGGGGGTTGAGTATGAGGGAGAGCCCACTTCTTCCAGCTCAGATCCTGAGGCTGGCTGTCATTCTTGGGAGAGGAGACGGCAGTCATGGTTGTTTCTGTTGGCAAACAGAAATGTAATTCGTGGTCAGGAGCTTTCCAGTACCCAGCTGCCTCCTGCTTTCTACCTCAAACACCTCAAGAATGTGATGAATGTCCTGTTTATAAACACAGTCTGAAGGGCTAAGTCCACACCCAAGAGTCAGCATGATTTGGATCCCAATTCCCTGGCTCCTTGGTTTTCCTTATCCAGATGGCCCAAACTAACCTTACCCCACCTGTGTCAGCAGAGTCTGGGCAGAGCTCCACACTGGAAAGCAATCAGAATAGAACTGTGGAATTGATGGAGATTTTGAAGAGGAAGGGTAAAGGGACTATGGTGATTTAACTTAGAAAGAAAGAAAAACCAGGAAAAGTTTGTGGTGGGAGGGAAATTCCAGTTCTGAGAATCAGTCCAGCAAAATAGTTGGTGTAGAGACATCAGGTCCAGTTCTGTCTCTTAGGCAATCACTTGATTCTTTTGATCCACAGTTTCATTATGTGTTAAACTAGATGAACAGTTCTTGCCTTAATGGGCAACTGGAAGGAAAGTTCTTGTAAATCTTAAATAGATCAATTCAGGCTAACAGAACAGCAGCAATAGCAGCCACCCACCAAAGCCTCTTTAATGTTGGGAAGAAAGCACACACTTACCATTCCCTTGCTTCTCCCATCGCATTGTCTCAGCTGTCAAAATACTTGCTGATTTTCATTGATGCTAACTTCCCCTCCGTTAGTTTGAACTAGTTTCTGTCTTCACATGCCCTTTTCAATTAGTAGGTAAGGACTAGGTACTAGAATGAATTGGCAATGAAGATGGGTGAAAGATGGAGACCCATATAAAAGAGAAGAAATTATTCTAGCCTGCCTCAGTGGTATGATATCTTACAACAAGCAATCAACTAGAAGTTTGAGTCTCAGACTCCCCTCAGTCTAATTGTGCCATCTAAAGCAAGTCCCTTTCCATTTCTGACTTCCAATTTCCCTTCTGGGAAACGATCCCAGTGACACCTGCTTGTTCTATGTATACTGAAAGGATGTTGTGAAGATCAGATGAAATTATATGTGGAAATAAATAATGAAATAAAGTATTCCAAGAATAAAGAGCCAGATAAAACCAGACGTAAGAGTAAGGCAGAGAGATACTTTAATGATCTTTAGCTCCATTACTGACTTTTGGCTGGATTATATGGTGAAACAGCAGTCAGTTGAAAAGTTCATTTGTGCTGCATAAATGACTATCATGTATATAGTGCTTTAAGACTGTAAAGCATTGTACATATATTAGATCACAATCGTGTGAGTTATATACTATTTTTATTCCCACTTCTCAGGTGAGGAGGTTGAGACAAATAGAAATTAAACGATTAGCTCAGGGTCACACAGTAAGTTTTAGAAGTTGGATTTAAATCCAGGTCCTGAACTCTTACTCACTGTATTATCTAAGTGTCTTTATGTGATTCTATCTTTTCCATATCCTTGGATAAACTGATTGGTTGAACTGGCATTGGGTCAACACAACTTATAGAATGATGAAAATAGCTATTTTTATAAGGCATGATAAGGGGATTTCTAGCATCAATGGATTGGATATAATTTAGATTTTAGGAATTATTGAGCATTAAAGCAGACTAGAATAAGTAGCCCAAGTATCTTGCTGCATCACAGTCTTTAGAGAAGATATTTTAGGTACATTTTTTTAAGAAGAGGAGTTGAGGAATTAGTCCCTGTTAACACTGAGGAATCATGGTTCCTTAAATTGAAGTCTTTTCAAAAAGTCATATTCAGTAGAACAGGTTTAGAGTTTTAACTCTTTTTTATACTTCTAGCTAGTTTTGCTGTTTTCTTTTGCACTGGTATATACAAAACCTGGGGCCTTAATGTTTCAGAACAATTGGGACAGATGGGGAGAAATCCATAGGGATTCTAGGAATGCAAGAGTAAGAAATTAATGAAATGATGCAATTAGAATTCTCTAAGAAGGGTAAGTCTTTGGACTTGAGAGGTTTACATTCTGGGTACCTTTTGACTATACTCAGACTCAGCTACTTATTTCATGTTTTCTCTTCTAGGAAAGGATATCAATAATTCTTAGTTACCTTTTGTGTGGTTTAATTGATTGCAAATCCCTTAAAAGACAATGTGATTTTTTACAATTCCATAAATTTTTACTTTTTCATATTTTTTGGAATCAAAATTTGTGATTTTATTGGCATAAGAAGGTCATTGATGAGGAAACTATCAACTGACAAAATTTTTGTAGCCTTGGAAAATAGACTAGGGGGGCACTGAGTGGTTAAATAATCTGGTTACAGTCAGAAATAGTATGTGAACTCAGGTCTTACCCTCATGGCTGGGTGTTATATAAAATGTAATTTTGAAAAATGCTAACAAATAATACTGGATTAATGGTTATTACATCCATTGCTTTGAATGTACTAAAATAAAAATTTCTCAAAACCATCCAACAAATACCTTATTCGAAAGAAGAGTTGTTGAGTGGGATAGGTATTAGGAAACATAGATCCTCACCCCAGATCTGCCCCTGGTTCTCAATACTTTTTCTATCTGAAAGAAATATACATCAATTTCTCCATAAATGCCTTAATTCCCCCATATTTCAGGGAAATGTTTCAGCATTAGAACACATTGCTAGTAATGTAGTTTAGAACAAAACTTATGGACAAGTTTCTGGTATTCAAGTTTGTCTTCCATAAAATGAGGAGGTTGGTTTTGATAGTCACTGGGATCCTTTCTATTTTTAATATGTTATGACTCTTTTATTGAATATGCTTTAAATGGTAATAACATATGGATTTCTAGCATTTATTTCAAGGATTTCAGAGAATTTGGTTCTCTAAGCATAGTGAGATGAGTAGAAATTTCTGGCAAACATGAAGACCACAAATACAATTCCTTACTTTCTTTCAAGGCTCAATAGAGGCTCTATCTCAGGAAGATTTTCCTGATTCTTATTTTGATAACTGTGTCATCTTAACTCAATCCTCCCTGAATTATTTTGCATTTCCTTCTCTGTGAAAATATTACTATTCCACTACCACCCTGTCCAGTAGAATGTAAGTTAAAAGAAGGTTTTTTTTTCTTTTTTCTGTGATTTGTGATAATTTGGTCTTTGCTCCGAGGTCAGCACAGTGCCTAACTGATTTCTAAGTGTTTGTTGAATTAGATTGAGACATATCTCCAGTTGAGATAATTAAGGTAAAAAAATAAGTAAGCAAAATTACTGGAGGTCTGAAGATGAATCACTGGCAGAATAGAAATTCAATCCCAATCACTGGTCAGTATTTTTTTTTCTGCTACCCTCCCCAATTCCTTTCCTCAGAGGCCTTTGACAAAAGAATACACAATAAGGATACACAGTCTATTTCATTTTCTCTGGTGAGAAGAGGCAGAGAGAAGGCTTATCTATTCTCTGAACTGTAACCTGAGAGGTGTTCTAAGGAGGCTCCAGCAAGTTGAGAGGATATTGGTTTTCCCAACTAGACAGAATCTGGAATCGATAAAGAACAAAATACTGCCTTGTATCTTCTTCCCACTGAAAGACTGGTGTCTGACTTGGATTTAGTAGAGCTGCCAGAAGCTTTCATCAGCTCTTCTTCTCTTACCTGCTGCCTAATGTTGTTATGGCCATCCAAAGTCACATTTCCCATCACCTCACTTTTATGTCTCTTGTCAGCAACTTAGCTAGAGGTGTGCATGGGGCATTCTACTTTGTTTTAAAAGACAGACAAGATATAATAAGAACTGTCCCAAATAGTAGCAATTTATATTTATACATTATTTCATGTCTATACATCATAATTTCATTTCAGTCTTATGACAACTCTCATTGTTAGCATTATTATAAACATATCATCATAAATGAAGAAACTGAGGTTCAGAGAAATTTGCCCAAGATCCTGTATTTGGTAAATTGCATATCCAATAAGTAAATGATCATTCAATGTTCCTATGAGGACTTTATGTAAAGGGGAAATCACTACCTCCCAAGGTAATCCATTTCATTTGCAGATAGTTCTAATGGTAAGAAAGATTTTTTTTTCTTACATCAGAATGAAATCTCTGTCTCTGTAACTTCCCCCTTCATTCCTACTTCTGTTCTCTGTGATGTCAGAAGGCTTTCTATATTGAAATACTTGAAGATATTTACCATGTCTTCCCCTGTTCCCAATGCTTCTATTTCCTAGGTCAAATATTAGCAGTTTTTCAGCTTTGATGATATCATCTCAAGACCTTTCACTTCTGTAATCACCTTTCACTACACATTCGCCAGCTTTTGAATGAATGTCCTCCTTATAGCATGGAAACCAGATCTAAATGCAATATTAAAAATAAAATAGAGAACAATAATTAAATTATTATTAGAATTAAATGGAGAATTCTACTGTTTTAGACACTGTGCCTCTCAAAAGTAGTCTAATATCAAAAGAATTTTTTGAATATCCTATTATCCTTTTGATTCATCTTGAACTTAAAGTCCATTCCATCTGTGAAATTCTCTCAGTGAGTTGTTCCCTGGCCATTATGGATTTGTGGGGGTCTTTTACTGATCCAGTGCGTATGATTTTATATTTATCCCTAATATAATTGTTCTATTTGGTCTATTGTAAATATTTTCTCCTGTAGTTCTCAACTTTTTGGTCTTTGAACCCCTTTGTATTCTTAAAAACTATTGAATTCTCTCCAAAGAATTTTAGTTCATATAGGTTATATCTACAACATTTATTGTATTTGAAATTAAAGTATATTAGTATCATTATGAAAAAAGTCTTGACCTTATTGTCCCCCTGAAAGGGTTTTGGGGACTCCAGGGGTCCCATTAACTATACTTTGACAACCTCTGTTCAAATCAATTCAGTTTCTTTTGCATCCTTATTCTGACATCAAGGTGTTATTTTTCTCAGCTTTTCATCATGAGAATTTTTGAGAAGTACATTATCCATGCTTTTTTCAAGCCATTATTAAAAATATTAAGTAACACAGGATAAAGGAATCACTGAGATACTCTACCAGAGAACTCTCTCCAATTTGACCTTCTCACTAACAGATATTTTTTGAGTCCATCCATTCAACCAGTTTTGATCCATTTACCTATGTATGATTGTGTGGCTGACATCTTTTTATGTTTTCCACAAAAAATAAAGTAAAATATTTGCTAAAATCAATGTATATTAAATTTGTTATATAACTATTGACATTTTCATGTTAAATTAAATAAATAAATAAATAAGAGCAAAAGAAAAAAAATTGGAGCTAAAAGGGAAATTATCTCTCAAGTCCTCCTTAGAATCACAAAAGAGTAAGATTGGCTTCATCATGTAGCTAAAGACAATAAGAATAATTATTTCATGGGACACAGTCATTTTGTCTTGCCGGGTTCAAATGGGACCACCAAAATGATCATTTGCAACTTTTGTTCTACAATCTGTTGCAGAGAATGAAGAGGCAGGAAAATTAGATCAAGAACTTGACTAGACCCTTCAAATCAACAGAAATTGTAGTTTGATATTTGCTGACTCAGAGAGATGGATCAGATCAGGGAAGGCTTCATTGTGGAGGCTGTGTTTGGGTTATGTCTTAAATTCCTGGTTTTGGGAATGACATGAGCAAAAGACAGGAGACAAGAGAGTGCTATTATATGTGTGTGTGTGTGTGTGTGTGTGTGTGTGTGTGTGTGTGTGTGTGTCTAAATATGATGGAGAATAGTTCCATTTGATTGTAATTCAAAAGAACAGGAGTATTCTGCGATAAAGCAAGAAAGAGAGATTGGAGCCAGAATCTTTGGGGCTTTGTATGGCATTTATATTTCTTAAACAGAAAAGTTTTGGGAGCTTTGGGAAATGTTTAGTAAAGGTTGACTCAGTCATCTTTTCTAGTTTGAAGGATTAATGACTTTTTCTCTCATAGATCTTTCTTTCCAAACAACCATTTTCATTCTTCTGCTTTTAGACTCTTTCCCATGGGGATTCACAGTGCTATAACTCTTAGGCTAAGCTTTAGGTTGCCATTAATCAGAAAAACATCTGATTGTTTTATAAGATTGTATTGCATGGAGAGTAATTTTATATTACAAAATAGGCATTCAAGACTCTGAAAAGCCAAAAGTTTTAAGTCAAAGAACCATACCTAATCTAGGTGCTTCTAGCATTTGTTAATGACAATTTAGATGATTTTCTTTTTTTCGGGAAGGGGTGTGGAGATTTTGGATTTTGGAGAGTTTCAAGAATTGAAACTTAGAGAATAATTTATTTAACATCATACTCCAGAAGTGAAATAAATTTTATCATGTTCCTGAAAGTCAGCTAATAGATAGCTTTTCATTTAGTTCATCATTGAGAAAAGTGAGGAATGAGGGACCTGAAATTGTGTTGTCGTGAATAGAATGACCACAAACTATGTAGGAGATAATTTGGAGAAAGAATAGAAGGAGACGATCAGACTAATGGTTTCACTGGCAAAGGAGCTCTCAGTAAAGAAATTCCTTCTGCCAAAGCAGAAAAACAACTGCATTTAAAGATTTATATAGTCTTAGATAGTGACCTGGGAGCAACGAGTGATCAAGTGATTTACATAGGGCCAAATAGGGATTGTATGTCAAAGATTGAAGTTAAACCAGATCCTGCTAATTTTAGGCCTACCTACCTGTCCTAGGAGATAATACAGGTCACCAAAAATAGTAATAACTCACCTTTAAATTTCATTTTAACTTTTTTACAGATTTTTTTAGCACAGTCCTCTGAAGTAGAGAGGGCAAATATAGCAGTAATGGTCCTATTATTATGATTATGATTAGTTATTGAAAATAATAATGATGACAACAGAATACAGGGGCCATTATCTTTAGGCAGCTATATATTAATTCTTTCATACTTACAAAAGAAAACTGACAATTTCTTAGAATACACAATAACCAATTTTAAAAATTTATAGAAACACTTTTGTAATAAACATATTAGTTCACTGAGTGTTGGTCAAAGCTGATAATAGATACATTCAATTGGATGTATTATGGGCAACCAAAGTGATTTGCCTCCAGAAGGAAACTTCAAAATAGTTAAATATGGGAATGGAATCAAATTCATTCTATGGCCAACATCCAGATGAACACAGCCAACAGTATTTCAATAAAGAAGCATTGACCAAATGACTGGTGTGGGCAGTTTTATTTATGGAAACAGAAGGGTTTTTCATGAAAATGAAGGACCAACTCATTGCCACCAGAAATTACACAAGGATTATTCTTAAAGACTTGGTTGTTGTCCTATGTGTTTGAAGAAGAACAAAATGACATCACTACGTTAGAGTCAAAGTACAGTGTGTCTGTCTGCTGCTGACCAGACCAATAAGACCTCAGAGAGCTCTACCACAGATTGGGCACTAGTAGTTCATATGACTATTTGGAGTGGAGATGTCTCCAAATTTGCACATTTCATGTTTCTTTTGAGCTACTGCAATTCTACTTTACTCCTAGATCCTTCTTTGATGTAAGTATATCATGCTGGCTAGTTCTATGCCAGTGTCTCCCATGTCTCACAACTAGTTCCAAAGTTCTTCAGGGAGACTTTGAGAGTGTCCATGTATTTCTTCTTCTGACTTCTGTGTGAGTGCTTGCTTTGTGTGAGTTCTCAGTAAAACCATCTTTTAAGCAAATACATTTTACATTTGAACAACATAGCCAGCCCACTGAAGTTGACCTCTCCACAGCAGAGTTTGAATGCTTGTCAGTTCAACTTGCCAAGTGATCTTCAGAATCTTTCTGAGACAATTCAAATGGAAGCGATTCAGTTTCCTGACATGGCACTGGTAAGCTGTCCAGGTTTCACAATGGTGTGACAATGAGGTCACAACAATGGTTCTACAGTTGGGTAGATAGGCTAATACTTTTTCCCTCCTGTACTTTCCTTCAGAAATCTCTAATGTTTGGGAGGCTAAGCACTTAAGAATCGATGTCATTTATGTAAAGAATAGGTCGAAATTGCACCATACATTGCTGTAGACTATAATTTAGTACCTACAAATCATTTAGTAAGATATAACTTAGATACCTTGATGGTACAGTACTTAGGTGAATGTCAAAAAGCTATGAGTTCAAATCCAGCCTAAAAAATGCACTAGCTATGAGCCTGGATGACGTATCTACCCTCATTCATAAAGATGGGGATAATAATAGCCCCTGCCCTATAGGGTTGTTGTGAGGATAAAATGAGGTAGTATTTGTAAATGCTTTGTAAAACCTAAATCATTATATAAATGCTAAATATTATTATTATATCTATACATCTTTATAGACTGAGATGATAAATATGCTTTAGACATAAATATTAAATTACTCTGAAGAAATCAACCAATAGACTATATTGGAATTGAGTCATTATCACAGATTGAACTGTTGTCCCAAATCATCCAGACCTAACCCTAACCTAATCCTCCACTGATCTATAAAAACCAAAGAAAATTTTAATATATTTAGTTGTAATGTGCTCTCCTGGCAGTTACAATTACTAGTCTGTCCTAGACCCAACAGAGTACCTTTGACCACTGACCTTTGCACTGTCAACTCTACCAGGCTCGCCTCCTCTGAGGCCTTCAAAGGTCTCTGGCCACAATCTCTTGAATCTATAGCTTAATAACCGGTAGCACAGTCAAGAACAGCCACGTGTAATCTTAAAAGCCTTTATTATACCTACTCACATAATGCCCTGACTTGATGCCCTGACTTGTTGGTTCCCAAGTGAACACCTGGTCAGAAGACCCACGTGTTCACTACCAAAATCCTTAACTCTTTTGGCTACCCATCTTAGCTTGGCCACCCAGGCTAGGGAGCCAGGGTGAAGAGCGCCAGGTTAAATAGAGCGACTGCTGCCTGCAGTGGGCTTACATAGGGCCTGTGAGGTCACACACACAGCCAATCAGCGAGAGAGTCACCCATTACGAAACTATCTCAATATGGCCAGGATCCCGCCCAAGGGCAGTCCTAATATCCACAGAAATTACTTCTGGGCCTCAATCTCCCGATGCACTGTGTCCGCCCATTTAAAGGGCCCTTACATGTAGTCACACAAAATATTTGTAATCTCCAAACTACTTACAATAAAAAGCTTTCAAAAGTAATGAGACCCGGATTAGGAGATCAAAGCCAGGTGGGGAGCATCTTCCTGTCTGTTACTGGAATTTTACCAAGGATGTTTTCAATCTGCTTACAGAGTATATATATATATATATATATACACACATATATATGTATATATATACATATATATGTATGTATGTATCCTAATATTCTCATTCAGCTACAAAAAGCAGTTATTTTATCTACCTAGTCAGTAGTCCCTAGAATATTAAATATGAAAGAACAAAATAGTAGGATCATGACTTGTCCTAAAATTCTTTCTATTGAAAAAGATAAGAAGGATGAGATTGCAATAGCAACAGCAACAGCAACAGCAGCAGCATCCGCCACAATAATAATAAAGTGGAGAGCCTCTAAACCATGTGGGAATGGAATAATCTCTCATCCTATTATTAGAGTAGTTCCAAAGATATCTTCAATGGAACTTGAGAGCTAGTGAGTTGAATGCCAAGTTTGGAGTCAGGAAGACCTCAATTCAAATCTATTTATCTCTGGGCAAATTCCTTATTTTTTGTTTGCCTCAATTTCCTCATCTGTAAAGTTGAAAAATAATAGCACCTACCTCCTTCCAGGATTGTTGTAAAGATAAAAAATCACTTAGCCCAGTGCTTGGCATGTACTGCTATGTAAAACATTGCTATTATGATTAGTGCCATTATGATTATTGCTGTTCCAGAAGATGAACTTATATTGAATACTTTTCATCACAGAAGGCAACCATTTTAGCCACTGGTTCAGTAATCTGAAGAATAGAATCTTCAAAAAAATTCCAATATCTTTGTGAAGAAAACCCCAAATGGGGCCACAAAGAATCAGACACAATTGAAATAACTGAACAAGAAAAAAGTGGACATATGAACAAAAGATGAACTCTGAGGCCAGTGAATAATTCAATTTGAGTAAATATAGGGGAATAATGAGAGAGAAAGTTGGAAAGGAAGATTGAAATTGGATGAAGGTAATTCTTGAATTCCAAATAATATAATTGCTGAACCATTGTGCTTGGAATTAGAAAGAATTGAGGTGAGCTTCTACCCAGATATTTACTAGCTGTTTGGTGCTAGGCAAATCTCTCAACCAATCCCAGGCTCAGTTTTATCTTCTGTAAAATAAGATAATAGTATCTCTTTTATAGAATTGTTGTGAGGATTAAATAAGATGATGTATGTGTAAAGTACTTTGTAAACCTTAAAGTGCTATATACATGTTAGTCATTAATTATTATTATTATTATTATTATTATTATTATTATTATTATTATTATTATTATTATTATTATTATCACTATCATTCTTGGTACCAGGCTAGGCAATTTGATTTTTATCCTGTGGGTGATAGGCAAATTGGTAATTATCCTATTGAGGAAAACAAAACAGTAGAATATAGCACCTGAAATCTATTCCAGAGTTTGCCATGTTTCTCAGGGAATGCATTCCTACTCCTTTCTACACCATTCAATTCCATTATCATTTCCAAAGGGACTATTTGCTGCTTAGAAAAAGCCACTCCACCCAAAAGCAGGTGGGAAGATTCATGGCTTTCATTCTATACTGCAATTGTTTAATTAAGACTGCCACCATAATGCCCAGTTATCTTGTCAGCCACAAGCAAATGTAAGCTCCTAGTCCCAGGTGCATAAGTGCACATTTGGGAAAATTGGTGGGTAAATCATTGGTTGACTTTACCATGTAAACAATGCTGGTATCCCTTAATTCTCCAATGCATTCAACTTGGGGCAAGGAACATCCAAATCCCTGAGAGCTGGCACTCTGGAAAGTCTAGAGTAACTCTGGAAAGCAATGGCAATGGTAATATTCCTCCTGCCACCCATTATTAAGAAATTGGCCATGGCTTAAGTATACCATAGTAAGAGATGGTAGTAGGCAAGGTGCACACATTCATGTGTCAAGTGAAAAGATTACTATTGTAGGAAACTAGAGCACCTTTGATGCCTTTATTCATAAAATGAGGGGAGGGAAGGAGTAGGAGTAGGATTAGGCTCTTTTCTTAATCTGAAAGGAAGCAAAACTTCAGTACTGCCTGAGCTCTGAACTTGTCTCTGCTGTTTTGTTTCCTTTGGATGAACTAATCTTTTAAAGTATCACATGCTAATGTGAAAAAAAAAAACATATCACTTGTACCTCCTACTATACATGTGATGCTAACATTACCAGTAATTGATCAGTTTTATCTATCTGTCTATCTATCTATCTATCATCTATTTATCTATTTATCATCTATCTATCTATCTATCTATCTATCTATCTATCTATCTATCTATCTATCTATCTATCTGTCATCTATCTATCTATGTTTTTTGATCTGTATCTGTGATTTCACAGGTTCAAGGAACTTCCTGGTGAGGAAACTATCCTTACTAATTCAGATCAGCTTCTCTTCTGCAAGTAGAGATTTTATTCACCCACAAATACAGAGTGATAAAAATTCAAGAGACAAAACAAAATTTTATAACACTCTCATAGGTTGAAGAGAGAAAGAGCCTTAACAATATGCAGTCTAGACCCCCTCATTTTACAGAGGAAGAGACTGAAGACCAGAGAAGGGAAGTGGATGGCTGAAAATAATGCCAGTAATAAGATAAAGTTTTCCTTTAAATCCATTCTCTGTGTTTGGGAAAGCCAAGAGTCAGAAAGATTTTGTTGGTTTTCCTATGATCACATAGCCATTGAATGATGGACCATTAATGTTATGAATTGCTGCTAAACAATTTAGCAAAGTTACCCATTTGGTCTTCAGGCATGTTCATTAGACCCAAAACACTGTTAAGAAGGATTCTAAATCTGGCTATTCCCTGGAAACATTGGGGAGAGCAAAAGGGACTGTTGGAGACCCATTGCCTTACAGTTAGCCTGCCCTCCTTTGACAGCCTTTAACCCTATTTGTGGGGCTCCTGAATCCTTGTGCTGCCCCTCACAGATTTCTCACTCTCTGTCCCAACTAGGATCCGGGCAACCCAACTGTTCTTTCTTGTTTCAGCACCTTTGCTGTGGGAGAGACACCTTTTTTTTCAGTCATATTTGGCACAAGATTTCTCCATGCAGTGGTTTTGAGATTTTCTCCAGCCTGTCATAAATATCCATTACCTCTATCTTCCCTGTCCCCTTCTCTATATGTACTTCTCAGAAGGAGAGGACATTGAGAATAGTGATCATGGAGGATGAGAAAGGAAAAAAAAACTCAGAATGTGGAAACACTAGGATGCAAGTGCTTAAGAATTGGAACAGCTAGGTGGTAAAGATAGCAAAATGCCTGGAATAGTTGACTCATGGGATGTGAAGCATGATTTGGGGCTAGAACCTATAATTAATAAGAGATTGTGCTAAGTTTTATGTGATATATACTTCATACATACATACACATGTGTGTATGTATACACAGGTATGTTTATATATGAACACTTGTGAATGTGCACAGATACCCATGTGTACATATATACTCATATGAATATGCATACATGTGGATTTTATATATATATATATATATATATATATATATATATATCCGTATAGTGCCTTAGACACTTGCTGGACAAATTACTTAATCTCTATTTGTTTCATTTTTTTAATCTGTAAAATGGGGATAATTTTCACCTACTTCACAGGGTTATTGTAAAGTACTGAGCACAGTGACTGGCAAACAGTAAACACTATATAAAGTTAGTTATTATTATTATCATTATATAGCTGTAGATATATTACACATAGTTCTTGCTCTCAAGTAGCTTACAATCTAAATTGGGAGATAATAAATAAATATGTGCAAATTTAAACAACACTATAATATCTCAAGCAGACAGTTGGAGTGCTATCTTGAGGCAATATGCTGTTGATTAGAATTGAAGCTATAAAAGTCCTAATTAGAACAGAATTTGATTCTCAAGGTTTGAAGGGCAGTTAGAGAGCATGAGAAGTCCGTGTACAATTGCAGAGTTAAAGGAACTAAGTTTAGTGCTGAGTTGGCAAGAATAATTAATTAAAATAGAAAACTACCAGATGCTATTTCTAAGCCCCGTATCTGCTGCTCTCTGCACCAGGTGAGCTCTTGAATAGGCTTTTCCCTGCATTCTTAATCTACCAACCCCACTTTTATTACCAGTGACCATCTCTTGAGCAATAACCTCAAAAGTGTTCTAAGGCCTCTATCGATACCCACAGAAGGACCCCCTTAGATAAATTTCTATTAATACTAGAAATTTCTAGCTATGGCTCAGGAAGCTGCTGGTAGTGAGTGCTACTGAGACATCACTAGAAAGAGGCTATTTCCTTCCAAGTCGGGGGGGGGGGGGGAGGAAGGTCAGGTAGACCTACAAGAAGAGATGGATTCTGAGTTGAATACTGAAAATGGACAGGATTTGCATAGTAAAGAAGAGAAAGGGTAATTTTTCATGGAAGGGAATCTACATTAGCAAAACTGTAGGGGAGAAAAATTGTTCCAATTTAACAAACATTTATTAAGCTTTTACTTTTTGTAAAGACTCTACACTAAGAATTAGAAAATCCAAAGATAAGTGGTAGTAACAGTGAGAAAGTAATTTTACTAGAGTAGAGTGTTAATGTAGGAGAACAGTGGGAGACAAGTTGGCAGAGGTAGGTCAGCCAAATTCTGAAAAGGCTTTAAAGAAGTGTGGACATAATCCTGTAAACCATGGGGAGCCATTTCTGTTTAGTAAACAGTGAATTATATTAGTTAAACTAGAATGTAAATTCAGATTAGATATTAATGCTTTTAAATTAGTCCCAGAAACTAGAGGCAAGGAGACAAGTGTCATTAATTGGCAATTGTAATGTATAAATGAGAAATAATATTCTATGACATTCCTATACCACAATTTGTTCATTTGTTCTTCAGTTGTCAAAGAGATTCTATCCTCCAGAGTCAAGAAGTTTGTTTTTCTTGCATCTATTCCCTCTTCATATTGTCCTCCCCATTTTAGACACTTCTCATTTCTGCTTTTTTTCCCTGTCGATGTATCTACAACAAACTGTGTGTTTGTGTACATGTATAGTCAACCCTTCTTTGTCTTGTTTTAGAAGACTGTAGTACCCTCACCATCTCTCCTTCCATATTTGAAGCAATATTATAAGGAATTGCAAGTTTTACTCCTCCTTTCAACAATAATATATTCCTTCTTTTTCTCTCTTCTCTTTCCTCTCTTCAGTCTCTCAGAACAAAATCAATTTATCCTTCATGCCTCAGTTTTTTAAAAATTAACTTTCTCAAAGCCCTTTAAAAACTATAAGGTACAAAGGGACACTTTTTTCTTCTTCCATCATTAGGATGTTGACATTACATGTTCATGTACTGCTTTTTAAGTGCTTAAATAAAGTTACCTTTTTAGGTTTCTCTTGACTCTTCTGTTTGCATTTCAAAGTTCCTATCCAGCTCATTTAGCTGTTTTCATCAGAAATGCTTAGAAGTCCTTTATTCCACTGAAAATGAATTTCTCTTCCTTGTAAGATTATGCTCGATTTTGCAGGGCAAATTCACTATTATTCATGATGATGTCTATATCTTTCAGAGTTCTTCTGGAATATTTTATTCCAAGATCTCTTTTGTTTTTAGAAGTAGATATCATGTCTTATGTGATTCTAATAATGGTTCTTTGGTACCTGAACTGCTTTCTTTCTAGATGCTTATGGTGTTTTGTTTTGTTTCTTTCCTTTGATGTGGGAGTTTTGGATTTTTTCTCTTTTATAATTTCAGGAAGCAATTGTTTAGTTCTTTCTATAGCCTCATATTGTCCTTTGGTTTTTATACATTGGGCATATTTTATTCTTTTTTAATCATGCTTTTCAGCAAGTCCATTGATTCTTTTTTCAATAACATTTTAAATTGATTTTTTATATAAATAGCTTTAATTTTTCAAAATACATGCAAAGATAATCTTCAACCCCCCCCCCCCCCGCAAAACCTTGTGTTCCAAATTTCTCCCTTTCTTCCCTAGACAAGTCTTGTTGATTCTTAAATTAACTTTCTTTCAACTGTTTTACAGGTCAGCTGTTTTTACATGAGATAACTCCTCTTTTAGTTTTTAGATTTTGTTCTCATATTTGTTGCTATTTTGTGGAGTCATTGATTTCTATTTTGTTTATTCTAATTACCAGGAATTCCATTTTTTGGGTAAAGCTTACCACTTTGTCTTCTAAATTATTTATTTTGCCTTTAAGAACTCTTCAAGCTTTAATTCTGTGATCCTATGCCATGATCCTTTTTCTTTCTGTAATGGTCATGGCCAAGAGGAAAGTCACTTAAGGAGGTGATAGCAGGAAGAATGACTAAAGGATGGGAGCAAACTACTCCTAGCTATATCTTGTTCGTAGAAGTAAGAGGAGTTAGGATGGGTAGGAGGCAAAGGATAGTTGGCAGAGAGCCATCACTACTGTCAAGGACAGTGATTCAGAGCCTAGCCTGCTCAGGCTATGGAAGGTATGTCTTTGGCTCTCTGGGATTCAGTTGACTGCTATTCATCTCTCCAATCTCCCTTTCTACCCTATCCTATCAAATACTCCCCATCAAACTAGAATTAGCCATGACTGAAATGAGACAACAGAAAACAACAAAATGAATTAATGAAGGAAATGGTGAACCATAGTATCTTTTCCAAGAAAACCCCAAATGGGTCTTGAAGAGTTGGATAAGACTACATAAAAACAATGTGAATTTATGAATTTGGGCAAATCACTTAACGTTCTATTGTCTCAGTTTACACAGATGTAAAATATGGATAATAGGGCTTGCAAAACAGTATATATGTATCTATAAAATTGTTTATTTTTGTTGAGAGGCAGCTAGAAGTACAGGGTGTTTCTCTGCAATCGTGGGTAGGCCAGGTTTCCAAATGTTCCATTCCTTACTAATTCATTGGGACATGTGTTTAACTTATATCTAACCTTTCTGTCTTTTGTAAAGTAAGGATATCAAATAGCGAACAGTATAAAGCATCTTATGTTTTTTTTTTTTTTTTGTTTGTTTGCTTGTTTTTTTTTTTGTTTTTTTTTTTTTTTTTTTTTTTTTACAAAATGCTCACATATTTTCTCAGGTAATATTTGAAATAATCCTTTGATGCAATTAATGAAATAGGAATATGTTGTTAAAATGACTGTTAATATACATCTAGAGGAGGATGCAGTGATCAAGAAAGACCCAGTACATTGGGTCATACCACATCAATCTTGTTTCCTTTTTTGACAGGGCCTGTACACTGGTATAGCAGAAATGTAAGGAGTGTATATTGAAAAAGAAAATTTAGACTTGAGGAAAACAGAGCTTTTGTTTGAATTAGCTGCATACCAAAGTGCAATAGGCTGCCTCAAAAGGTAGTGGGATACTTCCTACTGTACGCCTTTAAGTACAAGTTATGTACCTTGTAATGTGTACTCTTACTCAGATTTGGATTGAATTAGATGATCTCTGAGAGTCCATGATTCTTGAATTCTCATTTTGTAAATATGGAACCTTAGACACAAACACATTCAGTAGCTTGCTCAAGGACATAGCTCATAGGGGTGGTCATCAAAACCAGGAATTCAACACGATAATGGGGAAACAACATCTCAATAACTATATCCATAAAAGATTTACACATTGTGTAACATTATAGTAATTCAATGGGTATCTTTGAGCCAAGGAAAGACTTTTTAAAGACCCGTTTATGATGACAGAGAAAGATGGCAGCAGGAGAGATAAAAGATAGTGGGAAATTGAAGCTGATTCTTACTGATTGTTAAATTTTCAATGTGAGCATTGAAATGTGCAAATATTACAAATCACTGCTCAATTTATTATTGTTTATATAGATTTAAACTTATATAGAAAATATAAAAAAATGTAAGTTAAACTTAAGAGTATGTTCCATACATATTTTTTTAAAAACAGTTGCTAAATGTTTAATTACTGGTAAAATCCCAGGATTCACGTTAACCATGAAAAAATACTTTCTGGTTGTTTGTATTTAGGGATTATTAAACATACTATTAAGGAAATATAATAAAATTTCCCGAAGATTTAAAGTTAAGTTTAATGCCAATCCATCAAGGATGACTAAAAATAAAGATTTGGGTTAGGGGCAAAGGTTAGAGGAGATTTCTTCAGGAAAAAGTCTTGGCAGATTAGGACTACGTCATATTGTAAGTGAAAAGTATTTGTAGCTTTGGGGAGAAAAAGCTAGTGGAAATTCATAAAATGCTGTTATTCAGAATTAAGTGGTTTTGGATACTGGTGTAATGTTTGAAAGGGAATCATATTTTGTAAAGAGACCTCAGAGGTGCCTGTGGTGCTTGTGGGTGAGGAAATGGCCAACTTGTGAGGAAAAGGAAGTGTTTGTCCTGTCCACATAAAACCAAGAAAGGAATCAATCAGAATCTAATTCAGTTCATGAGCCAAGGAACTTACACAATGGACTAATATTATCAATCTTGAGAACTAGTAGGGGGAGAAAATCAGATTGGCTCCCTGCAATGGCAAGGAAACTACTGTTTGAGAAACTACTTTGGTTTTTGTTAGGCAATGAGTCTCTCAGACAAACAATCATTTTATTCAAAATAACCCTGTTAGGTACATTGTGTACTCATTTTTCACAATGAAGAAACTAAGGCTCAGAGATACATATTAGAGTTATATAGTTAGGTTATGTCTGAGGTGGGACTCTGAGATATTCTTAAGTCTACTGCTCTCTCCACAACATTGATACTTCCACATACTCAAACATCTGTTTTAAAGGAATTGTGGTTTGGTTAATTCCTGAACCATAAAAAGTCTTACAGAGTATTTCCGTGAAAGAGGTAAAGCTATTTTAATGAATAATTGTTATTTTTCACTGTTACATGTTTGAATACATTGGATTGTATTAACAATATTGCTTAGGGGGAAAAATAAAAACAAAAAATCTTAGATGTGCTTAGAACTCTAATCTGGTCTGATAGGTGGCTAAAATGGGACAACTCCAGTTGTTACTTTCAGATGAGGTAGTTTAGAACTCATTTATTTCCTCTCAAAGAAGAGTATGCTGATGTATCTCATCCCCGACCTCCCTTTTTCACTTTTTTTCAGACTGTCTAAGCTCTCTTGGATCATCTAATTGGCCAAGCAGCCTTTTAAAATGTTTTTTTTTTCCTTTTTACTCTTTTAAAATTTAAATAATAGCTTTTTATTTTCAAAATGCATGCAAAGATCATTTCAGCATTCATATATACATATATATTTCCACATTTATCATGCTGCACAAGAAAAGTCAGATCAAAAAGAAAAAATATGAGAAAGAAAAAAAGCAAGCAAGCAAAAACAAAAAAGTGAAAATACTGTGTTGTGATCCACATTCATAATACCCTTAATACCCTTTCCAGATGCAGAGGTTCTCTTCATCATAAGTCTATTAGAATTGGCCTGAAATGTCTCATTGTTGAAAAGACCCACTGGATTCATCAGAATTGATCATCACATAATCTTCTTGTTGCTTCATACAATATTCTCTTGGTTCTACTCAATTCACTTAGCATCAGTTCTCTAGGTGTCTTCAAGCTTTTCTGAAATCATCCTGCTGATCATTTCTTATAGAAAAATAATATTCCATAGCATTCATATATCATAACTTATTCACCATTCTCCAACTGATGGGTGTCCATTGTTTCCAGTTCCTTGCCACTACAAAAAGGGCTTCTACAAACATTTTTTGTACACGTGGGTCCTTTTCCCTTTATTATGATCTCTTTGGGATACAGACCCAGTAGAGACACTGCTGGATCAAAGGGCATGCACATTTTTATAGAAGTTTGGGCATAATTCCAAATCACTCTCCAGAATTATTGGATTAGTTCACAACTCCACCAAACAATGTATTAGGGTCCTAGTTTTCCTACAACCCCCTCCAACATTTATCATTATCTTTTCCTGTCACTTTAGCCAATCTGAGAAATGTGTAGTGGTACCTTAGAATTGTCTTAATTTGCATTTCTCTAATCAATAGTGATTTAGAACATTTTTGTATTATTAGAAATGGTTTTAATTTCATCTGAAAATTGTCTGTTCATATCCTTTGATCATTATCAGTTGGAAAATGGCTTGTATTATTATAAATTTGAGTCAATTCTCTATATATTTTAGAAATGAGACCTTTATCAGAGCCCTGGGATGTAAAATTTTTTTCCTAGTTTTCTGCTTCCTTTCTAATTTTGGCTAAATTGGCTTTGTTTGCACAAAACCTTTTTAATTTAATATCATCAAAATGACCAATTTTACATTTCATAATGTTCTCTAACTCTTCTTTGACCCTAGATTCCTTACTTTCCCATAGATTTGAGAGGGAGACTATCCCTTGTTCTCCTAAGTTACTTATAATATCACCCTTTATGTTTAAATCATGAACCCATTTTGACCTTATCATAGTGTAATGTGTTAAGTGTTTCTGCCATACTATTTTCCAATTTCCCAGCAATTTTTGTCAAATAATGAGTTCTTATCCCAGAAGCTGGAATCTTTGGGTTTATCAAACACTAGATTACTGTAGTCAATATTGTGTCTTGTGAATCTAACCTATGTATTCTATTTCTTAGCCAATACCAAATGTTTTTATGATCACTGCTTTATAATATGATTTTAGGTCTAATACAGGTAGGCCATCTTAATTTGTATTTTTTTTCATTAATTTCCTTGAAATAAAAAAGTGGGTTTTTTTGGGGGGGGGTACAAGGCAATTGGGGCTAAGCAACTTGCCCAGGGTCACACAGCTAGTACGTGTTAAGTGGTTGAGGCCACATTTGAACTTAGCTCCTCCTGGTTTCAGGACTGCTGCTCTATTCACTGTGTTATCCAGATGCCCCCAAAAGTGATTTTTTAAAAAGGATTATATTGGTTTCTAAGCATAACATGCTCAAGTGAACATTGTCTTCACTCCATTAGCATCAGTATTATCACCCAAGATTTTGTTAAATGCCTATGTTAGATGTTAGCCCTGGGTTAGATGAAGATTTGATGTCTTTTAGGTTATGGACATTTACAATCTGCATTGCACCATTGTCTCTGAATATTGAATTGGGGAAAGGTCTGTTCCCCTTCTTTTACAGGGTCCTGTTTCCTCTCCTGAGGAAACTCAGTCTTAAGGAAGGCTAAATTAGTCAGTCACAATGAAGGAACTTGAACCGTTTTGTCTCTGAGAGCTCTGCAATTACACTGATTATGTATATTTATATGACTCTTTGTATTTCTGAATGCATTTTAAAAGCAAATCAAGATGTTTTCAAGATTACCCATTTTATGTTTAATTTAACACAGTAAATTCAACATACAT